>NC_090922.1:1530891867-1531557224 GCF_040938575.1 Ambystoma mexicanum
CGGGGAAGGATACATACCTGATTGGAGGAAGGATACATACCTGGAACTTCTTCCAAGGCTATTTAAACCCCACTCGAACAGCCACACGTGCTTCGCGTTGTTCTGCATCTAGCAGCTGGACGCTCACCCTGTCTGCTCCTGCATCCTGACTTCTGCCACGCCTGCCAGCATCCTGGATCACCTGCAAAGGAAGAGAAGAAGAGAACAGAAGAAGGAAAAGTCCTTACCTGCTAAATCCACATCCCGGAGACATCTCACCGACAATCCTGAAAAGGAAGACTTTTATTTAAAAGCTCATCGCGTCGATCGCTGCAGCGCCGCATTCCACTCACCTTTACAGGGCGCCTCCATGTTCAGCAGCGATCATCCGGATTCGCAGTCACGCCCCAGCGCCTAGGGAGAAAAAGACCAGAACAAAAGGTGAGAGAGAGAAGGGAATAAGGAAAGCTCTATCTCCATGTTAAGACTTACCTGTTGATTCATTCCCTCTTCATTTCGGGTTCGCGCCGCATCCTGGCATTTCCGGACCCCGGCCCCTAAGGGGAAAAAGAGACATCAGCGTTAATGAGCGAATGAAAAGACATTACCAAAAAACGCTCATTAAAGACTTACCTGATTTCTACAAGGATTTCACCTCTCATCTCGGGTCGGTGCCTGTTCCCCGGCATTCCGTACCCCGGCCCCTATGGGGAAAAAGACACTAGCATTAGTACATTAATGCATGGACACAAGGGGAACCTCTTATCAAAAAAACTACCTGGAAGCCAAGCAAGTTTGGTTCTCACCAATCCGAAAATCCAGTGAAGTAACTGGATACCAACGCGCCCCTGCATCAGAAGCAGGATGGGGAGCTCGTCCTTCCAGACCCTAAGGTGAGACGCTACGAGGAATCACAGAAGGGTTTCGAGGAGGGTGAGAGGGGAAAGTGGGAGGCCGATTGCATTACCCCGCAGACAGTTAATCCCCTATTTTCGCCTACAGAAGGATACTTCTGCGAGCCAGACAAGCCAGATTTGGGGGCCCGGTTCAGTCCGTCTTCCGAACCCTGCGCATCACCTTAGAAGAGGTCACAGCAGCGCGAACCAGGCCAGCGCCTCCGTGGGAGTCAGTTGAGCGTTACAAGGAGCCACGGATTGTCGAGAGGCGTCGAGGAACTTGGCGCTCGATGTCGGGGAATCGACGGTCCTTCTTGAGTACCCTCCCTTTAAGGCAGGAGTCACGGGTCGTTGAACGTCCGACGGAGAACAGGTTGAACTACGGCGGTGAAGTGGCAGCTTCGTTCCTAGCGGTGCTCGTCGACGGCGGAGCGTTGGCGTCCTGCAAGGGAAGAGGCGTGCAGGGCACCTCGGTGACGATAGTTCTGGACCGCAAAAAGAGGATGAAGAACTGTGGCCCAGCAAGGGCGTCGAGTCGTCGGCGTCTCTGTGGTCTTTAGGTGGCGGGAAACCCACAGGTGGATGCTCCTCGGCGCGTCGACAGTCGGGCTTTCTCCAGCGGGATAAAGCGGGCGACGATGCAGACGAGAGCGTCCAATAATCAATTGAAGTTCTTAGGCAAACGGGAGCACGGCGGCTCCGGTCGGCGACGGCGGTCATCGACAGTGGCGGACAACAGTCCGGGTGCTTCTCTTTGAGATTCCGCGGCAGTCCCCGTCTCGGGTCGGCAGCCTGTCGAAGCTCTGTCTACCAGGGAGCTTTGGCAAAGATCAGCTGGTGCACGATGGTCCTTCGTAGCTCGGGAAGAGGGCGCCTTACCAGGTCCTCTCTGAGTCAGTCCTTGGAGCCACAGCAGCTTTCAGATTGTGAAGGAGAGCAACAGCAATTCTTCTCGTCCAGCAGGGCTTCAAGGTCAAGCTTCAATATCTGATTGTTTATACTTAGCCTAATATCTGTTGCTGCATTTAGCCCAGTATTTGAATGATGCATCTAGCCTAATATTTGATTGCTGCGTTCAGCCCAATATTTGTTGCTGCATTTAGCCCAATATCTGTTGCTGCATTTAGCCCAGTATTTGATTGCTGCGTTCAGCCCAATATTTGTTGCTGCATTTAGCCCAATATCTGTTGCTGCATTTAGCCCAGTATTTGATTGCTGCATCTAGCCTAATTCTGATTGCTGCGTTCAGCCTAATATTTGTTGCTGCATTTAGCCCAGTATTTGATTGCTGCATCTAGCCTAATTCTGATTGCTGCGTTCAGCCTTATATTTGTTGCTGCATTTAGCCCAGTATTTGATTGATGCATCTAGCCTAATATTTGATTGCTGTATCTATCCCAATATCTGATTGCTGCGTTCAGCCTAATATTTGTGGCTGCATTTAGCCCAGTATTTGATTGCTGCATCTAGCCTAATATCTGAGCTTACTACTTGATGGTTGTTCCTAGCCCACTTTGCCTAGTATCTCACTGCTGCATCTAGCCTAGTATCTGACTGCTGCATCTAGTCCATCTTCCCTACACATAGCCTACCCTGCCATTGCTAATACTCGATCAATGCAGGGAACAACAGGCCCTAGCTTAACCAGGAGTAACACTATGTACTCTATGTAACCTAGCACTCCGAGTATCCCTCCATAATCTGATAATTATACTCATTACCACTGCCTACATCACCATGCTAACCTTCCAGCCTTTCGAGGACCCAGGAGTCCACATACAGTCACTACTCACAACCCCTTGCATCTTAGCACAGAGGAACCATAGACTCCGGGCTCGACGTCCTAAAATATTTGAACCCATTAATAAATACAACATTAGCCTGGACCACCTTCGTCCGAAACTACCTCTACCTCTAGAAACTACCGACCCCCACAGCCGTAAACCTTATTCTAAAAGAAATAAGCCTACTGCCAAACTGCCGTCTATAGTTCCACCAGAACCCGACCTAAAAGCTGCTTTAATTAATGCCAGATCGTTAGTCGCTCATGCTACAGACATAGCAGACGTTATCCGGGAAAATGACCTTGACTTCATCGCCATTACGGAATCGTGACTCCACGATGCAGCAGGTCCTGCACTTACTCTAGCAGTCCCAGACAATTATACGATCCTTAGAGCTGACAGACCAGATGCACGTGGTGGAGGAATAGCGATTATCGCCAAAACTAATCTATCCATGAGAATCACCTCCACACCCAACCTTAAATCTTGTGAATTTCTTTCCATCAAACTACCCACTGCCAATTCACAAACATTAAACATCCATCTCCTCTACAGACCCCCAGGTCCTATCAGCTCCTTTAACGAAGATATCACGACTGTTATCTCTGAGAAGCTAAAAAACTCTTCACAAACTTTAGTGCTAGGAGACTTCAACCTAGGTTACAATGATATCAATGATCACCAGGCCACTGCCGTAGCCAACACCTTAGCAGAACTCGGTTTCACGCAGAAGGTGAATACTCCCACCCATGCCAAAGGGAGAACTCTTGATTGGATCGCCAGTCACAATTGTAACCCCTCCATAATAACTATTGCCCCCCAAATATGGACGGACCACCATCTAATCTCTTTCACTATCAACACTAAAAGACCCATAGCTCCAACACCCCCCACAGCCGTACCCACTCTAACTAGAAATAAGAAAAATATTACAGCAGATAATATCTTGCCCCATATCCTACCTAAACTTAACTCCTTACCAGAAGATACAGATCCAGACCTTCTAGTGGAGGAATTCAATCTTGCCATGACCATCACTCTTGATAGCGTCGCTCCGCTTAAACTTAGGAATAGTAAACCAAGAAAGAACCTAAACGTTTGGTTTACTCCCCACCTAAAAAACCTAAGACTACAAAAAAGAAAATGCCAAACAATATGGAACTTGCATCCTACCGCTGAAAACAAATCCAATCTAACAAACATCTCTAAGCAATACAAAAAGGACATCATCCATGCCAAACAAGAAATATATAACAATAGGATTACCCAAGCCAATTCTAGCATGAAGGAGCTCTTTTCCATCCCAAAAGAACTGGAAATGTCTATCGCTGTACAGGATGACTCTATCAAAGATAAAACCTGGTGCACTGACATACATCTGGCTCTCACCACTAAAGTATCCAACCTCCAAACTAAAATTGCACTAAAGAAAGCCTCATTACCAGCCAAAACCCAAATCCCCAGGGACAAAATCCTTACACCCAAACTCAATGAATGTACCCAATTCAGCTTCTCTAAGGTCACAGTAACTGAAGTAGAGAAAACTATTCTGGCTCTCAAACCATCTAATTGCAAAGGAGACCAATGCCCAGCACAATTGATCAAGGACGCTGCTAGAGATCTAGCTCCCTTTATCACAAAACTCATCAATGCCTCCTTTACCACTGGCACCATTCCACGTAACCTAAAGGAATCCTGGGTACTCCCCCTATTGAAAAAACAAACACTGAACCCTAACATTCCCACAAACTACAGGCTCATCACCACGGTGCCATTCCTATTAAAAATACTAGACAAGGTAGCTTACACCCAAATTCAGAACTTCCTTGAGGTGCACCAGCTACTTGGCGTCCGCCAATCCGGCTTCCGGCCCTTATTGACTTGAAGGCCCAAATAGACTCACTCAGAGACGAGGGCAAAGTAGCTCTCCTCCTCCTACTAGACCTCTCAGCCGCCTTTGACCTGGTGGACCATAAAGTCCTATGCAATCACCTGGACTCGGCGGCCCACTTCTCAGGGGAGGCCATAGTCTGGATACAATCATTTCTCAGTGACAGGACCATGAGGGTATTCTCCCCTTCAGCGGCAGCAGACCCGATACCCATCACCTGCGGAGTGCCCCAGGGATCTTGCGTCTCGCCAACACTCTACAAAATCTTAACCAAGCCACTCTTTGACGATCTTGACAATCTGGGTATCACCTACACTAACTATGCAGATGATACCCAGATTCTCCTACCACTTACCGGAGATTATGGGGAAGATCTGGCTTTGGTGAACAGAGTCTATAGCATCGTTCAAGCATGGAGGGCCAACCACAGCCTTTGCTTGAACGATGACAAAACAGAGCTTATCATCCTGGGCACTGCTTCCCGTATCTCTAAACTCAACCAAAACTATTCTGCATTTATCATCGATGGGAACACTATTAAGGTCCCTAAGAAGTAAAAACTCTAGGTTTTTACCTTGACTCGACTCTCTCCTTTACCAAACAGGTGAATTCACTGGCCTCATCCACGGCTTGAATTCAGTTAATTCATTAATTGAATATTTGTTTGGAAGTCCCTATAAAGAGGGAGTTGCAGTAGTCTAATTTTGATAAGATGAGGGCCCTAACTAGGATAAGACAGCTGTCTTCTGACAAGAATTGTTTACCGGCTCGTATACATGCAAATTAATACGAGCCGGTAAACAATTCTTATCAGAAGACAGCTGTCTTATCCTAGTTAGGGCCCTCATCTTATCAAAATTAGACTACTGCAACTCCCTCTTCATAGGGACTTCCAAACAAATATTCAACAGAATACAAGTGCTCCAAAATAATGCACTTAGAGCGGCCCTAAATATTCCCAGAAGAGCACACATCTCTGAAATAAGACGCAAACACAAATGGCTCTCTACCCAAGAGAAAATCAACCTTAAAGCCACATCCTTCATCCATAAATGCTTAAACAACAAAGCCCCCCTCTACCTTATAGAATTATTTACTAGAAAAAACCCTACTAGACTCACCAGAACAGTCAGCCTAATTCCCTTTTAGTGCCCAGATTTAAACTAACCACAATCGGAGGTTCCAGTTTCCCTGTCAAGGCAGCTCTACTGTGGAACTCCCTACCCAAGGCACTTAGATCTGACCTAACATTCAACAAATTCAGAACAAACACTATAAAATGGCTTACCGAAAATGCCATATAACGGTCACTCTCCCACCCACCACTACATGCATTTCACCTGTTATAGACTGACCTGTTACTATGCAAACGTTAGCTACAAATTGAATGTGGCTGCGCATTTTCTGTATTGTACATGCCTCACCCTGTGGAGCCAAAATCTCCTGTTTTTCTGTCATATGTTGTTACTGTAACCTTTCTGCATCTAAGTTGTAAAACTCCTTGTTTTATGCGCCCTGCTACTCGAGGGTCCGGCGCGCACAACAAATAAATAAACAAACAAACAAACAAACTCCAGTTACTCGTCGTAGTGGACTTCAGCTTCTGAACACTTTCCAGTGGTGAGAGGTCCCCAGATATACCATTCTGTCTCTCATCCACACTGCTGGGTCACACTCAGCAGCCAATCATACAGAAGGGCATTCATGCAGTCAGTCAGCCAATCAGGCACACAGTGCATTTTGGCCATCCTCCTCCCGCTCAGACACTGTTATGTTATTTTATGTTATAACATTTCTATAGCGCTAAAAGCCCTAAGGCATCCAAGCGCTCCATCACAAGCAGGAAAGGCCAGTGAGGATAACCGATGATCGAGTTAGATGAACATTTCTGTCTTTAGGAGCTTCCGAAACGCCAGATGATTGCTTTCTGCTCAGAGCCCCATTGGTAGGTTGTTCCAGGCCTTAGCCACGAGCACCGGGAAGGAACGTCCATTTCCACGGGCTCTCTTAGTCCTTGTCACCTGCAGACATAGAGTAGATGTAGAGCGAAGGTTTCTTGCAGGTTGGTAAGCCAGGATTTTGTCCTTTAAATAGTTAGGGGCTGTCCCATAGATGCATTTGTGACCCAGTGTTAGCATTTTGAAGGAGATCCTGGCTGATATCGGGAGCCAATGTAACTCCCTTCTGGCATCGGAGGTGGGTTCATGCCTTTTCATACAGTAGATTATACACACAGAGGCATTTTTAATTTTCTGCAGTCTGTGGACGTCTTCTCTACTAGCCCCCCCTCAACAGGGCGTTACAGTAGTCTAGGCGTGGTAAAATCACAGCTCTGACTAGCTTGGCTCGGTTGTTTTTTTAAATGAGAGGGGCGACCTGCCTCAATACTCGCAAATGATATTGAGTGTTTTTTTCGATGGCATCTACATGTGCACCTGCATCCAAGGAAGCCTCCATGTATGCACCTAGTGTCTTTACCTTGTCAACTACTTTAATGAGACTATCGTCAACCAGGAAGCCAGAGGAAACCGGGGCTAATGCCTCTCTCGATTTTTTGGACCCATAGATCATGAGTTCCGTCTTTCCTGCATTCAAGCATAGCCAGTTTGTGGTCATCCAATCTTTTATCACTCTATATACCTCATTAAGTTTGAGTTGGTTTGCTTGATGGTCTCCTGATAGTTCCATTGACAGCTGGAAATCGTCGGCGTAGATAGTGAAGAAAAGCCCACCTTCTCCAGCTCTCTACAGAGAGGGACGATATAGATATTGAAAAGCAGGGGCGACAAACATGCTCCCTGCGGGACGCCACATAGGATGGTTTCTACTTCCAAGAAAGCCTCACCCCAATGTACCCTGGATCTTCTACTCTACAAAAAGGATCTAACCCAGTTTACGGTCTTGGTGGCCAAGCCGCCGGTATTGAGCAGTCTGTGGAGTAAGATCTTATGATCCAAGAAATCAAAAGCTGCACTGAGATCTAGTAATATTAACAGGCCTGATCTACATTTCTCAATTAATGACAGCATGTGGGTCTGAAGATCAACCAAGGCGCTCTCTGTGCCATGGAAGCGGCGAAAACCTGATTGCCTCTCATGTAGCCTGCCAGTATTTTCAATGTGCGATTGAAGTTGTGTAGTGGCGACCTTATCTACCAGTTTCAAGAAAAAGAGGGTGTTGGTAATCGGTCGATAGTTAGTGGCATGCTTAGGGACCAGGCCGGCTTTTTTTAGAAGGGGGGTAACTGCCACTGTTTTAATGGCTTGTGGAACTGTGCAATGCCTGAAGGAGGCGTTTACAAATCTGCACAGAAAAGGTGCAAAAATGCTCAGATGGTCTAGTATAACTTTGGACGGGATGAGGTCCCCCGGGCAGCTGGTGGGGTTCATGGCTCTCATGGTATTTTCAACCTCCGTGACTGATTTCAGGAAATTTGAAACCAGTAGGGGTTGATTGTTGCTCCTCCTTTTGATTAATCATATGATTCGGTTTTACCTATTGTGCTGTAGAGGAATTAGTCTCGAGGGTTTGGTTGTGTAGTTGTCTCCGAATTTTGTCTTCAGCGCATGTAAGTTTGTCGGAAAAGGCCTTCTGCGTTCTGACACAGTCCTCTTTAGTAGGGGGAATTAAATGATTTAAAACTTCTGGTTTCTCCCAGGACCTAAAGAGACGAAAAAGTTCCTTTGTACCATTATTGGCTGAATCAATTTGATCATTGTAATAGGTCCGCTTGGCTTCCATGATAGTTTCTTTGTGTACTTTTGCATGGACTTTCCAGGTGGCTCTATTCGTCAAATTTTGGTCTTTAAGCCAGGCACGCTCTGCGCAACGTTTCGCGGCCTTTAATATGGTCAGCTGTGGTGTAAACCATTTTTGTTGGTGATTTGATTTCCTCGTGGTTTTAGGCTTCATAGGGGCCACATTGTCCAATAAGATAGCCATTTGGGTATTATACTTCTCCACAAGGAGATCCGGGTGGTCTGAATCGCTCGTGATAAGCATAAGAGAGGTCAAGCATTCTGTTAGTTTATCTCTGGTGAGTGCCTTTAATTCCTATGCATAATTTTGATCAGGGGTTCATGTTTGGGTTTATGTAAGGGTGGGAGCAGTATTTGACTTGAGACTAGAAAATGGTCAGACCATATACATGGTGCAGTGGTGATTTTTGATAAAGCAATGTTATAGCTCGCCATCCAGTCCAGGATGTTTCCTTTAACATGTGTAGGGTCATTGTTATGCACCAGAATGTTATTTTTCCTAAGCATTTTTTCCAACTCCTTAGCTTTTTTATCTTTGACATTTCCTTTCCACAAATTTAAGTCTCCGACTAATATGATGGCAGAGTTTGTGGTCTGGATAGTATTGAGCACATTTATAAGTTGTTCATTAAAGTTGTGTGTAGCTCCTGGTGGTCTGTATACAGTTATTATGTTTATGCTAAAATTAGGATTAGGGATAAATTTGGTATGTAGAATGTCACAACCTTCGCAATCAATTTTTGTTTCATACATTTTCAGATCCTCTTTGCATATGACTGCCACACCCCCCCGTGTCCATCTTTGCGATGTTTACCAAAGAACGTATAGCCTGATGTTCTATAGTTGGTCCGTGCGCCTCAGACAACCAAGTTTCAGTTAAACACATGATGTCGATGTTGTAGTCATTGATGTAATCCCAAACATCTGAGGTGTGTTTGGCTAGAGACCTGGTGTTTAGAAGCGTTAGATTCAACGTAGGTGCATTCTGGGATGAAGGAGGTGCGTTGATAGGCAGTGGGAGCTGGCTAGTTGACATATCCAGTTCATCACATATCCAGTTCCTCACAACAAGGAATGTGGATTGGGACAAGTACCCAGCCATTCAACACTACACACTGCATTCAGGCCAGTTTCGGGCAGGGCTGTCTCAGTCTTTGTCTCTCATGCCAGAAACCAGACAACCACACCAAGAAGTGCATATTGGTCACACACTCCATCCACCCAGGTCCCACCCACAGGAGGTACCAACAACATGCAGTCACTGGGAAGGCTCCAGCTAGTCTGGCCGGGCCTTCACAACAACACCATATATGGCACTTCCACCCAACAGCCAGTCAGGGGGAAGGGACAGAGTCAGGGCTTCCCAGGACTTTGGGAAAACAAGGTAATAGGTAATAGAAAGCAAGAGGCCACAGGGGTCATCTTGTTTTTCCATCAGGAATCAACTGGTTCCAATGGCAGGGCCTGGGTATCCCAAAATGGAGGCTACTCCGCGTACCTGTTAAATTCAACATGGAGCTGCCACCAGCCTATAACCTGCTCTGCGGGCCACCCACAGGTGCCCAAAAACATACACTAGGGGCACAGGGTTGTACCCCCACCCATGGGTGCCATAAGGGTATCCCACGGGTCCGTTCACCAAACCAAAAGAGAGAGAGCTGCACCGCCAGGAGTCCCACATGAACTCCTGCATGGAAAACACGACAGAACACAGGAAAAAGGCAGTAAAGGACAAGGATACGGAGGTCCTGTCCCTCCGATGCATTTCCAGCATCACACATCCCATAACCACTTGCACGACACACAAAGGATTGTTCCTCTATAAGCAGCTCAATTTTGGAATATCCTGGGCAGCAGAGATATTTCAGGAAACAATTTGCAGATTAATCGCCCCTGTCATGAATGCCTTCAACTACAGTGACAACATTTTAGTGTTCGGCGTCACCTAAGAACAGCACGACGGCACCCTGCGGCAGGTATGCAACATCCTATGTGAAGCCGGCCTCACTCTCAGCGGTTCAAAATGCACCATCAATAAACGGAGCCTATGCTTCTTCGGTCAAACATTCTCCGACCAAGGGATCAGGGACGACCCTGATAAGTTCAGCGCCATTGTGAGCCTACATGCCCCGAGCGACGTGGCGGAACTACGCTCATTCTTAGGCATGGCAGGATACTGCGCCCGCTACCTACTGCACTATGCTATACTTACCAACCCCCTCTGACAATTCCGAAAGAAGGACGTCCCCTTCGACTGAGACGAACACTGCCAGAATGCCATCCACACCATCAAACAAGAACTGGCCAGCAACTGATAGCTGGCCTATTTCTCCGTTGACACCAGCCCTGTGGAACTAGGGGCCATACTCGGCAGACAGCTCCTCACAATAAAAAGGACACCAAGGTGGTTGCCTACGCCAGCAGAGCACTTTAAACCATCGAACAAGCGTACTCAAAGGCAGAACGTGAAAGTCTAGCCGCTGTCTGGGCGTGCAAAACATTCCACCACTTCATCATTGGACGGACGTTCGTCCTCATCACAGACCACCAGGCACTCCTCTTGCTTTTCGGAAACCCCAGGACCAAGATGCCCCAACGCATTGAACGATGGGGCATCAGATTACAGGAGAATCTCTATAACATAATTCACAAACCTGGGGCCGAGGCCAATCCAGCAGATTACCTATCGTCTTCCCTGGAGGACAAGCAGAGAACAGCGTACATCGCTTATCTATCCCTCAATGCCTTGCCCCCGCCATAACAAATAGCCTCTTCGCCGACAGAAGCAATACAGACCCCACCATCCAAGCAGCAATCCAGCTGCCTAAGGCCACAAGGTGGCACCACCTGGCCACGGAACACTTTACGACGGGGGAGGTGCACAGGAGGGACCTGCATAGAATGTCTAAGATCCACAAGGAACTCGCCACAACCAACAAGGGGACACTCCTGCGAGGAAATCGCCTGGTTGCCCCCAAAAGCCTAAGGAAAGCCCTCATAGTCATCGCACACGAAGGCCACAGCGGGATCGCCAACACAAAAAAAATACTACAAAACCAAGTGTGGTTCCTGTATATGGACACTATAGTCGAGGACAACTTGAGGCACTGTACCCCGTGCCAAGTAACCGCAACAGACAGTGCCCTTACCTGAAGGACCCTAGCAAAGGGTAGCACTGGATTTATATGGACCTCTAGTAGAAGGGGGTCATCTACTGGTGGCCATTGATGAATATTCACGCTTTCCCCTGGTAAAGCATGTCCAGTCCACAGCGTTCCACTAAGTGGTGGGGGTAATAGATGAACTGTTTAGTGAATGAGGGGTCCCTAACACAGTAAAAACAGACAACGGACCACCATTCCAGAGCCAAGACTTTCAAAAGTTTGCAACGCACCTAGGGTTCCACCACCAAAGAATTGCATCACTGTGGCCGCAAGCCAATGGTATGGTGGAACGATTTATGGCCACCATTAAAAGGATACATCACAAAGCAGTCGCAGACTTGTTGCCAATGCCCCAAGCTATCTCTCAAATGCTGAGGAGCTACTGGAACACGCTGCACAAAACAACTGGAAGGACACCATCCAAACTCATGATCAAGTACATGCCAAGGACTCGGCTACCACAGCTCGAAGACTACACCCTGGCAGAAGATGCAGAAATCCGGAATGAGAAGCCAAGAAAAAGAAGAAAGCCAAACAGTGGATGGACCAGAAAAGGAAGGCGGTATAATCACAGCTACCGCTAGGAGAAGTCGTACTCATCAGGCATAAGCAACAAAGGAAAACGGACGCAAGATATGGCCCTGAGCCGCTGCTGGTTACCAGCATCAAAGGGCCAATGGAGAAGACGGAGAAATCACCGGAAATGCCTCCTTTTTCCGCAAGATGTTCCCAAGAGGACTCCAAAGAGGACACACCCCTGATCGAAGAAGAACAAGAAGTAGAAACCCAAGGAGAGTCGATCGAGAACCATCTGCCATGAGCATCAGAAGGGGAGACATGTGAGTAACCAGGCCACCCACAGTGAACCATACAGAGGATCCCCCCGCCTTATCGAGCAGCTGTAGACCACAAACTTCCCTAATAAGTAACAGGGATGTTACGAGGGAAAATGGACGTGGACCCTTTAAGGACGAAGCGACTGAAATGCGAAATGGGAGACATGGGAGGAGAGGAAGGGGAGGGATGAGGGGAGGGACAAGTTAGTATCTGAATGAGAAATAAAGAGTTTGGACGTAACAAATCGTCTGTGTTTTTATGGAATGGAAGCGTGACTAGGCCACAAGAGTGTCCAGCCCTTCTGCCCAGCCCCCTGTCATCTTCCCCTCTTTTCCGTGTGACCTGGGTGCTGTTAGGCAGCATTGTACGCAGTACCCTTAGGGTGCACTAAAACACAACCCTGATCTCCTGGCAATAGCAACACAACCTCTGGTATAAGTCTGTACTACACAGGTTGGTAGTGTGGACGAGTAGCCAGGCTTATCCCAAGAGGGGTCAATGTGAGCTGTAGGGCAGTTACACAAAGGTTCACAGTGATAAGTATTCAAGCAAACACTTACACACAGGGTTTCTTGGTAAAACAATTATTAATTTATTTACCAGTCAGTTTGTATAAGCCTTCTTCAGAAGGGAGCACTGCAAAATACCACACCAATATACTTAAAAAACTATACACTCTTAAGTTCAGAATCAGTAAATACCTATTGGGATGGTCAAAACTTGCAACCGGTAAACTTCACTTTCAGTGGCTCTTCAGTTTTTTGGTTCCTCGTGTCTACCGCAAATAGCACCACTGCAGTTCCTGGCTGTTGAGATGGACTTCCCTTGCTTCTGGGATCCCACACTCTGTTGAGGGGGCTCAGGCTCGGTCAGTCCTGCTTCCTGGGAGTCCAGAGGCTCTTCCTGGAGCTCTTGGCCATCTTAAAAGCAACACACACAAACTGGTGTTCCTCTCCCTGGCTCTACGGTTTCCAGCAGCAACTCTGTGGAAATTCAACCAGCTCTGAGAAGGATGTCCAGGACGCTTACTTTGGAGTTGATTGGTCCCACCCACTCAAGGGGAGAAGTCGTTCTTGCAGGGGCCTCTTTGTCTATGCAAACCTGGCGTTTCAGCACTGCAGCAGGGCTTCACCGGACAAACGAACGGTCCAGGAGTTGCAGCAGGTGTCCTCTTCATGTTCTTCTTTGGTTCCTTCGTCCAGTGGTCGACTCTGCCTTCCAAGCCAAAAGACTTGCATTTTATTCAGTTCTCTCCCATTCATTCCAGTCTATCTGACAGTCACGCAGCTGGGTGGCTGTCCTTGCCGGACAGTCAACCAATCATCACAGAGTACGTTTGGGTCTCCTAGGAGACTAAGCACAGGGGACCTCCCTCCCTCACTTCCTGACTACCCCAGACACCCTGGAGCCAGAGGCGGACTTCACTTGTGAATCCTGCCAAAGACAAAATGAACAAAGGGACCAAACCTGATTTGGCACGCAGAGTAAATCTCAAGAAGGACCTTTCCACAAAGAAATGGCGAAAAAAGAAGACGGGCCATTTTGACAGAAATGGCACCCATGGGTGTTTTACCGTGGCTGCAAACGTAAAACTCCATAATGGTAGTAAAAGGTAAACCACTGCCTCCAGCCATTCAGTGAGGAAAGTGAAACATAACAATGTTACATGAGAAGTTAGACAAAGGGGACACTAGGTAACCCCTCCGGCACCCTATTGTAAGATAGTGTGGGCTGGGTCTAGACAGTTATTGTAAGTAAAGTCAATTTCACTTCACTGCTCTTTGACACAGTAGATAATCCAAGAGAAGGTAGTTAGAACTTGGGAAATCTAAGAGACTTCCAGATGCCACTGCACTCAAGGTGCTGTGTGCCACAATGTAAAAGATGATGCCCGGGGTCTCTAAGGTAGAGAGAATTAGCACATTTCGGAGAATTCTCCCTAACAGGTGCCCACTGCCCCCACTCTCTCCTCCCACCTGTGTCATCAGTCCTTCTCCCTCTGCCCCTTCTCCAGTGAGACAGGTGCCACAGCGCCCCAGCCTCGCCTCCCACCTGTGTCACCAGACCTTCTGCCCTGTCCCCTGTCATCTTCCCCTCTTTCCTGTGAGACATGGGTGCCCACTGCCCCCACTCTCTCCTCCCACCTGTGTCATCAGTCCTTCTCCCTCTGCCCCTTCTCCAGTGAGACAGGTGCCACAGCGCCCCAGCCTCGCCTCCCACCCGTGTCACCAGACCTTCTGCCCTGCCCCCTGTCATCTTCCCCTCTTTCCTGTGTGACATGGGTGCCCACTGCCCCCACTCTCTCCTCCCACCTGTGTCATCAGTCCTTCTCCCTCTGCCCCTTCTCCAGTGAGACAGGTGCCACAGCGCCCCAGCCTCGCCTCCCACTCGTGTCACCAGACCTTCTGCCCTGCCCCCTGTCATCTTCCCCTCTTTCCTGTGTGACATGGGTGCCCACTGCCCCCACTCTCTCCTCCCACCTGTGTCATCAGTCCTACTCCCTCTGCCCCTTCTCCAGTGAGACAGGTGCCACAGCGCCCCAGCCTCGCCTCCCACCCGTGTCACCAGACCTTCTGCCCTGCCCCCTGTCATCTTCCCCTCTTTCCTGTGTGACATGGGTGCCCACTGCCCCCACTCTCTCCTCCCACCTGTGTCATCAGTCCTTCTCCCTCTGCCCCTTCTCCAGTGAGACAGGTGCCACTGTGCCCCAGCCTCGCCTCCCACCCGTGTCACCAGACCTTCTGCCCTGCCCCCTGTCATCGTCCCCTCTTTCCTGTGTGACATGGGTGCCCACTGCCCCCAGTCTCTCCTCCCACCTGTGTCATCAGTCCTTCTCCCTCTGCCCCTTCTCCAGTGAGACAGGTGCCACAGCGCCCCAGCCTCGCCTCCCACCCGTGTCACCAGACCTTCTGCCCTGCCCCCTGTCATCTTCCCCTCTTTCCTGTGTGACATGGGTGCCCACTGCCCCCACTCTCTCCTCCCACCTGTGTCATCAGTCCTTCTCCCTCTGCCCCTTCTCCAGTGAGACAGGTGCCACAGCGCCCCAGCCTCGCCTCCCACCCGTGTCACCAGACCTTCTGCCCTGCCCCCTGTCATCTTCCCCTCTTTCCTGTGTGACATGGGTGCCCACTGCCCCCACTCTCTCCTCCCACTTGTGTCATCAGTCCTTCTCCCTCTGCCCCTTCTCCAGTGAGACAGGTGCCACTGCGCCCCAGCCTCGCCTCCCACCCGTGTCACCAGACCTTCTGCCCTGCCCCCTGTCATCTTCCCCTCTTTCCTGTGTGACATGGGTGCCCACTGCCCCCACTCTCTCCTCCCACCTGTGTCATCAGTCCTTCTCCCTCTGCCCCTTCTCCAGTGAGACAGGTGCCACAGCGCCCCAGCCTCGCCTCCCACCCGTGTCACCAGACCTTCTGCCCTGCCCCCTGTCATCTTCCTCTCTTTCCTGTGTGACATGGGTGCCCACTGCCCCCACTCTCTCTTCCCACCCGTGTCACCAGTCCTTCTGCCCTCACTGCTTGTAATGACAGGTCACCCCTCCACTGTCACCTCTCGTGGGAGGCTCGGGAGGCAAGACTTTCTCGGATAGATGGATGAGTGGAAGCTAAACCCTCATCCCAGTTCCGGATTTCTGACTGTTGGACGGGTGGAAGTCTTGTGGGTGAGAGGCACACAGGCATCCGTCTCAGAAGATCGTGCGTGGGGGGGCATAGCTGCAGGGCAGAGTAATGGCTACTGTCGCAAATACACTTTCCCCAATGCACACAGAGAGCCTGCATGACCCGCTCCTTACCCAGAGAGAGGAGCTTTGATCCGCTGCTGATTCCAACATCCTGGTGCATGGGAGAGGAGAGGGGGCCTGGTGACGGGTGGTCCGCCTGGACGCCAGCGGGGGCTGGTGCAAGAAGCGGCGGGCAGGAATGTTCTGTCTCCAGCCTTAGTTGCTGTTGGTCAATGGAGAGGTGAGCTTGGGTAAAGTTCCTGGCCTTTAGAAACATGGTTTTTCACCTGAGGGCAGCCAACTTTCAGAGCAGTCCAAGGATTTGAGAAGTGCTTTGCCCTGCGTGGGCCTCGTCGGTGGCATGCAGGTGCTGTGCTGGCTTGCATGGATCATGCAGGCGGTGTGCTGTCTTGCATGAGTCATGCAGGTGGAGTGGAGTGCTGGCTTGCATGGATCAGGCAGGTGCGGTGCTGTCTTGCATGGATCATGCAGGTGGAATGCTGTCTTGGATGGATCATGCAGGTGCTGTGCTGTCTTGCATGGATCATGCAGGTGGTGTGCTGTCTTGCATGGATCATGCAGGCGGTGTGCTTTCTTGCATGGATCATGCAGGCGCTGTGCTGTCTTGCATGGATCATGCGGGCGGAGTGCTGTCTTGGATGGATCATGCAGGTGCTGTGCTGTCTTGCATGGATCATGCAGGCGGTGTGCTGTCTTGCATGGATCATGCAGGCGGTGTGCTTTCTTGCATGGATCATGCAGGCGCTGTGCTGTCTTGCATGGATCATGCAGGCGGAATGCTGTCCTGCATGGATCATGCAGGTGCTGTGCTTTCTTGCATGGATCATGCAGGTGCTGTGCTGTCTTGCATGGATCATGCAGGCGAGTGCTGTCTTGCATGGATCATGCAGGCGGTGTGCTGTCTTGCATGGATCATGCAGGTGCTGTGCTGTCTTGCATGGATCATGCAGGCACTGTGCTGTCTTGCATGGATCATGCAGGTGCTGTGCTGTCTTGCATGGATCATGCAGGCGGAATGCTGTCTTGCATGGATCATGCAGGTGCGGTGCTGTCTTGCATGGATCATGCAGGCGGTGTGCTGTCTTGCATGGATCATGCAGGCGGTGTGCTTTCTTGCATGGATCATGCAGGTGCTGTGCTGTCTTGCATGGATCATGCAGGCGGAATTCTGTCTTGCATGGATCATGCAGGTGCTGTGCTTTCTTGCATGGATCATGCAGGTGCTGTGCTGTCTTGCATGGATCATGCAGGCGGAGTGCTGTCTTGCATGGATCATGCAGGCAGTGTGCTCTCTTGCATGGATCATGCAGGCGCTGTGCTGTCTTGCATGGATCATGCAGGCGCTGTGCTGTCTTGCATGGATCATGCAGGTGCTGTGCTGTCCTGCATGGATCATGCAGGCGGAATGCTGTCTTGCATGGATCATGCAGGTGCTGTGCTGTCTTGCATGGATCATGCAGGCGGTGTGCTGTCTTGCATGGATCATGCAGGCGGAATGCTGTCTTGCATGGATCATGCAGGCGCTGTGCTGTCTTGCATGGATCATGCAGGCGGTGTGCTGTCTTGCATGGATCATGCAGGCGGAGTGCTGTCTTGCATGGATCATTCAGGCAGAGTGCTGTCTTGCATGGAACATGCAGGTGGAGTGGAATGCTGTCTCGCATGGATCATGCAGATGCTGTGCTGTCTTGCATGGATCATGCAGGCGGAATGCTGTCTTGGATGGATCATGCAGGCGGTGTGCTGTCTTGCATGGATCATGCTGGCGGTGTGCTGTCTTGCATGGAACATGCAGGCGGTGTGCTGTCTTGCATGGTTCATGCAGGTGGAGTGGAATGCTGTCTCGCATGGATCATTCAGGCAGAGTGCTGTCTTGCATGGAACATGCAGGCGGTGTGCTTTCTTGCATGGATCATACAGGTGGAGTGGAGTGCTGTCTTGCATGGATCATTCAGGCAGAGTGCTGTCTTGCATGGGACATGCAGGCGGTGTGCTGTCTTGCATGGATCATGCAGGTGGAGTGGGGTGCTGTCTTGCATGGCTGTATCTGCTCACATGGTTGGCATTGTGGCAGGCAGTACACAGAACATGGGGTACACTTCCGGGAACCCCAGATCATCCCAGAGGTTGGCCCACTTGCACTTCATGACCTCAGCCCACTAAGCTCAAAATGAACGCCATTTCCTTTAAAGGCCGTGAAGGTTCATGACTTTAGAAGGGAATTCCAAACTGGCCTCTTTCCCAGCATGCATCGCCCGATCTGAGGAGCCGGCCCTCAACTTGGATGCTGTCTCACAGCTTCGGCTGCCCCCCACTGCCTGCTCAGTTTATCTGTTTCTGTAGCTGCTGGGGATGCGCCAGACATCGGAATGTTCAGAGCGCAGTCAATACCCACTGGTAATGACTGCATTCGGAACCCGCTGCGTTCAAAAGCAAACAGGCAAACAACAATGCTACATCCAGGCAGGATGGGTTTCAACAATACACTTCTTCTCTCTGCCAATGATTCTGGAGTTTGCTGCTGCAACAACCTCTTGAACGCAACAAAGAGAGAGCGAAAGCATGGCTAATGGAGCAGCTGGACCATGGCTAACAGAGAAAGCCGTCACTTTTATACCAGACCCAGTGAAGGCTTATGTGAGAACTGCTGCAGCGAAACACAATTCTTAACCTATGAAGACAACCTTATGCAAATACAACAAAATAGAAACTCGTTTGCCTGTCTCTTTACTTTACTCACTATTAAAGTACAATGTTTACTTCATCATGTACACTACAAAGCCTGCATTTCTATTAGCACTGCATTCCTTATAGACCGCAGCAGAGGTCATTATCACTTGGGATAATGACCCGCCGCCAAGTTACGGCCCGACATTTTCAAATGCTTAACCCATGTTCTCGCCAGGCAGAGTTCACCTGGAGGGGGGGGGGAATAGACAGAGTTCACCTGGGGTGGAATAGACAATGTTCACCTGGGGAGGGGATAAACAGAGTTCACCTGGGGGGGGGGATAGACAGAGTTCACGGGGGGGGGGGATAGACAGAGTTCACCTGGGGTGGAATAGACAGAGTTCACCTGGGGGTGGAGGGAATAGACAGAGTTCATCTGGGGGGGTTAATAAACAGAGTTCACCTGGGGGGGGGGAATAGACAGAGTTCACCTGGGGTGGAATAGACAGAGTTCATCTGCGGGGGTGGGGGGTTAATAAACAGAGTTCACCTGGGGGGGGGGAATAGACAGAGTTCACCTGGGGTGGAATAGACAGAGTTCACCTGGGGGGATAGACAGAGTTCACCTGGGGGGATAAACATAGTTCACCTGGGGGGATAGACAGAGTTCACCGGGGGGTAGACAGAGTTCACCTGGGGGGGATAGACAGAGTTCACCTGAGGGGGGAATAGACAGAGTTCACCTGGGGTGGAATAGACAGAGTTCACCTGGGGGGGAATAGACAGAGTTCACCTGGGGGGGGGGGAATAGACAGGGTTCACCTGGGGTGGAATAAACAGAGTTCACCTGTGGGGGATAGACAGAGTTCACCTGTGGAGGGAATAGACAGAGTTCACTGGGGGGGGGAATAGACAGAGTTCACCTCGGGGGGGGAATAGACAGAGTTCACCTGGGGGGGAATAGACAGTGTTCACCTGGCGGTGGGGGGAATATACAGAGTTCATCTGGGGGGGGGGGTTAATAAACATAGTTCTTCTGGGGTGTAATAGAGTTCACCTGGGGGGGTGAAATAGACAGAGTTCACCTGGGGGTGGGTGGAATAGACAGAGTTCATCTAGGGGGGTTAATAAACAGATTTCTTCTGGGGTGGAATAGACAGAGTTCACCTGGGGTGGAATAGACAGAGTTCACCTGGGGTGGAATATTCAGAGTTTACCTGGGGGTGGGGGGAATAGACAGAGTTCACCTGGGGTGGAATAGACAAAGTTGACCTGGGGGGGGGGTAGACAGAGTTCACCTGGGGGCGGGGGAAGTAGACAGAGTTCACCTGGGGTGGAATAGACAGAGTTCACCTGTGGAGAATAGACAGAGTTCACCTGGGGGTAGACAGAGTTCACCTGGGGGCGATAGACAGAGTTCACCTTGGGGGGGTAGACAGCATTCACCTGGGGGGGATAGACAGCGTTCACCTGGGGGATAGACAGCGTTCACCTGGGGGGATAGACAGAGTTCACCTAGGGGCAGGGGGAATAGACAGAGTTCACCTGGGGCAGGGAATAGACAGAGTTCACCTGGGGGCGGGGGAGTAGACAGAGTTCACCTGGGGTGGAATAGACAGAGTTCACCTGGGGGATAGACTGCGTTAACCTGGTGGGGGGTAGACAGAGTTCACCTGGTGGGGGGTAGACAGAGTTAACCTGGGGGGGATAGACAAAGTTCACCTGGGGTGGAATAGACATAGTGCACCTGGGGGTATAGACAGAGTTCATCTGGGGAGGATAGACTGAGTTCACCTGGGGGAGGGGGTAGACAGAGTTTACCTTGGGAGGGTAGACAGAGTTTACCTGGGGGGAATAGACAGAGTTAACCTGGAGGCAGGGGGACTAGACAGAGTTCACCTGGAGGCAGGGGGACTAGACAGAGTTCACCTGGGGGGGATAGAGAGAGTTCACCTTGGGGGGATAGAGAGAGTTCCCCCGGGGGGGATAGACAGAGTTCACCTGGGGGGATAAACAGAGTTCACCTGAGGGGGGGACATTGACAGATTTCAGCTGGGGGGGATAGACACAGTTCACCTGGGGGGGTAGACAGAGTTCACCTGGGGGATAGACTGCGTTAACCTGGTGGGGGGTAGACAGAGTTCACCTGGTGGGGGGTAGACAGAGTTCACCTGGGGGGGATAGGCAGAGTTCACCTGGGGTGGAATAGACATAGTTCACCTGGGGGTATAGACAGAGTTCATCTGGGGAGGATAGACTGAGTTCACCTGGGGGAGGGGGTAGACAGAGTTTACCTTGGGAGGGTAGACATAGTTTACCTGGGGGGAATAGACAGAGTTAACCTGGAGGCAGGGGGACTAGACAGAGTTCACCTGGAGGCAGGGGGACTAGACAGAGTTCACCTGGGGGGGATAGAGAGAGTTCACCTTGGGGGGATAGAGAGAGTTCCCCCGGGGGGATAGACAGAGTTCACCTGGGGGGATAAACAGAGTTCACCTGAGGGGGGGACATTGACAGATTTCAGCTGGGGGGGGATAGACACAGTTCACCTGGGGGGGGGGGGGGTAGACAGAGTTCACCTGGGGGGGTTAATAAACATAGTTCTTCTGGGGTGTAATAGAGTTCACCTGGGGGGTGAAATAGACAGAGTTCACCTGGGGGTGGGGGGAATAGACAGAGTTCACCTGGGGGGGTTAATAAACAGATTTCTTCTGGGGTGGAATAGACAGAGTACACCTGGGGTGGAATAGACAGAGTTCACCTGGGGTGGAATATTCAGAGTTTACCTGGGGGTGGGGGGAATAGACAGAGTTCACCTGGGGTGGAATAGACAAAGTTGACCTGGGGGGGGTAGACAGAGTTCACCTGGGGGCGGGGGAAGTAGACAGAGTTCACCTGGGGTGGAATAGACAGCATTCACCTGGGGGGGATAGACAGCGTTCACCTGGGGGATAGACAGCGTTCACCTGGGGGGATAGACAGAGTTCACCTAGGGGCGGGGGGAATAGACAGAGTTCACCTGGTGGGGGGTAGACAGAGTTCACCTGGGGGGGATAGGCAGAGTTCACCTGGGGTGGAATAGACATAGTTCACCTGGGGGTATAGACAGAGTTCATCTGGGGAGGATAGACTGAGTTCACCTGGGGGAGGGGGTAGACAGAGTTTACCTTGGGAGGGTAGACATAGTTTACCTGGGGGGAATAGACAGAGTTAACCTGGAGGCAGGGGGACTAGACAGAGTTCACCTGGAGGCAGGGGGACTAGACAGAGTTCACCTGGGCGGATAGAGAGAGTTCACCTTGGGGGGATAGAGAGAGTTCCCCCGGGGGGATAGACAGAGTTCACCTGGGGGGATAAACAGAGTTCACCTGAGGGGGGGACATTGACAGATTTCAGCTGGGGGGGGATAGACACAGTTCACCTGGGGGGGGGGTAGACAGAGTTCACCTGGGGGGGTTAATAAACATAGTTCTTCTGGGGTGTAATAGAGTTCACCTGGGGGGTGAAATAGACAGAGTTCACCTGGGGGTGGGGGGAATAGACAGAGTTCACCTGGGGGGGTTAATAAACAGATTTCTTCTGGGGTGGAATAGACAGAGTACACCTGGGGTGGAATAGACAGAGTTCACCTGGGGTGGAATATTCAGAGTTTACCTGGGGGTGGGGGGAATAGACAGAGTTCACCTGGGGTGGAATAGACAAAGTTGACCTGGGGGGGTAGACAGAGTTCACCTGGGGGCGGGGGAAGTAGACAGAGTTCACCTGGGGTGGAATAGACAGCATTCACCTGGGGGGGATAGACAGCGTTCACCTGGGGGATAGACAGCGTTCACCTGGGGGGATAGACAGAGTTCACCTAGGGGCGGGGGGAATAGACAGAGTTCACCTGGGGCAGGGAATAGACAGAGTTCACCTGGGGGCGGGGGAGTAGACAGAGTTCACCTGGGGTGGAATAGACAGAGTTCACCTGGGGGATAGACTGCGTTAACCTGGTGGGGGGTAGACAGAGTTCACCTGGTGGGGGGTAGACAGAGTTCACCTGGGGTGGAATAGACATAGTTCACCTGGGGGTATAGACAGAGTTCATCTGGGGAGGATAGACTGAGTTCACCTGGGGGAGGGGTTAGACAGAGTTTACCTTGGGAGGGTAGACAGAGTTTACCTGGGGGGAATAGACAGAGTTAACCTGGAGGCAGGGGGACTAGACAGAGTTCACCTGGGGGGGGGGGGGGTAGAGAGATTTCACCTTGGGGGGATAGAGAGAGTTCCCCCAGTGGGGATAGACAGAGTTCACCTGGGGGGATAAACAGAGTTCACCTGAGGGGGGGACATTGACAGATTTCAGCTGGGGGGGGATAGACACAGTTCACCTGGGGGGGTAGACAGAGTTCACCTGGAGGATACACATAGTTCATTTTGGGGGGGTAGACAGAGTTCACCTGGGGGGGATAAACAGAGTTCACCTGAGGGGGGGGGAATTGACAGAGTTCACCTGGGGGGGATAGATAGAGTTCACCTGGGGAAGGATAGACAGAGTTCACCTGGGGGGGATAGAAAGAGTTCATTTTGGGGGGTAGACAGATTTCACCTGGGGGGATAGACAGAGTTCACGTGTGGGGGATAGACAGAGTTCACCTGGGGGGGATAGAAAGAGTTCATTTTGGGGGGTTAGACATAGTTCACCTGGGGTGGAATAGACAGAGTTCACCTGTGGGGGGAATAGACAGAGTTCACTGGGGGAATAGACAGAGTTCACCTGGGGGGATAGACATAGTTCACCTGGGGGGGGGGGAATAGACAGAGTTCACCTGGGGGGATAGACAGAGTTCAACAGGGGGGAATAGAATGGATTGCATTGTGGCTTACGTGCCTGTCACCTGCAACGCCGGGGTGAGATGTACCCCACTCTTGAGAGTTTCCCGTCTACAGTTGTATTTTCTGTACGTGCTGCCCTCCCTCCCCCCAGCATTGTCTCTCTGACTCAGTGGTGCAGGGGGTGGAGAGAGGGCCCCTCCCTGCAGCAGCATGTCACGCTGACAGCACGTGGGCCGGTGACAGACTGCCAGACAGCAAGAACGTGTGCAGCAGAGAGAGACCGATTTCTGATCCCTCTGACAGCGTGGGAGGAGGGCACCACAAACAGGCGTCCCCTCTCCCCCCTCCCACCCCCCCAAGGAGGCAGGACACAGCGTCCCTTGGAAAGCTCATGGCCGCAAAATGCATGTCAAAGAATTCACAACAAAAAGTTCCCCTTTCTGGTCACAGGGACGTCATTTCAGCAACATGCCAGGGGTAGCAGAAGTGACATCACACGACCCTTGACCCCTGATGACATCACGCGAAGTGATGACATTAGACCCCACCACGAAGTGATATCGCGAGAAGCGATGGAACACGACCTTTCACCCGTTTACAAAACAGGTAGTGGCATCACATAGCATAGTACACTACGAAAAATATGGTTACGATATCACTATAATGTGATGTACATTTCATACAGGAATGGATCGCCATATGTATAATTAAAATCAGTGTGTACAGGCTCATATTACCAAATTACTGTGAATGCAAGCAGACGTCCATGACCAAATGATAAGGATGTGTTATTATACAGCACTTACGCTTAAGCGCTTTACATAGAAGAAATATACACCCAATATCACCCAACCTGTGTTGGTACTCATTTATCGACCTCAGAAGGATGAAAGGCTGAGTTGAGGTGTTTAAGAACAGACTAAATCAGTGACTCACCCCCTGGAGTGTGCCTGAAATAAGCCTTTAATGAGTCTAGCAATTATTGCATAGAATTCCAGAAAGAAGACACATTATTTGGTTTCCCATTCTTTCTTATTTAGGGTCAGTGCTGAAAGTGTTAGACTTGTGGCTCTCCTGTTCTTATTTTTCTTCTTTTTTTAAGGGGCCTGAACAAGAAAGCCAGCCTCTCCAGAAGTAAAGAGCCGCATGGTGCTGGCCACAGCCCAGGAGCTTGCATCTAAAAAAAAAAAAAAGAATAAAAACGTTTCTTTTGGTTTTCTTTTTTTTCGAGGTCGCAAGGGAGACCTCAGAGGTCGCAGTTGCGACCTCTGGTGACCCCTAAAGGACGTGCCTGTTTCTGGATCATTGCATCTCCTATATACAAGAAAGCAAGCAGGGCTGGACTGGCACGGTGGGGGGGGGGGGGACAAAAGGGCAAATGCCCCCAGGCTGGCTGGGCTGTTGCCCCATCGGCCAGAGCTCCAAAATGTAAAAAGAAAAATGGAAAAAGATAAAATCCTCCAGAATCTAGGGACCGAGTGCTGCAAAGCCTACTTGGTTTCAATGATTCTGTGTAAATGGGACGAGGCCTTTGTCTTGATTGCAGCAATGCTGGAACCGTGCCTGGGTGACCCCCACACATGGCCCTCCCCAGTGAGGGAGAGGGAGGGGAGTCCAGGCTGCAGGGGCATGTTCATACCTCCCAGTGGCAGTGTAGACATTTAAATAACATATTCTGTGACCCTGGAGGGCAGTGTTTGCACCACTGCTCCCCACACACCATGGGTCTGTGACAATCCTCAGCAGCACGAACACGACTGCCATTTGCCGAGGCATTAAGGGTCCATATCTTATTAGAGTTTGTCCTTGGTGTGATTCTGTACGAATGCTACCCCTATGTCCTGGTGAATTTCTTCATCACTAGTGTCTTCATACAAAAATAGTTTAATATCCCCCGAATAGCACCCGTGGATGTGACCTATAAAGAGGCAGACACGGCTTCTCGTTGTGTCTGGCAGAGGCAGACTGGCAAATCAAGGTGGTCGACTGTCTAACTACAAGCCAGGGCAACGGAAGGTGGTGAGGGACAATGGATCTGCTTGGTGTGATGGGCAATTAAAGGGCTTGAGTGGCAAGGAACTGGCGACTGAGAAATGTGAGCAAGCGAAGGCGGTTTGTGCAAGGTCAATGACTTGGAACAGAGGTCCAAAAATTACTCTTAAGAAACAGGGGAAAATGAGAATGTGGTGTAAGGAAACATCTTCAACCCAGAGGATGATGGGTAACACAAACTGGATAAATGAGTCAGAGGTACACATCTGGAATGGTAGCTTAGCAGGATGAGTGACTGTTGCTGAGATCTCTGCAATCTCTCCACTGTTCTCGGGGGCAGCAAGGGTCAAGTTCAAGACCCTCTGCATCGTCCATAAGGCTTCCTGGGGCCGGGAGCCACACTACATCCAACTCTTTCTGCAGAAATAGCTTCCTTCTTGAGCCCTTCTCTCAGCTACCTCCAACTGTCTGAGGGTCAGAAGCTTCTCTAGACAGAGAGTGAGGGGCAGATCTCTCTCCTCTGCAGGTGCCTCCCTCTGGACCGGCTTCCCTGCCCCTCTTAGACTTGAGCCGGAACACCTGAAGTTCCGGAAGCAGCTCAAGACCTTCTTTTTGGCCTCTGCCTTCTCTCTCTCACTTCCATGCTAACTTACCTGTCTGCTGCGCCGACTGGTTGCCTGGTACCCTCAGAGTACCCTCAGAGTCTCACTGGGTACCAGGCTCCTCCTTGATCAGTCTTCCTTGCACTGCCTCTTGACATTGCACACACTTAGGGGTTGTAAGCTGTAATCCCCTACAACCACCTGCCTCCTAGCACTTACCTAGAACCGCGCTGCCCTGGCTGCACTTACTCAGAGCCAGCTGCCCTGTTTGCATTTTCTCTTTCCCCTCTCCCTTGCACTTACCCCTCTCCATTCCCTTGCCACACTTGCACGATCCAAATGGCACAAGGCCTAGTAGGATCCTTTGTCTTGTCTTCCCTC
Source organism: Ambystoma mexicanum (assembly GCF_040938575.1). NCBI lineage: Eukaryota > Metazoa > Chordata > Amphibia > Caudata > Ambystomatidae > Ambystoma > Ambystoma mexicanum. The sequence goes on from NC_090922.1 coordinate 1,530,918,379, forward strand.
TGTCTTCCCTCCCTTTTCTTGTGGTACTTAGAAACACTTGTGTACAGGCGCGATATAAATGCCATTTCATATCATATGAAATCATATCTATGTCTGACCTCCTTGCCACGGCACCCGATTGTGGGGCTTGCTTGACACCCCTTTTTTAATGACTAAGTGATGGAACTTGCTTTATGCACCTGTGTTTTAATTACTACGTCATTTATATTTTTTCAGGGTGCTTTATTATGTGACTTGGTGCTTTGAAAATACAGACAATTGTGCGGTCTAACAACATTATAGTATGCTTTCATTATATGTATAATCTTAGTTTGTTTCACAGATGTATTAGCCTCATAGTACAGGTGATTAATAGGTGTCCCCCTCATAGATACAATGGTGCTTTCAAAACCAGATTTACTGAACAATATACTCATTTAGCTCTTGAATAATACTTTTGCAGAACACATTTGTTCGTGTGTCTAATATTGAAGATGGGATAGGAGACAGTAATATGACGTCTCCCCATCTTTCTGAAGTGGAAACTTTGTAACCAGGAGGTCAGGGGGCGGAATCCCCTCCTTCCACATACATGGTGTGATCCTGAGCAAATGATTTTCATCACTGTGCCTTATTTTTCTTAACTATCTGTAGAATAAGCTCCACCCATGTGGGTTACAGTGTTACTTTCTAAATAATTCTAATTTTGACAACTTATGTTAAGCATACTGGTGAGGGGGCAGGATACAAGCGTTGGGGGGGGTGGGTATGCAGGGTTCAGGTATGGGCTTAGTGTTGTTAACTGGGTATTTTGCTTTGCCAGCTCCACGATAAAAGCAAACCCAGGCCCCCTGGTTCATCAGTGGCTCTGCTCTACCAATGACTTCTTTAGCTTCACCGGCCTCTTTGCATTGTTCTACAACTAAAGACGGAATGGGATGGGAGGAGATTTAGCCTGCCGTCAAATTACAAACTGTAACACATTGAAAACCAGGCACAAATCCCAGATTTCCCATTTAACCAATTATATTATCCTGGTGAAATAATAATTTACTATGTTTGGTAGGAGAGAGATGTTCTAGGGGTCATGGTCTCTTAGAAACCACAAACATAACTGCAAAATATGTTGCACAAAAGGAAAGTCATGTGAATCATGTCTACTATATATACCTGGGAATGTGTGGGTGGGGTGAGGTTGGTATTCAGATGAATTATTCTGGAATTTGGGGCCATTGCACTATGGGCCAGAAAAAGAAACTCCCCTCATCCCCAATGCTAAATGATACCAGTCCTCCCTTGACAACATAACAGTGGAGTCTTGGGGCATGGCTGGGGAGAAATACAAGGACATGGGAAACCCCTCTGTCGGCCCCTATATCGCACAGAAGAAAAATGCTATGCATTAAAGCGACCATGTCACCCTTATCCTAGACAAATACAAGAAGAAATTAACCTGATGTAACTAAACATGGTGAGGATAAGCGAACTCACTGTTAACTGACACACATGCAAACAATATACATGAAGCAAATATGCACTGAGCATGAAGAAACACAAACATTAGGTCAAATGTGTATTTAGACACAAAGCATGATGCTTGCACCCTAAAGACATGAAGAATACATCATAAGTAATATACACACTGAGATGCAACAAGAACGATATACGCATATGGCTTGCTAACGTAGAAACGCACCAGTAATGAGTGGCCATCTTTTATAAAAATGGATGGCAAAACCACATTGTGATGAATGGGACGCCTTGAGGCTGTGGGGAGGTTCGACTTGCTGAATTCACTGAAAAACAGATTTGTGCAGGACAGCCACTAGCAAGGTTACTGAGAAATGCGGGAGGGTTTGTATGACTCCGAAGAGAACAGGAGATCATTATTCCCAGAGCGTAAGACATATTTATCTTAGATTAAGTGAAGAGCAAATAGCCTTTGAATGCCAGGTGCTGATTAATCAAAAGCTCAAAACTGTATAAGGAACGGATCGACTAGGTCTCCAGTGCCCAGAAAGGGTAATAACACTTGCATTAATATTAGCTAAAATCACAGTAAAAGCAGTGTAAATTAATTCAAAATATTGTCTTCAAACACATGACCTACAACTGGATGACACTGTATAGTCATTAGCTCCAGACACAGATAGGCACCTACATTCACTCCCCACAAATTCCCAGAACAGAGGCACAATACAATGGCAAGTACAACGCTGAAAGCCCTGGCTCATGGCCTTGGAAATAGGGGATGGTATTTTATTTAATTGGAAGAAAGCAGTTCCTGGGTTTCTCTACCCCTACTCCCTTTTTTGCTCATGTGTTGATAACCTGTCAAATGCTCAAGGGTGGTAAGATAGATGCCAACCAATCAAAACTCTCAATGTTATGACGCCCAGTACATGTTGCACCAGCCAATTACGTATTGCAGACACGCTGTCTTTTTTACCTTGATCAATTTAGGGGTGCTCTACGGTGGAGCCATCAGATAGTTGTACCCAATGAAAAGGCTAAAAACTATATTTTATTGCAACGGTTTATTGTGTATTCAATCTCGACACGGGGTGATATTTCCTGCTCCACTCACGTGCTTATGAAAGTAAGCTTTGTTAATTTCGAATTTTAACATAATTCCCCCTGTAGTGTTCTGCCAAATGGGGAATGAATTAAATTAATATTTTTGGTTACATAGGCCAAGGATCTAACCACATTTGCTCCCCGCCGCCTACTATAAAGGGAAAGGATTCAAAGCAAGCAGACTACCCCACCTTTTGGTTTTGCAGGGCTCAGTTCTACTTAAATAGTGTTGGGGAGGAGATGATCCTAACCCACACCCCCTCGGTAACTAAACCACGTGCGAGTCAAGGGGTATGACGCTCCTACCCCCACGGCCTTCATCCGCACTAAATGACATACCTAATTACACGAATAACATAGCATATGTCCCTGCCCGGAGACACCATTTTGCATTAGGCCAGACGCCATCTTTTTACTAGGCCCAAAAATCATTCCTCTGCCAAACACAGCTCTCCATCCCTGGCACCTCGCACAGAGAGCCCAAGACTTCGCCACCCCTTGCAAGCTCCATGCAAGCTTTATTCTCACCGAAGTCCAGTCATTTATTGTTGTGAATGTTTAGTATCATTTCCACAGAATGTGCTCTCTGCAGAGCGTGAGAACGAAGCTGGCCCCAGCACAAGTGCCCATTCATCTCCACTAAACAGCCCTCTCATCCTCCACCCCACCAGGCCTGCGCCCACCAATCCCGACCTCCCAATCTCTTTCATGTCGATAAACATCTGACCCCCTTGCACTGACCATTCCAGAACGCCCACCACAGACTTAATTCCATGTAGCAGTATATTCTCCCCAAAACAACACATGTCTGATCATATCATGAGGCACCAGGGAAAGTAAACAGTAGATCCACCCCCCAGGGGGAGACACCTTGGAGTGGGGCCCCAGTGTCAATGAAACCCTGAATGTAGAGGTCAGAATGCCAATATATTACCCCATTTTCTCTAAGTACCCCCCATTCATGCAAGGATTTTATGGTTGCCATTATTTTTGTAATATCAGTTGCTGTTGTTGGGCTTAGACAGTCAGGCATGTATCACATTTGTCCTGACCTTCACCGCGGAGATAAACCCAGCTGACTCATGTGCCACCCGACCGACTGGTAAGCAGCGGCCAATTGCAGCCTGGCATCCCCTATAGAGCAAGCTGTGCCATACGGCCCCTCCAATCCGCACTGTGATTTCTTATTGTATATGATGCCACTGTTCATGACAAAATTGTTTCTTATAATGTGCTGCCCATGTAATTTCTGTCAGACCACTCTCGGGCAGCAGAATTCTTTGCTGGCATACTTTATGTTATATAAAATTTGTTATCCTTGCAACTTATCTCTTCGTCACATTCCCTGATGGGGCGTGTTATCTTATTTTGCATTTCTCTTGGGACACGTGTAAGTGTTATACCTTCAATAGCAAGCCTCTGTTTAAGGTTCAGGAAAGCCAGCTGCATCTCAGAACACTTTGGAAAGTTAGGGCAGGGGGCTGATCACTCCACTGTCAACGATGGCCTCCCGCTCTCCACCATAGGACCCAATCAGCATTCACTCCTTCCTAGAGATAGATAACTCCACCCAGATGCACTCTCAGCAGTCTCCTCTGGTGTCTCCTTACAACTGTCAGATGGTAAGTTTCAGCAGCCTTCCTGATGGTCTGTCTCTTCACTCTGTCCTCCTGTCTTTCTCCTTTTTCTGTCCGTCTGTCCTAGTGCAGTCCCCCTTATATAGCAGCGACGACACCACCAATTTTGCAATCTTGGGGAAGTACCCTGCAATAATAGCTGTCACTAGGATTGGACAGTTACCCTTCTCTAGCTTCCCCAACCCAGCCTCCAAGGCAGGATGGGTTTAGGGGTTTGAAGCAACATATGGCAATTCCGATTCATCATCGTCCTTTGTTCTCCGTTCAACGCTTTGGCAAAAACTAGTTATGTATCCCAACTTCATAATTTTACTAGCAACAGCCAGACTAAACATATTTTCTGTTTCTGGTGATCATGGGGAATTAGATAAGCTGACAACGAAATCCGTATCTTATAGCACGGCCATGTGGTGCTTTTCTGCTGCTTCCATAAAAAGTACAACAGTTATGAATATGTAAGTTATTAAGCATATCCCTAATTCCAATTTCCACCTGCGGACCAACTCTCACATTTGGAACACGTTTAGATCAGCCAGAAACCTAGTTTACCTGGCCCTTACGGTTCCCAGAGTCACAGGAAGATACATGTTATATCCTCAAAATCGCCTGGAAATTACATTAAAAATAGTACATAGATATAATACATCCGCCTGATGATGGCTGAGAAAAAGGCCTAAATGATAATAGTCCTTTTAAATCAATTGTGAATCTTCATGTGGGACAAATGGTCCTGCTCCTGCTTCCGGCCCTTTGTTTTCACTGGGTCAGCCTGTGCCCGCAGTTTGTTTTTCAATCTCCTTGTGTTGGAAGCTTGCTCTTTGAAGTGACACATATAAGTCATGCTCCAGCCAAGGGTAACTTTTGCTTTCAGTGCCAGCATGCCTGGAGAACAGTACATTTTTGCCCACAGCCAGCAAAAGGGTCTGCCTTGGGCTGACATTTTTTTCATGACGACAAAGTGGCTCTTCAGATGTCACTGGAGTTTTGTGGGTGAAACATAATATACATTGCTCTTTGTTAACCCACACATCATGTTTTGTTTTCCTCACATTTTTCTGTGAGCAGTGACATTTATTTTCACGTTTACTTTTTTCAAACCATTTTTATTTGCACACACATGTATAGGCCGTTTTTGTTTTCAATGTTTAAAAATCATGTTTTCCATGTGACAGGACTTCAGTTTCCTCCTTTTGTAAATTAAAATGCTGCTTGTCCTTTGGTAATGACAGGTAGGCCCCTTTCCACGTGGCTCTTTAATTTGACTTAAAAACAAAAACAAAGGCCAGGCCGTTTTTGTTTCATTCTTTAAAATATTGCTATTTATGAGAAAGGGACTTCTGTTTAGAGCCTTTAAATACACACCATATTATATATGTATACAAATCTCCTAAGCCTGTAGGTTTTTATAACTAAGACTGTAATATGATGTCATCACTAACATGTTTTCATTTTTAAGTCATTGCTCCATATTAAACTCTCTGAGCGCATTGTTGAGACTCGTGTGCTTATTTGCTGCACCTGCTTTATGTGGATTGTTCATAAAGTGGGCTTTACCATTTACTTTGTCTATTTCCGTTATTGGGTGTGGGATTTCACAGCCTATCTGGTCCGCTTAGAATGGGCTTTCCAGTCTACCTTTCCACCTTAAACTGCACTGTCCGCCTCTTGATCCTGCTGCCACCCTTAGGAGCACTTTTTAGCAATCATCATGTGTCCCCATTCTAAGGGATGGTGGGCGCGATAAAGATCAGAGGCCTGTAAGGATATTTGGCGTGTTACAGCACAGAGTACAGCACTACTGCACAGGTAGCAATTTTGTTTATGCAGCACCACCACAAGGGTGCGGTGCATTGCTATATGTGTTACCAGATTAACAAGGAAAGACAGGCTATTCAGTCAAAAACGATTTTAACATATAAGATGCAAATCTATTTTTACAGTTAAAAGCACACGTGCACATTCAAAAATGCACACTATTTTTCACCTGAAATGCCTATGGTGCAAGAGACACATTTGAAAATTAATAACTAACATTACTCATAAATAACCTGACTAATAAAACTGAATTTAACATAACCCACTAATAAAAATGTGTCTCCCCTGCAGAAATAGGCCTACTCTGAAAGTGAACTTTTAAACGCACATTCATTTTTTTTTCGTTTTCTCTGCTGCTCTGTCCACATAACTACAGGAAGCAAAAGGGCTCGAAAGAACAGGAAATCAGTTGGTTACAAAGTATTACTATAAAAATGAGCCATTGTGTAGAGAGGGAGGAGATGGCATGATTGATTCTGATTGGAGCAGCGTCATAGCAAGTATCATGCTAGAGGCAGTGATTAGGGTTTTGCTGGGGGGAGTTTGAAGAGAGAGGGAGGACAGTGGAGATTTGGAGAGCTGGGAGAAGGACCTGTTTTTTTCCTGGTTGGAGCATTTCTGCTGAAAAAGCTGAGAGTTCCAGGCAATGACCCCGGTTTGAGAACGAAAGGCGCTCGTTTTCACTGGGGTTAATCTTCAAGGGAGCCACATTCAGAAAGAGAACAGCTGAAGAAAACTCGGGCTGAACAGATAAGGTAATTACATAAGTGTGGGAGCTGAGTGTGTACGAGAATATTCAGTCAGTGTAGGAAAGGAGATTCCTGTGCCTTAATCACATGTTAATGTTGCCAATTGAGTTCTTTTCTCCGCCACTCTCTTTTCAGTGTATCACAGACAATGCTATTACTGTGCTATTTTATTTATTTCTGTAAAGAGTGAGATCGTGTTTAAATACAACTTTTAAAATACAGAAAAATATTTAAAAGCAGACGGGTGGTGTGTTTTATATTTACCAATACAGTGCTGATGATGTGGGTAGATTTTTAAACAGTGCAATTGTCATTTTAAGACAGATGTGTGCATGATCATATTCAGTATGGACAGTTGTGAGTGCTGTTTGTAGCATAGCTCGTTGGAGGTACATGAGCCAACGGGAAGAGGGACTCTCTGGACATAGTTCCCTACCGTATATAAGGTAGTGGAAATTACCACAAAATTACCACATATAGCTCTCTGTCGTAAATAAGTCAGTGAGATCGCCCATGGTGGCACACTAACACTAACACTGAAAATGTGGTATTCCTGAAATGTAGGTCTGAGGTCTCTCTAGTGATAACACGAAAAATCTAAGCAAAGATAAGGGATTCTGGACATTGGGGCCACAAATAAAACAAGGGAATTATGCTCACCAAAATACCACCAACCACGCATACCAACCACGCATACCAAATATGCATGTCTGGGTGCTGAAATAATGCATGTCCACTGTATTATTGTTGTACATGGCCCAATCTGAATACAAGGAGTGATTGTTGCTAAGTTATTTTTTTCGGCGGTAATAAAATACAGTCAGGCCCCAAATCTCCACAAAATACCCTACATATTTATGGTGCGTTGCAGGCCGGGAAAGTGATCATAGAGTACCTACTGGGCGTGGCAAGCGTGTCTCACACTGCCATTTGCACATTAAAGGGAACCCATTTTATAATAGCAGTGTGCCACTAAAAACGAATTTCAGAATGTCACAAAGGGAAACCACATTCTCAGATCTAGTGCAATATTTCGAGGCAAAGTTGTTTGCACATGGGAATTGGTCGTCGAATAGCACGTTAGAATGGAGTAACCGCATTCAGGGTGAGGTGCAGAAAGAAAAACTAGACAATATTTTTGCAGAAGGCAGCATAATTCAGGACTGCCTTACAAGATTATTGAATGCAGCCGATAAAAGTGCAGAGAAAGACTGTTTGATACGGCTATGCGGCAAAATATGGTTTATTTTAAACAAGTCCCTGCGAATGCAAGAGAATGATACTCAGCTAATTAACAGGTTAAAGACTGAATTAGATGGGGCAAGTAAAAATCAGGAAATGTTGAGAGCAGAATTGGATGTATGCCAAAAAGACATGCAATTAAAATGCAGAGACTTTGATACTCAGTTATCCAAAAGCAAGAAACAATTTTAAGATAGTGAGCAAGAATTGGCACACTTAAAAGCCTTAGTGGATCACATTAGACGGGATAAAGATGAGGTTGTTTCAGAGATGCAGATTTTACAAAAAGAACATTGTGAAAAAGAAGGTGATCTCCAGAGTGCAGAACAAGAAATGATTAAAATGATTCAAGAAAGAGACAAGAGAAATAAAGAGTTCAATGAATGCCAAATGCAAATGTGCGACATGCAGGAGGTGATTAATAAGATGAATGGTGAAAACAACTATTTGCAAGATGAAGCCAACAGACTCCTTAAAAAGTGTAAGGACTTAGAACAGCAAATGTGCATTCCCATGTCCCAGGAGAGGTGGCAGGGTACCACATTCAATGGAGTGGAGGTGAATTCTAGCTCTGCTCAAAGAGCTAGTGCTCCAGTGACTTGGCCGGTGACTGAACTTGGTTGCAGCGCCCTTGGGGGATTTGATACTCCCATTGGGGGCAGCCACCAATCTCATACACCTGAAAACAGGATTGAATCACAAAATAGTGCAATTCCATGCATTGCAACAAGTCGCCCCATAAAAATAATGAAATCCATTAAAGCCCTGATCAAACCATTTAAAAAGGGAGGTGAATGCTGCATTGAGGATCACTTAGAAGCGGTGCATGACATTTTTAAAGCACTCCAGATACCTAAGGAACAGTACAGGCAGTATTTTCATTTAACTTTAGATGCTCCGACGGCCAGCATCATAAGGGGATTAAATGAACAGCAGAATATGACATGGTTGGAGTTTGAAAAAGAAATTAGGCGTCATTTTTCTCCTTTTCAGTCATTGCAGGAGGCAAAGAAAGTGGCTTACACAATTACTGCTGGACCTAATACATCCCCTCGCCAATTTTTACAAGACTTAAAAAGAGCATTTTCTCGCTTTGATGTATCTTTTGACTCAAATTCCAATGAGTTTAAAACTGCATACTTCTATGGGCTACAGAAAGACATCATATCCCAATTGGTCCGTGAATTTGACCGTGACAAGTCCCTTGAATGGATTGTACATCAAAGCACAAAACTATATGAGGTACTCTATTGTCAGGGTAGAGAAAGTGATAAAATGAAAGATACTAGACCTAAATCTAAAGAACCCTCAGCCACAGTAATGGAAATCAGGTCAGCCAAAATGTCCCTTGAGTCTGCTCAAAGCCAAGGTAAAAATAATGTGACACCTGAACAAAGGGGTAATCAACAAAGATCATCATTTTGATCGTCATTTCCTGTACCAATGTTCCAATCACATGATCCTAGTAATAGAGAGAGCTATATCAGCCCTAGGTTTTTAGGGGACAGACCCCGGGTAGGATACCGGCCTGATATGGCAGGTATGAACAATAACCAGAGACAAAATCAAGATCAAAGAAATGATGGTCCCTACCAGTCATTGGGGACACAGAGTAGGTTTGATCCCAACACCATGATATATGGTAATCAGGATAACCCCCGATATGTGGATCGATTTACTGATAATGGAAATCAACCTAGGGGCCAGTACCCACAATCTGAGAGACAGGACATGAGGCAAAACGTGAACTACAATCCACGCCAGTACAATGATTCCCCACCAGGGGACTATAATCAAAGGATGGGTGCAACCCGCTCCCCTCCACAAATGAATCAAGAGAAACCATCCCAACCGACATCAATCACCTGTGAGGTATCAGAATAGATCCAATCAGGGGGAAAACAACCAATATCTACCTAGGCCACAGAAAGAGGATCCTAGAGAGATGGAAAGGTTCCAGTGCCTTGAGGCCCAAGTGAAAATGTTAGCTGCGCAAATAGGAAAGCTCTGTACAGCGCAAAAACAACCTTCCAAAGAGGGGGCTGATGGCCATAGCAATGACTGGGGGGCTTCCGAAAAGTGACTCATGATAACTGCAGTGCCAAAATGACAGATTGCTCTGATATAATTTTGCATAACGACTCTGAGATGCCTAATGGATTAAAAATGAAAGTGCCAGTAAATGAACTTGTGACAGAAAGTGCAAATACTTCTAAAAAAGAGGTACGGTTTAACCTGGAGCTAAATAAAACAGTAAAGATTTGCACAAATGAAAAAGAAACATTAGGAATTTCAAAAGAACAAAGGGACAGATTTAAGAAAAATGACTCATGCATGGGGAATACCAGTGAACAGGGAGTAAGTGGGGATGCTATAGCTCCTTCCCTGGGCAAGCAAAACAATGACCAAACACAGACAGAAAAAGGAAATACTCACAAGGAGGGTACAAGTCAATCACCTGAAGAATTCTTTGAGCCACATATTTTTGAAGAGGCTGAAAGGGCTGGTATCACACTAAATGATCACAAATGCACAGAATTAAAAAATGACAAATTGCTGAATGATGTTGTTACACATGTTTAGTTGGAGGATTGTAATGTGGTCTCTGATGTTACCCAGATGGATGGGCGAACAGTGGCCACACTCCAAAAAACCTATGATCATGGAGAAATGAATAAAATCTCTCGCGCAGAAATAGGTAAAAAGGAGGGAAAAATGTCTTTCCATTTACCAATGTGTTTAGCCAAAAGTGAAAAAGACCTGAGAAAGGTGAGCCCTGAAATCAGTAAGAATTCACATTTCTTATGTGTATTAGAGGAAGTTGAGGACAGATATTATGCACCCATCACTGTAGAAGAAAAATGCCACACCTTTGCTATGATTGACACAGGCGCACAGGCCACAATTATGTCCAAGGAGTTGGTAAAGAGTATCAATGAAGGGAGACCCCCACAGAGTCAGATCACAGTGAAGGAAAATCAAGGTCCAGCGCATAACTTTAATGGGGAGGAGGTGCCCATCATAGGTGTAACTGAGGTTGACATAAAAATAGGAAAGCACAGAATGAAACAAGAGGTATTGATCACATCTATTTGTGAAATTCCATTTCTGATGGGGACAGATTGTCTGAAAAGATTGTCTCCTCTAATAGATGGGGTGAATGGAGTGCTGTGGTCCTTAACCAAAAAACCATTGAGGCCTAAGAAACTAAAATCACAAAACAGCAATATAAATGAATGTCACACCGTTGCCAAAACAAATGATGCTGTGGAGGTATATCTCCAGAATAGCTGCATACCTAGTGTCACTGTTATATTAATGTGTCAAGACAAAATGCAGAGCGACAATGAAAAACTACCTGTACAAATATACTTGGACCCAAGGAAAAATTGGCAGACTGCCATAGATGAGCACACATTACGTTTTTATTTAAAAGAGAAAACATACAAACAGAATATTGCTCCTAAAACAGATTCAGAAAAACACATTACCACTCTGGCAGAAATACACATGGGAGATGAGCAACCATGGGTTCATGTTGGTATAAATGACTATTTTAAAACAATAAAAGCCACTTTAGCGCTTGAACATGAAAGGAGTTTCATTAATGAGAAATTGTTGCAAAAAATAATGGAAAGGGAAGAAATCCCGAGATTTAGGATTAAAAACCAATATGTTTCTGGCTTGGACAGTCCAGACTTTGAAAACCGAATTGCAGGCAGATGCATGCTTAAAATTAGCATTGGGCAGAAAACAATTTACCATAATGTATGGATAGTGAGTGGAGCACAAAATGAATTTTACATGGGCAATGACATCATGCACAGAATGTGTATGGTGTTAGATTTCCTTAATCAAAAAATATGGTCACGCCTAGGTGGTCCAGCACCTGAATTTGAAGACAAAAGAAGGGCTTATCATTGTGCACAACTGGTTCCTTATGCAATCGAATTACAAATGAGGAAAGATACTATTATTCCTGCATTTACAAAACAGTTTGCAATAACACTGAAATGCAAAAATGGACAGCAGATGAAAGGCTCTGATGCATTTGTATGCCTGAATGAATCCATAAAACAGCAAGGCCTGGATTATGAATACATTCCAGTGGTAGATATTGGTGAAGGATCTGTAAAAATTATGGTAAATAATAAAGGTTGTCAGGATATTCATTTAGAGGAAAACTCCCCATTAGGAATGGCCATACAAAAATCACATTATACGGCAGATTTAAATAACATGGTGATTGGAAATATTCCTGAAAAGTATGTAGATGCCAAGGGTGAGTTACCAGAACACCTGGACTCTCAGCCCAAAGGAATATTTAAAATTCATTCTGTGTATCCTTATGATTCAAATGAGACAGTGTGCTGCCATCAAGAGGATTGCATAATATTTAATTTAAATGAAAATGAAACAGAAAATCAGCCCATTGAAGTGGAAGCTGATATGCCAAAATATTTAAAAGTGGCAGCTTTACAAAAAGACACAGCCACACAGTTAGAGGAAAGCGCCGAGATTCCCTTACCAGAAGATTTTCCAGAATTTTCCAAAATGGTAGAAGAACAGATCTCCTTAGCGAATGCGTGTGAAAGCAATGAAGAGAGGGACAATCTGAGGGAGATATTTATGGAGTTTAAGGATGTATTTGCAAAAGATGTTTATGATTGTGGTTTAACTGATTTACATGTGGCCACACTACCAGAAGGGTGTAGCAGAAACCCAGTTTTTGTGCGCCAGTATAGACTACCGCTGGCATGTTTAGAATCATTGGCAGAGATTATTAAAAATTTGGAATCGCGGGGAATCATCAGGCCCATTCATAGCACATCCAATACACCTATTTTAGGTGTGTTAAAGCCAAATGGTCAATGGCGGCTGTGTGCAGACTTGAGAGAGTTAAATAAAAGACTACCAGTATCTAGATGGCCACTGCCATTCATTGATCAGGGCCTAGCTCCGGTACATGGTTCAAATGTATTTACCACATTAGATCTCACCTCTGGATATTGGTGCGTGCCATTGGCAGAGGAGATACATTTATTTTCCTTTACATTTGACAGGACTCAATATGCCTGGCTTAGAGTTCAGTTCGGGTACATCAATAGTGGGAGTGAATTTGGCATATTTTTGAGAAAGGCCATGCCGGATGCAGCGGAAAGAGGAACAATAGTTTATGTGGACGATGTCCTGATAAAAAATGAAAGCCTGAAAAGCCATTTTGATGAAATAAGACATGTACTTGGCCAATTGCAGAAAGCAGGCGCCAAAGTATCTTTGCAAAAAGAATAATGGTGCAAGAAACAAGTGAACTTTCTAGGGCATGAAGTGACTGAACATGGGCTAAATCCACAAAAGAAGAAAATAGAGGCCATACAAAGATTAAAAGATCCTAAAAATGTGAAAGGAGTAAAAAGTTTATTAGGGATGACAGGCTATAACAGAAAGTTCATTGAAAATTATGCAGAAATCACTCAACCATTGACTAAACTGCTTAAACTGAATACTCCCTGGAAATGGGAAAAAGAGCAGTCTGATGCAGTGGCTAGATTAAAGGAATGTCTTGTAAAGGCACCATGTTTAGCATACCCCATAAAGGACAGGGATTTCTTTATAGAAATAGGTTTTTATGAACATTGTATGTCAGCAGAGTTATCACAAAAACAAGATTTGAATCACAAAACCATTGCATATGCAAGTAAGGCATTTTCCCAAGTTGAAATGAAATTTAATGAATGTGAAAAGGCCTTATTAACCACTGTGTGGGCGCTACAACATTTCCGCCCCATTGTTCAGGGAGAAAAGGTAATTATTGAAACAAATCATCAACCTTTGCAATTTTTAGAGAGTAAAAGAATTAGATCAGGTAATCTAGCGCAATCCAGAATCACTTCATGGACGCTGGCATTACAAGGTTTTCCCGTAGAAGTGAGATATGAACAAAATAAAAAGAACCCAATTGCTCAAGGGTTATCTGACTTACATGACTGTGCAGCTGAACAAATACCAAATGAAATGGAAGTAGAAACTAGTTTGCAGGAATTTGAACAATCACCACACAAAGCTTTTGATGAAAAAACATGCAAGGATTTTCCAACTGTATATGTGGATGGTTGTGCTTTTCACATTGAAAATGACAGTAATAAACAGTTAGTGGCAGGAATAGGAAATGTCTGGTTGAAATGTGAAGGTGTCCCCAGTATAGGGATGAGGATTGGAGATAGGAGCAGTCAGGTGGCGGAATTGGCAGCCATTTATAAAGCAATTGCTACTGCAGTTGATAAAAAGTTCAGTGAAATTGTCCTGGTGACTGATTCTGACTATGCACGGAATAGCTTTGTGGAGTATTTGCCTGGTTGGAAAGCAAGAGGCATGGTTACATATAACAAAAAGCCACTTAAGCATGGAAAAATGATACAAGCCATAGACAAATTGGTGTCAGAGAATAAGTTAACAATATACTGGAGAAAAATTTGTGGGCATTTAAAAACACCAGGAGAGGATAAGGAGGGAAATGATAAGGCAGACCACCTGGCTAAGATTGGGGCTGTGATGGGAGAATTGCTACCTATTGATTATTTAATGGGTGAAATACAAATTGATGCAGTCACACGTTCTAAAGCACCAAAGGAGGTAGATCAACCGGTGGTGCAGTGGAGTCATGACACGCCAGACCAAGATTTGATTGAGGCACAAAAGAATGATCAAATTTTGGGAATCTATTATAATCATTTGATAGATCCCGAACAAAATCCTATAACAGAAAATGATTGTATGGGAAAAGAAGAGTTGAGGGTGCTATTAAAGAACAAAACACGAATTAGATTACAGGATGGACTCATGATTAGAGAGTCCATAACAGGACAAATACAGTGGGTAGTACCCCTTTCATTCAGAGGACTAATGCTACACCATGCACATGATGCCATAACCGCAGGCCATAGAGGTTCACAAAAAACATTGGAAATACTAAAAGATTATGCTTACTGGCCACATATGTCCCAAGATGTGGAATTATATACTAGAGGATGTCTAGTATGTGCCCAATTTAAACCTGCTTCACCAATGCATAGAGCACCATTGATGAAAAGAGGCCTAACTCTCCCATGGTCAGATTTGCAAATAGACTATGTAGGTCCTTTAAAAAGGTCGAGCAGGGGACACCGTTATATTTTGAGTGTGGTATGTTTGATGTCGAAGTGGATTGAATGCATTCCTGCACCAGATTGTAGTGCGCAAACAGCAGCCACATTGCTGGTGAACCATGTGTTCTCAAGGTTTGGGTTGCCACAAAGAATTGAGTCAGACAGAGGAAGTCATTTCACACGTACTCTAATGAGTAAGGTATGGCAAATACTAGGTGTGAAAAGGAAACTACATATCGCATATCGGGCGGCGTCTTCAGTTACAGTTGAAAGAAGCAATAGGTCTGTTGTGGATATTTTAAAGAAATTTGTGGCAGAAGCAGGTTCCAGCTGGGATTTACGTTTACCGTTGGTTTTGATGGCAATCAGGTCAACTCCTGCCAAAGCAACAGGTGTTAGCCCCCATGAGGTCTTGACAGGTAGGAAAATGGTGTTACCACAACACCTACTATACAGAACACAGGAGCAGACACTTGTGAGTGCATCCACAGTTCATGAATATATTGATGAACTGAGGAGGCATTTGCAACATGCATTTGCTTTTGTGCAGAGAAATCTGGAAAGAGCTGCTGACAGTGCAAAATCTTATTATGACAAAAAGACATCAGTAAAGGAATACAGTGTAGGGGATCAGGTGTACAAGTTTCATTTTGGAAAAAGTAAACAGAAAAATTCTAAATTTCTAGCAGCCTGGCAGGGGCCATTTCGAATTATAGATAAGGTCTATCCTGTAGTTGATAAAATTTTGAAAAATGAAGGTGAAACAGCAATAGAGCAGTTTGTCCATGTAAATCAAATCAAACCATGCCATCCCAGACATGAGATCAGGCAGCTTGAGCATGTAGAGACAGATAAAGTCCCTTGAACACAAAAAGAGAAAATAAATAGGTACAATCAGGAGGCAGTGACAAAGAAGTTAAAAAGTTGATTGTTATGATGGCACATAAACACTGTAATATATTTAAAAATATATAATATAAAATAAATAAATAAATAAATATATAATGGAAGCTCATGGTTGGTGTGCAGAGAGAAAATGTATTAAATATTGAATGCTGTTTTATATGTGTTTGTTTTCTTTTTAACTTGTGTTTAATTTCAGGAAAAAAAAAAAAAAAAACGAAATGTTTTTACCAAGCATGTTTTATTTTTGGCAAAAGGGTGAAGTTAGTTTTGTGCTATGTACTTAATTTGTTTATTTTCTATTTGATTTAGAAAATTAACATTATTTGGTCGGAGGTTCCGGGATCAGAGCCCACGGGAGAGACGATGGAGTCCTGGAGCCCACGAGGACGGATTCCGGGAAAGCCCCAAAGAGGGGTGAAGACCAAGGCTACAAAGCGATCAGCATTGAAGATGATACCGATGATATGGTTAATGATGATGATATTTGGAGGGATCTTCAAGAATTCAGAAGCACAGGTTGTCATTGAACCTGGACCAGCATCTGGTATCGCGGTGGAAGAGGCACCAGGATTCATCATGAGTGATAGAAGGATGATTTTCCAAAATATATACATACCATTGAATCCTGAGATTTTGATTGAAAAACACTTGAACAATACCGGAATTAAGATTGAACAGACTAAAGAGTGGCTGGAAATAAGAAAAGAGGACACTAAGCAGTCAATAAGAGATATATTAATGCAATTGGAAAAAACATTCGTGAATTCAGCAGACATTAAGAAGAAGAGAGGAAAGAGAGGTGCGGTGATGCTCGCGATATCAATGGTAATGTCTATAGTTGGAGCCATAATAGGTACCACAATATCAACAGCCAATTCTATTTCGGTAGGAACACTGAGTACTAAAGCGCAACAACTGAGTATTGACCTAGAAATAATACAAAAAACATTAGATGGAATTAGAGGGGGACTGGATGAACAAGTAAGATTCATAAATGAAACTGCAATCATTCTAAATGAACAAGCGGATGTAATGCAACGGGCGACTAAAATAATACTTAAGCATGACAGAACTTTAAATGAAATATTGAACATAATGAGTCCTGTTGATAGACTATTAACGAATTATATGAGAGAAGTTCAAACTGCAGTTTCACAATTGATTCAAGGACATATCCCCTTGTATTTTGTTTCGCAGGATATTATTCGTCAAATGATAGAAAGATTGACTAGGAGGGAAATTGATATAATACAGGTAAAAATTGCATTCGAAATGGGTAATGCAATGCCGTTATATGTGGACTTGGAAAGACTAGAGGTCGGATTTTTGCTATGCATCCCATATGTAGCCCCTGAACTTATTTATCAAACGAAGTGGGTACACAACATGGGATTTTGGCAAGAGGACAAATTTATTAAGATTAAGACTCCAGAAGTGGTGGCATTTCAGTCATGGGAACCTGAAGTATATTTAATACCAAGCCTGGAAACATGTGTACAATTTAAAGAACAAAATTATATGTGTCCAGGTAAACCGTTTGTTCCTGATGCCACAGATGCTATTTGTGGTTTGAAATCTGACCCAAGTATATCAGAGGGATGTGAAGTGATTATTAGCAATATGGGGAGTGAAGAAATGGCACAGGCTAAGATGGTCAGAGGTAAATGGTTGGTCAGCACCTGTTTAAAGAACATGACGTTAGTACATTTAAACCATGGAACATACGTGGTTAAACAGGTGAAATATAATGTTTTTTATTTACAGGTTCCAAAGGATACAATTGTGTCAATTGGGGGGTTAACATTGTTTAATGTAACAAATGATGTTTGGGAAAGCCAAGTGGAAAATATCGATTTTTTTCAAAGGGATACTTTTCCAATAGACCCGGATGTGGAATATTTATTGAATCACAAAGAAAGACATGTTATAAAAATGAATTTGAGAAAAAACAATATTACAATTAGTAATCTGGGGATAATAGAAGTGGAAAGATTTAATTGGGGAACCTGGGGGGAACGCTCAATAGTGGGTTTTGCTGTCCTGGTGCTAATCATGGGTGGATGGTTGATTGTGCTATCAGTAAAAATGAAAATCTTACTGATTTTACTAGCTACGTCAGGAAGAGAAAGATATCCCAATACACATGCATTTTAAAAGAAAAAAGAAAGAACAAGTTGTTTTTAGGAATTGGCTTGGATTGTAGCCAAGTTCTAAAAACAAAAGGAGGGTATGTAAGGATATTTGGCGTGTTACAGCACAGAGTACAGCACTACTGCACAGGTAGCAATATTTTTATGCAGCACCACCACAAGGGTGCGGTGCATTGCTATATGTGTTACCAGATTAACAAGGAAAGACAGGCTATTCAGTCAAAAACGATTTTAACATATAAGATGCAAATCTATTTTTACAGTTAAAAGCACACGTGCACATTCAAAAATGCACACTATTTTTCACCTGAAATGCCTATGGTGCAAGAGACACATTTGAAAATTAATAACTAACATTACTCATAAATAACCTGACTAATAAAACTGAATTTAACATAACCCACTAATAAAAATGTGTCTCCCCTGCAGAAATAGGCCTACTCTGAAAGTGAACTTTTAAACGCACATTCATTTTTTTTTCGTTTTCTCTGCTGCTCTGTCCACATAACTACAGGAAGCAAAAGGGCTCGAAAGAACAGGAAATCAGTTGGTTACAAAGTATTACTATAAAAATGAGCCATTGTGTAGAGAGGGAGGAGATGGCATGATTGATTCTGATTGGAGCAGCGTCATAGCAAGTATCATGCTAGAGGCAGTGATTAGGGTTTTGCTGGGGGGAGTTTGAAGAGAGAGGGAGGACAGTGGAGATTTGGCAGAGCTGGCAGAAGGACCTGTTTTTTTTCCTGGTTGGAGCATTTCTGCTGAAAAAGCTGAGAGTTCCAGGCAATGACCCCGGTTTGAGAACGAAAGGCGCTCGTTTTCACTGGGGTTAATCTTCAAGGGAGCCACATTCAGAAAGAGAACAGCTGAAGAAAACTCGGGCTGAACAGATAAGGTAATTACATAAGTGTGGGAGCTGAGTGTGTACGAGAATATTCAGTCAGTGTAGGAAAGGAGATTCCTGTGCCTTAATCACATGTTAATGTTGCAAATTGAGTTCTTTTCTCCGCCACTCTCTTTTCAGTGTATCACAGACAATGCTATTACTGTGCTATTTTATTTATTTCTGTAAAGAGTGAGATCGTGTTTAAATGCAACTTTTATAATACAGAAAAATATTTAAAAGCAGACGGGTGGTGTGTTTTATATTTACCAATACAGTGCTGATGATGTGGGGAGATTTTTAAACAGTGCAATTGTCATTTTAAGACAGATGTGTGCATGATCATATTCAGTATGGACAGTTGTGAGTGCTGTTTGTAGCATAGCTCGTTGGAGGTACATGAGCCAACGGGAAGAGGGACTCTCTGGACATAGTTCCCTACCGTATATAAGGTAGTGGAAATTACCACAAAATTACCACATATAGCTCTCTGTCGTAAATAAGTCAGTGAGATCGCCCATGGTGGCACACTAACACTAACACTGAAAATGTGGTATTCCTGAAATGTAGGTCTGAGGTCTCTCTAGTGATAACACGAAAAATCTAAGCAAAGATAAGGGATTCTGGACATTGGGGCCACAAATAAAACAAGGGAATTATGCTCACCAAAATACCACCAACCACGCATACCAAATATGCATGTCTGGGTGCTGAAATAATGCATGTCCACTGTATTATTGTTGTACATGGCCCAATCTGAATACAAGGAGTGATTGTTGCTAAGTTATTTTTTTCGGCGGTAATAAAATACCGTCAGGCCCCAAATCTCCACAAAATACCCTACAGGCCAGTCCCCTCATGTACGGCGGCGGCAGTCCCGATGGCACCTCGATAGGGCGATGATGCTGGCTCACCAGAGCAGTACCTTTTATGCTACCCTTCCAGTCGTGCCAATAACGCACAAGAAAACCCTGCAAAAACGCACCAGCCCATCCCACTCTGATGCCACACGATGTAACTGGACTGATGTCACAGCATAGCGCTGGAAGGGGTGGCGACCTATAAATCCCGCCCCACCTCTAGAATGGCTTCCCTGCCTCTCTCAAACTCGAGCAGGTCCAACTCAAGTTCCGGAAGCAGCTCAAGACTTTCCTGTTCGCTTCTGCTTTCTCCCTTCCTCTCCTTTGCTGATCACCTGTTCCTCTGCACCGACTGGCTGCTCGGCCATCCTCAGAACCTCAATGGATACCAAGCTCCCCTACAACCAGTAGTATCTACACTGCCTCCGGGCTTACCACGCACTTAGGGGATGTATCTGTCAGCCTAGAGTCCCCCCTGCACTTACCCTGAGCCAGCTCCCCGTTGCTGCACTTCTCAGAGCAATGCTGCCCTGCCTGCACTTTCCCCTCTCCCTCCCTCTGGCACTTCTCTTCTCCCTCTCCCCTGCACTTGCACGATCTGAATGACATTAGGCCTAGTACGATCGTTTGTCTTTGTCCTCCCTCTATCTCTCTCCCTTGTCTTGTCGCGCCTAGAAACACTTGTATACAGGCGCGTTATAAACAACTTATCATACATCATATTATATCACATCATACCCTGAAAGGCCTCCTTGGCATCTTACCAGTGCTTGCTGTCATCAGCGGCACACTCAGCCGCAGGGCCCCCCGTGTCACAGGCCTGTTGCAAGTTGGCGTAGCTCGTGGGACGACTCATGCAGCTTCCTTTGCATTGCTCAGTTCTCAGGGAACCCGGGTGAAGTAGAGAAAATAATAATTTTCACTGCTCTGACTGCCATTAGTGTGACACAACAATGCAATCGTGACTGGTGTCGTAATGATGCGGCTATGTAGGGAGCATGTGCAATGCAGGCAGGGGCGCAACAAAACCTACATTTCGGAGGGGATGCTCACTGATGAAGAGAGGGGCCACTTCAGAAAGTGGGTGGGGTAAACTTGGAAGCTCCACCCCCTCTGTTCTACCCCAAGGATTGTCTAGCGTAGGGCGCAAGTATCAAATGGTAGCGGCCCAGCATTATTACACCTAAGCGCGCGTGCACGCACGCACGCACGCACCCACACACACACACACACACACACACACACACACACACACACACACACACACATCCACTCACTCATTTAAACATCCCAGTCACCATACCCTCGCTAATTTACATGCGCGCACAGCTCCCCATACATCATACGCTCATTCACACACACTCATTCACACATACATTATATACGCACTCCTTGCACACATGCATACACACATAATGAGCTAACATGCAACACCCTTTAACGCTGCTAGTTTCAGAAAAGGCTTCCCTTGCCTCTCTGCCTAGCAAAAAGAAAGTGTGCACATCACCCCCTTCCCCTTAGATGCGAAAGAACACAACATGGGCAGTCGGGTACCGCTCGCACCCCTCCTAACCGGTGAGCTACCTACCACCGTGTCTAAATAACTGAGGCCTGACCAATTTCT
The DNA here is from genome assembly GCF_040938575.1 of Ambystoma mexicanum. NCBI lineage: Eukaryota > Metazoa > Chordata > Amphibia > Caudata > Ambystomatidae > Ambystoma > Ambystoma mexicanum. Next base: position 1,530,939,946 of record NC_090922.1, read on the forward strand.
CCATCTGTGGCATAACAAGGCCGCAGTGTTAGTATCACACATTTCACACTGTCACTTCAAACCAGGCAATAGCATATCCAATACTTCATTACAATCCCAGACGATCGGCAGCGCCTTTTTGTTTGGGCATTCCGTCGAACCCACCTTACACCTTCATCTGTTCCTTTATTTATTTCCAGCCAGCTCTTTTTTACTTGTCCATTCCTTTCCAGCACACTTAGGCCCCCACTCCCCGAGCCCAGTGTGTCCCTTCAGAGGAGAGCTGGGCACTATGCGCCTTCAGAACCTAGCAGGTTGCCATGGTCCGGTTTAATATACACCAAACGATCGAGCCGGCAATGTATTCTTGGAAAGAGTATACACAAGGTTCCGGGCACTATATCCATGTGACTGCAGGGCTCCCATCTTAAAAGGGCAATGCAAAAGGGAAAGGACACATCCCCTTAAAGGGGCAACACGCACAGGAGGTTTCACTACACAACAACAACGAGAACATCCATTATCTTCCAGGAAAGTGGCCCATGGCAATGGCCTCGCTCTTGCCCCCTAGAGACAGCTCCATGTTCAAGATGGCGATCCCCTGGAACAGGTCCTGAAAAATCCCGCCCCTCACCCTTTGAAACGCACCTCTCAGCACATGGCTTCTCCAAAGTGAAGTGTTCCAGATTGGGTTACCAACTCTTTGACCATCACGACCGCAGGAACAAAGCATTAGCATTTGAATTAAGCCAGGTGTCGAGCGTTACAGCTCGACCTGCAGGCTCAAAAGGAGCCAGGGCTGCAGAGCCGCCGGAGAAAGAAAGCAGCAGGCGGCCGCGCCTTGCTGCGTAAATGGCCACTTCAGTTTGCAGAGTGGCTGTGCTGGAGGCAGGTTGTCCCGACGCAAGTCGGGACAACCTGCGTCCCGCACAGCCACCCTGCAAACTGCAGGACAGAGTCCCTAATTACAGGACAATCCCGCGAAATCCGGGACAGTTGGCCACCCTAGTTCCGAGGTGTAGGAAGAGTGTTGGGGTATTGAGAGTAATTCAAGAGAGTATGCAGGCTTACGGTAAATACAACAACTATTTACTGGCATGGTGGGAAAGCAACTTCTATTGAATTGAAGCCACACCCATACATTCTAATTCAGACAAAGGCGCCTTAACAGCGCGACAATGACAGGCAGCTTTCAGATGAAATGAAAGCATTTTCAGACGCCATTTTGGAACTCGTGAGCAACGTTTAGAAGGCTTGGCTCAGGACGCAGAAAAATGATCTGCAGAGTTTCAGGACAGAGTGGATCATACTGCCTTCTCAAGATGGCGGACAGTTGGTCACACAGGAGGACACGCACAGTGGCAGAGTCCCATGGGCCTCGTGCATCCGCGCGCGATATCTTGAGCACATCCAGTCACAGGGCCCCCTGGGCAGCACTCATGGAATTACAGCCCAAAATGACTTTTGCAGCTCTCCCATTAAGTTAGTCAGCCAGGACAAATGATTGCCCTTATTTAATAACCCTGGGACACCTGAAGGGCTGTTCCTGCACTTTAATTAGAAACACTGGTAAATGAGATGTCTGAGACGGGGCAGGTTCCTCTTTGTAGAGCGGAGCATTTCATACAGCAGTGGTATATTGGAGCTGCTTCATCGCCGGCTTTCCCGCCCTTCGCTGAGTAAAGACAGGAAATGGGATGCAGCGGAAACGAGGCTGATTCCCAAATATCTCTCTATTGGTGCCAGGTAAGTCTGTCATAACCTAGGCCAACAACTGACGAAGTCTAACTATAAAAAGGGAATCTTATAACAAATCAGATCTCAAATGCTGCTATCTATCACACACACACGATGCATAATGCAGTATCCAGCTATGCGTGTGGTGACATTCTAATTCACGCGCGCATGTGACAGTTGGAAAGCAGTACCTTGATGGCCAGATTCATTGACGCTGCTGGGATCATATATGTCTGAATCACCAGCTGGTTGTCTGCACGCTAGGCGACGAAAGGAGAGGAGACTAGAGTGACCCCAACCAGCAGGACCTCCTCAAAGATGGAACTGAGCCCGAGATGAGGTGGGGCATAGCGGAACGCAGCCAAAGTGCAGTAGGCCACAGCGATAAGCAGCGTACTGCCGGATATCGAGCAGAGGGCCTGAGTGGTACCAGCAAGCTAAGGCAGAGGCGTAGGGCCTGAGGATAATGCAGTTGGGCCCACCGCAGTGATATTAACATCTGTAAATACCCAAGTAGTGCTGCTGAGTGGGCATTTATAGATTTTGGTTGGGCCTTGCCTGCTCAGGCACTACCCTGTCTACGCCTCTGAGCTAAGGGCTTGGAGACCACTGCAGAGATCGCAGGCGGCGCCCGGTAACGAGCGGAGAGTCCATTATATAATCACAAGGCCTGCGAGGGGAAACAGTGATGGTGGGGGTAGATCTGTACCACAAAATCCAGGTGCCGTTGAGAAGGAGTGGCAGCAAAGAAGGGTGGGGGGGGCTGCCATATTACAGCGACAGTAAGATGAGCATAGGGTACAGATTGTACGTAGCGCATGGGAGCAGCTGCCATTTTGGAATCAGCAGGGCCATGCTACTATATATTCGGAGAAGAGAAGTGGCCATTTTAAGGCCAGGCATACCATAAGCATACCTGGCACCTATATTTAAGACAGGCAACCAATAGATACACTTCTTTTAGACAGTAATACACTATTTGAGAGTCCAAATATGTAATACACGAACTGACCTTCAGTTAGAGTGCACTATGGAAGAGAATAAACACATGTAATATCAATAGTTATCAGATGTGTGTGCGGCAGACATTTTGCAGTCAGGCAGAATCCGTAGCAGGTAAAACCTATCATAGAAGAATTAGCATAATATTGCAGACCTTCTTCAGCGTGGAAGTGTGGCAAGAGAAGAATCACAAGAGTGAACATAGGCAGAACTATTGGACTGCAGAGGAAGCAACAGTGTTACCCATCTCTGTGGAACAGAACACACACAGAGTGTGGATGACCAACTCGCTATGGCCGGTTAATTAAGGAAAATGCAAAACTTAGAACCTACACTACGACACCAGGAGAACCTACACTACAATGTGAGGACTTGAAGGATTTGTTCAAACCCTTTTATGTGGCTTCAGGAGGGAGAGATTTTTTGATGAATATAAATTCTCAACTCTTATGTTTATGAATGCACAAGTGGAGGCGACGGTATCAGACATAATGAACCGGTCAGTGACGGCGGAGGGGGTTGAGGCAGATCAAGAGATGACTGTTAGGCAGAATCACCTGCAGTACCCTTTGGGAACACTACAGGCAATTAGGACTACAAGTGTAAGCACTAATTCACCTTTGGTACAAGCCTGTACTACACAGTAAAGTGGTCGCAATGGCTGAGCAGCCAGATGTATCTCAAGAGTTTAAGTGAGCAGTAGAACAAGTTACACAAAGGACCAACAAATACAGTGATTCAAATATACACTTACTCAAGGTTTCTTGGTAAAAGAATATACATTTATTTACTCAGTCAGTTAGAAAACATTACACTAGCATAAGCAGCTCAAAATCACACACTAATAAACAACAAAAATCCAACCGGTAAGTGAATGAACAAGTTTAGCTCAATGAAGTGGGAGCAAAATGGCACTTCAGATACTTATTAAAGGAGTAAAAAGACAAGGTTATAAGAATAGACAGCCCAAATACATTCATAGGCAAGGCAAAGGGCTTCAGTTAAATACAACCAGCAATTCTTCTCAATAGGCCTGGGCCAAAGTCAATGGTTCAGTGTCTTTTGTATTGGATAGCACAGTTCTGGTAAATAACGGTTAAGTCTTTGCCACAGAGATTAGAAGAATTTGGCTAGGCGAAAAGTTTGACGAATGTTAAGGGAAGGACAAGCCTTCGTAGTTGAGGAAAGTTTCACACACTTTCTCGATGGCCGAAAAGATTTCCGGACCGCGTTTGCACAGTACCTTGTCAATGAAGAAAGCTGTAGCTGAGGCACTTTCTCCTGGCAGTTCAAGCAGATGTCGCTGTTCCTGAGCTTCAGTCGTGGGGACAAGAAAGAGGACATCAGGAGGTTCCTGCACTGCGCAGGGATGAGGCCAAAACCTTTAACAAAACGTTGGTTTAAGGTTTAAGTGCCTTAAAGTCCATCAGCTGGTTTCTTTCCCCCTGGCTATCCGGTTTTCAACAGCCCTCTGATGAAAATTTGACCAGATGGGGACGGTGTCCAGGTGGCTTGCAAGTCGGTTGTTCCCACCAAACTCAAAGGAAGAAGTTAACCTTGAAGGGCTTCTCTGTCGATGGAGTTTCAGGCAATTCGGACCTGCAGCAGGGCTTCACCAGTCGTCCAGGAGTTGCAGCAGTCCTCTTCATTCAGCTCGTCTTCGGTTCTTTCATTCCAGTGGTCGACTCTGCTTTCCAAGTCCCAGAGACCTGCTTTTAAACAGTTTTCCCCCATTCATTCCAGCCTGGCTGTCACTCACACAGCAGGGTGGCTGTCCTTGCTGGACAGCCAGCCAGCCAATCACGTCAGAGTGCATTCAGTCTCCAAGGAGACTAAGCACAGGGAGTTTCGGGTACTTCCCTCACATCCTGTCCACCCCCGACACTCAGGCGCAAGAGGAGGGCCTCAGCACTGAAACTCGCCAAAAGCCAACGAACAAAGGGACCAAACCTGGATTGGCGCGCAGAGACAAACACAAGAAGGACCTTTCCTAAAAGAAATGGCGAAAAAAGATGACCGGAGTCTGTTTTTACAGATAGGTTTTGGGTGCCATATTGAAAAACATGGCTGACCCGATTTTTAGCTACCGGTGTTAGCGGTCGGGAAAAATCATGGTAGTTTGATCTAAACCACTGCCACCAGCCAGGAAAGTGTAACATTTTACTGTTACATGAGTGTTTTGACTCAGGGGAAGCTAAGCAACCCCTCCAGCACTCTATAGGAAGATAGTGTGCGCTGGGTCAGTAATTTTAAAAAGAACAGTAAAGCCAATTTAACTTTACATGCTCTGGGAGACAGTAGTCAGTCCCAGAGAAGGTATTTTAACCTTGGGGAGTCTGAAAGACACCCCTGTGCCACTGCACTGAAGGTGCTGTGTGACACACAGAAAAAGATGATGCCTATGGAGTTGTGTTAAAAATCCATAACCAAAGAACACAAAAGTAAAACACACATCAAAATACATGAAAGAGTGGGAAAAAAGGCTCACACTCTTTCCAGGTAAAAGAAATCAAATCCTAAAAATCCGGCAAAGTTGCTGGGGGTCTCAAAAGGTAAGGGAAATTAGCAGAATTTAGAGAATTCTCCCTAACAGTGAAGAGCAATGGGTTACATTAAGCAACGATGGAAAATGGAAGAGGTATGGGCATCACCATATTAAAATGTATGGGGGGAGTCGAGCAGTGCCGAGTTGGGTGTGGCAAGAGGGCAAGATTGATACCTCAAACTGTTTTTCAGAAAGGACTTGACAGGGCTTGCACATGATAGCCACATGGGAAAGAGTTTGACCAAACATACATTGAAGGCAGCATTCTGGTTGCCAGGCATGGGCAAAATGGTGGAAGAGGAGGTGGGAGCATGTGTTCCATGTAGCATGAGTGACAAGTCATTAAAAACACAGAATCAGGAAGTGGGCAAGGTTGAAATATCTGACTGTCTATGGGAGAAAGTAGCAATAGACTTTATGGGTCTATGACGATACTGGGTCAAGAGAACAGATTTGCCATTTTATTTCTGGTGGTTCGAGGTGGAGTTTGTGGAAAGCATAACGACTGTTCGAGTGATAGAATTTATGGAAGAATTGCTTGTGAGAGAGCGGTACCCCAAAGGTAGTGTCAGACAATGGGTGCAACTGGTGTCACAGGTGATGCAAACATATATGGGGAAACATGTTGGAGAGCCAGTGACCTCAGGGTAGAGGGCTGTGACTTCAGGATGGAGAGCCAGTGGCCTGAGGTTAGGGGGCTGTGACTTCAGGATAGAGAGCCAGTGACCTCAGAGTAGAGAGCTGTGACATCAGGATGGAGAGCCAGTTACCTCAGGGTAGGGGGCTGTGACTTCAAGATAAGAAGACAGTGGCCTCAGGGTAGAGTGTTGTGACTTCGGGATGGAGGGCCAGTGTCATCATGCTGGAGGGCCAGTGACCTCAGGGTAGAGGGCTGTGACTTCAGGATGGAGAGCCAGTGGCCTGGGGTTAGGGGGCTGTGACTTCAGGGTAGGGAGCTGTGACTTCAAGATAAGAAGACAGCGGCCTCAGGTTAGAGTGCTGTGACTTCAGGATGGAAGGCCAGTGTCATCATGCTGGAGGGCTCTGACTTCAGGAGGGAGAGCCAGAGGGCTGTGGGTAGAGGCCTGTGACTTCAGGATGGAGAGCTAGTGACTTCATGGTGGAGGGCTGTGACTTCAGGAAGGAGACACAGTGACTTTAGTGTAGAGGGCTTTGACATCAAGATGGAGAGCCAGTGACCTCAGGGTAGAAGGCTGTGACTTCAGAGTGGAGAGCCAGTGGCCTGAGGTTAGGGGACTGTGACTTCAGGATAAAGAGCAGCAATCTCTGGGTAGGAGGCTGTGACTTCAGGATGGAGAGTCAGTGACCTCATGGTGGAGGGCTCTGATTTCAGGATAGAGAGCCAGTGACATCAGTTTAGAGAGCAGCGACTTCAGGATAGAGAGCCAGTGACCTCAGGGTAGGGGGATGTGACTTCAGGATAGAGAGACAGTGACCTCAGGGTAGGGGGATGTGCCTTCAGGATAGAGAGACAGTGACCTCAGGGTTAGAGAGCTGTGACATCAGGATGGAGAGCCAGTTACCTCATGGTGGAGGGCTCTGACTTCAGGATAGAGAGCTAGTGACCTCAGGTTAGAGGGTTGTGACTTCAGGATAGAGAGCAGTGACATCAGGTTAGAGAGCAGTGACTTCAGGATAGAGAGCCTGTGACCTCGGGGTAGGGAGCTGTGACTTCAATATAAGAAGGCAGCGGTCTCAGGGTAGAGTGTTGTGACCTCAGGATGGAGGGCCAGTGGCATGAGGGTAGAGGGCCGTGACTTCAGCATGGGGAGCCAGTGAACTCAGGATAGAGGGCTGTGACTTCAGGATGGATTGACAGTGGCCTGAGGGTAGAGGGCTGTGACTTCAGGATGGAGAGCAGGTGAACTCAGGGTAGAGGGCTGTGACGTCAGCATGGAGAGTCAGTGACCTCAAGGTGGATGGCTCTGACTTCAGGATACAGAGCCTGTGATCTCAGGGTTGAGGGTTGTAACTTCAGGATAGAGAGCCAGTGACATCAGGTTAGAGAGCTGTGACTTCAAGATAAGAAGACAGTGACCTCATGGTGGAGGGCTGTGACTTCAGGATGGAGAGCTGGTGACCTAATGGTGGTGGGCTCTGACTTCAGGGTAGAGGGCTGTGACTTCAGGGTGGAGAGCCAGCAACCTCAGAGTAGAGGGGTGTGACTTCAGGATGGAGATCCAGTGACTGTAGCGTAGAGGGCTGTGATTTCAGGATGGAGAGCCAGTGACCTCAGGGTAGAGAGCTGTGACTTCAGGATGGAGAGCCAGTGACCTCAGTGTTGAGGGCTGTGACTTCAGGATGGAGAGCCAGTGGCCTGGGGGTAGAGGGCTGTGACTTCAGGATGGAGAGCCAGTGACCTCAGTGTTGAGGGCTGTGACTTCAGGATGGAGAGCCAGTGGCCTGGGGGTAGAGGGCTGTGACTTCAGGATGGAGAGCAGGTGATCTCAGGGTAGAGGAATGTGACTTCAGAATGGAGAGCCAGTAACCTCACATTGGAGGGCTGTCACTCAGGATGGGGAGCAGGTGACTCAGGGTAGAGGACTGTGACTTAAGGATGGAGAGCCTGTGACCTCATGTTGGAGGGCTGTAACTTCAGGATGGAAAGCCGCTGGCCTGAGGGTAGAGGGCTGTGACTTCAGGATGTAGAGCCAGTGACCTGAGGGTAGAGGACTGTGATTTCTGGATGGAGAGCCAGTGTCCTCAGCGTAGAGGGCTGTGACTTCAGGATGGGGAGCCAGTGACCTCAGTGTTGAGGGCTGTGACTTCAGGATGGAGAGCCAGTGACCTCAGGGTAGAGAGCTGTGACTTCAGGATAGAGAGCCAGTGACCTCATGGTGGAGGGCTGTGACTTCAGGATAGAGAGCCAGTGACCTCATGGTGGAGGGCTGTGACTTCAGGATGGAGAGAAGGTGACCTCAGGGTAATAATCAGTACATTCCAGGGATGAGGATATAATGCATTGCTGTGACCTCAGGAAGGAGACCTAAGACCTTTGGTTGGTGGCCTGTGAATTAGGATGAAGATCTGTAAAGTTAGGACTGTGGTCCGATGATGGTGGTGTATAAACTCAGCACAAGGTCTCTGTCCTCAAGATAAGGGTCTGCGACCTCATAAAGACCCACCAGAGATAATGGCACTTTAGCACTTGCGTGGGAAGTTCTGAGAAAGGTTAATTGCATAAAAAGCATACACAATTAGATGTCTGCGCGGCTGGTCTCTGCTTTGCTCTGGGCTTTGGATGTGTGCGTGGGGGAGAGGGATGTCTCAGCCTGTCACGGCACCAAGGACCGCAGCTCTGGGGTCCTAACGCAATCATTGCTCCTCACTCAGCATAATCAGCTTCATTTCTGCAACATGTAGCATTTCCTGGGGACAGTGAGCCGTGCGCTGTCTGCCCAGGACGCGCGTCTAATTATCCCAGCGCGCATTTCCTCCACCAACGTGAGAGGAGGTTTAGATTCTATTAAAGACACAGAGGCGAGAATTACGCGTTTAATCCTTTAGAGTCGCTTGCAGCAGAAAAGTAACTCATTTTCATTCATTTCATTTCTAAAAGTGTTATTAGGTTTGACCATTAGCAAACATACAAAACAAAGCCATTTGGCCAGTAAATGTAAATAACTATATTTCACTTTAGCAACAGAGTCTTTGATTACCTCTCAGCAGCCAATCAGATTACGTGTAGTGTTTTACGACCCCTTGCACTCATTGATCGCTCGCATTAATTCTGCAGAATTTATCAACAACTAAACCTGCACTCAGTCGGCTTTTGAACCATCAGGTAAATGAAGCAAAGTATTACACAAACCCCCACTGTGCTAGTGAAAAGCTTTGCACCGCCTCACGATTGGTGCAATTGGGAGTATTAGTCCAGACGGTAGCTCATGGAAGCAAGACAACACTAAAAGCTGTGATACACAGGCCTGCATTTACAGGCTGGACTCCGGCCTGAAGCGCTATATAAAAGCCTGCTTTTTTAATCCGCACCCTTCTGTACCGAGAAGCATATGTTTGTGATGGACCATATAGCTACTCGAGGAGGTTTTCCTTGGTTGGTTCTGCTGCTTAGGAGGCAAAGGTGAACAGATAGTCCAAGTGGGACACTACTGTTCTTCCCCAGTCAAGGCGGACTATGGGGTCCTGTCAGGGTCTCCTTTTCCCCTTCTGACCATGCTCCCAGCCAGGACATTTGTGTTTGTGTATTTCGGGGCAACTCAGGGAGCCGGGCTGCACCGCCCTCTATGTGATGTGAGGGGGATTCCACGCCCCCCCACAGCACTGAGGGCGCTGGGCCAGACTGAATTCCCTTCTGCTAGGTACCACAGGAGGTAGTGCTTGTCTTTGCAGCCCCTATCCAGGCTAGGAAGCCACATTTTACCAGCCTGGGTGCCCAGCATGGCTCCTCAACTTCAGACCCAGCGGCTCATCAACAGGACACTGAGCAGTCGCCAGTCCCGACATCTCCCATTGGCTAACTCCACATGTGTGATATGATATGATATGGCATTTATAACGCGCCTATACACATGTGTTTCAAGGCGTGACGAGGCAAGGAAGCGGGGAACAGAGGGAAGACGAGACAGCGATCCTACTAGGCCAGGGAGTAACTTTGTTGAAAATGTTGGGGGGACATGACATCTTAAGAAAAGGTGCCGCAGCCAAATGAATGGAGACAAAATAGTGTGCCATGAAAGTTGGGGGGGGACAAACACCCCTGTCCCCCATTAAAATTACGCTATCGCGCAAGTGCTGGGGAGGGGGGAAAGGGAAAGTGTGGGGGGGTGGGGGGAAGGGTACAGTGCAGTACATGGGATCAACAGTAAAAGAAAAAGAAAATAAATAAAAACAGTAGGTAAAAGTGCGGCCAGCTAGTGGCAAGTGCAGGGGTAAGTGCAGACATCAAGTGCCAAGAGCTTCTGGGGGCTGTAGAGATACAGAAACATTCCCCAAGTGCAGGGGTTGCCCGGGAGGCAGTGCAGGAGTACAGCTGGTGGGGAAGGGGACCTGGGCCCGAGTTCAGAGGGTAGCCAGGTGACCAGTGCATGGAACAGGCAGGTGATCAGCAGGGGAGAGGAGGGGAGAAAGCAGAAGCAAAGAGGAAGGTCTTCAGGTGCTTCCGGAATCGTTTGAGATCTGTAAAATGGTGGACTAGCATATTAAGGGCCAAGTCCCTGGAGTGGAAGGGCCAGCCGAAAAAATATCGAATGAACACCTGAAGAGTTACCGTGTAGCCAACCCCAAGCCAGAAACCATTACCATTCTCACACACAAGTCATAGAGAGAGACCCAGCCCAGGTGAGTGGGAGGAGGCCTTACAAAGCCTGGGCAGACATAGAGAGAATATGGGGGCCTGGAGAGGTGGCTGTCTGAAGAGAATGGAAGGAGAGGACCTTTAAGGAGGAGTGGAGAGCACAGAGAAGGCTGGAGAAGAGCAAGAAAGAAAGACAGGTACAGAAGAGGGAGGCAGAGGAAATAGCAATGAGAACTGGAGAGGGGAGAAGAAGTCAAAGGAAGTGCAGCGAGAGGATGAGGGGAGTCAGCCACGGAGGAGAGAAACAGAGGGAAGAAGCATCATCAGGAAGGACGCCAGAGGATGAGGGGAGTCAGCCAAGGAGGAGAAAAAGAGAAACAGAGGGAAGACGCATCATCAGGAAGGACGCCAGTGAACAGGCCAGTAGGTAAGAGGCCAAAGGAATTGCAGCCAGAGGATGAGGGGAGTCAGCCAAGGAGGAGAAAAAGAGAAAGAGAGGGATGAAGCATCACCAGGAAGGACGCCAGTGAACAGGCCAGTAGGTAAGAGGCCAAAGGAAGTGCAACCACAGGATGAGGGGAGTCAACCAAGGAGGAGAAAAAGAGACACAGGGGGAAGAAGCATCATCAGGAAGGATGCCAGAGGATGAGGGGAGTCAGCCAAGGAGGAGGACAAGAGACACAGAGGGATGAAGCATCACGAGGAAGGACGCCAGTGAACAGGCCAGTAGGTTAGGTCCTTGCTTGTAGGAACTTTGAAGGAGCCGGGCACAAGACAAGAGGACAGTCGAGACCCCTTGAGGCGCAGGGCCAGAGACAGTCCGATAATAGGACACAGCGGTCTACCTATTTTCTGGTAGAAGTGGGAGTAGGAACAAGGTGGTTGGGAATCAAAGAGGTCTGTCGCCTGAGGGCCAGAAATCAGACGAAGAAACAGGCCTCCAGGCCTGAGTGGGAATAGGGAACTGGGACGGGTTTAGAAACAGGATCAGGCCCCTTGGACATAGAAGTAAAGTAGACGCTGACCAAGCCCCTGGAGATGCTCTTGGGCTACCTCAGGACTGGAAGCTGCCGCGCATCACTGGAGAGGGATTACCCAAACCATGGCCAGCAGGGAGCGGTCCAGCCGTAACAATCCATAGGCTGTGAGTCACACCTAGGGTAGACCAAGCTGTGAGTCACACCTTGGGTAGACCAGGCTGCGAGTCACACCTGGGGTAGACCATGCTGCGAGTCACACCTGGGGTAGACCACAGTAGACCTAGACCAGGCTGCAAGTCACACCTGGGGTAGACCAGACTGTGAGTCACACCTGGGGTAGACCAGGCTCCAAGTCACACCTGGGGTAGACCAGGCTGCGAGTCACACCTGGGGTAGACCAGGCTGCGAGTCACACCTGGGGTAGACCACGGTAGACCTAGACCAGGCTGCGAGTCACACCTGGGGTAGACCAGGCTGTCAGTCACACCTGGGATAGACCAGACTGCGAATCACACCTGGGGTAGACCACGGTAGACCTAGACCAGGCTATGAGTCACACCTGGGGTAGACCAGGCTGCTAGTCACACCTGGGGTAGACCACGGTAGACCTAGACCAAGCTGCGAGTCTCAGCTGGGGTAGACCAGGCTGCGAGTCACACCTGGGGTAGACCAGGCTGCGAGTCACTCCTGGGGTAGACCAGGCTGCGAGTCACACCTGGGGTAGACCAGGCTGTGAGTCACACCTGGGGTAGACCAGGCTGCAAGTCACACCTGGGGTAGACCAGGCTGTGAGTCACACCTGGGATAGACCAGACTGCGAGTCACACCTGGGGTAGACCACGGTAGAACTAGACCAGGCTATGAGTCACACCTGGGGTAGACCAGGCTGCTAGTCACACCTGGGGTAGACCACAGTAGACCTAGACCAAGCTGCGAGTCACACCTGGGGTAGACCAGGCTGCGAGTCACTCCTGGGGTGGACCAGGCTGCGAGTCACACCTGGAGTAGACCAGGCTGCGAGTCACACCTGGAGTAGACCAGGCTGCGAGTCACACCTGGGGTAGACCAGGCTGTCAGTCACACCTGGGATAGACCAGACTGCGAATCACACCTGGGGTAGGCCACGGTAGACCTAAACCAGGCTATGAGTCACACCTGGGGTAGACCAGGCTGCTAGTCACACCTGGGGTAGACCACGGTAGACCTAGACCAAGCTGCGAGTCTCAGCTGGGGTAGACCAGGCTGCGAGTCACACCTGGGGTAGACCAGGCTGCGAGTCACTCCTGGGGTAGACAAGGCTGCGAGTCACACCTGGGATAAACCAGGCTGTGAGTCACACCTGGGGTAGACCAGGCTGCAAGTCACACCTGGGGTAGACCAGGCTGTGAGTCACACCTGGGATAGACCAGACTGCGAGTCACACCTGGGGTAGACCAGACTGCGAGTCACACCTGGGGTAGACCACGGTAGACCTAGACCAAGCTATGAGTCACACCTGGGGTAGACCAGGCTGCTAGTTACACCTGGGGTAGACCACAGTAGACCTAGACCAAGCTGCGAGTCACACCTGGGGTAGACCAGGCAGCGAGTCACTACTGGGGTGGACCAGGCTGCGAGTCACACCTGGAGTAGACCAGGCTGCGAGTCACTCCTGGGTAGACCAGGCTGCGAGTCACACCTGGGGTAGACCAAACTGCGAGTCACACCTGGGGTAGACTAGGCTGTGAGTCACACCTGGGGTAGACCAGGCTGCGAGTCACACCTGGGGTAGACCATGCTGCAAGTCACACCTGGGATAGACCAGGCTGCGAGTCACACCTGGGGTAGACCAAGCTGCGAGTCACACCTGGGTAGACCAAGCTGCGAGTCACACCTGGGGTAGACCAGGCTGTGAGTCACACCTGGGGTAGACCAGGCTGCGAGTCACACCTGGGGTAGACCACGGTAGACCTAGACCAGGCTGCGAGTCACAGCTGCAGTAGACCAGGCTGCGAGTCACACCTGGGGTAGACCAGGCTGTGAGTCACACCTGGGGTAGACCAGGCCGTGAGTCACACCTGGGATAGGCCAGACTGCGAGTCACACCTGGAGTAGACCGCGCTGCAAGTCACACCTGGGCTAGACCATGCTGCGAGTCACACCTGGGGTAGACCAAGCTGTGAGTCACACCTGGGGTAGACCAGGCTGCACGTCATACCTGGGGTAGACCATGCTGCGAGTCACACCCGGGGTAGACCACGGTAGACCTAGACCAGGCTATGAGTCACACCTGGGGTAGACCAGGCTGCTAGTCACACCTGGGGTAGACTACGGTAGACCTAGACCAAGCTGCGAGTCACACCTGGGGTACCAGGCTGCGAGTCACACCTGGGGTAGACCAGGCTGCAAGTCACACCTGTGGTAGACCAGGCTGTGAGTCACTCCTGGGGTAGACCAGGCTGCGAGTCACACCTGGGGTAGACCAGGCTGCTAGTCACACCTGGGGTACACCAGGCTGCGAGTCACACCTGGGGTAGATCAGGCTGCGCGTCACACCTGGGGTAGACCAGGCTGCGAGTCACACCTGGGGTGGACCAAGCTGAGAGTCACACCTGGGGTAGACCAGGCTGTGAGTCACACCTGGGGTAGACCAGGCTGCAAGTCACACCTGGGGTAGACCAAGCTGCGAGTCACACCTGGGTAGACCAAGCTGCGAGTTACACCTGGTGTAGACCAGGCTGTGAGTCACACCCGGGGTAGACCAAGCTGTGAGTCACACCCAGGGTAGACCAAGCTGTGAGTCACACCTGGGGTAGACCAGGCTGCGAGTCACACCTGGGGTAGACCAGGCTGTGAGTCACACCCAGGGTAGACCAGGCTGTGAGTCACACCTGTGGTAGACCAAGCTGCGAGTCACACCTGGGGTAGAACAGGCTGTGAGTCACACCTGGGGTAGACCAGGCTGCGAGTCACACCTGTGGTAGACCAGGCTGCGAGTCACACCCGAGGTAGACCAAGCTGTGAGTCACACCTGGGGTAGACCAAGCTGAGAGTCACACTTGGGGTAGACCAAGCTGTGAGTCTCACCTTGGGTAGACCAGGCTGCGAGTCACACCTAGGGAAGACCAGGCTGTGAGTCACTCCTGGGGTGTACCAGGCTCCGAGTCACACCTGCGGTAGACCAGGCTGTGAGTCACAGCCGCAGTAGACCAGGCTGCGAGTCACACCTGGGGTAGGCAACGAGTCACACCTGGGTAGGCTGCGAGTCACACCTGGGGTAGTCCAAGCTGCAAGTCACACCTGGGGTAGACCAGGCTGCGAGCCACACCTGGGGTAGACCACGGTAGACCAAGCAGCGAGTCGCTGCGAGTCACACCTGGGGTAGACCAAGCTGCGAGTCACGCCTGGGGTAGACCAGGCTGAGAATCACACCTGGGGTAGACCAGGCTGCGAGTCACACCTGTGGTACACCAGGCTGCGAGTCACACCTCGGGTAGACCATGCTACAAGTCACACCTGGGGTAGACCAGGCTTTGAGTCACACCTGGGGTAGACAAGGCTATGAGTCACACCTGGGGCAGACCAGGCTGTGAGTCACACCTGGGGCAGACCAGGCTGTGAGTCACACCTGGGGTAGACCAGGCTATGAGTCACACCTGGGGTAGACCAGGCTGCGAGTCACACCTGGGGTAGACCACGGTAGACCTAGACCAGGCTGCGAGTCACAGCTGCAGTAGACGAGGCTGCGAGTCACACCTGGGGTAGACCAGGCTATGAATCACACCTGGGGTAGACCAGGCTGCGAGTCACACTTGGGGTACACCAAGCTGTGTGTCACACCTGGGGTAAACCAGTCTGCGAGTCACGCCTGGGGTAGATCAGGCTGCGAGTCACACCTGGGGTAGACCAGGCTATGATTCACACCTGGGGTCGACTAGGCTGCGAGTCAGTCACACCTGGGGTAGACCAGGCTGTGAGTCACTCCTGGGGTAGACCAAGCTATGATTCGCACCTGGGGTAGACCAGGCTGCGAGTCACACCTGGGGTAGACCAGGCTGTGAGTCACTCCTGGGGTAGACCAGGCTGTGAGTCACACCTGGGGTAGACCAAGCTGCGAGTCACACCTAGGGTAGACCAAGCTGCGAATCACATCTGGGCTAGACCAGGCTGTGAGTCACACCTGGGATAGACCAAGCTGCGAGTAACACCTGGGGTAGACCAGGCTTTGAGTCACACCTGGGGCAGACCATCCTGTGAGTCATACCTGGGGTAGACCAGGCTATGAGTCACACCTGGGGTAGACCAGGCTTTCAGTCACACCTGGGGTAGACCACGGTAGACCTAGACCAGGCTGCGAGTCACAGCTGCAGTAGACCAGGCTGCGAGTCACACCTGGGGAAAACCAGGCTATGAGTCACACCTGGGGTAGACCAGGCTATGATTCACACCTGGGGTCGACCAGGCTGCGAGTCACACCTGGGGTAGACCAGGCTGTGAGTCACTCCCGGGGTAGACCAGGCTATGATTCACATCTGGGTAGACCAGGCTGCGAGTCACACCTGGGGTAGACCAGGCTGTGAGTCACTCCTGAGGTAGACCAGGCTGTGAGTCACACCTGGGGTAGACCAAGCTGCGAGTCACACCTGGGGTAGACCAAGCTGCGAGTCACACCTGGGGTAGACCAGGCTGTGAGTCACACCTGGGGTAGGACAAGCTGCGAGTCACACCTGGGGTAGACCAAGCTGCGAGTAACACCTGGGGTAGACCAGGCTTTGAGTCACACCTGGGTTAAATCAGGCTGCCAGTCACACCTGGGGTAGACCAGGCTATGATTCACACCTGTGGTCGACCAGGCTTTGAGTCACACCTGGGGCAGACCATCCTGTGAGTCATACCTGGGGTAGACCAGGCTATGAGTCACACCTGGGGTAGACCAGGCTTTCAGTCACACCTGGGGTAGACCACGGTAGACCTAGACCAGGCTGCGAGTCACAGCTGTAGTAGACCAGGCTGCGAGTCACACCTGGGGAAAACCAGGCTATGAGTCACACCTGGGGTAGACCAGGCTATGATTCACACCTGGGGTCGACCAGGCTGCGAGTCACACCTGGGGTAGACCAGGCTGTGAGTCACTCCCGGGGTAGTCCAGGCTATGATTCACATCTGGGTAGACCAGGCTGCGAGTCACACCTGGGGTAGACCAGGCTGTGAGTCACTCCTGAGGTAGACCAGGCTGTGAGTCACACCTGGGGTAGACCAAGCTGCGAGTCACACCTGGGGTAGACCAAGCTGTGAGTCACACCTGGGGTAGACCAGGCTGTGAGTCACACCTGGGGTAGGACAAGCTGCGAGTCACACCTGGGGTAGACCAAGCTGCGAGTAACACCTGGGGTAGACCAGGCTTTGAGTCACACCTGGGTTAAATCAGGCTGCCAGTCACACCTGTGGTCGACCAGGCTGCCAGTCACACCTGGGGTAAACCAGGCTGTGAGTCACTCAAGGGGTAGACCAGGCTATGATTCACACCTGGGTAGACAAGGCTGCGAGTCACACCTGGGTTAGACCAGGCTGTGAGTCACTCCTGGGGTAGACCAGGCTGTGAGTCACACCTGGGGTAGAACAAGCTGCGAGTCACACCTGGGGTAGAGCAAGCTGCGAGTCACACCTGGGGTATACCAGGCTGTGAGTCACATCTGGGGTAGACCAAGCTGCGAGTCACACCTGGGGCAGACCAAGCTGCGAGTAACACCTGGGTCAGACCAGGCTGTGAGTCACATCTGTGGTAGACCAGGCTATGAGTCACACCTGGGGTAGACCAGGCTGCGAGTCACACCTGGGGTAGACCACGGTAGACCTAGACCAGGCTGCGAGCCACAGCTGCAGTAGACCAGGCTGCGAGTCACACCTGGGATAGACCAGGCTATGAGTCACACCTGGGGTAGACCAGGCTGCGAGTCACACCTGGGGTAGACCACGGTAGACCTAGACCAGGCTGCGAGTCACAGCTGCAGTAGATCAGGCTGCGAGTCACACCTGGGGTAGACCAGGCTATGAGTCACACCTGGGGTAGACCAGGCTGCGAGTCACACCTGGGGTAGACCACGGTAGACCTAGACCAGGCTGCGAGTCACAGCTGCAGTAGACCAGGCTGCGAGTCACACCTGGGGTAGACCAGGCTATGAGTCACACCTGGGGTAGACCAGGCTATGAGTCACACCTGGGGTAGACCAGGCTGCGAGTCACACCTGGGGTAGACCACGGTAGACCTAGACCAGGCTGCGAGTCACAGCTGCAGTAGACGAGGCTGCGAGTCACACCTGGGGTAGACCAGGCTATGAGTCACACCTGGGTAGACCAGGCTATGATTCACACCTGGGGTCGACCAGGCTGAGAGTCACACCTGGGGTAGACCAGGCTGTGAGTCACTCCTGGGGTAAACCAGGCTATGATTCACACCTGGGTAGACCAGGCTGCGAGTCACACCTCGAGTAGACCAGGCTGTGAGTCACATCTGGGGTAGACCAAGCTGCGAGTCACACCTGGGGCAGACCAAGCTGCGAGTAACACCTGGGGTAGACCAGGCTTTGAGTCACACCTGGGGTAGACCAGGCTGTGAGTCACACCTGGGGCAGACCAGGCTGTGAGTCACACCTGGGTTAAATCAGGCTGCCAGTCACACCTGGGGTAGACCAGGCTATGATTCACACCTGTGGTCGACCAGGCTTTGAGTCACACCTGGGGCAGACCATCCTGTGAGTCATACCTGGGGTAGACCAGGCTATGAGTCACAACTGGGGTAGACCAGGCTTTCAGTCACACCTGGGGTAGACCACGGTAGACCTAGACCAGGCTGCGAGTCACAGCTGCAGTAGACCAGGCTGCGAGTCACACCTGGGGAAAACCAGGCTATGAGTCACACCTGGGGTAGACCAGGCTATGATTCACACCTGGGGTCGACCAGGCTGCGAGTCACACCTGGGGTAGACCAGGCTGTGAGTCACTCCCGGGGTAGACCAGGCTATGATTCACATCTGGGTAGACCAGGCTGCGAGTATCACCTGGGGTAGACCAGGCTGTGAGTCACTCCTGAGGTAGACCAGGCTGTGAGTCACACCTGGGGTAGACCAAGCTGCGAGTAACACCTGGGGTAGACCAAGCTGCGAGTCACACCTGGGGTAGACCAGGCTGTGAGTCACACCTGGGGTAGGACAAGCTGCGAGTCACACCTGGGGTAGACCAAGCTGCGAGTAACACCTGGGGTAGACCAGGCTTTGAGTCACACCTGGGTTAAATCAGGCTGCCAGTCACACCTGGGGTAGACCAGGCTATGATTCACACATGTGGTCGACCAGGCTACGAGTCACACCTGGGGTAGACCAGGCTGTGAGTCACTCCTGGGGTAGACCAGGCTATGATTCACACCTGGGTAGACAGGGCTGCGAGTCACACCTGGGGTAGACCAGGCTGTGAGTCACTCCTGGGGTAGACCAGGCTGTGAGTCACACCTGGGGTAGAACAAGCTGCGACTCACACCTGGGGTAGAGCAAGCTGCGAGTCACACCTGGGGTATACCAGGCTGTGAGTCACATCTGGGGTAGACCAAGCTGCGAGTCACACCTGGGGCAGACCAAGCTGCGAGTAACACCTGGGGTAGACCAGGCTTTGAGTCACACCTGGGGTAGACCAGACTATGAGTCACACCTGTGGTAGACCAGGCTATGAGTCACACCTGGGGTAGACCAGGCTGCGAGTCACACCTGGGGTAGACCACGGTAGACCTAGACCAGGCTGCGAGCCACAGCTGCAGTAGACCAGGCTGCGAGTCACACCTGGGATAGACCAGGCTATGAGTCACACCTGGGGTAGACCAGGCTGCGAGTCACACCTGGGGTAGACCACGGTAGACCTAGACCAGGCTGCGAGTCACAGCTGTAGTAGATCAGGCTGCGAGTCACACCTGGGGTAGACCAGGCTATGAGTCACACCTGGGGTAGACCAGGCTGCGAGTCACACCTGGGGTAGACCACGGTAGACCTAGACCAGGCTGCGAGTCACAGCTGCAGTAGACCAGGCTGCGAGTCACACCTGGGGTAGACCAGGCTATGAGTCACACCTGGGGTAGACCAGGCTATGAGTCACACCTGGGGTAGACCAGGCTGCGAGTCACACCTGGGGTAGACCACGGTAGACCTAGACCAGGCTGCGAGTCACAGCTGCAGTAGACGAGGCTGCGAGTCACACCTGGGGTAGACCAGGCTATGAGTCACACCTGGGTAGACCAGGCTATGATTCACACCTGGGGTCGACCAGGCTGAGAGTCACACCTGGGGTAGACCAGGCTGTGAGTCACTCCTGGGGTAAACCAGGCTATGATTCACACCTGGGTAGCCCAGGCTGCGAGTCACACCTCGAGTAGACCAGGCTGTGAGTCACATCTGGGGTAGACCAAGCTGCGAGTCACACCTGGGGCAGACCAAGCTGCGAGTAACACCTGGGGTAGACCAGGCTTTGAGTCACACCTGGGGTAGACCAGGCTGTGAGTCACACCTGGGGCAAACCAGGCTGTGAGTCACACCTGGGGTAGACCAGGCTATGAGTCACACCTGGGGTAGACCAGGCAGCGAGTCACACCTGGGGTAGACCAGGCTATGAGTCACACCTGGGGTAGACCAAGCTGCGAGTCACACCTGGGGTAGACCACGGTAGACCTAGACCAGGCTGCGAGTCACAGCTGCAGTAGACCAGGCTGCGAGTCACACCTGGGATAGACCAGGCTATGAGTCACACCTGGGGTAGACCAGGCTGCGAGTCACACCTGGGGTAGACCACGGTAGACCTAGACCAGGCTGCGAGTCACAGCTGCAGTAGACCAGGCTGCGAGTCACACCTGGTTAGACCAGGCTATGAGTCACACCTGGGGAAGACCAGGCTGCGAGTCACACCTGGGGTAGACCACGGTAGACCTAGACCACGCTGCGAGTCACAGCTGCAGTAGACCAGGCTGTGAGTCACACCTGGGGTAGACCAGGCTATGAGTCACACCTGGGGTAGACCAGGCTATGATTCACACCTGGGGTCGACCAGGCTGCGAGTCACACCTGGGGTAGACCAGGCTGTGAGTCACTCCTGGGGTAGACCAGGCTATGATTCACACCTGGGTAGACCAGGCTGCGAGTCACACCTGGAGTAGACCAGGCTGTGAGTCACTCCTGGGGTAGACCAGGCTGTGAGTCACACCTGGGGTAGACCAAGCTGCAAGTCACACCTGGGGTAGACCAAGCTGCGAGTAACACCTGGGGTAGACCAGGCATCGAGTCACACCCGGGGTAGACCAAGCTGCGAGTCACACCTGGGTTAGACCAGGCTGCGAGTCACACCTGGGGTTAAATCAGGCTGCGAGTCACACCTGGGGTAGACCAGGCTATGATTCACACCTGGGGTCGACAAGGCTACGAGTCACACCTGGGGTAGACCAGGCTGTGAGTCACACCTGGGGTAGACCAAGCTGCGAGTCACACCTGGGGTAGACCAAGCTGCGAATAACACCTGGGGTAGACCAGGCTTCGAGTCACACCCGGGGTAGACCAAGCTGCGAGTCACACCTGGGTTAGAACAGGCTGCGAGTCACACCTGAGTTAAATCAGGCTGCGAGTCACACCTGGGGTAGACCAGGCTATGATTCACACCTGGGGTCGACAAGGCTACGAGTCACACCTGGGGTAGACCAGGCTGTGAGTCACTCCTGGGGTAGACCAGGCTATGATTCACACCTGGGTAGACAAGGCTGCGAGTCACACCTGGGGTAGACCAGGCTGTGAGTCACTCCTGGGGTAGACCAGGCTGTGAGTCACACCTGGGGTAGACCAAGCTGCGAGTCACACCTGGGGTAGACCAAGCTGCGAGTCACACCTGGGGTAGACCAGGCTGTGAGTCACACCTGGGGTAGACCAAGCTGCGAGTCACACCTGGGGTAGACCAAACTGTGAGTAACACCTGGGGTAGACCAGGCTTTGAGTCACACCTGGGGTAGGCCAGGCTATGAGTCACACCTGGGGCAGACCAGGCTGTGAGTCACACCTGGGGTAGACCAGGCTGCGAGTCACACCTGGGGTAGACCAGGCTGTGAGTCACACCTGGGTAGAGCAGGCTGTGAGTCACACCTGGGGTAGACCACAGTAGACCTAGACCAGGCTGCGAGTCACAGCTGCAGTAGACCAGGCTGCGAGTCACACCTGGGGTAGACCAGGCTATGAGTCACACCTGGGGTAGACCAGGCTGCGAGTCACACCTGGGGTAGACCACGGTAGACCTAGGCCAGGCTGCGAGTCACAGCTGCAGTAGACCAGGCTGCGAGTCACACCTGCAGTAGACCAGGCTATGAGTCACACCTGGGGTAGACCAGGCTATGAGTCACACCTGGGGTAGACCAGGCTATGATTCACTCGTGGGGTAGACCAGGCTATGATTCACACCTGGGTAGACCAGGCTGCGAGTCACACCTGGAGTAGACCAGGCTGTCAGTCACTCCTGGGGTAGATCAGGCTGTGAGTCACACCTGGGGTAGACCAGGCTGTGAGTCACTCGTGGGGTAGACCAGGCTATGATTCACACCTGGGTAGACCAGGCTGCGAGTCACACCTGGAGTAGACCAGGCTGTCAGTCACTCCTGGGGTAGACCAGGCTGTGAGTCACACCTGGGGTAGACCAAGCTGTGAGTCACACCTGGGGTAGAACAAGCTGCGAGTGACACCTGGGGTAGACCACGCTGTGAGTCACACCTGGGGTAGACCAAGCTGCGAGTCACACCTGGGGTAGACCAAGCTGCGAGTAACACCTGGGGTAGACCAGGCTTCGAGTCACACCTGGGGTAGACCAAGCTGCGAGTCACACCTGGGGTAGACCAGGCTGCGAGTCACACCTGGGGTAGACCAGGCTATGATTCACACATGGGGTTCGACCAGGCTGCAAGTCACACCTGGGGTAGACCAGGCTGTGAGTCACTCCTGGGGTAGACCAGGCTGTGAGTCACACCTGGGTAGAGCAGGCTGTGAGTCACACCTGGGATAGACCAGGCTGTGAGTCACTCCTGGGGTGGACCAAGTTGCGAGTCACACCTGGGGTAGACCAAGCTGTGAGTCACACCTGGGATAGACCAGGCTGTGAGTCACACCTGGGGTAGACCAAGCTGCGAGTCAAACCTGGGGTAGACCAAGCTGTGAGTCACACCTGGGGTAGACCAAGCTGTGAGTCACACCTGGGGTAGACCAGGCATTGAGTCACACCTGGGGTAGACCAGGCTATGAGTCACACCTGGGGCAGACCCGGCTGTGAGTCACACCTGGGGTAGACCAGGCTGCGAGTCACATCTGGGGTAGACCACGGTAGACCTAGACCAGGCTGGAGTCACAGCTGCAGTAGACCAGGCTATGAGTCACACCTGGGGTAGACCAGGCTATGATTCACACCTGGGGTCGACCAGGCTGCGAGTCACACCTGGGGTAGACCAAGCTGTGAGTCACACCTGGGGTAGACCAGGCTGTGAGTCACACCTGGGGTAGAACAAGCTATGAGTCACACCTGGGGTAGACCAAGCTGCGAGTAACACCTGGGGTAGACCAGGCTTTGAGTCACACCTGGGTTAAATCAGGCTGCCAGTCACACCTGTGGTCGACCAGGCTGCCAGTCACACCTGGGGTAAACCAGGCTGTGAGTCACTCAAGGGGTAGACCAGGCTATGATTCACACCTGGGTAGACAAGGCTGCGAGTCACACCTGGGTTAGACCAGGCTGTGAGTCACTCCTGGGGTAGACCAGGCTGTGAGTCACACCTGGGGTAGAACAAGCTGCGAGTCACACCTGGGGTAGAGCAAGCTGCGAGTCACACCTCGGGTATACCAGGCTGTGAGTCACATCTGGGGTAGACCAAGCTGCGAGTCACACCTGGGGCAGACCAAGCTGCGAGTAACACCTGGGATAGATCAGGCTTTGAGTCACACCTGGGGTAGACCAGGCTATGAGTCACACCTGGGTCAGACCAGGCTGTGAGTCACATCTGTGGTAGACCAGGCTATGAGTCACACCTGGGGTAGACCAGGCTGCGAGTCACACCTGGGGTAGACCACGGTAGACCTAGACCAGGCTGCGAGCCACAGCTGCAGTAGACCAGGCTGCGAGTCACACCTGGGATAGACCAGGCTATGAGTCACACCTGGGGTAGACCAGGCTGCGAGTCACACCTGGGGTAGACCACGGTAGACCTAGACCAGGCTGCGAGTCACAGCTGCAGTAGATCAGGCTGCGAGTCACACCTGGGGTAGACCAGGCTATGAGTCACACCTGGGGTAGACCAGGCTGCGAGTCACACCTGGGGTAGACCACGGTAGACCTAGACCAGGCTGCGAGTCACAGCTGCAGTAGACCAGGCTGCGAGTCACACCTGGGGTAGACCAGGCTATGAGTCACACCTGGGTAGACCAGGCTATGATTCACACCTGGGGTCGACCAGGCTGAGAGTCACACCTGGGGTAGACCAGGCTGTGAGTCACTCCTGGGGTAAACCAGGCTATGATTCACACCTGGGTAGACCAGGCTGCGAGTCACACCTCGAGTAGACCAGGCTGTGAGTCACATCTGGGGTAGACCAAGCTGCGAGTCACACCTGGGGCAGACCAAGCTGCGAGTAACACCTGGGGTAGACCAGGCTTTGAGTCACACCTGGGGTAGACCAGGCTGTGAGTCACACCTGGGGCAGACCAGGCTGTGAGTCACACCTGGGGTAGACCAGGCTATGAGTCACACCTGGGGTAGACCAGGCTTCGAGTCACACCTGGGGTAGACCAAGCTGCGTGTCACACCTGGGGTAGACCAGGCTGCGAGTCACACCTGGGGTAGACCAGGCTATGATTCACACCTGGGGTTCGACCAGGCTGCAAGTCACACCTGGGGTAGACCAGGCTGTGAGTCACTCCTGGGGTAGACCAGGCTGTGAGTCACACCTGGGTAGAGCAGGCTGTGAGTCACACCTGGGATAGACCAGGCTGTGAGTCACTCCTGGGGTGGACCAAGTTGCGAGTCACACCTGGGGTAGACCAAGCTGTGAGTCACATCTGGGATAGACCAGGCTGTGAGTCACACCTGGGGTAGACCAAGCTGCGAGTCAAACCTGGGGTAGACCAAGCTGTGAGTCACACCTGGGGTAGACCAAGCTGTGAGTCACACCTGGGGTAGACCAGGCATTGAGTCACACCTGGGGCAGACCCGGCTGTGAGTCACACCTGGGGTAGACCAGGCTGCAAGTCACATCTGGGGTAGACCACGGTAGACCTAGACCAGGCTGGAGTCACAGCTGCAGTAGACCAGGCTGCGAGTCGCACCTGGGGTGGTCCAGGCTATGAGTCACACCTGGGGTAGACCAGGCTATGATTCACACCTGGGGTCGACCAGGCTACGAGTCACACCTGGGGTAGACCAAGCTGCGAGTCACACCTGGGGTAGACCAGGCTGTGAGTCACACCTGGGGTAGAACAAGCTACGAGTCACACCTGGGGTAGACCAAGCTGCGAGTAACACCTGAGGTAGACCAGGCTTTGAGTCACACCTGGGTTAAATCAGGCTGCCAGTCACACCTGTGGTCGACCAGGCTGCCAGTCACACCTGGGGTAAACCAGGCTGTGAGTCACTCCTGGGGTAGACCAGACTATGATTCACACCTGGGTAGACAAGGCTGCGAGTCACACCTGGGTTAGACCAGGCTGTGAGTCACTCCTGGGGTAGACCAGGCTGTGAGTCACACCTGGGGTAGAACAAGCTGCGAGTCACACCTGGGGTAGAGCAAGCTGCGAGTCACACCTGGGGTATACCAGGCTGTGAGTCACATCTGGGGTAGACCAAGCTGCGAGTCACACCTGGGGCAGACCAAGCTGCGAGTAACACCTGGGGTAGATCAGGCTTTGAGTCACACCTGGGGTAGACCAGGCTATGAGTCACACCTGGGGCAGACCAGGCTGTGAGTCACATCTGTGGTAGACCAGGCTATGAGTCACACCTCGGGTAGACCAGGCTGCGAGTCACACCTGGGGTAGACCACGGTAGACCTAGACCAGGCTGCGAGTCACAGCTGCAGTAGATCAGGCTGCGAGTCACACCTGGGGTAGACCAGGCTATGAGTCACACCTGGGGTAGACCAGGCTGCGAGTCACACCTGGGGTAGACCACGGTAGACCTAGACCAGGCTGCGAGTCACAGCTGCAGTAGACCAGGCTGCGAGTCACACCTGGGGTAGACCAGGCTATGAGTCACACCTGGGGTAGACCAGGCTATGAGTCACAACTGGGGTAGACCAGGCTGTGAGTCACACCTGGGGTAGACCACGGTAGACCTAGACCAGGCTGCGAGTCACAGCTGCAGTAGACGAGGCTGCGAGTCACACCTGGGGTAGACCAGGCTATGAGTCACACCTGGGTAGACCAGGCTATGATTCACACCTGGGGTCAACCAGGCTGAGAGTCACACCTGGGGTAGACCAGGCTGTGAGTCACTCCTGGGGTAAACCAGGCTATGATTCACACCTGGGTAGACCAGGCTGCGAGTCACACCTCAAGTAGACCAGGGTGTGAGTCACATCTGGGGTAGACCAAGCTGCGAGTCACACCTGGGGCAGACCAAGCTGCGAGTAACACCTGGGGTAGACCAGGCTTTGAGTCACACCTGGGGTAGACCAGGCTGTGAGTCACACCTGGGGTAGACCAGGCTGTGAGTCACACCTGGGGCAGACCAGGCTGTGAGTCACACCTGGGGTAGACCAGGCTATGAGTCACACCTGGAGTAGACCAGGCAGCAAGTCACACCTGGGGTAGACCAGGCTATGAGTCACACCTGGGGTAGACCAGGCTGCGAGTCACACCTGGGGTAGACCACGGTAGACCTAGACCAGGCTGCGAGTCACAGCTGCAGTAGACCAGGCTGCGAGTCACACCTCGGATAGACCAGGCTATGAGTCACACCTGGGGTAGACCAGGCTGCGAGTCACACCTGGGGTAGACCACGGTAGACCTAGACCAGGCTGCGAGTCACAGCTGCAGTAGACCAGGCTGCGAGTCACACCTGGTTAGACCAGGCTATGAGTCACACCTGGGGTAGACCAGGCTGCAAGTCACACCTGGGGTAGACCACGGTAGACCTAGACCACGCTGCGAGTCACAGCTGCAGTAGACCAGGCTGTGAGTCACACCTGGGGTAGACCAGGCTATTAGTCACACCTGGGGTAGACCAGGCTATGATTCACACCTGGGGTAGACCAGGCTATGATTCACACCTGGGGTCGACCAGGCTGCGAGTCACACCTGGGGTAGACCAGGCTGTGAGTCACTCCTGGGGTAGACCAGGCTATGATTTACACCTGGGTAGACCAGGCTGCGAGTCACACCTGGAGTAGACCAGGCTGTCAGTCACTCCTGGGGTAGACCAGGCTGTGAGTCACACCTGGGTAGACCAAGCTGTGAGTCACACCTGGGGTAGAACAGGCTGCGAGTGACACCTGGGGTAGACCACGCTGTGAGTCACACCAGGGGTAGACCAAGCTGCGAGTCACACCTGGGGTAGACCAAGCTGCGAGTAACACCTGGGGTAGACCAGGCTTCGAGTCACACCTGGGGTAGACCAAGCTGCGAGTCACACCTGGGGTAGACCAGGCTGCGAGTCACACCTGGGGTAGACCAGGCTATGATTCACACCTGGGGTTCGACCAGGCTGCAAGTCACACCTGTGGTAGACCAGGCTGTGAGTCACTCCTGGGGTAGACCAGGCTGTGAGTCACACCTGGGTAGAGCAGGCTGTGAGTCACACCTGGGATAGACCAGGCTGTGAGTCACTCCTGGGGTGGACCAAGTTGCGAGTCACACCTGGGGTAGACCAAGCTGTGAGTCACACCTGGGGTAGACCAGGCTGTGAGTCACACCTGGGGTAGACCAAGCTGCGAGTCAAACCTGGGGTAGACCAAGCTGTGAGTCACACCTGGGGTAGACCAAGCTGTGAGTCACACCTGGGGTAGACCAGGCTTTGAGTCACACCTGGGGTAGACCATGCTATGAGTCACAACTGGGGCAGACCCGGCTGTGAGTCACACCTGGGGTAGACCAGGCTGCGAGTCACATCTGGGGTAGACCACGGTAGACCTAGACCAGGCTGGAGTCACAGCTGCAGTAGACCAGGCTGCGAGTCGCACCTGGGGTGGACCAGGCTATGAGTCACACCTGGGGTAGACCAGGCTATGATTCACACCTGGGGTCGACCAGGCTGCGAGTCACACCTGGGGTAGACCAGGCTATGATTCACACCTGGGGTCGACCAAGCTGCGAGTCACACCTGGGGTAGACCAGGCTGTGAGTCACACCTGGGGTAGACCAAGCTGCGAGTCACACCTGGGTTAGAACAGGCTGCGAGTCACACCTGAGTTAAATCAGGCTGCGAGTCACACCTGGGGTAGACCAGGCTATGATTCACACCTGGGGTCGACAAGGCTACGAGTTACACCTGGGGTAGACCAGGCTGTGAGTCACTCCTGGGGTAGACCAGGCTATGATTCACACCTGGGTAGACAAGGCTGCGAGTCACACCTGGGGTAGACCAGGCTGTGAGTCACTCCTGGGGTAGACCAGGCTGTGAGTCACACCTGGGGTAGACCAAGCTGCGAGTCACACCTGGGGTAGACCAAGCTGCGAGTCACACCTGGGGTAGACCAGGCTGTGAGTCACACCTGGGGTAGACCAAGCTGCGAGTCACACCTGGGGTAGACCAAACTGTGAGTAACACCTGGGGTAGACCAGGCTTTGAGTCACACCTGGGGTAGGCCAGGCTATGAGTCACACCTGGGGCAGACCAGGCTGTGAGTCACACCTGGGGCAGACCAGGCTGTGAGTCACACCTGGGGTAGACCAGGCTGCGAGTCACACCTGGGGTAGACCAGGCTGTGAGTCACACCTGGGTAGAGCAGGCTGTGAGTCACACCTGGGGTAGACCACAGTAGACCTAGACCAGGCTGCGAGTCACAGCTGCAGTAGACCAGGCTGCGAGTCACACCTGGGGTAGACCAGGCTATGAGTCACACCTGGGGTAGACCAGGCTGCGAGTCACACCTGGGGTAGACCACGGTAGACCTAGGCCAGGCTGCGAGTCACAGCTGCAGTAGACCAGGCTGCGAGTCACACCTGCAGTAGACCAGGCTATGAGTCACACCTGGGGTAGACCAGGCTATGAGTCACACCTGGGGTAGACCAGGCTATGATTCACTCGTGGGGTAGACCAGGCTATGATTCACACCTGGGTAGACCAGGCTGCGAGTCACACCTGGAGTAGACCAGGCTGTCAGTCACTCCTGGGGTAGATCAGGCTGTGAGTCACACCTGGGGTAGACCAGGCTGTGAGTCACTCGTGGGGTAGACCAGGCTATGATTCACACCTGGGTAGACCAGGCTGCGAGTCACACCTGGAGTAGACCAGGCTGTCAGTCACTCCTGGGGTAGACCAGGCTGTGAGTCACACCTGGGGTAGACCAAGCTGTGAGTCACACCTGGGGTAGAACAAGCTGCGAGTGACACCTGGGGTAGACCACGCTGTGAGTCACACCTGGGGTAGACCAAGCTGCGAGTCACACCTGGGGTAGACCAAGCTGCGAGTAACACCTGGGGTAGACCAGGCTTCGAGTCACACCTGGGGTAGACCAAGCTGCGAGTCACACCTGGGGTAGACCAGGCTGCGAGTCACACCTGGGGTAGACCAGGCTATGATTCACACCTGGGGTTCGACCAGGCTGCAAGTCACACCTGGGGTAGACCAGGCTGTGAGTCACTCCTGGGGTAGACCAGGCTGTGAGTCACACCTGGGTAGAGCAGGCTGTGAGTCACACCTGGGATAGACCAGGCTGTGAGTCACTCCTGGGGTGGACCAAGTTGCGAGTCACACCTGGGGTAGACCAAGCTGTGAGTCACACCTGGGATAGACCAGGCTGTGAGTCACACCTGGGGTAGACCAAGCTGCGAGTCAAACCTGGGGTAGACCAAGCTGTGAGTCACACCTGGGGTAGACCAAGCTGTGAGTCACACCTGGGGTAGACCAGGCATTGAGTCACACCTGGGGTAGACCAGGCTATGAGTCACACCTGGGGCAGACCCGGCTGTGAGTCACACCTGGGGTAGACCAGGCTGCGAGTCACATCTGGGGTAGACCACGTTAGACCTAGACCAGGCTGGAGTCACAGCTGCAGTAGACCAGGCTATGAGTCACACCTGGGGTAGACCAGGCTATGATTCACACCTGGGGTCGACCAGGCTGCGAGTCACACCTGGGGTAGACCAAGCTGTGAGTCACACCTGGGGTAGACCAGGCTGTGAGTCACACCTGGGGTAGAACAAGCTACGAGTCACACCTGGGGTAGACCAAGCTGCGAGTAACACCTGGGGTAGACCAGGCTTTGAGTCACACCTGGGTTAAATCAGGCTGCCAGTCACACCTGTGGTCGACCAGGCTGCCAGTCACACCTGGGGTAAACCAGGCTGTGAGTCACTCAAGGGGTAGACCAGGCTATGATTCACACCTGGGTAGACAAGGCTGCGAGTCACACCTGGGTTAGACCAGGCTGTGAGTCACTCCTGGGGTAGACCAGGCTGTGAGTCACACCTGGGGTAGAACAAGCTGCGAGTCACACCTGGGGTAGAGCAAGCTGCGAGTCACACCTGGGGTATACCAGGCTGTGAGTCACATCTGGGGTAGACCAAGCTGCGAGTCACACCTGGGGCAGACCAAGCTGCGAGTAACACCTGGGGTAGATCAGGCTTTGAGTCACACCTGGGGTAGACCAGGCTATGAGTCACACCTGGGTCAGACCAGGCTGTGAGTCACATCTGTGGTAGACCAGGCTATGAGTCACACCTGGGGTAGACCAGGCTGCGAGTCACACCTGGGGTAGACCACGGTAGACCTAGACCAGGCTGCGAGCCACAGCTGCAGTAGACCAGGCTGCGAGTCACACCTGGGATAGACCAGGCTATGAGTCACACCTGGGGTAGACCAGGCTGCGAGTCACACCTGGGGTAGACCACGGTAGACCTAGACCAGGCTGCGAGTCACAGCTGCAGTAGATCAGGCTGCGAGTCACACCTGGGGTAGACCAGGCTATGAGTCACACCTGGGGTAGACCAGGCTGCGAGTCACACCTGGGGTAGACCACGGTAGACCTAGACCAGGCTGCGAGTCACAGCTGCAGTAGACCAGGCTGTGAGTCACACCTGGGGTAGACCAGGCTATGAGTCACACCTGGGGTAGACCAGGCTATGAGTCACACCTGGGGTAGACCAGGCTGCGAGTCACACCTGGGGTAGACCACGGTAGACCTAGACCAGGCTGCGAGTCACAGCTGCAGTAGACGAGGCTGCGAGTCACACCTGGGGTAGACCAGGCTATGAGTCACACCTGGGTAGACCAGGCTATGATTCACACCTGGGGTCGACCAGGCTGAGAGTCACACCTGGGGTAGACCAGGCTGTGAGTCACTCCTGGGGTAAACCAGGCTATGATTCACACCTGGGTAGACCAGGCTGCGAGTCACACCTCGAGTAGACCAGGCTGTGAGTCACATCTGGGGTAGACCAAGCTGCGAGTCACACCTGGGGCAGACCAAGCTGCGAGTAACACCTGGGGTAGACCAGGCTTTGAGTCACACCTGGGGTAGACCAGGCTGTGAGTCACACCTGGGGTAGACCAGGCTATGAGTCACACCTGGGGTAGACCAGGCTTCGAGTCACACCTGGGGTAGACCAAGCTGCGTGTCACACCTGGGGTAGACCAGGCTGCGAGTCACACCTGGGGTAGACCAGGCTATGATTCACACCTGGGGTTCGACCAGGCTGCAAGTCACACCTGGGGTAGACCAGGCTGTGAGTCACTCCTGGGGTAGACCAGGCTGTGAGTCACACCTGGGTAGAGCAGGCTGTGAGTCACACCTGGGATAGACCAGGCTGTGAGTCACTCCTGGGGTGGACCAAGTTGCGAGTCACACCTGGGGTAGACCAAGCTGTGAGTCACACCTGGGATAGACCAGGCTGTGAGTCACACCTGGGGTAGACCAAGCTGCGAGTCAAACCTGGGGTAGACCAAGCTGTGAGTCACACCTGGGGTAGACCAAGCTGTGAGTCACACCTGGGGTAGACCAGGCATTGAGTCACACCTGGGGCAGACCCGGCTGTGAGTCACACCTGGGGTAGACCAGGCTGCAAGTCACATCTGGGGTAGACCACGGTAGACCTAGACCAGGCTGGAGTCACAGCTGCAGTAGACCAGGCTGCGAGTCGCACCTGGGGTGGTCCAGGCTATGAGTCACACCTGGGGTAGACCAGGCTATGATTCACACCTGGGGTCGACCAGGCTGCGAGTCACACCTGGGGTAGACCAAGCTGCGAGTCACACCTGGGGTAGACCAGGCTGTGAGTCACACCTGGGGTAGAACAAGCTACGAGTCACACCTGGGGTAGACCAAGCTGCGAGTAACACCTGAGGTAGACCAGGCTTTGAGTCACACCTGGGTTAAATCAGGCTGCCAGTCACACCTGTGGTCGACCAGGCTGCCAGTCACACCTGGGGTAAACCAGGCTGTGAGTCACTCCTGGGGTAGACCAGACTATGATTCACACCTGGGTAGACAAGGCTGCGAGTCACACCTGGGTTAGACCAGGCTGTGAGTCACTCCTGGGGTAGACCAGGCTGTGAGTCACAACTGGGGTAGAACAAGCTGCGAGTCACACCTGGGGTAGAGCAAGCTGCGAGTCACACCTGGGGTATACCAGGCTGTGAGTCACATCTGGGGTAGACCAAGCTGCGAGTCACACCTGGGGCAGACCAAGCTGCGAGTAACACCTGGGGTAGATCAGGCTTTGAGTCACACCTGGGGTAGACCAGGCTATGAGTCACACCTGGGGCAGACCAGGCTGTGAGTCACATCTGTGGTAGACCAGGCTATGAGTCACACCTGGGGTAGACCAGGCTGCGAGTCACACCTGGGGTAGACCACGGTAGACCTAGACCAGGCTGCGAGTCACAGCTGCAGTAGATCAGGCTGCGAGTCACACCTGGGGTAGACCAGGCTATGAGTCACACCTGGGGTAGACCAGGCTGCGAGTCACACCTGGGGTAGACCACGGTAGACCTAGACCAGGCTGCGAGTCACAGCTGCAGTAGACCAGGCTGCGAGTCACACCTGGGGTAGACCAGGCTATGAGTCACACCTGGGGTAGACCAGGCTATGAGTCACAACTGGGGTAGACCAGGCTGTGAGTCACACCTGGGGTAGACCACGGTAGACCTAGACCAGGCTGCGAGTCACAGCTGCAGTAGACGAGGCTGCGAGTCACACCTGGGGTAGACCAGGCTATGAGTCACACCTGGGTAGACCAGGCTATGATTCACACCTGGGGTCAACCAGGCTGAGAGTCACACCTGGGGTAGACCAGGCTGTGAGTCACTCCTGGGGTAAACCAGGCTATGATTCACACCTGGGTAGACCAGGCTGCGAGTCACACCTCAAGTAGACCAGGGTGTGAGTCACATCTGGGGTAGACCAAGCTGCGAGTCACACCTGGGGCAGACCAAGCTGCGAGTAACACCTGGGGTAGACCAGGCTTTGAGTCACACCTGGGGTAGACCAGGCTGTGAGTCACACCTGGGGTAGACCAGGCTGTGAGTCACACCTGGGGCAGACCAGGCTGTGAGTCACACCTGGGGTAGACCAGGCTATGAGTCACACCTGGAGTAGACCAGGCAGCAAGTCACACCTGGGGTAGACCAGGCTATGAGTCACACCTGGGGTAGACCAGGCTGCGAGTCACACCTGGGGTAGACCACGGTAGACCTAGACCAGGCTGCGAGTCACAGCTGCAGTAGACCAGGCTGCGAGTCACACCTCGGATAGACCAGGCTATGAGTCACACCTGGGGTAGACCAGGCTGCGAGTCACACCTGGGGTAGACCACGGTAGACCTAGACCAGGCTGCGAGTCACAGCTGCAGTAGACCAGGCTGCGAGTCACACCTGGTTAGACCAGGCTATGAGTCACACCTGGGGTAGACCAGGCTGCAAGTCACACCTGGGGTAGACCACGGTAGACCTAGACCACGCTGCGAGTCACAGCTGCAGTAGACCAGGCTGTGAGTCACACCTGGGGTAGACCAGGCTATTAGTCACACCTGGGGTAGACCAGGCTATGATTCACACCTGGGGTAGACCAGGCTATGATTCACACCTGGGGTCGACCAGGCTGCGAGTCACACCTGGGGTAGACCAGGCTGTGAGTCACTCCTGGGGTAGACCAGGCTATGATTTACACCTGGGTAGACCAGGCTGCGAGTCACACCTGGAGTAGACCAGGCTGTCAGTCACTCCTGGGGTAGACCAGGCTGTGAGTCACACCTGGGTAGACCAAGCTGTGAGTCACACCTGGGGTAGAACAGGCTGCGAGTGACACCTGGGGTAGACCACGCTGTGAGTCACACCAGGGGTAGACCAAGCTGCGAGTCACACCTGGGGTAGACCAAGCTGCGAGTAACACCTGGGGTAGACCAGGCTTCGAGTCACACCTGGGGTAGACCAAGCTGCGAGTCACACCTGGGGTAGACCAGGCTGCGAGTCACACCTGGGGTAGACCAGGCTATGATTCACACCTGGGGTTCGACCAGGCTGCAAGTCACACCTGTGGTAGACCAGGCTGTGAGTCACTCCTGGGGTAGACCAGGCTGTGAGTCACACCTGGGTAGAGCAGGCTGTGAGTCACACCTGGGATAGACCAGGCTGTGAGTCACTCCTGGGGTGGACCAAGTTGCAAGTCACACCTGGGGTAGACCAAGCTGTGAGTCACACCTGGGGTAGACCAGGCTGTGAGTCACACCTGGGGTAGACCAAGCTGCGAGTCAAACCTGGGGTAGACCAAGCTGTGAGTCACACCTGGGGTAGACCAAGCTGTGAGTCACACCTGGGGTAGACCAGGCTTTGAGTCACACCTGGGGTAGACCATGCTATGAGTCACAACTGGGGCAGACCCGGCTGTGAGTCACACCTGGGGTAGACCAGGCTGCGAGTCACATCTGGGGTAGACCACGGTAGACCTAGACCAGGCTGGAGTCACAGCTGCAGTAGACCAGGCTGCGAGTCGCACCTGGGGTGGACCAGGCTATGAGTCACACCTGGGGTAGACCAGGCTATGATTCACACCTGGGGTCGACCAGGCTGCGAGTCACACCTGGGGTAGACCAGGCTATGATTCACACCTGGGGTCGACCAAGCTGCGAGTCACACCTGGGGTAGACCAGGCTGTGAGTCACACCTGGGGTAGACCAAGCTGCGAGTAACACCTGGGGTAGACTAGGCTTCGAGTCACACCTGGGGTAGACCAAGCTGCGAGTCACACCTGGGGTAGACCAGGCTGCGAGTCACGCCTGGGGTAGATCAGGCTATGATTCACACCTGGGGTCGACCAGGCTAAGAGTCACAACTGGGGTGAACCAGGTTGTGAGTCACACCTGGGTAGACAAGACTGCGAGTCACACCTGGGGTAGACCAAGCTGTGAGTCACTCCTGGGGTAGACCAGGCTGTGAGTGACACCTGGGGTAGACCAAGCTGCGAGTCACACCTGGGGTAAACCAAGCTGCGAGTCACACCTGGGGTCGACCTGGCTACGAGTCACAACTGGGGTAGACCAGGCTATGATTCACACCTGGGTAGACAAGGCTGCAAGTCACACCTGGGATAGACCAGGCTGTGAGTCACTCCTGGGGTAGACCAGGCTGTGAGTCACACCTGGGGTAGAACAAGCTGCGAGTCACACCTGGAGTAGACCAAGCTGCGAGTAACACCTGAGGTAGACCAGGCTTTGAGTCACACCTGGGGTAAACCAGGCTATGAGTCACACCTGGGGCAGACCGGGCTGTGAGTCACACCTGGGGTAGACCAGGCTATGAGTCACACCTGGGGTAGACCAGGCTGTGAGTCACACCTGGGATAGACCACGGTAGACCTAGACCAGGCTACGAGTCACAGCTGCAGTAGACCAGGCTGCGAGTCACACCTGGGGTAGACCAGGCTATGAGTCACACCTGGGGTAGACCAGGCTGCGAGTCACACCTGGGGGAGACCACGGTAGACCTAGACCAGGCTGCGAGTCACACCTGCGGTAGACCAGGCTGTGAGTCGCAGCCGCGGTAGACCAGGCTGCGAGTCACACCTGGGGTAGGCAACGAGTCACACCTGGGTAGGCTGCGAGTCACACCTGGGGTAGTCCAAGCTGCAAGTCACACCTGGGGTAGACCAGGCTGCGAGCCACACCTGGGGTAGACCACAGTAGACCAAGCAGTGAGTCGCTGTGAGTCACACCTGGGGTAGACCAGGCTGCGAGTCAAACCTGGGGTAGACCAAGCTGCGAGTCGCGCCTGGGGTAGACCAGGCTGAGAATCTCACCTGGGGTAGACCAGGCTGCGAGTCACACCTGGGGTAGACCACGGTAGACCTGGTACACCAGGCTGCGAGTCACACCTCGGGTAGACCAGGCTGCAAGTCACACTTGGGGTAGACCAGGCTGCGAGTAACACCTGGGGTAGACCAGGCTTTGAGTCACACCTGGGATAGACAAGGCTATGAGTCACACCTGGGGCAGACCAGGCTGTGAGTGACACCAGGCTATGAATCACACCTGGGGTAGACCAGGCTGCGAGTCACACCTGGGGTAGACCACGGTAGACCTAGACCAGGCTGCGAGTCACAGCTGCAGTAGACCAGGCTGCGAGTCACACCTGGGGTAGACCAGGCTATGAGTCACACCTGGGGTAGACCAGGCTGCGAGTCACACCTGGGGTAGACCACGGTAGACCTAGACCAGGCTGCGAGTCACAGCTGCAGTAGACCAGGCAGCGAGTCACACCTGGGGTAGAGCAGGCTGTGAGTCACACCTGGGGTAGACCAAGCTGCAAGTCACACCTGGGGTAGACCAAGCTGCGAGTAACACCTGGGGTAGACCAGGCTTTGAGTCACACCTGGGGTAGACCAGGCTGTGAGTCACACCTGGGGTAGACCAGGCTGCGAGTCACACCTGGGGTAGACCAGGCTGCGAGTCACACCTGGGGTAGACCAAGCTGCGAGTCACACCTGGGTAGACCAAGCTGCGAGTTACACATGGTGTAGACCAGGCTGTGAGTCACACCTGGGGTAGACCATGCTGAAAGTCACAACCGGGGTAGACCAAGCTGTGAGTCAACCTGGGGTAGACCAGGCTGCGAGTCACACATTGGGGTAGACCAGGCTGCGAGTCACACCTGGGGTAGATCAGGCTGCGTGTCAGACCTGGGGTAGACCAGGCTGCGAGTCACACCTGGGGTGGACCAAGCTGCGAGTCACACCTGGGTAGACCAAGCTGCGAGTTAGACCTGGTGTAGACCAGGCTGTGAGTCACACCTGGGGTAGACCATGCTGCAAGTCACACCCGGGGTAGACCAAGCTGTGAGTCACACCCGGGGTAGACCAAGCTGTGAGTCACACCTGGGGTAGACCAGGCTGCGAGTCACACCTGGGGTAGACCAGGCTGTGAGTCACACCCAGGGTAGACCAGGCTGTGAGTCACACCTGTGGTAGACCAAGCTGCGAGTCTAGACCAGGCTGCGAGTCACACCTGCGGTAGACCAGGCTGTGAGTCAAGCCGCGGTAGACCAGGCTGCGAGTCACTCCTGGGGTAGGCAACGAGTCACACCTGGGTAGGCTGCGAGTCACACCTGGGGTAGTCCAAGCTGCAAGTCACACCTGGGGTAGTCCAGGCTGCGAGCCACACCTGGGGTAGACCACAGTAGACCAAGCAGCGAGTCGCTGTGAGTCACACCTGGGGTAGACCAGGCTGCGAGTCACACCTGGGGTAGACCAGGCTGCGAGTCACACCTGGGGTAGACCAAGCTGCGAGTCACACCTGGGTAGACCAAGCTGCGAGTTACACCTGGTGTAGACCAGGCTGTGAGTCATACCTGGGGTAGACCATGCTGCAAGTCACACCCGGGTTAGACCAAGCTGTGAGTCACAGCCGTTGTAGGGGGGTAGACCAGGCTGCGAGTCACACCTGGGGTAGGCAACAAGTCACACCTGGGTAGGCTGCGAGTCACACCTGGGGTAGTCCAAGCTGCCAGTCACACCTGGGGTAGACCAGGCTGCGAGCCACACCTGGGGTAGACCACGGTAGACCAAGCAGCGAGTCGCTGCGAGTCACACCTGGGGTAGACCAAGCTGCGAGTCACGCCTGGGGTAGACCAGGCTGAGAATCACACCTGGGGTAGACCAGGCTGCGAGTCACACCTGTGGTACACCAGGCTGCGAGTCACACCTCGGGTAGACCATGCTACAAGTCACACCTGGGGTAGACCAGGCTTTGAGTCACACCTGGGGTAGACAAGGCTAAGAGTCACACCTGGGGCAGACCAGGCTGTGAGTCACACCTGGGGCAGACCAGGCTGCGAGTCACACCTGGGGTAGACCACGGTAGACCTAGACCAGGCTGCGAGTCACAGCTGCAGTAGACGAGGCTGCGAGTCACACCTGGGGTAGACCAGGCTATGAATCACACCTGGGTTAGACCAGGCTGCGAGTCACACTTGGGGTACACGAAGCTGTGAGTCACACCTGGGGTAAACCAGGCTGCGAGTCACGCCTGGGGTAGATCAGGCTGCGAGTCACACCTGGGGTAGACCAGGCTATGATACACACATGGGGTCGACTAGGCTGCGAGTCAGTCACACCTGGGGTAGACCAGGCTGTGAGTCACTCCTGGGGTAGACCAAGCTATGATTCGCAACTGGGGTAGACCAGGCTGCGAGTCACACCTGGGGTAGACCAGGCTGTGAGTCACTCCTGGGGTAGACCAGGCTGTGAGTCACACCTGAGGTAGACCAAGCTGCGAGTCACACCTAGGGTAGACCAAGCTGCGAGTCACATCTGGGCTAGACCAGGCTGTGAGTCACACCTGGGATAGACCAAGCTGCGAGTAACACCTGGGGTAGACCAGGCTTTGAGTCACACCTGGGGCAGACCATCCTGTGAGTCATACCTGGGGTAGACCAGGCTATGAGTCACACCTGGGGTAGACCAGGCTTTCAGTCACACCTGGGGTAGACCACGGTAGACCTAGACCAGGCTGCGAGTCACAGCTGCAGTAGACCAGGCTGCGAGTCACACCTGGGGAAAACCAGGCTATGAGTCACACCTGGGGTAGACCAGGCTATGATTCACACCTGGGGTCGACCAGGCTGCGAGTCACACCTGGGGTAGTCCAGGCTGTGAGTCACTCCTGAGGTAGACCAGGCTGTGAGTCACACCTGGGGTAGACCAAGCTGCGAGTCACACCTGGGGTAGACCAAGCTGCGAGTCACACCTGGGGTAGACCAGGCTGTGAGTCACACCTGGGGTAGGACAAGCTGCGAGTCACACCTGGGGTAGACCAAGCTGCGAGTAACACCTGGGGTAGACCAGGCTTTGAGTCACACCTGGGTTAAATCAGGCTGCCAGTCACACCTGGGGTAGACCAGGCTATGATTCACACCTGTGGTCGACCAGGCTACGAGTCACACCTGGGGTAGACCAGGCTGCGAGTCACACCTGGGGTAGACCACGGTAGACCTAGACCAGGCTGCGAGTCACAGCTGCAGTAGACGAGGCTGCGAGTCACTCCTGGGGTAGACCAGGCTATGATTCACACCTGGGTAGACAAGGCTGCGAGTCACACCTGGGGTAGACCAGGCTGTGAGTCACTCCTGGGGTAGACCAGGCTGTGAGTCACACCTGGGGTAGAACAAGCTGCGAGTCACACCTGGGGTAGAGCAAGCTGCGTGTCACACCTGGGGTAGACCAGGCTGTGAGTCACATCTGGGGTAGACCAAGCTGCGAGTCACACCTGGGGCAGACCAAGCTGCGAGTAACACCTGGGGTAGACCAGGCTTTGAGTCACACCTGGGGTAGACCAGGCTATGAGTCACACCTGGGGCAGACCAGGCTGTGAGTCACATCTGTGGTAGACCAGGCTATGAGTCACACCTGGGGTAGACCAGGCTGCGAGTCACACCTGGGGTAGACCACGTTAGACCTAGACCAGGCTGCGAGCCACAGCTGCAGTAGACCAGACTGCGAGTCACACTTGGGATAGACCAGGCTATGAGTCACACCTGGGGTAGACCAGGCTGCGAGTCACACCTGGGGTAGACCACGATAGACCTAGACCAGGCTGCGAGTCACAGCTGCAGTAGATCAGGCTGCGAGTCACACCTGGGGTAGACCAGGCTATGAGTCACACCTGGGGTAGACCAGGCTGCGAGTCACACCTGGGGTAGACCACGGTAGACCTAGACCAGGCTGCGAGTCACAGCTGCAGTAGACCAGGCTGCGAGTCACACCTGGGGTAGACCAGGCTATGAGTCACACCTGGGGTTGACCAGGCTATGAGTCACACCTGGGGTAGACCAGGCTGCGAGTCACACCTGGGGTAGACCACGGTAGACCTAGACCAGGCTGTAAGTCACAGCTGCAGTAGACGAAGCTGAGAGTCACACCTGGGGTAGACCAGGCTGTGATTCACACCTGGGGTCGACCAGGCTGAGAGTCACACCTGGGGTAGACCAGGCTGTTAGTCACTCCTGGGGTAAACCATGCTATGATTCACACCTGGGTAGACCAGGCTGCGAGTCACACCTCGAGTAGACCAGGCTGTGAGTCACATCTGGGGTAGACCAAGCTGCGAGTCACACCTGGGGCAGACCAAGCTGCGAGTAACACCTGGGGTAGACCAGGCTTTGAGTCACACCTGGGGTAGACCAGGCTGTGAGTCACATCTGGGGCAGACCAGGCTGTGAGTCACACCTGGGGTAGACCAGGCTATGAGTCACACCTGGGGTAGACCAGGCAGCGAGTCACACCTGGGGTAGACCAGGCTATGAGTCACACCTGGGGTAGACCAGGCTGCGAGTCACACCTGGGGTAGACCACGGTAGACCTAGACCAGGCTGCGAGTCACAGCTGCAGTAGACCAGGCTGCGAGTCACACCTGGGATAGACCAGGCTATGAGTCACACCTGGGGTAGACCAGGCTGCGAGTCACACCTGGGGTAGACCACGGTAGACCTAGACCAGGCTGCGAGTCACAGCTGCAGTAGACCAGGCTGCGAGTCACACCTGGTTAGACCAGGCTATGAGTCACACCTGGGGTAGACCAGGCTGCGAGTCACACCTGGGGTAGACCACGGTAGACCTAGACCATGCTGCGAGTCACAGCTGCAGTAGACCAGGCTGTGAGTCACACCTGGGGTAGACCAGGCTATGAGTCACACCTGGGGTAGACCATGCTATGATTCACACCTGGGGTCGACCAGGCTGCGAGTCACATCTGGGGTAGACCAGGCTGTGAGTCACTCCTGGGGTAGACCAGGCTATGATTCACACATGGGTAGACCAGGCTGCGAGTCACACCTGGAGTAGACCAGGCTGTGAGTCACTCCTGGGGTAGACCAGGCTGTGAGTCACACCTGGGGTAGACCAAGCTGCGAGTCACACCTGGGGTAGACCAAGCTGCGAGTAACACCTGGGGTAGACCAGGCTTCGAGTCACACCCGGGGTAGACCAAGCTGCGAGTCACACCTGGGTTAGACCAGGCTGCGAGTCACACCTGGGTTAAATCAGGCTGCGAGTCACACCTGGGGTAGACCAGGCTATGATTCACACCTGGGGTCGACAAGGCTACGAGTCACACCTGGGGTAGACCAGGCTGTGAGTCACACCTGGGGTAGACCAAGCTTCGAGTCACACCTGGGGTAGACCAAGCTGCGAATAACACCTGGGGTAGACCAGGCTTCGAGTCACACCCGGGGTAGACCAAGCTGCGAGTCACACCTGGGTTAGAACAGGCTGCGAGTCACACCTGGGTTAAATCAGGCTGCGAGTCACACCTGGGGTAGACCAGGCTATGATTCACACCTGGGGTCGACCGGGCTACGAGTCACACCTGGGGTAGACCAGGCTGTGAGTCACTCCTTGGGTAGACCAGGCTATGATTCACACCTGGGTAGACAAGGCTGCGAGTCACACCTGGGGTAGACCAGGCTGTGAGTCACTCCTGGGGTAGACCAGGCCGTGAGTCACACCTGGGGTAGACCAAGCTGCGAGTCACACCTGGGGTAGACCAAGCTGCGAGTCACACCTGGGGTAGACCAGGCTCTGAGTCACACCTGGGGTAGACCAAGCTGCGAGTCACACCTGGGGTAGACCAAACTGTGAGTAACACCTGGGGTAGACCAGGCTTTGAGTCACACCTGGGGTAGGCCAGGCTATGAGTCACACCTGGGGCAGACCAGGCTG
Organism: Ambystoma mexicanum; assembly: GCF_040938575.1. Lineage (NCBI taxonomy): Eukaryota > Metazoa > Chordata > Amphibia > Caudata > Ambystomatidae > Ambystoma > Ambystoma mexicanum. The sequence continues at coordinate 1,530,981,849 of NC_090922.1, forward strand.
TGAGTCACACCTGGGGTAGACCAGGCTGCGAGTCACACCTGGGGTAGACCAGGCTGCGAGTCACACCTGGGGTAGACCACAGTAGACCTAGACCAGGCTGCGAGTCACAGCTGCAGTAGACCAGGCTGCGAGTCACACCTGGGGTAGACCAGGCTATGAGTCACACCTGGGGTAGACCAGGCTGCGAGTCACACCTGGGGTAGACCACGGTAGACCTAGGCCAGGCTGCGAGTCACAGCTGCAGTAGACCAGGCTGCGAGTCACACCTGGGGTAGACCAGGCTATGAGTCACACCTGGGGTAGACCAGGCTATGAGTCACACCTGGGGTAGACCAGGCTATGATTCACACCTGGGGTCGACCAGGCTGCGAGTCACACCTGGGGTAGACCAGGCTGTGAGTCACTCCTGGGGTAGACCAGGCTATGATTCACACCTGGAGTAGACCAGGCTGTCAGTCACTCCTGGGGTAGACCAGGCTGTGAGTCACACCTGGGGTAGACCAAGCTGTGAGTCACACCTGGGGTAGAACAGGCTGCGAGTGACACCTGGGGTAGACCACGCTGTGGGTCACACCTGGGGTAGACCAAGCTGCGAGTCACACCTGGGGTAGACCAAGCTGCGAGTAACACCTGCGGTAGACCAGGCTTCGAGTCACACCTGGGGTAGACCAAGCTGCGAGTCACACCTGGGGTAGACCAGGCTGCGAGTCACACCTGGGGTAGACCAGGCTGCGAGTCACACCTGGGGTAGACCAGGCTATGATTCACACCTGGGGTTCGACCAGGCTGCAAGTCACACCTGGGGTAGACCAGGCTGTGAGTCACTCCTGGGGTAGACCAGGCTGTGATTCACACCTGGGTAGAGCAGGCTGTGAGTCACTCCTGGGGTGGAGCAAGTTGCGAGTCACACCTGGGGTAGACCAAGCTGTGAGTCACACCTGGGGTAGACCAGGCTGTGAGTCACACCTGGGGTAGACCAAGCTGCGAGTCAAACCTGGGGTAGACCAAGCTGTGAGTCACACCTGGGGTAGACCAAGCTGTGAGTCACACCTGGGGTAGACCAGGCTTTGAGTCACACCTGGGGTAGACCAGGCTATGAGTCACACCTGGGGCAGACCCGGCTGTGAGTCACACCTGGGGTAGACCACACCTGTGGTAGACCAAGCTGCGAGTCACACCTGGGGTAGACCAGGCTGTGAGTCACACCTGGGGTAGACCAGGCTATGAGTCACACCTGGGGCAGACCCGGCTGTGAGTCACACCTGGGGTAGACCACACCTGTGGTAGACCAAGCTGCGAGTCACTCCTGGGGTAAACCAGGCTATGATTCACACCTGGGTAGACCAGGCTGCGAGTCAGACATCGAGTAGACCAGGCTGTGAGTCACATCTGGGGTAGACCAAGCTGCGAGTCACACCTGGGGCAGACCAAGCTGCGAGTAACACCTGGGGTAGACCAGGCTTTGAGTCACACCTGGGGTAGACCAGGCTGTGAGTCACACCTGGGGCAGACCAGGCTGTGAGTCACACCTGGGGTAGACCAGGCTATGAGTCACACCTGGGGTAGACCAGGCAGCGAGTCACACCTGGGGTAGACCAGGCTATGAGTCACACCTGGGGTAGACCAGGCTGCGAGTCACACCTGGGGTAGACCACGGTAGACCTAGACCAGGCTGCGAGTCACAGCTGCAGTAGACCAGGCTGCGAGTCACACCTGGGATAGACCAGGCTATGAGTCACACCTGGGGTAGACCAGGCTGCGAGTCACACCTGGGGTAGACCACGGTAGACCTAGACCAGGCTGCGAGTCACAGCTGCAGTAGACCAGGCTGCGAGTCACACCTGGTTAGACCAGCCTATGAGTCACACCTGGGATAGACCAGGCTGCGAGTCACACCTGGGGTAGACCACGGTAGACCTAGACCACGCTGCGAGTCACAGCTGCAGTAGACCAGGCTGTGAGTCACACCTGGGGTAGACCGGGCTACGAGTCACACCTGGGGTAGACCAGGCTGTGAGTCACTCCTGGGGTAGACCAGGCTATGATTCACACCTGGGTAGACAAGGCTGCGAGTCACACCTGGGGTAGACCAGGCTGTGAGTCACTCCTGGGGTAGACCAGGCCGTGAGTCACACCTGGGGTAGACCAAGCTGCGAGTCACACCTGGGGTAGACCAAGCTGCGAGTCACACCTGGGGTAGACCAGGCTGTGAGTAACACCTGCGGTAGACCAGGCTTCGAGTCACACCTGGGGTAGACCAAGCTGCGAGTCACACCTGGGGTAGACCAGGCTGCGAGTCACACCTGGGGTAGACCAGGCTGCGAGTCACACCTGGGGTAGACCAGGCTATGATTCACACCTGGGGTTCGACCAGGCTGCAAGTCACACCTGGGGTAGACCAGGCTGTGAGTCACTCCTGGGGTAGACCAGGCTGTGATTCACACCTGGGTAGAGCAGGCTGTGAGTCACTCCTGGGGTGGAGCAAGTTGCGAGTCACACCTGGGGTAGACCAAGCTGTGAGTCACACCTGGGGTAGACCAGGCTGTGAGTCACACCTGGGGTAGACCAAGCTGCGAGTCAAACCTGGGGTAGACCAAGCTGTGAGTCACACCTGGGGTAGACCAAGCTGATAGTCACACCTGGGGTAGACCAGGCTTTGAGTCACACCTGGGGTAGACCAGGCTATGAGTCACACCTGGGGCAGACCCGGCTGTGAGTCACACCTGGGGTAGACCACACCTGTGGTAGACCAAGCTGCGAGTCACACCTGGGGTAGACCAGGCTGTGAGTCACACCTGGGGTAGACCAGGCTATGAGTCACACCTGGGGCAGACCCGGCTGTGAGTCACACCTGGGGTAGACCACACCTGTGGTAGACCAAGCTGCGAGTCACTCCTGGGGTAAACCAGGCTATGATTCACACCTGGGTAGACCAGGCTGCGAGTCAGACCTCGAGTAGACCAGGCTGTGAGTCACATCTGGGGTAGACCAAGCTGCGAGTCACACCTGGGGCAGACCAAGCTGCGAGTAACACCTGGGGTAGACCAGGCTTTGAGTCACACCTGGGGTAGACCAGGCTGTGAGTCACACCTGGGGCAGACCAGGCTGTGAGTCACACCTGGGGTAGACCAGGCTATGAGTCACACCTGGGGTAGACCAGGCAGCGAGTCACACCTGGGGTAGACCAGGCTATGAGTCACACCTGGGGTAGACCAGGCTGCGAGTCACACCTGGGGTAGACCACGGTAGACCTAGACCAGGCTGCGAGTCACAGCTGCAGTAGACCAGGCTGCGAGTCACACCTGGGATAGACCAGGCTATGAGTCACACCTGGGGTAGACCAGGCTATGATTCACACCTGGAGTAGACCAGGCTGTCAGTCACTCCTGGGGTAGACCAGGCTGTGAGTCACACCTGGGGTAGACCAAGCTGTGAGTCACACCTGGGGTAGAACAGGCTGCGAGTGACACCTGGGGTAGACCACGCTGTGGGTCACACCTGGGGTAGACCAAGCTGCGAGTCACACCTGGGGTAGACCAAGCTGCGAGTAACACCTGCGGTAGACCAGGCTTCGAGTCACACCTGGGGTAGACCAAGCTGCGAGTCACACCTGGGGTAGACCAGGCTGCGAGTCACACCTGGGGTAGACCAGGCTGCGAGTCACACCTGGGGTAGACCAGGCTATGATTCACACCTGGGGTTCGACCAGGCTGCAAGTCACACCTGGGGTAGACCAGGCTGTGAGTCACTCCTGGGGTAGACCAGGCTGTGATTCACACCTGGGTAGAGCAGGCTGTGAGTCACTCCTGGGGTGGAGCAAGTTGCGAGTCACACCTGGGGTAGACCAAGCTGTGAGTCACACCTGGGGTAGACCAGGCTGTGAGTCACACCTGGGGTAGACCAAGCTGCGAGTCAAACCTGGGGTAGACCAAGCTGCGAGTAACACCTGCGGTAGACCAGGCTTCGAGTCACACCTGGGGTAGACCAAGCTGCGAGTCACACCTGGGGTAGACCAGGCTGCGAGTCACACCTGGGGTAGACCAGGCTGCGAGTCACACCTGGGGTAGACCAGGCTATGATTCACACCTGGGGTTCGACCAGGCTGCAAGTCACACCTGGGGTAGACCAGGCTGTGAGTCACTCCTGGGGTAGACCAGGCTGTGATTCACACCTGGGTAGAGCAGGCTGTGAGTCACTCCTAGGGTGGAGCAAGTTGCGAGTCACACCTGGGGTAGACCAAGCTGTGAGTCACACCTGGGGTAGACCAGGCTGTGAGTCACACCTGGGGTAGACCAAGCTGCGAGTCAAACCTGGGGTAGACCAAGCTGTGAGTCACACCTGGGGTAGACCAAGCTGATAGTCACACCTGGGGTAGACCAGGCTTTGAGTCACACCTGGGGTAGACCAGGCTATGAGTCACACCTGGGGCAGACCCGGCTGTGAGTCACACCTGGGGTAGACCACACCTGTGGTAGACCAAGCTGCGAGTCACACCTGGGGTAGACCAGGCTGTGAGTCACACCTGGGGTAGACCAGGCTATGAGTCACACCTGGGGCAGACCCGGCTGTGAGTCACACCTGGGGTAGACCACACCTGTGGTAGACCAAGCTGCGAGTCACTCCTGGGGTAAACCAGGCTATGATTCACACCTGGGTAGACCAGGCTGCGAGTCAGACCTCGAGTAGACCAGGCTGTGAGTCACATCTGGGGTAGACCAAGCTGCGAGTCACACCTGGGGCAGACCAAGCTGCGAGTAACACCTGGGGTAGACCAGGCTTTGAGTCACACCTGGGGTAGACCAGGCTGTGAGTCACACCTGGGGCAGACCAGGCTGTGAGTCACACCTGGGGTAGACCAGGCTATGAGTCACACCTGGGGTAGACCAGGCAGCGAGTCACACCTGGGGTAGACCAGGCTATGAGTCACACCTGGGGTAGACCAGGCTGCGAGTCACACCTGGGGTAGACCACGGTAGACCTAGACCAGGCTGCGAGTCACAGCTGCAGTAGACCAGGCTGCGAGTCACACCTGGGATAGACCAGGCTATGAGTCACACCTGGGGTAGACCAGGCTGCGAGTCACACCTGGGGTAGACCACGGTAGACCTAGACCAGGCTGCGAGTCACAGCTGCAGTAGACCAGGCTGCGAGTCACACCTGGTTAGACCAGCCTATGAGTCACACCTGGGATAGACCAGGCTGCGAGTCACACCTGGGGTAGACCACGGTAGACCTAGACCACGCTGCGAGTCACAGCTGCAGTAGACCAGGCTGTGAGTCACACCTGGGGTAGACCAGGCTATGAGTCACACCTGGGGTAGACCAGGCTATGATTCACACCTGGGGTCGACCAGGCTGCGAGTCACACCTGGGGTAGACCAGGCTGTGAGTCACACCCAGGGTAGACCAGGCTGTGAGTCACACCTGTGGTAGACCAAGCTGCGAGTCTAGACCAGGCTGCAAGTCACACCTGCGGTAGACCAGGCTGTGAGTCGAGCCGCGGTAGACCAGGCTGCGAGTCACTCCTGGGGTAGGCAACGAGTCACACCTGGGTAGGCTGCGAGTCACACCTGGGGTAGTCCAAGCTGCAAGTCACACCTGGGGTAGTCCAGGCTGCGAGCCACACCTGGGGTAGACCACAGTAGACCAAGCAGCGAGTCGCTGTGAGTCACACCTGGGGTAGACCAGGCTGCGAGTCACACCTGGGGTAGACCAGGCTGCGAGTCACACCTGGGGTAGACCAAGCTGCGAGTCACACCTGGGTAGACCAAGCTGCGAGTTACACCTGGTGTAGACCAGGCTGTGAGTCATACCTGGGGTAGACCATGCTGCAAGTCACACCCGGGGTAGACCAAGCTGTGAGTCACAGCCGCGGTAGACCAGGCTGCGAGTCACACCTGGGGTAGGCAACAAGTCACACCTGGGTAGGCTGCGAGTCACACCTGGGGTAGTCCAAGCTGCAAGTCACACCTGGGGTAGACCAGGCTGCGAGCCACACCTGGGGTAGACCACGGTAGACCAAGCAGCGAGTCGCTGCGAGTCACACCTGGGGTATACCAAGCTGCGAGTCACGCCTGGGGTAGACCAGGCTGAGAATCACACCCGGGGTAGACCAGGCTGCGAGTCACACCTGTGGTACACCAGGCTGCTAGTCACACCTCGGGTAGACCATGCTACAAGTCACACCTGGGGTAGACCAGGCGTTGAGTCACACCTGGGGTAGACAAGGCTAAGAGTCACACCTGGGGCAGACCAGGCTGTGAGTCACACCTGGGGCAGACCAGGCTGTGAGTCACACCTGGGGTAGACCAGGCTATGAGTCACACCTGGGGTAGACCAGGCTGCGAGTCACACCTGGGGTAGACCACGGTAGACCTAGACCAGGCTGCGAGTCACAGCTGCAGTAGACGAGGCTGCGAGTCACACCTAGGGTAGACCAGGCTATGAATCACACCTGGGTTAGACCAGGCTGCGAGTCACACTTGGGGTACACCAAGCTGTGAGTCACACCTGGGGTAAACCAGGCTGCGAGTCACGCCTGGGGTAGATCAGGCTGCGAGTCACACCTGGGGTAGACCAGGCTATGATTCACACCTGGGGTCGACTAGGCTGCGAGTCAGTCACACCTGGGGTAGACCAGGCTGTGAGTCACTCCTGGGGTAGACCAAGCTATGATTCGCACCTGGGGTAGACCAGGCTGCGAGTCACACCTGGGGTAGACCAGGCTGTGAGTCACTCCTGGGGTAGACCAGGCTGTGAGTCACACCTGAGGTAGACCAAGCTGCGAGTCACACCTAGGGTAGACCAAGCTGCGAATCACATCTGGGCTAGACCAGGCTGTGAGTCACACCTGGGATAGACCAAGCTGCGAGTAACACCTGGGGTAGACCAGGCTTTGAGTCACACCTGGGGCAGACCATCCTGTGAGTCATACCTGGGGTAGACCAGGCTATGAGTCACACCTGGGGTAGACCAGGCTTTCAGTCACACCTGGGGTAGACCACGGTAGACCTAGACCAGGCTGCGAGTCACAGCTGCAGTAGACCAGGCTGCGAGTCACACCTGGGGAAAACCAGGCTATGAGTCACACCTGGGGTAGACCAGGCTATGATTCACACCTGGGGTCGACCAGGCTGTGAGTCACACCTGGGGTAGTCCAGGCTGTGAGTCACTCCTGAGGTAGACCAGGCTGTGAGTCACACCTGGGGTAGACCAAGCTGCGAGTCACACCTGGGGTAGACCAAGCTGCGAGTCACACCTGGGGTAGACCAGGCTGTGAGTCACACCTGGGGTAGGACAAGCTGCGAGTCACACCTGGGGTAGACCAAGCTGCGAGTAACACCTGGGGTAGACCAGGCTTTGAGTCACACCTGGGTTAAATCAGGCTGCCAGTCACACCTGGGGTAGACCAGGCTATGATTCACACCTGTGGTCGACCAGGCTACGAGTCACACCTGGGGTAGACCAGGCTGTGAGTCACTCCTGGGGTAGACCAGGCTATGATTCACACCTGGGTAGACAAGGCTGCGAGTCACACCTGGGGTAGACCAGGCTGTGAGTCACTCCTGGGGTAGACCAGGCTGTGAGTCACACCTGGGGTAGAACAAGCTGCGAGTCACACCTGGGGTAGAGCAAGCTGCGAGTCACACCTGGGGTAGACCAGGCTGTGAGTCACATCTGGGGTAGACCAAGCTGCGAGTCACACCTGGGGCAGACCAAGCTGCGAGTAACACCTGGGGTAGACCAGGCTTTGAGTCACACCTGGGGTAGACCAGGCTATGAGTCACACCTGGGGCAGACCAGGCTGTGAGTCACATCTGTGGTAGACCAGGCTATGAGTCACACCTGGGGTAGACCAGGCTGCGAGTCACACCTGGGGTAGACCACGGTAGACCTAGACCAGGCTGCGAGCCACAGCTGCAGTAGACCAGACTGCGAGTCACACCTGGGATAGACCAGGCTATGAGTCACACCTGGGGTAGACCAGGCTGCGAGTCACACCTGGGGTAGACCACGGTAGACCTAGACCAGGCTGCGAGTCACAGCTGCAGTAGATCAGGCTGCGAGTCACACCTGGGGTAGACCAGGCTATGAGTCACACCTGGGGTAGACCAGGCTGCAAGTCACACCTGGGGTAGACCACGGTAGACCTAGACCAGGCTGCGAGTCACAGCTGCAGTAGACCAGGCTGCGAGTCACACCTGGGGTAGACCAGGCTATGAGTCACACCTGGGGTTGACCAGGCTATGAGTCACACCTGGGGTAGACCAGGCTGCGAGTCACACCTGGGGTAGACCACGGTAGACCTAGACCAGGCTGCGAGTCACAGCTGCAGTAGAAGAGGCTGCGAGTCACACCTGGGGTAGACCAGGCTATGATTCACACCTGGGGTCGACCAGGCTGAGAGTCACACCTGGGGTAGACCAGGCTGTGAGTCACTCCTGGGGTAAACCAGGCTATGATTCACACCTGGGTAGACCAGGCTGCGAGTCACACCTCGAGTAGACCAGGCTGTGAGTCACATCTGGGGTAGACCAAGCTGCGAGTCACACCTGGGGCAGACCAAGCTGCGAGTAACACCTGGGGTAGACCAGGCTTTGAGTCACACCTGGGGTAGACCAGGCTGTGAGTCACACCTGGGGCAGACCAGGCTGTGAGTCACATCTGTGGTAGACCAGGCTGTGAGTCACACCTGGGGTAGACCAGGCTATGAGTCACACCTGGGGTAGACAAGGCTGCGAGTCACACCTGGGGTAGACCACGGTAGACCTAGACCAGGCTGCGAGTCACAGCTGCAGTAGACGAGGCTGCGAGTCACACCTGGGGTAGACCAGGCTATGAATCACACCTGGGTTAGACCAGGCTGCGAGTCACACTTGGGGTACACCAAGCTGTGAGTCACACCTGGGGTAAACCAGGCTGCGAGTCACGCCTGGGGTAGATCAGGCTGCGAGTCACACCTGGGGTAGACCAGGCTATGATTCACACCTGGGGTCGACTAGGCTGCGAGTCAGTCACACCTGGGGTAGACCAGGCTGTGAGTCACTCCTGGGGTAGACCAAGCTATGATTCGCACCTGGGGTAGACCAGGCTGCGAGTCACACCTGGGGTAGACCAGGCTGTGAGTCACTCCTGGGGTAGACCAGGCTGTGAGTCACACCTGAGGTAGACCAAGCTGCGAGTCACACCTAGGGTAGACCAAGCTGCGAGTCACATCTGGGCTAGACCAGACTGTGAGTCACACCTGGGATAGACCAAGCTGCGAGTAACACCTGGGGTAGACCAGGCTTTGAGTCACACCTGGGGCAGACCATCCTGTGAGTCATACCTGGGGTAGACCAGGCTATGAGTCACACCTGGGGTAGACCAGGCTTTCAGTCACACCTGGGGTAGACCACGGTAGACCTAGACCAGGCTGCGAGTCACAGCTGCAGTAGACCAGGCTGCGAGTCACACCTGGGGAAAACCAGGCTATGAGTCACACCTGGGGTAGACCAGGCTATGATTCACACCTGGGGTCGACCAGGCTGTGAGTCACACCTGGGGTAGTCCAGGCTGTGAGTCACTCCTGAGGTAGACCAGGCTGTGAGTCACACCTGGGGTAGACCAAGCTGCGAGTCACACCTGGGGTAGACCAAGCTGCGAGTCACACCTGGGGTAGACCAGGCTGTGAGTCACACCTGGGGTAGGACAAGCTGCGAGTCACACCTGGGGTAGACCAAGCTGCGAGTAACACCTGGGGTAGACCAGGCTTTGAGTCACACCTGGGTTAAATCAGGCTGCCAGTCACACCTGGGGTAGACCAGGCTATGATTCACACCTGTGGTCGACCAGGCTACGAGTCACACCTGGGGTAGACCAGGCTGTGAGTCACTCCTGGGGTAGACCAGGCTATGATTCACACCTGGGTAGACAAGGCTGCGAGTCACACCTGGGGTAGACCAGGCTGTGAGTCACTCCTGGGGTAGACCAGGCTGTGAGTCACACCTGGGGTAGACCAGGCTGCGAGTCACACCTGGGGTAGACCAGGCTGCGAGTCACACCTGGGGTAGACCAAGCTGCGAGTCACACCTGGGTAGACCAAGCTGCGAGTTACACCAGGTGTAGACCAGGCTGTGAGTCATACCTGGGGTAGACCATGCTGCAAGTCACACCCGGGGTAGACCAAGCTGTGAGTCACAGCCGCGGTAGACCAGGCTGCGAGTCACACCTGGGGTAGGCAACAAGTCACACCTGGGTAGGCTGCGAGTCACACCTGGGGTAGTCCAAGCTGCAAGTCACACCTGGGGTAGACCAGGCTGCGAGCCACACCTGGGGTAGACCACGGTAGACCAAGCAGCGAGTCGCTGCGAGTCACACCTGGGGTATACCAAGCTGCGAGTCACGCCTGGGGTAGACCAGGCTGAGAATCACACCCGGGGTAGACCAGGCTGCGAGTCACACCTGTGGTACACCAGGCTGCGAGTCACACCTCGGGTAGACCATGCTACAAGTCACACCTGGGGTAGACCAGGCTTTGAGTCACACCTGGGGTAGACAAGGCTAAGAGTCACACCTGGGGCAGACCAGGCTGTGAGTCACACCTGGGGCAGACCAGGCTGTGAGTCACACCTGGGGTAGACCAGGCTATGAGTCACACCTGGGGTAGACCAGGCTGTGAGTCACACCTGGGGTAGACCACGGTAGACCTAGACCAGGCTGCGAGTCACAGCTGCAGTAGACGAGGCTGCGAGTCACACCTAGGGTAGACCAGGCTATGAATCACACCTGGGTTAGACCAGGCTGCGAGTCACACTTGGGGTACACCAAGCTGTGAGTCACACCTGGGGTAAACCAGGCTGCGAGTCACGCCTGGGGTAGATCAGGCTGCGAGTCACACCTGGGGTAGACCAGGCTATGATTCACACCTGGGGTCGACTAGGCTGCGAGTCAGTCACACCTGGGGTAGACCAGGCTGTGAGTCACTCCTGGGGTAGACCAAGCTATGATTCGCAACTGGGGTAGACCAGGCTGCGAGTCACACCTGGGGTAGACCAGGCTGTGAGTCACTCCTGGGGTAGACCAGGCTGTGAGTCACACCTGAGGTAGACCAAGCTGCGAGTCACACCTAGGGTAGACCAAGCTGCGAATCACATCTGGGCTAGACCAGGCTGTGAGTCACACCTGGGATAGACCAAGCTGCGAGTAACACCTGGGGTAGACCAGGCTTTGAGTCACACCTGGGGCAGACCATCCTGTGAGTCATACCTGGGGTAGACCAGGCTATGAGTCACACCTGGGGTAGACCAGGCTTTCAGTCACACCTGGGGTAGACCACGGTAGACCTAGACCAGGCTGCGAGTCACAGCTGCAGTAGACCAGGCTGCGAGTCACACCTGGGGAAAACCAGGCTATGAGTCACACCTGGGGTAGACCAGGCTATGATTCACACCTGGGGTCGACCAGGCTGTGAGTCACACCTGGGGTAGTCCAGGCTGTGAGTCACTCCTGAGGTTGACCAGGCTGTGAGTCACACCTGGGGTAGACCAAGCTGCGAGTCACACCTGGGGTAGACCAAGCTGCGAGTCACACCTGGGGTAGACCAGGCTGTGAGTCACACCTGGGGTAGGACAAGCTGCGAGTCACACCTGGGGTAGACCAAGCTGCGAGTAACACCTGGGGTAGACCAGGCTTTGAGTCACACCTGGGTTAAATCAGGCTGCCAGTCACACCTGGGGTAGACCAGGCTATGATTCACACCTGTGGTCGACCAGGCTACGAGTCACACCTGGGGTAGACCAGGCTGTGAGTCACTCCTGGGGTAGACCAGGCTACGATTCACACCTGGGTAGACAAGGCTGCGAGTCACACCTGGGGTAGACCAGGCTGTGAGTCACTCCTGGGGTAGACCAGGCTGTGAGTCACACCTGGGGTAGAACAAGCTGCGAGTCACACCTGGGGTAGAGCAAGCTGCGAGTCACACCTGGGGTAGACCAGGCTGTGAGTCACATCTGGGGTAGACCAAGCTGCGAGTCACACCTGGGGCAGACCAAGCTGCGAGTAACACCTGGGGTAGACCAGGCTTTGAGTCACACCTGGGGTAGACCAGGCTATGAGTCACACCTGGGGCAGACCAGGCTGTGAGTCACATCTGTGGTAGACCAGGCTATGAGTCACACCTGGGGTAGACCAGGCTGCGAGTCACACCTGGGATAGACCACGGTAGACCTAGACCAGGCTGCGAGCCACAGCTGCAGTAGACCAGACTGCGAGTCACACCTGGGATAGACCAGGCTATGAGTCACACCTGGGGTAGACCAGGCTGCGAGTCACACCTGGGGTAGACCACGGTAGACCTAGACCAGGCTGCGAGTCACAGCTGCAGTAGATCAGGCTGCGAGTCACACCTGGGGTAGACCAGGCTATGAGTCACACCTGGGGTAGACCAGGCTGCAAGTCACATCTGGGGTAGACCACGGTAGACCTAGACCAGGCTGCGAGTCACAGCTGCAGTAGACCAGGCTGCGAGTCACACCTGGGGTAGACCAGGCTATGAGTCACACCTGGGGTTGACCAGGCTATGAGTCACACCTGGGGTAGACCAGGCTGCGAGTCACACCTGGGGTAGACCACGGTAGACCTAGACCAGGCTGCGAGTCACAGCTGCAGTAGAAGAGGCTGCGAGTCACACCTGGGGTAGACCAGGCTATGATTCACACCTGGGGTCGACCAGGCTGAGAGTCACACCTGGGGTAGACCAGGCTGTGAGTCACTCCTGGGGTAAACCAGGCTATGATTCACACCTGGGTAGACCAGGCTGCGAGTCACACCTCGAGTAGACCAGGCTGTGAGTCACATCTGGGGTAGACCAAGCTGCGAGTCACACCTGGGGCAGACCAAGCTGCGAGTAACACCTGGGGTAGACCAGGCTTTGAGTCACACCTGGGGTAGACCAGGCTGTGAGTCACACCTGGGGCAGACCAGGCTGTGAGTCACATCTGTGGTAGACCAGGCTGTGAGTCACACCTGGGGTAGACCAGGCTATGAGTCACACCTGGGGTAGACAAGGCTGCGAGTCACACCTGGGGTAGACCACGGTAGACCTAGACCAGGCTGCGAGTCACAGCTGCAGTAGACGAGGCTGCGAGTCACACCTGGGGTAGACCAGGCTATGAATCACACCTGGGTTAGACCAGGCTGCGATTCACACTTGGGGTACACCAAGCTGTGAGTCACACCTGGGGTAAACCAGGCTGCGAGTCACGCCTGGGGTAGATCAGGCTGCGAGTCACACCTGGGGTAGACCAGGCTATGATTCACACCTGGGGTCGACTAGGCTGTGAGTCAGTCACACCTGGGGTAGACCAGGCTGTGAGTCACTCCTGGGGTAGACCAAGCTATGATTCGCACCTGGGGTAGACCAGGCTGCGAGTCACACCTGGGGTAGACCAGGCTGTGAGTCACTCCTGGGGTAGACCAGGCTGTGAGTCACACCTGAGGTAGACCAACCTGCGAGTCACACCTAGGGTAGACCAAGCTGCGAGTCACATCTGGGCTAGACCAGACTGTGAGTCACACCTGGGATAGACCAAGCTGCGAGTAACACCTGGGGTAGACCAGGCTTTGAGTCACACCTGGGGCAGACCATCCTGTGAGTCATACCTGGGGTAGACCAGGCTATGAGTCACACCTGGGGTAGACCAGGCTTTCAGTCACACCTGGGGTAGACCACGGTAGACCTAGACCAGGCTGCGAGTCACAGCTGCAGTAGACCAGGCTGCGAGTCACACCTGGGGAAAACCAGGCTATGAGTCACACCTGGGGTAGACCAGGCTATGATTCACACCTGGGGTCGACCAGGCTGTGAGTCACACCTGGGGTAGTCCAGGCTGTGAGTCACTCCTGAGGTAGACCAGGCTGTGAGTCACACCTGGGGTAGACCAAGCTGCGAGTCACACCTGGGGTAGACCAAGCTGCGAGTCACACCTGGGGTAGACCAGGCTGTGAGTCACACCTGGGGTAGGACAAGCTGCGAGTCACACCTGGGGTAGACCAAGCTGCGAGTAACACCTGGGGTAGACCAGGCTTTGAGTCACACCTGGGTTAAATCAGGCTGCCAGTCACACCTGGGGTAGACCAGGCTATGATTCACACCTGTGGTCGACCAGGCTACGAGTCACACCTGGGGTAGACCAGGCTGTGAGTCACTCCTGGGGTAGACCAGGCTATGATTCACACCTGGTTAGACAAGGCTGCGAGTCACACCTGGGGTAGACCAGGCTGTGAGTCACTCCTGGGGTAGACCAGGCTGTGAGTCACACCTGGGGTAGAACAAGCTGCGAGTCACACCTGGGGTAGAGCAAGCTGCGAGTCACACCTGGGGTAGACCAGGCTGTGAGTCACATCTGGGGTAGACCAAGCTGCGAGTCACACCTGGGGCAGACCAAGCTGCGAGTAACACCTGGGGTAGACCAGGCTTTGAGTCACACCTGGGGTAGACCAGGCTTTGAGTCACACCTGGGGTAGACCAGGCTATGAGTCACACCTGGGGCAGACCAGGCTGTGAGTCACATCTGTGGTAGACCAGGCTATGAGTCACTCCTGGGGTAGACCAGGCTGCGAGTCACACCTGGGGTAGACCACGGTAGACCTAGACCAGGCTGCGAGCCACAGCTGCAGTAGACCAGACTGCGAGTCACACCTGGGATAGACCAGGCTATGAGTCACACCTGGGGTAGACCAGGCTGCGAGTCACACCTGGGGTAGACCACGGTAGACCTAGACCAGGCTGCGAGTCACAGCTGCAGTAGATCAGGCTGCGAGTCACACCTGGGGTAGACCAGGCTATGAGTCACACCTGGGGTAGACCAGGCTGCAAGTCACACCTGGGGTAGACCACGGTAGACCTAGACCAGGCTGCGAGTCACAGCTGCAGTAGACCAGGCTGCGAGTCACACCTGGGGTAGACCAGGCTATGAGTCACACCTGGGGTTGACCAGGCTATGAGTCACACCTGGGGTAGACCAGGCTGCGAGTCACACCTGGGGTAGACCACGGTAGACCTAGACCAGGCTGCGAGTCACAGCTGCAGTAGAAGAGGCTGCGAGTCACACCTGGGGTAGACCAGGCTATGATTCACACCTGGGGTCGACCAGGCTGAGAGTCACACCTGGGGTAGACCAGGCTGTGAGTCACTCCTGGGGTAAACCAGGCTATGATTCACACCTGGGTAGACCAGGCTGCGAGTCACACCTCGAGTAGACCAGGCTGTGAGTCACATCTGGGGTAGACCAAGCTGCGAGTCACACCCGGGGCAGACCAAGCTGCGAGTAACACCTGGGGTAGACCAGGCTTTGAGTCACACCTGGGGTAGACCAGGCTGTGAGTCACACCTGGGGCAGACCAGGCTGTGAGTCACACCTGGGGTAGACCAGGCTATGAGTCACACCTGGGGTAGACAAGGCAGCGAGTCACACCTGGGGTAGACCAGGCTATGAGTCACACCTGGGGTAGACCAGGCTGCGAGTCACACCTGGGGTAGACCACGGTAGACCTAGACCAGGCTGCGAGTCACAGCTGCAGTAGACCAGGCTGCGAGTCACACCTGGGATAGACCAGGCTATGAGTCACACCTGGGGTAGACCAGCCTGCGAGTCACACCTGGGGTAGACCACGGTAGACCTAGACCAGGCTGCGAGTCACAGCTGCAGTAGACCAGGCTGCGAGTCACACCTGGTTAGACCAAGCTATGAGTCACACCTGGGGTAGACCAGGCTGCGAGTCACACCTGGGGTAGACCACGGTAGACCTAGACCATGCTGCGAGTCACAGCTGCAGTAGACCAGGCTGTGAGTCACACCTGGGGTAGACCAGGCTATGAGTCACACCTGGGGTAGACCAGGCTATGATTCACACCTGGGGTCGACCAGGCTGCGAGTCACACCTGGGGTAGACCAGGCTGTGAGTCACTCCTGGGGTAGACCAGGCTATGATTCACACCTGGGTAGACCAGGCTGCGAGTCACACCTGGAGTAGACCAGGCTGTGAGTCACTCCTGGGGTAGACCAGGCTGTGAGTCACACCTGGGGTAGACCAAGCTGCGAGTCACACCTGGGGTAGACCAAGCTGCGAGTAACACCTGGGGTAGACCAGGCTTCGAGTCACACCCGGGGTAGACCAAGCTGCGAGTCACACCAGGGTTAGACCAGGCTGCGAGTCACACCTGGGTTAAATCAGGCTGCGAGTCACACCTGGGGTAGACCAGACTATGATTCACACCTGGGGTCGACAAGGCTACGAGTCACACCTGGGGTAGACCAGGCTGTGAGTCACACCTGGGGTAGACCAAGCTGCGAGTCGCACCTGGGGTAGACCAAGCTGCGAATAACACCTGGGGTAGACCAGGCTTCGAGTCACACCCGGGGTAGACCAAGCTGCGAGTCACACCTGGGTTAGAACAGGCTGCGAGTCACACCTGGGTTAAATCAGGCTGCGAGTCACACCTGGGGTAGACCAGGCTATGATTCACACCTGGGGTCGACCGGGCTACGAGTCACACCTGGGGTAGACCAGGCTGTGAGTCACTCCTGGGGTAGACCAGGCTATGATTCACACCTGGGTAGACAAGGCTGCGAGTCACACCTGGGGTAGACCAGGCTGTGAGTCACTCCTGGGGTAGACCAGGCCGTGAGTCACACCTGGGGTAGACCAAGCTGCGAGTCACACCTGGGGTAGACCAAGCTGCGAGTCACACCTGGGGTAGACCAGGCTCTGAGTCACACCTGGGGTAGACCAAGCTGCGAGTCACACCTGGGGTAGACCAAACTGTGAGTAACACCTGGGGTAGACCAGGCTTTGAGTCACACCTGGGGTAGGCCAGGCTATGAGTCACACCTGGGGCAGACCAGGCTGTGAGTCACACCTGGGGTAGACCAGGCTGCGAGTCACACCTGGGGTAGACCAGGCTGCGAGTCACACCTGGGGTAGACCACAGTAGACCTAGACCAGGCTGCGAGTCACAGCTGCAGTAGACCAGGCTGCGAGTCACACCTGGGGTAGACCAGGCTATGAGTCACACCTGGGGTAGACCAGGCTGCGAGTCACACCTGGGGTAGACCACGGTAGACCTAGGCCAGGCTGCGAGTCACAGCTGCAGTAGACCAGGCTGCGAGTCACACCTGGGGTAGACCAGGCTATGAGTCACACCTGGGGTAGACCAGGCTATGAGTCACACCTGGGGTAGACCAGGCTATGATTCACACCTGGGGTCGACCAGGCTGCGAGTCACACCTGGGGTAGACCAGGCTGTGAGTCACTCCTGGGGTAGACCAGGCTATGATTCACACCTGGAGTAGACCAGGCTGTCAGTCACTCCTGGGGTAGACCAGGCTGTGAGTCACACCTGGGGTAGACCAAGCTGTGAGTCACACCTGGGGTAGAACAGGCTGCGAGTGACACCTGGGGTAGACCACGCTGTGGGTCACACCTGGGGTAGACCAAGCTGCGAGTCACACCTGGGGTAGACCAAGCTGCGAGTAACACCTGCGGTAGACCAAGCTGCGAGTCACACCTGGGGTAGACCAGGCTGCGAGTCACACCTGGGGTAGACCAGGCTGCGAGTCACACCTGGGGTAGACCAGGCTATGATTCACACCTGGGGTTCGACCAGGCTGCAAGTCACACCTGGGGTAGACCAGGCTGTGAGTCACTCCTGGGGTAGACCAGGCTGTGATTCACACCTGGGTAGAGCAGGCTGTGAGTCACTCCTGGGGTGGACCAAGTTGCGAGTCACACCTGGGGTAGACCAAGCTGTGAGTCACACCTGTGGTAGACCAGGCTGTGAGTCACACCTGGGGTAGACCAAGCTGCGAGTTAAACCTGGGGTAGACCAAGCTGTGAGTCACACCTGGGGTAGACCAAGCTGTGAGTCACACCTGGGGTAGACCAGGCTATGAGTCACACCTGGGGTAGACCAGGCTATGAGTCACACCTGGGGCAGACCCGGCTGTGAGTCACACCTGGGGTAGACCACACCTGTGGTAGACCAAGCTGCGAGTCACACCGGGGGTAGACCAGGCTGCGAGTCACACCTGGGGTAGTCCAAGCTGCAAGTCACACCTGGGGTAGACCAGGCTGCGAGCCACACCTAGGGTAGACTACAGTAGACCAAGCAGCGAGTCGCTGTGAGTCACACCTGGGGTAGACCAGGCTGCGAGTCACACCTGGGGTAGACCAGGCTGCGAGTCACACCTGGGGTAGACCAAGCTGCGAGTCACACCTGGGTCGACCAAGCAGCGAGTTACATCTGGTGTAGAACAGGCTGTGAGTCACACCTGGGGTAGACCAAGCTGTGAGTCACACCTGGGGTAGACCAGGCTGCGAGTCACACCTGGGGTAGACCAGGCTGTGAGTCACACCCAGGGTAGACCAGGCTGTGAGTCACACCTGTGGTAGACCAAGCTGCGAGTCTAGACCAGGCTGCGAGTCACACCTGCGGTAGACCAGGCTGTGAGTCGAGCCGCGGTAGACCAGGCTGCGAGTCACTCCTGGGGTAGGCAACGAGTCACACCTGGGTAGGCTGCGAGTCACACCTGGGGTAGTCCAAGCTGCAAGTCACACCTGGGGTAGTCCAGGCTGCGAGCCACACCTGGGGTAGACCACAGTAGACCAAGCAGCGAGTCGCTGTGAGTCACACCTGGGGTAGACCAGGCTGCGAGTCACACCTGGGGTAGACCAGGCTGCGAGTCACACCTGGGGTAGACCAAGCTGCGAGTCACACCGGGGTAGACCAAGCTGCGAGTTACACCTGGTGTAGACCAGGCTGTGAGTCATACCTGGGGTAGACCATGCTGCAAGTCACACCCGGGTTAGACCAAGCTGTGAGTCACAGCCGTTGTAGGGGGGTAGACCAGGCTGCGAGTCACACCTGGAGTAGGCAACAAGTCACACCTGGGTAGGCTGCGAGTCACACCTGGGGTAGTCCAAGCTGCAAGTCACACCTGGGGTAGACCAGGCTGCGAGCCACACCTGGGGTAGACCACGGTAGACCAAGCAGCGAGTCGCTGCGAGTCACACCTGGGGTAGACCAAGCTGCGAGTCACGCCTGGGGTAGACCAGGCTGAGAATCACACCTGGGGTAGACCAGGCTGAGAATCACACCTGGGGTAGACCAGGCTGCGAGTCACACCTGTGGTACACCAGGCTGCGAGTCACACCTCGGGTAGACCATGCTACAAGTCACACCTGGGGTAGACCAGGCTTTGAGTCACACCTGGGGTAGACAAGGCTAAGAGTCACACCTGGGGCAGACCAGGCTGTGAGTCACACCTGGGGCAGACCAGGCTGCGAGTCACACCTGGGGTAGACCACGGTAGACCTAGACCAGGCTGCGAGTCACAGCTGCAGTAGACGAGGCTGCGAGTCACACCTGGGGTAGACCAGGCTATGAATCACACCTGGGTTAGACCAGGCTGCGAGTCACACTTGGGGTACACGAAGCTGTGAGTCACACCTGGGGTAAACCAGGCTGCGAGTCACGCCTGGGGTAGATCAGGCTGCGAGTCACACCTGGGGTAGTCCAGGCTGCGAGCCACACCTGGGGTAGACCACAGTAGACCAAGCAGCGAGTCGCTGTGAGTCACACCTGGGGTAGACCAGGCTGCGAGTCACACCTGGGGTAGACCAGGCTGCGAGTCACACCTGGGGTAGACCAAGCTGCGAGTCACACCTGGGTAGACCAAGCTGCGAGTTACACCTGGTGTAGACCAGGCTGTGAGTCATACCTGGGGTAGACCATGCTGCAAGTCACACCCGGGTTAGACCAAGCTGTGAGTCACAGCCGTTGTAGGGGGGTAGACCAGGCTGCGAGTCACACCTGGAGTAGGCAACAAGTCACACCTGGGTAGGCTGCGAGTCACACCTGGGGTAGTCCAAGCTGCAAGTCACACCTGGGGTAGACCAGGCTGCGAGCCACACCTGGGGTAGACCACGGTAGACCAAGCAGCGAGTCGCTGCGAGTCACACCTGGGGTAGACCAAGCTGCGAGTCACGCCTGGGGTAGACCAGGCTGAGAATCACACCTGGGGTAGACCAGGCTGAGAATCACACCTGGGGTAGACCAGGCTGCGAGTCACACCTGTGGTACACCAGGCTGCGAGTCACACCTCGGGTAGACCATGCTACAAGTCACACCTGGGGTAGACCAGGCTTTGAGTCACACCTGGGGTAGACAAGGCTAAGAGTCACACCTGGGGCAGACCAGGCTGTGAGTCACACCTGGGGCAGACCAGGCTGCGAGTCACACCTGGGGTAGACCACGGTAGACCTAGACCAGGCTGCGAGTCACAGCTGCAGTAGACGAGGCTGCGAGTCACACCTGGGGTAGACCAGGCTATGAATCACACCTGGGTTAGACCAGGCTGCGAGTCACACTTGGGGTACACGAAGCTGTGAGTCACACCTGGGGTAAACCAGGCTGCGAGTCACGCCTGGGGTAGATCAGGCTGCGAGTCACACCTGGGGTAGACCAGGCTATGATTCACACCTGGGGTCGACTAGGCTGCGAGTCAGTCACACCTGGGGTAGACCAGGCTGTGAGTCACTCCTGGGGTAGACCAAGCTATGATTCGCAACTGGGGTAGACCAGGCTGCGAGTCACACCTGGGGTAGACCAGGCTGTGAGTCACTCCTGGGGTAGACCAGGCTGTGAGTCACACCTGAGGTAGACCAAGCTGCGAGTCACACCTAGGGTAGACCAAGCTGCGAGTCACATCTGGGCTAGACCAGGCTGTGAGTCACACCTGGGATAGACCAAGTTGCGAGTAACACCTGGGGTAGACCAGGCTTTGAGTCACACCTGGGGCAGACCATCCTGTGAGTCATACCTGGGGTAGACCAGGCTATGAGTCACACCTGGGGTAGACCAGGCTTTCAGTCACACCTGGGGTAGACCACGGTAGACCTAGACCAGGCTGCGAGTCACAGCTGCAGTAGACCAGGCTGCGAGTCACACCTGGGGAAAACCAGGCTATGAGTCACACCTGGGGTAGACCAGGCTATGATTAACACCTGGGGTCGACCAGGCTGCGAGTCACACCTGGGGTAGTCCAGGCTGTGAGTCACTCCTGAGGTAGACCAGGCTGTGAGTCACACCTGGGGTAGACCAAGCTGCGAGTCACACCTGGGGTAGACCAAGCTGCGAGTCACACCTGGGGTAGACCAGGCTGTGAGTCACACCTGGGGTAGGACAAGCTGCGAGTTACACCTGGGGTAGACCAAGCTGCGAGTAACACCTGGGGTAGACCAGGCTTTGAGTCACACCTGGGTTAAATCAGGCTGCCAGTCACACCTGGGGTAGACCAGGCTATGATTCACACCTGTGGTCGACCAGGCTACGAGTCACACCTGGGGTAGACCAGGCTGTGAGTCACTCCTGGGGTAGACCAGGCTATGATTCACACCTGGGTAGACAAGGCTGCGAGTCACAGCTGGGGTAGACAAGGCTGTGAGTCACTCCTGGGGTAGACCAGGCTGTGAGTCTCACCTGGGGTAGAACAAGCTGCGAGTCACACCTGGGGTAGAGCAAGCTGCGAGTCACACCCGGGGTAGACCAGGCTTTGAGTCACACCTGGGGCAGACCAGGCTGTGAGTCACATCTGTGGTAGACCAGGCTATGAGTCACACCTGGGGTAGACCAGGCTGCGAGTCACACCTGGGGTAGACCACGGTAGACCTAGACCAGGCTGCGAGCCACAGCTGCAGTAGACCAGACTGCGAGTCACACCTGGGATAGACCAGGCTATGAGTCACACCTGGGGTAGACCAGGCTGCGAGTCACACCTGGGGTAGACCACGGTAGACCTAGACCAGGCTGCGAGTCACAGCTGCAGTAGATCAGGCTGCGAGTCACACCTGGGGTAGACCAGGCTATGAGTCACACCTGGGGTAGACCAGGCTGCGAGTCACACCTGGGGTAGACCACGGTAGACCTAGACCAGGCTGCGAGTCACAGCTGCAGTAGACCAGGCTGCGAGTCACACCTGGGGTAGACCAGGCTATGAGTCACACCTGGGGTTGACCAGGCTATGAGTCACACCTGGGGTAGACCAGGCTGCGAGTCACACCTGGGGTAGACCACGGTAGACCTAGACCAGGCTGTAAGTCACAGCTGCAGTAGACGAGGCTGCGAGTCACACCTGGGGTAGACCAGGCTATGATTCACACCTGGGGTCGACCAGGCTGAGAGTCACACCTGGGGTAGACCAGGCTGTGAGTCACTCCTGGGGTAAACCATGCTATGATTCACACCTGGGTAGACCAGGCTGCGAGTCACACCTCGAGTAGACCAGGCTGTGAGTCACATCTGGGGTAGACCAAGCTGCGAGTCACACCTGGGGCAGACCAAGCTGCGAGTAACACCTGGGGTAGACCAGGCTTTGAGTCACACCTGGGGTAGACCAGGCTGTGAGTCACACCTGGGGCAGACCAGGCTGTGAGTCACACCTGGGGTAGACCAGGCTATGAGTCACACCTGGGGTAGACCAGGCAGCGAGTCACACCTGGGGTAGACCAGGCTATGAGTCACACATGGGGTAGACCAGGCTGCGAGTCACACCTGGGGTAGACCACGGTAGACCTAGACCAGGCTGCGAATCACAGCTGCAGTAGACCAGGCTGCGAGTCACACCTGGGATAGACCAGGCTATGAGTCACACCTGGGGTAGACCAGGCTGCGAGTCACACCTGGGGTAGACCACGGTAGACCTAGACCAGGCTGCGAGTCACAGCTGCAGTAGACCAGGCTGCGAGTCACACCTGGTTAGACCAGGCTATGAGTCACACCTGGGGTAGACCAGGCTGCGAGTCACACCTGGGGTAGACCACGGTAGACCTAGACCATGCTGCGAGTCACAGCTGCAGTAGACCAGGCTGTGAGTCACACCTGGGGTAGACCAGGCTATGAGTCACACCTGGGGTAGACCAGGCTATGATTCACACCTGGGGTCGACCAGGCTGCGAGTCACACCTGGGGTAGACCAGGCTGTGAGTCACTCCTGGGGTAGACCAGGCTATGATTCACACCTGGGTAGACCAGGCTGCGAGTCACACCTGGAGTAGACCAGGCTGTGAGTCACTCCTGGGGTAGACCAGGCTGTGAGTCACACCTGGGGAAGACCAAGCTGCGAGTCACACCTGGGGTAGACCAAGCTGCGAGTAACACCTGGGGTAGACCAGGCTTCGAGTCACACCCGGGGTAGACCAAGCTGCGAGTCACACCTGGGTTAGACCAGGCTGCGAGTCACACCTGGGTTAAATCAGGCTGCGAGTCACACCTGGGGTAGACCAGGCTATGATTCACACCTGGGGTCGACAAGGCTACGAGTCACACCTGGGGTAGACCAGGCTGTGAGTCACACCTGGGGTAGACCAAGCTGCGAGTCACACCTGGGGTAGACCAAGCTGCGAATAACACCTGGGGTAGACCAGGCTTCGAGTCACACCCGGGTTAGACCAAGCTGCGAGTCACACCTGGGTTAGAACAGGCTGCGAGTCACACCTGGGTTAAATCAGGCTGCGAGTCACACCTGGGGTAGACCAGGCTATGATTCACACCTGGGGTCGACCGGGCTACGAGTCACACCTGGGGTAGACCAGGCTGTGAGTCACTCCTGGGGTAGACCAGGCTATGATTCACACCTGGGTAGACAAGGCTGCGAGTCACACCTGGGGTAGACCAGGCTGTGAGTCACTCCTGGGGTAGACCAGGCCGTGAGTCACACCTGGGGTAGACCAAGCTGCGAGTCACACCTGGGGTAGACCAAGCTGCGAGTCACACCTGGGGTAGACCAGGCTCTGAGTCACACCTGGGGTAGACCAAGC
The DNA here is from genome assembly GCF_040938575.1 of Ambystoma mexicanum. NCBI lineage: Eukaryota > Metazoa > Chordata > Amphibia > Caudata > Ambystomatidae > Ambystoma > Ambystoma mexicanum. The sequence goes on from NC_090922.1 coordinate 1,531,005,705, forward strand.
TGCGAGTCACACCTGGGGTAGACCAAACTGTGAGTAACACCTGGGGTAGACCAGGCTTTGAGTCACACCTGGGGTAGGCCAGGCTATGAGTCACACCTGGGGCAGACCAGGCTGTGAGTCACACCTGGGGTAGACCAGGCTGCGAGTCACACCTGGGGTAGACCAGGCTGCGAGTCACACCTGGGGTAGACCACAGTAGACCTAGACCAGGCTGCGAGTCACAGCTGCAGTAGACCAGGCTGCGAGTCACACCTGGGGTAGACCAGGCTATGAGTCACACCTGGGGTAGACCAGGCTGCGAGTCACACCTGGGGTAGACCAGGCTATGATTCACACCTGGGGTCGACCAGGCTGCGAGTCACACCTGGGGTAGACCAGGCTGTGAGTCACTCCTGGGGTAGACCAGGCTATGATTCACACCTGGAGTAGACCAGGCTGTCAGTCACTCCTGGGGTAGACCAGGCTGTGAGTCACACCTGGGGTAGACCAAGCTGTGAGTCACACACTGGGGTAGAACAGGCTGCGAGTGACACCTGGGGTAGACCACGCTGTGGGTCACACCTGGGGTAGACCAAGCTGCGAGTCACACCTGGGGTAGACCAAGCTGCGAGTAACACCTGCGGTAGACCAGGCTTCGAGTCACACCTGGGGTAGACCAAGCTGCGAGTCACACCTGGGGTAGACCAGGCTGCGAGTCACACCTGGGGTAGACCAGGCTGCGAGTCACACCTGGGGTAGACCAGGCTATGATTCACACCTGGGGTTCGACCAGGCTGCAAGTCACACCTGGGGTAGACCAGGCTGTGAGTCACTCCTGGGGTAGACCAGGCTGTGATTCACACCTGGGTAGAGCAGGCTGTGAGTCACTCCTGGGGTGGACCAAGTTGCGAGTCACACCTGGGGTAGACCAAGCTGTGAGTCACACCTGGGGTAGACCAGGCTGTGAGTCACACCTGGGGTAGACCAAGCTGCGAGTCAAACCTGGGGTAGACCAAGCTGTGAGTCACACCTGGGGTAGACCAAGCTGTGAGTCACACCTGGGGTAGACCAGGCTTTGAGTCACACCTGGGGTAGACCAGGCTATGAGTCACACCTGGGGCAGACCCGGCTGTGAGTCACACCTGGGGTAGACCACACCTGTGGTAGACCAAGCTGCGAGTCACACCTGGGGTAGACCAGGCTGTGAGTCACACCTGGGGTAGACCAGGCTATGAGTCACACCTGGGGCAGACCCGGCTGTGAGTCACACCTGGGGTAGACCACACCTGTGGTAGACCAAGCTGCAAGTCACTCCTGGGGTAAACCAGGCTATGATTCACACCTGGGTAGACCAGGCTGCGAGTCAGACCTCGAGTAGACCAGGCTGTGAGTCACATCTGGGGTAGACCAAGCTGCGAGTCACACCTGGGGCAGACCAAGCTGCGAGTAACACCTCGGGTAGACCAGGCTTTGAGTCACACCTGGGGTAGACCAGGCTGTGAGTCACACCTGGGGCAGACCAGGCTGTGAGTCACACCTGGGGTAGACCAGGCTATGAGTCACACCTGGGGTAGACCAGGCAGCGAGTCACACCTGGGGTAGACCAGGCTATGAGTCACACCTGGGGTAGACCAGGCTGCGAGTCACACCTGGGGTAGACCACGGTAGACCTAGACCAGGCTGCGAGTCACAGCTGCAGTAGACCAGGCTGCGAGTCACACCTGGGATAGACCAGGCTATGAGTCACACCTGGGGTAGACCAGGCTGCGAGTCACACCTGGGGTAGACCACGGTAGACCTAGACCAGGCTGCGAGTCACAGCTGCAGTAGACCAGGCTGCGAGTCACACCTGGTTAGACCAGCCTATGAGTCACACCTGGGATAGACCAGGCTGCGAGTCACACCTGGGGTAGACCACGGTAGACCTAGACCACGCTGCGAGTCACAGCTGCAGTAGACCAGGCTGTGAGTCACACCTGGGGTAGACCAGGCTATGAGTCACACCTGGGGGGGTAGACCAGGCTATGATTCACACCTGGGGTCGACCAGGCTGCGAGTCACACCTGGGGTAGACCAGGCTGTGAGTCACACCCAGGGTAGACCAGGCTGTGAGTCACACCTGTGGTAGACCAAGCTGCGAGTCTAGACCAGGCTGCGAGTCACACCTGCGGTAGACCAGGCTGTGAGTCGAGCCGCGGTAGACCAGGCTGCGAGTCACTCCTGGGGTAGGCATCGAGTCACACCTGGGTAGGCTGCGAGTCACACCTGGGGTAGTCCAAGCTGCAAGTCACACCTGGGGTAGTCCAGGCTGCGAGCCACACCTGGGGTAGACCACAGTAGACCAAGCAGCGAGTCGCTGTGAGTCACACCTGGGGTAGACCAGGCTGCGAGTCACACCTGGGGTAGACCAGGCTGCGAGTCACACCTGGGGTAGACCAAGCTGCGAGTCACACCTGGGTAGACCAAGCTGCGAGTTACACCTGGTGTAGACCAGGCTGTGAGTCATACCTGGGGTAGACCATGCTGCAAGTCACACCCGGGGTAGACCAAGCTGTGAGTCACAGCCGCGGTAGACCAGGCTGCGAGTCACACCTGGGGTAGGCAACAAGTCACACCTGGGTAGGCTGCGAGTCACACCTGGGGTAGTCCAAGCTGCAAGTCACACCTGGGGTAGACCAGGCTGCGAGCCACACCTGGGGTAGACCACGGTAGACCAAGCAGCGAGTCGCTGCGAGTCACACCTGGGGTAGACCAAGCTGCGAGTCACGCCTGGGGTAGACCAGGCTGAGAATCACACCTGGGGTAGACCAGGCTGCGAGTCACACCTGTGGTACACCAGGCTGCGAGTCACACCTCGGGTAGACCATGCTACAAGTCACACCTGGGATAGACCAGGCTTTGAGTCACACCTGGGGTAGACAAGGATAAGAGTCACACCTGGGGCAGACCAGGCTTTGAGTCACACCTGGGGCAGACCAGGCTGTGAGTCACACCTGGGGTAGACCAGGCTATGAGTCACACCTGGGGTAGACCAGGCTGCGAGTCACACCTGGGGTAGACCACGGTAGACCTAGACCAGGCTGCGAGTCACAGCTGCAGTAGACGAGGCTGCGAGTCACACCTGGGGTAGACCAGGCTATGAATCACACCTGGGTTAGACCAGGCTGCGAGTCACACTTGGGGTACACCAAGCTGTGAGTCACACCTGGGGTAAACCAGGCTGCGAGTCACGCCTGGGGTAGATCAGGCTGCGAGTCACACCTGGGGTAGACCAGGCTATGATTCACACCTGGGGTCGACTAGGCTGCGAGTCAGTCACACCTGGGGTAGACCAGGCTGTGAGTCACTCCTGGGGTAGACCAAGCTATGATTCGCACCTGGGGTAGACCAGGCTGCGAGTCACACCTGGGGTAGACCAGGCTGTGAGTCACTCCTGGGGTAGACCAGGCTATGATTCACACCTGGGGTCGACCAGGCTGCGAGTCACACCTGGGGTAGACCAGGCTGTGAGTCACACCCAGGGTAGACCAGGCTGTGAGTCACACCTGTGGTAGACCAAGCTGCGAGTCTAGACCAGGCTGCGAGTCACACCTGCGGTAGACCAGGCTGTGAGTCGAGCCGCGGTAGACCAGGCTGCGAGTCACTCCTGGGGTAGGCAACGAGTCACACCTGGGTAGGCTGCGAGTCACACCTGGGGTAGTCCAAGCTGCAAGTCACACCTGGGGTAGTCCAGGCTGCGAGCCACACCTGGGGTAGACCACAGTAGACCAAGCAGCGAGTCGCTGTGAGTCACACCTGGGGTAGACCAGGCTGCGAGTCACACCTGGGGTAGACCAGGCTGCGAGTCACACCTGGGGTAGACCAAGCTGCGAGTCACACCTGGGTAGACCAAGCTGCGAGTTACACCTGGTGTAGACCAGGCTGTGAGTCATACCTGGGGTAGACCATGCTGCAAGTCACACCCGGGGTAGACCAAGCTGTGAGTCACAGCCGCGGTAGACCAGGCTGCGAGTCACACCTGGGGTAGGCAACAAGTCACACCTGGGTAGGCTGCGAGTCACACCTGGGGTAGTCCAAGCTGCAAGTCACACCTGGGGTAGACCAGGCTGCGAGCCACACCTGGGGTAGACCACGGTAGACCAAGCAGCGAGTCGCTGCGAGTCACACCTGGGGTAGACCAAGCTGCGAGTCACGCCTGGGGTAGACCAGGCTGAGAATCACACCTGGGGTAGACCAGGCTGCGAGTCACACCTGTGGTACACCAGGCTGCGAGTCACACCTCGGGTAGACCATGCTACAAGTCACACCTGGGATAGACCAGGCTTTGAGTCACACCTGGGGTAGACAAGGATAAGAGTCACACCTGGGGCAGACCAGGCTTTGAGTCACACCTGGGGCAGACCAGGCTGTGAGTCACACCTGGGGTAGACCAGGCTATGAGTCACACCTGGGGTAGACCAGGCTGCGAGTCACACCTGGGGTAGACCACGGTAGACCTAGACCAGGCTGCGAGTCACAGCTGCAGTAGACGAGGCTGCGAGTCACACCTGGGGTAGACCAGGCTATGAATCACACCTGGGTTAGACCAGGCTGCGAGTCACACTTGGGGTACACCAAGCTGTGAGTCACACCTGGGGTAAACCAGGCTGCGAGTCACGCCTGGGGTAGATCAGGCTGCGAGTCACACCTGGGGTAGACCAGGCTATGATTCACACCTGGGGTCGACTAGGCTGCGAGTCAGTCACACCTGGGGTAGACCAGGCTGTGAGTCACTCCTGGGGTAGACCAAGCTATGATTCGCACCTGGGGTAGACCAGGCTGCGAGTCACACCTGGGGTAGACCAGGCTGTGAGTCACTCCTGGGGTAGACCAGGCTGTGAGTCACACCTGAGGTAGACCAAGCTGCGAGTCACACCTAGGGTAGACCAAGCTGCGAGTCACATCTGGGCTAGACCAGGCTGTGAGTCACACCTGGGATAGACCAAGCTGCGAGTAACACCTGGGGTAGACCAGGCTTTGAGTCACACCTGGGGCAGACCATCCTGTGAGTCATACCTGGGGTAGACCAGGCTATGAGTCACACCTGGGGTAGACCAGGCTTTCAGTCACACCTGGGGTAGACCACGGTAGACCTAGACCAGGCTGCGAGTCACAGCTGCAGTAGACCAGGCTGCGAGTCACACCTGGGGAAAACCAGGCTATGAGTCACACCTGGGGTAGACCAGGCTATGATTAACACCTGGGGTCGACCAGGCTGCGAGTCACACCTGGGGTAGTCCAGGCTGTGAGTCACTCCTGAGGTAGACCAGGCTGTGAGTCACACCTGGGGTAGACCAAGCTGCGAGTCACACCTGGGGTAGACCAAGCTGCGAGTCACACCTGGGGTAGACCAGGCTGTGAGTCACACCTGGGGTAGGACAAGCTGCGAGTTACACCTGGGGTAGACCAAGCTGCGAGTAACACCTGGGGTAGACCAGGCTTTGAGTCACACCTGGGTTAAATCAGGCTGCCAGTCACACCTGGGGTAGACCAGGCTATGATTCACACCTGTGGTCGACCAGGCTACGAGTCACACCTGGGGTAGACCAGGCTGTGAGTCACTCCTGGGGTAGACCAGGCTATGATTCACACCTGGGTAGACAAGGCTGCGAGTCACAGCTGGGGTAGACAAGGCTGTGAGTCACTCCTGGGGTAGACCAGGCTGTGAGTCTCACCTGGGGTAGAACAAGCTGCGAGTCACACCTGGGGTAGAGCAAGCTGCGAGTCACACCTGGGGTAGACCAGGCTTTGAGTCACACCTGGGGTAGACCAGGCTATGAGTCACACCTGGGGCAGACCAGGCTGTGAGTCACATCTGTGGTAGACCAGGCTATGAGTCACACCTGGGGTAGACCAGGCTGCGAGTCACACCTGGGGTAGACCACGGTAGACCTAGACCAGGCTGCGAGCCACAGCTGCAGTAGACCAGACTGCGAGTCACACCTGGGATAGACCAGGCTATGAGTCACACCTGGGGTAGACCAGGCTGCGAGTCACACCTGGGGTAGACCACGGTAGACCTAGACCAGGCTGCGAGTCACAGCTGCAGTAGATCAGGCTGCGAGTCACACCTGGGGTAGACCAGGCTATGAGTCACACCTGGGGTAGACCAGGCTGCGAGTCACACCTGGGGTAGACCACGGTAGACCTAGACCAGGCTGCGAGTCACAGCTGCAGTAGACCAGGCTGCGAGTCACACCTGGGGTAGACCAGGCTATGAGTCACACCTGGGGTTGACCAGGCTATGAGTCACACCTGGGGTAGACCAGGCTGCGAGTCACACCTGGGGTAGACCACGGTAGACCTAGACCAGGCTGTAAGTCACAGCTGCAGTAGACGAGGCTGCGAGTCACACCTGGGGTAGACCAGGCTATGATTCACACCTGGGGTCGACCAGGCTGAGAGTCACACCTGGGGTAGACCAGGCTGTGAGTCACTCCTGGGGTAAACCATGCTATGATTCACACCTGGGTAGACCAGGCTGCGAGTCACACCTCGAGTAGACCAGGCTGTGAGTCACATCTGGGGTAGACCAAGCTGCGAGTCACACCTGGGGCAGACCAAGCTGCGAGTAACACCTGGGGTAGACCAGGCTTTGAGTCACACCTGGGGTAGACCAGGCTGTGAGTCACACCTGGGGCAGACCAGGCTGTGAGTCACACCTGGGGTAGACCAGGCTATGAGTCACACCTGGGGTAGACCAGGCAGCGAGTCACACCTGGGGTAGACCAGGCTATGAGTCACACATGGGGTAGACCAGGCTGCGAGTCATACCTGGGGTAGACCACGGTAGACCTAGACCAGGCTGCGAGTCACAGCTGCAGTAGACCAGGCTGCGAGTCACACCTGGGATAGACCAGGCTATGAGTCACACCTGGGGTAGACCAGGCTGCGAGTCACACCTGGGGTAGACCACGGTAGACCTAGACCAGGCTGCGAGTCACAGCTGCAGTAGACCAGGCTGCGAGTCACACCTGGTTAGACCAGGCTATGAGTCACACCTGGGGTAGACCAGGCTGCGAGTCACACCTGGGGTAGACCACGGTAGACCTAGACCATGCTGCGAGTCACAGCTGCAGTAGACCAGGCTGTGAGTCACACCTGGGGTAGACCAGGCTATGATTCACACCTGGGGTCGACCAGGCTGCGAGTCACACCTGGGGTAGACCAGGCTGTGAGTCACTCCTGGGGTAGACCAGGCTATGATTCACACCTGGGTAGACCAGGCTGCGAGTCACACCTGGAGTAGACCAGGCTGTGAGTCACTCCTGGGGTAGACCAGGCTGTGAGTCACACCTGGGGAAGACCAAGCTGCGAGTCACACCTGGGGTAGACCAAGCTGCGAGTAACACCTGGGGTAGACCAGGCTTCGAGTCACACCCGGGGTAGACCAAGCTGCGAGTCACACCTGGGTTAGACCAGGCTGCGAGTCACACCTGGGTTAAATCAGGCTGCGAGTCACACCTGGGGTAGACCAGGCTATGATTCACACCTGGGGTCGACAAGGCTACGAGTCACACCTGGGGTAGACCAGGCTGTGAGTCACACCTGGGGTAGACCAAGCTGCGAGTCACACCTGGGGTAGACCAAGCTGCGAATAACACCTGGGGTAGACCAGGCTTCGAGTCACACCCGGGGTAGACCAAGCTGCGAGTCACACCTGGGTTAGAACAGGCTGCGAGTCACACCTGGGTTAAATCAGGCTGCGAGTCACACCTGGGGTAGACCAGGCTATGATTCACACCTGGGGTCGACCGGGCTACGAGTCACACCTGGGGTAGACCAGGCTGTGAGTCACTCCTGGGGTAGACCAGGCTATGATTCACACCTGGGTAGACAAGGCTGCGAGTCACACCTGGGGTAGACCAGGCTGTGAGTCACTCCTGGGGTAGACCAGGCCGTGAGTCACACCTGGGGTAGACCAAGCTGCGAGTCACACCTGGGGTAGACCAAGCTGCGAGTCACACCTGGGGTAGACCAGGCTCTGAGTCACACCTGGGGTAGACCAAGCTGCGAGTCACACCTGGGGTAGACCAAACTGTGAGTAACACCTGGGGTAGACCAGGCTTTGAGTCACACCTGGGGTAGGCCAGGCTATGAGTCACACCTGGGGCAGACCAGGCTGTGAGTCACACCTGGGGTAGATCAGGCTGCGAGTCACACCTGGGGTAGACCAGGCTGCGAGTCACACCTGGGGTAGACCACAGTAGACCTAGACCAGGCTGCGAGTCACAGCTGCAGTAGACCAGGCTGCGAGTCACACCTGGGGTAGACCAGGCTATGAGTCACACCTGGGGTAGACCAGGCTGCGAGTCACACCTGGGGTAGACCAGGCTATGATTCACACCTGGGGTCGACCAGGCTGCGAGTCACACCTGGGGTAGACCAGGCTGTGAGTCACTCCTGGGGTAGACCAGGCTATGATTCACACCTGGAGTAGACCAGGCTGTCAGTCACTCCTGGGGTAGACCAGGCTGTGAGTCACACCTGGGGTAGACCAAGCTGTGAGTCACACACTGGGGTAGAACAGGCTGCGAGTGACACCTGGGGTAGACCACGCTGTGGGTCACACCTGGGGTAGACCAAGCTGCGAGTCACACCTGGGGTAGACCAAGCTGCGAGTAACACCTGCGGTAGACCAGGCTTCGAGTCACACCTGGGGTAGACCAAGCTGCGAGTCACACCTGGGGTAGACCAGGCTGCGAGTCACACCTGGGGTAGACCAGGCTGCGAGTCACACCTGGGGTAGACCAGGCTATGATTCACACCTGGGGTTCGACCAGGCTGCAAGTCACACCTGGGGTAGACCAGGCTGTGAGTCACTCCTGGGGTAGACCAGGCTGTGATTCACACCTGGGTAGAGCAGGCTGTGAGTCACTCCTGGGGTGGACCAAGTTGCGAGTCACACCTGGGGTAGACCAAGCTGTGAGTCACACCTGGGGTAGACCAGGCTGTGAGTCACACCTGGGGTAGACCAAGCTGCGAGTCAAACCTGGGGTAGACCAAGCTGTGAGTCACACCTGGGGTAGACCAAGCTGTGAGTCACACCTGGGGTAGACCAGGCTTTGAGTCACACCTGGGGTAGACCAGGCTATGAGTCACACCTGGGGCAGACCCGGCTGTGAGTCACACCTGGGGTAGACCACACCTGTGGTAGACCAAGCTGCGAGTCACACCTGGGGTAGACCAGGCTGTGAGTCACACCTGGGGTAGACCAGGCTATGAGTCACACCTGGGGCAGACCCGGCTGTGAGTCACACCTGGGGTAGACCACACCTGTGGTAGACCAAGCTGCAAGTCACTCCTGGGGTAAACCAGGCTATGATTCACACCTGGGTAGACCAGGCTGCGAGTCAGACCTCGAGTAGACCAGGCTGTGAGTCACATCTGGGGTAGACCAAGCTGCGAGTCACACCTGGGGCAGACCAAGCTGCGAGTAACACCTCGGGTAGACCAGGCTTTGAGTCACACCTGGGGTAGACCAGGCTGTGAGTCACACCTGGGGCAGACCAGGCTGTGAGTCACACCTGGGGTAGACCAGGCTATGAGTCACACCTGGGGTAGACCAGGCAGCGAGTCACACCTGGGGTAGACCAGGCTATGAGTCACACCTGGGGTAGACCAGGCTGCGAGTCACACCTGGGGTAGACCACGGTAGACCTAGGCCAGGCTGCGAGTCACAGCTGCAGTAGACCAGGCTGCGAGTCACACCTGGGATAGACCAGGCTATGAGTCACACCTGGGGTAGACCAGGCTGCGAGTCACACCTGGGGTAGACCACGGTAGACCTAGACCAGGCTGCGAGTCACAGCTGCAGTAGACCAGGCTGCGAGTCACACCTGGTTAGACCAGCCTATGAGTCACACCTGGGATAGACCAGGCTGCGAGTCACACCTGGGGTAGACCACGGTAGACCTAGACCACGCTGCGAGTCACAGCTGCAGTAGACCAGGCTGTGAGTCACACCTGGGGTAGACCAGGCTATGAGTCACACCTGGGGGGGTAGACCAGGCTATGATTCACACCTGGGGTTGATCAGGCTGCGAGTCACACCTGGGGTAGACCAGGCTGTGAGTCACACCCAGGGTAGACCAGGCTGTGAGTCACACCTGTGGTAGACCAAGCTGCGAGTCTAGACCAGGCTGCGAGTCACACCTGCGGTAGACCAGGCTGTGAGTCGAGCCGCGGTAGACCAGGCTGCGAGTCACTCCTGGGGTAGGCAACGAGTCACACCTGGGTAGGCTGCGAGTCACACCTGGGGTAGTCCAAGCTGCAAGTCACACCTGGGGTAGTCCAGGCTGCGAGCCACACCTGGGGTAGACCACAGTAGACCAAGCAGCGAGTCGCTGTGAGTCACACCTGGGGTAGACCAGGCTGCGAGTCACACCTGGGGTAGACCAGGCTGCGAGTCACACCTGGGGTAGACCAAGCTGCGAGTCACACCTGGGTAGACCAAGCTGCGAGTTACACCTGGTGTAGACCAGGCTGTGAGTCATACCTGGGGTAGACCATGCTGCAAGTCACACCCGGGGTAGACCAAGCTGTGAGTCACAGCCGCGGTAGACCAGGCTGCGAGTCACACCTGGGGTAGGCAACAAGTCACACCTGGGTAGGCTGCGAGTCACACCTGGGGTAGTCCAAGCTGCAAGTCACACCTGGGGTAGACCAGGCTGCGAGCCACACCTGGGGTAGACCACGGTAGACCAAGCAGCGAGTCGCTGCGAGTCACACCTGGGGTAGACCAAGCTGCGAGTCACGCCTGGGGTAGACCAGGCTGAGAATCACACCTGGGGTAGACCAGGCTGCGAGTCACACCTGTGGTACACCAGGCTGCGAGTCACACCTCGGGTAGACCATGCTACAAGTCACACCTGGGATAGACCAGGCTTTGAGTCACACCTGGGGTAGACAAGGATAAGAGTCACACCTGGGGCAGACCAGGCTTTGAGTCACACCTGGGGCAGACCAGGCTGTGAGTCACACCTGGGGTAGACCAGGCTATGAGTCACACCTGGGGTAGACCAGGCTGCGAGTCACACCTGGGGTAGACCACGGTAGACCTAGACCAGGCTGCGAGTCACAGCTGCAGTAGACGAGGCTGCGAGTCACACCTGGGGTAGACCAGGCTATGAATCACACCTGGGTTAGACCAGGCTGCGAGTCACACTTGGGGTACACCAAGCTGTGAGTCACACCTGGGGTAAACCAGGCTGCGAGTCACGCCTGGGGTAGATCAGGCTGCGAGTCACACCTGGGGTAGACCAGGCTATGATTCACACCTGGGGTCGACTAGGCTGCGAGTCAGTCACACCTGGGGTAGACCAGGCTGTGAGTCACTCCTGGGGTAGACCAAGCTATGATTCGCACCTGGGGTAGACCAGGCTGCGAGTCACACCTGGGGTAGACCAGGCTGTGAGTCACTCCTGGGGTAGACCAGGCTGTGAGTCACACCTGAGGTAGACCAAGCTGCGAGTCACACCTAGGGTAGACCAAGCTGCGAGTCACATCTGGGCTAGACCAGGCTGTGAGTCACACCTGGGATAGACCAAGCTGCGAGTAACACCTGGGGTAGACCAGGCTTTGAGTCACACCTGGGGCAGACCATCCTGTGAGTCATACCTGGGGTAGACCAGGCTATGAGTCACACCTGGGGTAGACCAGGCTTTCAGTCACACCTGGGGTAGACCACGGTAGACCTAGACCAGGCTGCGAGTCACAGCTGCAGTACACCAGGCTGCGAGTCACACCTGGGGAAAACCAGGCTATGAGTCACACCTGGGGTAGACCAGGCTATGATTCACACCTTGGGTCGACCAGGCTGTGAGTCACACCTGGGGTAGTCCAGGCTGTGAGTCACTCCTGAGGTAGACCAGGCTGTGAGTCACACCTGGGGTAGACCAAGCTGCGAGTCACACCTGGGGTAGACCAAGCTGCGAGTCACACCTGGGGTAGACCAGGCTGTGAGTCACACCTGGGGTAGGACAAGCTGCGAGTCACACCTGGGGTAGACCAAGCTGCGAGTAACACCTGGGGTAGACCAGGCTTTGAGTCACACCTGGGTTAAATCAGGCTGCCAGTCACACCTGGGGTAGACCAGGCTATGATTCACACCTGTGGTCGACCAGGCTACGAGTCACACCTGGGGTAGACCAGGCTGTGAGTCACTCCTGGGGTAGACCAGGCTATGATTCACACCTGGGTAGACAAGGCTGCGAGTCACACCTGGGGTAGACCAGGCTGTGAGCCACTCCTGGGGTAGACCAGGTTGTGAGTCACACCTGGGGTAGAACAAGCTGCGAGTCACACCTGGGGTAGAGCAAGCTGCTTGTCACACCTGGGGTAGACCAGGCTGTGAGTCACATCTGGGGTAGACCAAGCTGCGAGTCACACCTGGGGCAGACCAAGCTGCGAGTATCACCTGGGGTAGACCAGGCTTTGAGTCACACCTGGGGTAGACCAGGCTATGAGTCACACCTGGGGCAGACCAGGCTGTGAGTCACATCTGTGGTAGACCAGGCTATGAGTCACACCTGGGATAGACCAGGCTATGAGTTTCACCTGGGGTAGACCAGGCTGCGAGTCACACCTGGGGTAGACCACGGTAGACCTAGACCAGGCTGCGAGTCACAGCTGCAGTAGATCAGGCTGCGAGTCACACCTGGGGTAGACCAGGCTATGAGTCACACCTGGGGTAGACCAGGCTGCGAGTCACACCTGGGGTAGACCACGGTAGACCTAGACCAGGCTGCGAGTCACAGCTGCAGTAGACCAGGCTGCGAGTCACACCTGGGGTAGACCAGGCTATGAGTCACACCTGGGGTTGACCAGGCTATGAGTCACACCTGGGGTAGACCAGGCTGCGAGTCACACCTGGGGTAGACCACGGTAGACCTAGACCAGGCTGCGAGTCACAGCTGCAGTAGACGAGGCTGCGAGTCACACCTGGGGTAGACCAGGCTATGATTCACACCTGGGGTCGACCAGGCTGAGAGTCACACCTGGGGTAGACCAGGCTGTGAGTCACTCCTGGGGTAAACCAGGCTATGATTCACACCTGGGTAGACCAGGCTGCGAGTCACACCTCGAGTAGACCAGGCTGTGAGTCACATCTGGGGTAGACCAAGCTGCGAGTCACACCTGGGGCAGACCAAGCTGCGAGTAACACCTGGGGTAGACCAGGCTTTGAGTCACACCTGGGGTAGACCAGGCTGTGAGTCACACCTGGGGCAGACCAGGCTGTGAGTCACACCTGGGGTAGACCAGGCTATGAGTCACACCTGGGGTAGACAAGGCAGCGAGTCACACCTGGGGTAGACCAGGCTATGAGTCACACCTGGGGTAGACCAGGCTGCGAGTCACACCTGGGGTAGACCACGGTAGACCTAGACCAGGCTGCGAGTCACAGCTGCAGTAGACCAGGCTGCGAGTCACACCTGGGATAGACCAGGCTATGAGTCACACCTGGGGTAGACCAGGCTGCGAGTCACACCTGGGGTAGACCACGGTAGACCTAGACCAGGCTGCGAGTCACAGCTGCAGTAGACCAGGCTGTGAGTCACACCTGGTTAGACCAAGCTATGAGTCACACCTGGGGTAGACCAGGCTGCGAGTCACACCTGGGGTAGACCATGGTAGACCTAGACCATGCTTCGAGTCACAGCTGCAGTAGACCAGGCTGTGAGTCACACCTGGGGTAGACCAGGCTATGAGTCACACCTGGGGTAGACCAGGCTATGATTCACACCTGGGGTCGACCAGGCTGCGAGTCACGCCTGGGGTAGACCAGGCTGTGAGTCACTCCTGGGGTAGACCAGGCTATGATTCACACCTGGGTACACCAGGCTGCGAGTCACACCTGGAGTAGACCAGGCTGTGAGTCACTCCTGGGGTAGACCAGGCTGTGAGTCACACCTGGGGTAGACCAAGCTGCGAGTCACACCTGGGGTAGACCAAGCTGTGAGTAACACCTGGGGTAGACCAGGCTTCGAGTCACACCCGGGGTAGACCAAGCTGCGAGTCACACCAGGGTTAGACCAGGCTGCGAGTCACACCTGGGTTAAATCAGGCTGCGAGTCACACCTGGGGTAGACCAGGCTATGATTCACACCTGGGGTCGACAAGGCTACGAGTCACACCTGGGGTAGACCAGGCTGTGAGTCACACCTGGGGTAGACCAGGCTGTGAGTCACTCCTGGGGTAGACCAGGCTATGATTCACACCTGGGTAGACAAGGCTGCGAGTCACACCTGGGGTAGACCAGGCTGTGAGTCACTCCTGGGGTAGACCAGGCCGTGAGTCACACCTGGGGTAGACCAAGCTGCGAGTCACACCTGGGGTAGACCAAGCTGCGAGTCACACCTGGGGTAGACCAGGCTCTGAGTCACACCTGGGGTAGACCAAGCTGCGAGTCACACCTGGGGTAGACCAAACTGTGAGTAACACCTGGGGTAGACCAGGCTTTGAGTCACACCTGGGGTAGGCCAGGCTATGAGTCACACCTGGGGCAGACCAGGCTGTGAGTCACACCTGGGGTAGACCAGGCTGCGAGTCACACCTGGGGTAGAACACAGTAGACCTAGACCAGGCTGCGAGTCACAGCTGCAGTAGACCAGGCTGCGAGTCACACCTGGGGTAGACCAGGCTATGAGTCACACCTGGGGTAGACCAGGCTGCGAGTCACACCTGGGGTAGACCACGGTAGACCTAGGCCAGGCTGCGAGTCACAGCTGCAGTAGACCAGGCTGCGAGTCACACCTGGGATAGACCAGGCTATGAGTCACACCTGGGGTAGACCAGGCTGCGAGTCACACCTGGGGTAGACCACGGTAGACCTAGACCAGGCTGCGAGTCACAGCTGCAGTAGACCAGGCTGCGAGTCACACCTGGGATAGACCAGGCTGCGAGTCACAGCTGCAGTAGACCAGGCTATGAGTCACACCTGGGGTAGACCAGGCTATGATTCACACCTGGGGTCGACCAGGCTGCGAGTCACACCTGGGGTAGACCAGGCTGTGAGTCACTCCTGGGGTAGACCAGGCTATGATTCACACCTGGAGTAGACCAGGCTGTCAGTCACTCCTGGGGTAGACCAGGCTGTGAGTCACACCTGGGGTAGACCAAGCTGTGAGTCACACCTGGGGTAGAACAGGCTGCGAGTGACACCTGGGGTAGACCACGCTGTGGGTCACACCTGGGGTAGACCAAGCTGCGAGTCACACCTGGGGTAGACCAAGCTGCGAGTAACACCTGCGGTAGACCAGGCTTCGAGTCACACCTGGGGTAGACCAAGCTGCGAGTCACACCTGGGGTAGAACAGGCTGCGAGTCACACCTGGGGTAGACCAGGCTGCGAGTCACACCTGGGGTAGACCAGGCTATGATTCACACCTGGGGTTCGACCAGGCTGCAAGTCACACCTGGGGTAGACCAGGCTGTGAGTCACTCCTGGGGTAGACCAGGCTGTGATTCACACCTGGGTAGAGTAGGCTTTCAGTCACACCTGGGGTAGACCACGGTAGACCTAGACCAGGCTGCGAGTCACAGCTGCAGTACACCAGGCTGCGAGTCACACCTGGGGAAAACCAGGCTATGAGTCACACCTGGGGTAGACCAGGCTATGATTCACACCTGGGGTCGACCAGGCTGTGAGTCACACCTGGGGTAGTCCAGGCTGTGAGTCACTCCTGAGGTAGACCAGGCTGTGAGTCACACCTGGGGTAGACCAAGCTGCGAGTCACACCTGGGGTAGACCAAGCTGCGAGTCACACCTGGGGTAGACCAGGCTGTGAGTCACACCTGGGGTAGGACAAGCTGCGAGTCACACCTGGGGTAGACCAAGCTGCGAGTAACACCTGGGGTAGACCAGGCTTTGAGTCACACCTGGGTTAAATCAGGCTGCCAGTCACACCTGGGGTAGACCAGGCTATGATTCACACCTGTGGTCGACCAGGCTACGAGTCACACCTGGGGTAGACCAGGCTGTGAGTCACTCCTGGGGTAGACCAGGCTATGATTCACACCTGGGTAGACAAGGCTGCGAGTCACACCTGGGGTAGACCAGGCTGTGAGCCACTCCTGGGGTAGACCAGGCTGTGAGTCACACCTGGGGTAGAACAAGCTGCGAGTCACACCTGGGGTAGAGCAAGCTGCTTGTCACACCTGGGGTAGACCAGGCTGTGAGTCACATCTGGGGTAGACCAAGCTGCGAGTCACACCTGGGGCAGACCAAGCTGCGAGTAACACCTGGGGTAGACCAGGCTTTGAGTCACACCTGGGGTAGACCAGGCTATGAGTCACACCTGGGGCAGACCAGGCTGTGAGTCACATCTGTGGTAGACCAGGCTATGAGTCACACCTGGGGTAGACCAGGCTGCGAGTCACACCTGGGGTAGACCACGGTAGACCTAGACCAGGCTGCGAGCCACAGCTGCAGTAGACCAGACTGCGAGTCACACCTGGGATAGACCAGGCTATGAGTCACACCTGGGGTAGACCAGGCTGCGAGTCACACCTGGGGTAGACCACGGTAGACCTAGACCAGGCTGCGAGTCACAGCTGCAGTAGATCAGGCTGCGAGTCACACCTGGGGTAGACCAGGCTATGAGTCACACCTGGGGTAGACCAGGCTGCGAGTCACACCTGGGGTAGACCACGGTAGACCTAGACCAGGCTGCGAGTCACAGCTGCAGTAGACCAGGCTGCGAGTCACACCTGGGGTAGACCAGGCTATGAGTCACACCTGGGGTTGACCAGGCTATGAGTCACACCTGGGGTAGACCAGGCTGCGAGTCACACCTGGGGTAGACCACGGTAGACCTAGACCAGGCTGCGAGTCACAGCTGCAGTAGACGAGGCTGCGAGTCACACCTGGGGTAGACCAGGCTATGATTCACACCTGGGGTCGACCAGGCTGAGAGTCACACCTGGGGTAGACCAGGCTGTGAGTCACTCCTGGGGTAAACCAGGCTATGATTCACACCTGGGTAGACCAGGCTGCGAGTCACACCTCGAGTAGACCAGGCTGTGAGTCACATCTGGGGTAGACCAAGCTGCGAGTCACACCTGGGGCAGACCAAGCTGCGAGTAACACCTGGGGTAGACCAGGCTTTGAGTCACACCTGGGGTAGACCAGGCTGTGAGTCACACCTGGGGCAGACCAGGCTGTGAGTCACACCTGGGGTAGACCAGGCTATGAGTCACACCTGGGGTAGACAAGGCAGCGAGTCACACCTGGGGTAGACCAGGCTATGAGTCACACCTGGGGTAGACCAGGCTGCGAGTCACACCTGGGGTAGACCACAGTAGACCTAGACCAGGCTGCGAGTCACAGCTGCAGTAGACCAGGCTGCGAGTCACACCTGGGATAGACCAGGCTATGAGTCACACCTGGGGTAGACCAGGCTGCGAGTCACACCTGGGGTAGACCACGGTAGACCTAGACCAGGCTGCGAGTCACAGCTGCAGTAGACCAGGCTGCGAGTCACACCTGGTTAGACCAAGCTATGAGTCACACCTGGGGTAGACCAGGCTGCGAGTCACACCTGGGGTAGACCATGGTAGACCTAGACCATGCTTCGAGTCACAGCTGCAGTAGACCAGGCTGTGAGTCACACCTGGGGTAGACCAGGCTATGAGTCACACCTGGGGTAGACCAGGCTATGATTCACACCTGGGGTCGACCAGGCTGCGAGTCACACCTGGGGTAGACCAGGCTGTGAGTCACTCCTGGGGTAGACCAGGCTATGATTCACACCTGGGTAGACCAGGCTGCGAGTCACACCTGGAGTAGACCAGGCTGTGAGTCACTCCTGGGGTAGACCAGGCTGTGAGTCACACCTGGGGTAGACCAAGCTGCGAGTCACACCTGGGGTAGACCAAGCTGCGAGTAACACCTGGGGTAGACCAGGCTTCGAGTCACACCCGGGGTAGACCAAGCTGCGAGTCACACCAGGGTTAGACCAGGCTGCGAGTCACACCTGGGTTAAATCAGGCTGCGAGTCACACCTGGGGTAGACCAGGCTATGATTCACACCTGGGGTCGACAAGGCTACGAGTCACACCTGGGGTAGACCAGGCTGTGAGTCACACCTGGGGTAGACCAAGCTGCGAGTCGCACCTGGGGTAGACCAAGCTGCGAATAACACCTGGGGTAGACCAGGCTTCGAGTCACACCCGGGGTAGACCAAGCTGCGAGTCACACCTGGGTTAGAACAGGCTGCGAGTCACACCTGGGTTAAATCAGGCTGCGAGTCACACCTGGGGTAGACCAGGCTATGATTCACACCTGGGGTCGACCGGGCTACGAGTCACACCTGGGGTAGACCAGGCTGTGAGTCACTCCTGGGGTAGACCAGGCTATGATTCACACCTGGGTAGACAAGGCTGCGAGTCACACCTGGGGTAGACCAGGCTGTGAGTCACTCCTGGGGTAGACCAGGCCGTGAGTCACACCTGGGGTAGACCAAGCTGCGAGTCACACCTGGGGTAGACCAGGCTCTGAGTCACACCTGGGGTAGACCAAGCTGCGAGTCACACCTGGGGTAGACCAAACTGTGAGTAACACCTGGGGTAGACCAGGCTTTGAGTCACACCTGGGGTAGGCCAGGCTATGAGTCACACCTGGGGCAGACCAGGCTGTGAGTCACACCTGGGGTAGACCAGGCTGCGAGTCACACCTGGGGTAGACCAGGCTGCGAGTCACACCTGGGGAAGACCACAGTAGACCTAGACCAGGCTGCGAGTCACAGCTGCAGTAGACCAGGCTGCGAGTCACACCTGGGGTAGACCAGGCTATGAGTCACACCTGGGGTAGACCAGGCTGCGAGTCACACCTGGGGTAGACCACGGTAGACCTAGGCCAGGCTGCGAGTCACAGCTGCAGTAGACCAGGCTGCGAGTCACACCTGGGGTAGACCAGGCTATGAGTCACACCCGGGGTAGACCAGGCTATGAGTCACACCTGGGGTAGACCAGGCTATGATTCACACCTGGGGTCGACCAGGCTGCGAGTCACACCTGGGGTAGACCAGGCTGTGAGTCACTCCTGGGGTAGACCAGGCTATGATTCACACCTGGAGTAGACCAGGCTGTCAGTCACTCCTAGGGTAGACCAGGCTGTGAGTCACACCTGGGGTAGACCAAGCTGTGAGTCACACCTGGGGTAGAACAGGCTGCGAGTGACACCTGGGGTAGACCACGCTGTGGGTCACACCTGGGGTAGACCAAGCTGCGAGTCACACCTGGGGTAGACCAAGCTGCGAGTAACACGTGCGGTAGACCAGGCTTCGAGTCACACCTGGGGTAGACCAAGCTGCGAGTCACACCTGGGGTAGACCAGGCTGCGAGTCACACCTGGGGTAGACCAGGCTGCGAGTCACACCTGGGGTAGACCAGGCTATGATTCACACCTGGGGTTCGACCAGGCTGCAAGTCACACCTGGGGTAGACCAGGCTGTGAGACACTCCTGGGGTAGACCAGGCTGTGATTCACACCTGGGTAGAGCAGGCTGTGAGTCACTCCTGGGGTGGACCAAGTTGCGAGTCACACCTGGGGTAGACCAAGCTGTGAGTCACACCTGGGGTATACCAGGCTGTGAGTCACACCTGGGGTAGACCAAGCTGCGAGTCAAACCTGGGGTAGACCAAGCTGTGAGTCACACCTGGGGTAGACCAAGCTGTGAGTCACACCTGGGGTAGACCAGGCTTTGAGTCACACCTGGGGTAGACCAGGCTATGAGTCACACCTGGGGCAGACCCGGCTGTGAGTCACACCTGGGGTAGACCACACCTGTGGTAGACCAAGCTGCGAGTCACACCTGGGGTAGACCAGGCTGTGAGTCACACCGGGGGTAGACCAGGCTGCGAGTCACACCTGTGGTAGACCAGGCTGCGAGTCACACCCGAGGTAGACCAAGCTGTGAGTCACACCTGGGGTAGACCAAGCTGAGAGTCACACTTGGGGTAGACCAAGCTGTGAGTCTCACCTGGGGTAGACCAGGCTGCGAGTCACACCTAGGGAAGACCAGGCTGTGAGTCACTCCTGGGGTGGACCAGGCTGCGAGTCACACCTGGGGTAGACCACGGTAGACCTAGACCAGGCTGCGAGTCACACCTGCGGTAGACCAGGCTGTGAGTCACAGCCGCGGTAGACCAGGCTGCGAGTCACACCTGGGGTAGGCAACGAGTCACACCTGGGTAGGCTGCGAGTCACACCTGGGGTAGTCCAAGCTGCAAGTCACACCTGGGGTAGACCAGGCTGCGAGCCACACCTAGGGTAGACTACAGTAGACCAAGCAGCGAGTCGCTGTGAGTCACACCTGGGGTAGACCAGGCTGCGAGTCACACCTGGGGTAGACCAGGCTGCGAGTCACACCTGGGGTAGACCAAGCTGCGAGTCACACCTGGGTCGACCAAGCAGCGAGTTACATCTGGTGTAGAACAGGCTGTGAGTCACACCTGGGGTAGACCATGCTGCAAGTCACACCTGGGGTAGACCAAGCTGTGAGTCACACCCGGGGTAGACCAAGCTGTGAGTCACACCTGAGGTAGACCAGGCTGCAAGTCACAACTGGGGTAGACCAGGCTGCGAGTCACACCTGGGGTAGACCACGGTAGACCTAGACCACGCTGCGAGTCACAGCTGCAGTAGACCAGGCTGTGAGTCACACCTGGGGTAGACCAGGCTGCGAGTCACACCTGGGGTAGAACAGGCTATGATTCACACCTGGGGTCGACCAGGCTGCGAGTCACACCTGGGGTAGACCAGGCTGTGAGTCACTCCTGGGGTAGACCAGGCTATGATTCACACCTGGGTAGACCAGGCTGCGAGTCACACCTGGAGTAGACCAGGCTGTGAGTCACTCCTGGGGTAGACCAGGCTGTGAGTCACACCTGGGGTAGACCAAGCTGCGAGTCACACCTGGGGTAGACCAAGCTGCGAGTAACACCTGGGGTAGACCAGGCTTCGAGTCACACCCGGGGTAGACCAAGCTGCGAGTCACACCTGGGTTAGACCAGGCTGCGAGTCAAACCTGGGTTAAATCAGGCTGCGAGTCACACCTGGGGTAGACCAGGCTATGATTCACACCTGGGGTCGACAAGGCTACGAGTCACACCTGGGGTAGACCAGGCTGTGAGTCACACCTGGGGTAGACCAAGCTGCGAGTCACACCTGGGGTAGACCAAGCTGCGAATAACACCTGGGGTAGACCAGGCTTCGAGTCACACCTGGGTAGACCAAGCTGCGAGTCACACCTGGGTTAGAACAGGCTGCGAGTCACACCTGGGTTAAATCAGGCTGCGAGTCACACCTGGGGTAGACCAGGCTATGATTCACACCTGGGGTCGACAAGGCTACGAGTCACACCTGGGGTAGACCAGGCTGTGAGTCACTCCGGGGGTAGACCAGGCTATGATTCACACCTGATTCAGACAAGGCTGCGAGTCACACCTGGGGTAGACCAGGCTGTGAGTCACTCCTGGGGTGGACCAGGCTGTGAGTCACACCTGGGGTAGACCAAGCTGCGAGTCACACCTGGGGTAGACCAAGCTGCGAGTCACACCTGGGGTAGACCAGGCTGTGAGTCACACCTGGGGTAGACCAACTGCGCGTCACACCTGGGGTAGACCAAACTGTGAGTAACACCTGGGTTAGACCAGGCTTTGAGTCACTCCTGGGGTAGGCCAGGCTATGAGTCACACCTGGGGCAGACCAGGCTGTGAGTCACACCTGGGGTAGACCAGGCTGCGAGTCACACCTGGGGTAGACCACAGTAGACCTAGACCAGGCTGCGAGTCACAGCTGCAGTAGACCAGGCTGCGAGTCACACCTGGGGTAGACCAAGCTATGAGTCACACCTGGGGTAGACCAGGCTATGAGTCACACCTGGGGTAGACCAGGCTATGATTCACACCTGGGGTAGACAAGGCTGCGAGTCACACCTGGGGCAGACCATCCTGTGAGTCATACCTGGGGTAGACCAGGCTATGAGTCACACCTGGGGTAGACCAGGCTTTCAGTCACACCTGGGGTAGACCACGGTAGACCTACACCAGGCTGCGAGTCACAGCTGCAGTAGACCAGGCTGCGAGTCACACCTGGGGAAAACCAGGCTATGAGTCACACCTGGGGTAGACCAGGCTATGATTCACACCTGGGGTCGACCAGGCTGCGAGTCACACCTGGGGAAAACCAGGCTATGAGTCACACCTGGGGTAGACCAGGCTATGATTCACACCTGGGGTAGACCAGGCTGTGAGTCACTCCTGGGGTAGACCAGGCTATGATTCACATCTGGGTAGACCAGGCTGCGAGTCACACCTGGGGTAGCCCAGGCTGTGAGTCACACCTGTGGTAGACCAAGCTGCGAGTCTAGACCAGGCTGCGAGTCACACCTGCGGTAGACCAGGCTGTGAGTCGAGCCGCGGTAGACCAGGCTGCGAGTCACTCCTGGGGTAGACAACGAGTCACACCTGGGTAGGCTGTGAGTCACACCTGGGGTAGTCCAAGCTGCAAGTCACACCTGGGGTAGTCCAGGCTGCGAGCCACACCTGGGGTAGACCACAGTAGACCAAGCAGCGAGTCGCTGTGAGTCACACCTGGGGTAGACCAGGCTGCGAGTCACACCTGGGGTAGACCAGGCTGCGAGTCACACCTTGGGTAGACCAAGCTGCGAGTCACACCTGGGTAGACCAAGCTGCGAGTTACACCTGGTGTAGACCAGGCTGTGAGTCATACCTGGGGTAGACCATGCTGCAAGTCACACCCGGGGTAGACCAAGCTGTGAGTCACAGCCGCGGTAGACCAGGCTGCGAGTCACACCTGGGGTAGGCAACGAGTCACACCTGGGTAGGCTGCGAGTCACACCTGGGGTAGTCCAAGCTGCAAGTCGCACCTGGGGTAGACCAGGCTGCGAGCCACACCTGGGGTAGACCACGGTAGACCAAGCAGCGAGTCGCTGCGAGTCACACCTGGGGTAGACCAAGCTGCGAGTCAAGCCTGGGGTAGACCAGGCTGAGAATCACACCTGGGGTAGACCAGGCTTCGAGTCACACCTGTGGTACACCAGGCTGCGAGTCACACCTCGGGTAGACCATGCTACAAGTCACACCTGGGGTAGACCAGGCTTTGAGTCACACCTGGGGTAGACAAGGCTATGAGTCACACCTGGGGCAGACCAGGCTGTGAGTCACACCTGGGGCAGACCAGGCTGTGAGTCACACCTGGGGTAGACCAGGCTATGAGTCACACCTGGGGTAGACCAGGCTGCGAGTCACACCTGGGGTAGACCACGGTAGACCTAGACCAGGCTGCGAGTCACAGCTGCAGTAGACGAGGCTGCGAGTCACACCTGGGGTAGACCAGGCGATGAATCACACCTGGGGTAGACCAGGCTGCGAGTCACACTTGGGGTACACCAAGCTGTGAGTCACACCTGGGGTAAACCAGGCTGCGAGTCACGCCTGGGGTAGATCAGGCTGCGAGTCACACCTGGGGTAGACCAGGCTATGATTCACACCTGGGGTCGACTACGCTGCGAGTCAGTCACACCTGGGGTAGACCAGGCTGTGAGTCACTCCTGGGGTAGACCAAGCTATGATTCGCACCTGGGGTAGACCAGGCTGCGAGTCACACCTGGGGTAGACCAGGCTGTGAGTCACTCCTGGGGTAGACCAGGCTGTGAGTCACACCTGAGGTAGACCAAGCTGCGAGTCACACCTAGGGTAGACCAAGCTGCGAGTCACATCTGGGCTAGACCAGGCTGTGAGTCATACCTGGGATAGACCAAGCTGCGAGTAACACCTGGGGTAGACCAGGCTTTGAGTCACACCTGGGGCAGACCATCCTGTGAGTCATACCTGGGGTAGACCAGGCTATGAGTCACACCTGGGGTAGACCAGGCTTTCAGTCACACCTGGGGTAGACCACGGTAGACCTAGACCAGGCTGCGAGTCACAGCTGTAGTAGACCAGGCTGCGAGTCACACCTGGGGAAAACCAGGCTATGAGTCACACCTGGGGTAGACCAGGCTATGATTCACACCTGGGGTCGACCAGGCTGCGAGTCACACCTGGGGTAGACCAGGCTGTGAGTCACTCCCGGGGTAGACCAGGCTATGATTCACATCTGGGTAGACCAGGCTGCGAGTCACACCTGGTTTAGACCAGGCTGTCAGTCACTCCTGAGGTAGACCAGGCTGTGAGTCACACCTGGGGTAGACCAAGCTGCGAGTCACACCTGGGGTAGACCAGGCTGTGAGTCACACCTGGGGTAGGACAAGCTGCGAGTCACACCTGGGGTAGACCAAGCTGCGAGTAACACCTGGGGTAGACCAGGCTTTGAGTCACACCTGGGTTAAATCAGGCTGCCAGTCACACCTGGGGTAGACCAGGCTATGATTCACACCTGTGGTCGACCAGGCTACGAGTCACACCTGGGGTAGACCAGGCAGTGAGTCACTCCTGGGGTAGACCAGGCTATGATTCACACCTGGGTAGACAAGGCTGCAAGTCACACCTGGGGAAAACCAGGCTATGAGTCACACCTGGGGTAGACCAGGCTATGATTCACACCTGGGGTAGACCAGGCTGTGAGTCACTCCTGGGGTAGACCAGGCTATGATTCACATCTGGGTAGACCAGGCTGCGAGTCACACCTGGGGTAGACCAGGCTGTGAGTCACACCTGTGGTAGACCAAGCTGCGAGTCTAGACCAGGCTGCGAGTCACACCTGCGGTAGACCAGGCTGTGAGTCGAGCCGCGGTAGACCAGGCTGCGAGTCACTCCTGGGGTAGACAACGAGTCACACCTGGGTAGGCTGTGAGTCACACCTGGGGTAGTCCAAGCTGCAAGTCACACCTGGGGTAGTCCAGGCTGCGAGCCACACCTGGGGTAGACCACAGTAGACCAAGCAGCGAGTCGCTGTGAGTCACACCTGGGGTAGACCAGGCTGCGAGTCACACCTGGGGTAGACCAGGCTGCGAGTCACACCTTGGGTAGACCAAGCTGCGAGTCACACCTGGGTAGACCAAGCTGCGAGTTACACCTGGTGTAGACCAGGCTGTGAGTCATACCTGGGGTAGACCATGCTGCAAGTCACACCCGGGGTAGACCAAGCTGTGAGTCACAGCCGCGGTAGACCAGGCTGCGAGTCACACCTGGGGTAGGCAACGAGTCACACCTGGGTAGGCTGCGAGTCACACCTGGGGTAGTCCAAGCTGCAAGTCGCACCTGGGGTAGACCAGGCTGCGAGCCACACCTGGGGTAGACCACGGTAGACCAAGCAGCGAGTCGCTGCGAGTCACACCTGGGGTAGACCAAGCTGCGAGTCAAGCCTGGGGTAGACCAGGCTGAGAATCACACCTGGGGTAGACCAGGCTTCGAGTCACACCTGTGGTACACCAGGCTGCGAGTCACACCTCGGGTAGACCATGCTACAAGTCACACCTGGGGTAGACCAGGCTTTGAGTCACACCTGGGGTAGACAAGGCTATGAGTCACACCTGGGGCAGACCAGGCTGTGAGTCACACCTGGGGCAGACCAGGCTGTGAGTCACACCTGGGGTAGACCAGGCTATGAGTCACACCTGGGGTAGACCAGGCTGCGAGTCACACCTGGGGTAGACCACGGTAGACCTAGACCAGGCTGCGAGTCACAGCTGCAGTAGACGAGGCTGCGAGTCACACCTGGGGTAGACCAGGCGATGAATCACACCTGGGGTAGACCAGGCTGCGAGTCACACTTGGGGTACACCAAGCTGTGAGTCACACCTGGGGTAAACCAGGCTGCGAGTCACGCCTGGGGTAGATCAGGCTGCGAGTCACACCTGGGGTAGACCAGGCTATGATTCACACCTGGGGTCGACTACGCTGCGAGTCAGTCACACCTGGGGTAGACCAGGCTGTGAGTCACTCCTGGGGTAGACCAAGCTATGATTCGCACCTGGGGTAGACCAGGCTGCGAGTCACACCTGGGGTAGACCAGGCTGTGAGTCACTCCTGGGGTAGACCAGGCTGTGAGTCACACCTGAGGTAGACCAAGCTGCGAGTCACACCTAGGGTAGACCAAGCTGCGAGTCACATCTGGGCTAGACCAGGCTGTGAGTCATACCTGGGATAGACCAAGCTGCGAGTAACACCTGGGGTAGACCAGGCTTTGAGTCACACCTGGGGCAGACCATCCTGTGAGTCATACCTGGGGTAGACCAGGCTATGAGTCACACCTGGGGTAGACCAGGCTTTCAGTCACACCTGGGGTAGACCACGGTAGACCTAGACCAGGCTGCGAGTCACAGCTGTAGTAGACCAGGCTGCGAGTCACACCTGGGGAAAACCAGGCTATGAGTCACACCTGGGGTAGACCAGGCTATGATTCACACCTGGGGTCGACCAGGCTGCGAGTCACACCTGGGGTAGACCAGGCTGTGAGTCACTCCCGGGGTAGACCAGGCTATGATTCACATCTGGGTAGACCAGGCTGCGAGTCACACCTGGTTTAGACCAGGCTGTCAGTCACTCCTGAGGTAGACCAGGCTGTGAGTCACACCTGGGGTAGACCAAGCTGCGAGTCACACCTGGGGTAGACCAGGCTGTGAGTCACACCTGGGGTAGGACAAGCTGCGAGTCACACCTGGGGTAGACCAAGCTGCGAGTAACACCTGGGGTAGACCAGGCTTTGAGTCACACCTGGGTTAAATCAGGCTGCCAGTCACACCTGGGGTAGACCAGGCTATGATTCACACCTGTGGTCGACCAGGCTACGAGTCACACCTGGGGTAGACCAGGCTGTGAGTCACTCCTGGGGTAGACCAGGCTATGATTCACACCTGGGTAGACAAGGCTGCAAGTCACACCTGGGGTAGACCAGGCTGTGAGTCACTCCTGGGGTAGACCAGGCTGTGAGTCACACCTGGGGTAGAACAAGCTGCGAGTCACACCTGGGGTAGAGCAAGCTGCGAGTCACACCTGGGGTAGACCAGGCTGTGAGTCACATCTGGGGTAGACCAAGCTGCGAGTCACACCTGGGGCAGACCAAGCTGCGAGTAACACCTGGGGTAGACCAGGCTTTGAGTCACACCTGGGGTAGACCAGGCTATGAGTCACACCTGGGGCAGACCAGGCTGTGAGTCACATATGTGGTAGACCAGGCTATGAGTCACACCTGGGGTAGACCAGGCTGCGAGTCACACCTGGGGTAGACCACGGTAGACCTAGACCAGGCTGCGAGCCACAGCTGCAGTAGACCAGGCTGCGAGTCACACCTGGGATAGACCAGGCTATGAGTCACACCTGGGGTAGACCAGGCTGCGAGTCACACCTGGGGTAGACCACGGTAGACCTAGACCAGGCTGCGAGTCACAGCTGCAGTAGATCAGGCTGCGAGTCACACCTGGGGTAGACCAGGCTATGAGTCACACCTGGGGTAGACCAGGCTGCGAGTCACACCTGGGGTAGACCACGGTAGACCTAGACCAGGCTGCGAGTCACAGCTGCAGTAGACCAGGCTGCGAGTCACACCTGGGGTAGACCAGGCTATGAGTCACACCTGGGGTAGACCAGGCTATGAGTCACACCTGGGGTAGACCAGGCTGCGAGTCACACCTGGGGTAGACCACAGTAGACCTAGACCAGGCTGCGAGTCACAGCTGCAGTAGACGAGGCTGCGAGTCACACCTGGGTAGACCAGGCTATGATTCACACCTGTGGTCGACCAGGCTGAGAGTCACACCTTGGGTAGACCAGGCTGTGAGTCACTCCTGGGGTAAACCAGGCTATGATTCACACCTGGGTAGACCAGGCTGCGAGTCACACCTCGAGTAGACCAGGCTGTGAGTCACATCTGGGGTAGACCAAGCTGCGAGTCACACCTGGGGCAGACCAAGCTGC
Organism: Ambystoma mexicanum; assembly: GCF_040938575.1. Taxonomy (NCBI): domain Eukaryota; kingdom Metazoa; phylum Chordata; class Amphibia; order Caudata; family Ambystomatidae; genus Ambystoma; species Ambystoma mexicanum. The sequence continues at coordinate 1,531,033,604 of NC_090922.1, forward strand.
GAGTAACACCTGGGGTAGACCAGGCTTTGAGTCACACCTGGGGTAGACCAGGCTGTGAGTCACACCTGGGGCAGACCAGGCTGTGAGTCACACCTGGGGTAGACCAGGCTATGAGTCACACCTGGGGTAGACCAGGCAGCGAGTCACACCTGGGGTAGACCAGGCTATGAGTCACACCTGGGGTAGACCAGGCTGCGAGTCACACCTGGGGTAGACCACGGTAGACCTAGACAAGGCTGCGAGTCACAGCTGCAGTAGACCAGGCTGCGAGTCACACCTGGGATAGACCAGGCTATGAGTCACACCTGGGGTAGACCAGGCTGCGAGTCACACCTGGGGTAGACCACGGTAGACCTAGACCAGGCTGCGAGTCACAGCTGCAGTAGACCAGGCTGCGAGTCACACCTGGTTAGACCAGGCTATGAGTCACACCTGGGATAGACCAGGCTGCGAGTCACACCTGGGGTAGACCACGGTAGACCTAGACCACGCTGCGAGTCACAGCTGCAGTAGACCAGGCTGTGAGTCACACCTGGGGTAGACCAGGCTTAGAGTCACACCTGGGGTAGACCAGGCTATGATTCACACCTGGGGTCGACCAGGCTGCGAGTCACACCTGGGGTAGACCAGGCTGTGAGTCACTCCTGGAGTAGACCAGGCTATGATTCACACCTGGGTAGACCAGGCTGCGAGTCACACCTGGAGTAGACCAGGCTGTGAGTCACTCCTGGGGTAGACCAGGCTGTGAGTCACACCTGGGGTAGACCAAGCTGCGAGTCACACCTGGGTTAAATCAGGCTGCGAGTCACACCTGGGGTAGACCAGGCTATGATTCACACCTGGGGTCGACCAGGCTGCGAGTCACACCTGGGGTAGACCAGGCTGTGAGTCACTCCTGGAGTAGACCAGGCTATGATTCACACCTGGGTAGACCAGGCTGCGAGTCACACCTGGAGTAGACCAGGCTGTGAGTCACTCCTGGGGTAGACCAGGCTGTGAGTCACACCTGGGTTAGACCAGGCTGCGAGTCACACCTGGGTTAAATCAGGCTGCGAGTCACACCTGGGGTAGACCAGGCTATGATTCACACCTGGGGTCGACAAGGCTACGAGTCACACCTGGGGTAGACCAGGCTGTGAGTCACACCTGGGGTAGACCAAGCTGCGAGTCACACCTGGGGTAGACCAAGCTGCGAATAACACCTGGGGTAGACCAGGCTTCGAGTCACACCCGGGGTAGACCAAGCTGCGAGTCACACCTGGGTTAGAACAGGCTCCGAGTCACACCTGCGTTAAATCAGGCTGCGAGTCACACCTGGGGTAGACCAGGCTATGATTCACACCTGGGGTCGACAAGGCTACGAGTCACACCTGGGGTAGACCAGGCTGTGAGTCTCTCCTGGGGTAGACCAGGCTATGATTCACACCTGGGTAGACAAGGCTGCGAGTCACACCTGGGGTAGACCAGGCTGTGAGTCACTCCTGGGGTAGACCAGGCTGTGAGTCACACCTGGGGTAGACCAAGCTGCGAGTCACACCTGGGGTAGACCAAGCTGCAAGTCACACCTGGGGTAGACCAGGCTGTGAGTCACACCTGGGGTAGACCAAGCTGCGAGTCACACCTGGGGTAGACCAAACTGTGAGTAACACCTGGGGTAGACCAGGCTTTGAGTCACACCTGGGGTAGGCCAGGCTATGAGTCACACCTGGGGAAGACCAGGCTGTGAGTCACACCTGGGGTAGACCAGGCTGCGAGTCACACCTGGGATAGACCAGGCTGCGAGTCACACCTGGGGTAGACCACAGTAGACCTAGACCAGGCTGCGAGTCACAGCTGCAGTAGACCAGGCTGCGAGTCACACCTGGGGTAGACCAGGCTATGAGTCACACCTGGGGTAGACCAGGCTGCGAGTCACACCTGGGGTAGACCACGGTAGACCTAGGCCAGGCTGCGAGTCACACCTGGGGTAGACCACAGTAGACGTAGACCAGGCTGCGAGTCACAGCTGCAGTAGACCAGGCTGCGAGTCACACCTGGGGTAGACCAGGCTATGATTCACACCTGGGGTCGACCAGGCTGCGAGTCACACCTGGGGTAGACCAGGCTGTGAGTCACTCCTGGGGTAGACCAGGCTATGATTCACACCTAGGTAGACCAGGCTGCGAGTCACACCTGGAGTAGACCAGGCTGTCAGTCACTCCTGGGGTAGACCAGGCTGTGAGTCACACCTGGGGTAGACCAAGCTGTGAGTCACACCTGGGGTAGAACAGGCTGCGAGTGACACCTGGGGTAGACCACGCTGTGAGTCACACCTGGGGTAGACCAAGCTGCGAGTCACACCTGGGGTAGACCAAGCTGCGAGTAACACCTGGGGTAGACCAGGCTTCGAGTCACACCTGGGGTAGACCAAGCTGCGAGTCACACCTGGGGTAGACCAGGCTGCGAGTCACACCTGGGGTAGACCAGGCTATGATTCACACCTGGGGTTCGACCAGGCTGCAAGTCACACCTGGGGTAGACCAGGCTGTGAGTCACTCCTGGGGTAGACCAGGCTGTGATTCACACCTGGGTAGAGCAGGCTGTGAGTCACTCCTGGGGTGGACCAAGTTGCGAGTCACACCTGGGGTAGACCAAGCTGTGAGTCACACCTGGGGTAGACCAGGCTGTGAGTCACACCTGGGGTAGACCAAGCTGCGAGTCAAACCTGGGGTAGACCAAGCTGTGAGTCACACCTGGGGTAGACCAAGCTGTGAGTCACACCTGGGGTAGACCAGGCTTTGAGTCACACCTGGGGTAGACCAGGCTATGAGTCACACCTGGGGCAGACCCGGCTGTGAGTCACACCTGGGGTAGACCAGGCTGCGAGTCACATCTGGGGTAGACCACGGTAGACCTAGACCAGGCTGGAGTCACAGCTGCAGTAGACCAGGCTGCGAGTCGCACCTGGGGTGGACCAGGCTATGAGTCACACCTGGGGTAGACCAGGCTATGATTCACACCTGGGGTCGACCAGGCTGCGATTCACACCTGGGGTAGACCAGGCTATGATTCACACCTGGGGTCGACCAAGCTGCGAGTCACACCTGGGGTAGACCAGGCTGTGAGTCACACCTGGGGTAGACCAAGCTGTGAGTAACACCTGGGGTAGACTAGGCTTCGAGTCACACCTGGGGTAGACCAAGCTGCGAGTCACACCTGGGGTAGGCCAGGCTGCGAGTCACGCCTGGGGTAGATCAGGCTATGATTCACACCTGGGGTCGACCAGGCTAAGAGTCACAACTGGGGTAGACCAGGCTGTGAGTCACACCTGGGTAGACAAGACTGCAAGTCACACCTGGGGTAGACCAGGCTGTGAGTCACTCCTGGGGTAGACCAGGCTGTGAGTGACACCTGGGGTAGACCAAGCTGCGAGTCACACCTGGGGTAAACCAAGCTGCGAGTCACACCTGGGGTCGACCTGGCTACGAGTCACAACTGGGGTAGACCAGGCTATGATTCACACCTGGGTAGACAAGGCTGCAAGTCACACCTGGGATAGACCAGGCTCTGAGTCACTCCTGGGGTAGACCAGGCTGTGAGTCACACCTGGGGTAGAACAAGCTGCGAGTCACACCTGGGGTAGACCAAGCTGTGAGTAACACCTGGGGTAGACCAGGCTTTGAGTCACACCTGGGGTAGACCAGGCTATGAGTCACACCTGGGGCAGACCAGGCTGTGAGTCACACCTGGGGTAGACCAGGCTATGAGTCACACCTGGGGTAGACCAGGCTGTGAGTCACACCTGGGATAGACCACGGTAGACCTAGACCAGGCTACGAGTCACAGCTGCAGTAGACCAGGCTGCGAGTCACACCTGGGGTAGACCAGGCTATGAGTCACACCTGGGGTAGACCAGGCTGCGAGTCACACCTGGGGGAGACCACGGTAGACCTAGACCAGGCTGCGAGTCACACCTGCGGTAGACCAGGCTGTGAGTCACAGCCGCGGTAGACCAGGCTGCGAGTCACACCTGGGGTAGGCAACGAGTCACACCTGGGTAGGCTGCGACTCACACCTGGGGTAGTCCAAGCTGCAAGTCACACCTGGGGTAGACCAGGCTGCGAGCCACACCTGGGGTAGACCACAGTAGACCAAGCAGTGAGTCGCTGTGAGTCACACCTGGGGTAGACCAGGCTGCGAGTCAAACCTGGGGTAGACCAAGCTGCGAGTCGCGCCTGGGGTAGACCAGGCTGAGAATCTCACCTGGGGTAGACCAGGCTGCGAGTCACACCTGTGGTACACCAGGCTGCGAGTCACACCTCGGGTAGACCAGGCTGCAAGTCACACTTGGGGTAGACCAGGCTGCGAGTAACACCTGGGGTAGACCAGGCTTTGAGTCACACCTGGGATAGACAAGGCTATGAGTCACACCTGGGGCAGACCAGGCTGTGAGTCACACCTGGGGTAGACCAGGCTATGAATCACACTTGGGGTAGACCAGGCTGCGAGTCACACCTGGGGTAGACCAGGCTGCGAGTCACACCTGGGGTAGACCAGGCTATGATTCACACCTGGGGTTCGACCAGGCTGCAAGTCACACCTGGGGTAGACCAGGCTGTGAGTCACTCCTGGGGTAGACCAGGCTGTGATTCACACCTGGGTAGAGCAGGCTGTGAGTCACTCCTGGGGTGGACCAAGTTGAGAGTCACACCTGGGGTAGACCAAGCTGTGAGTCACACCTGGGGTAGACCAGGCTGTGAGTCACACCTGGGGTAGACCAAGCTGCGAGTCAAACCTGGGGTAGACCAAGCTGTGAGTCACACCTGGGGTAGACCAAGCTGTGAGTCACACCTGGGGTAGACCAGGCTTTGTGTCACACCTGGGGTAGACCAGGCTATGAGTCACACCTGGGGCAGACCCGGCTGTGAGTCACACCTGGGGTAGACCAGGCTGCGAGTCACATCTGGGGTAGACCACGGTAGACCTAGACCAGGCTGGAGTCACAGCTGCAGTAGACCAGGCTGCGAGTCGCACCTGGGGTGGACCAGGCTATGAGTCACACCTGGGGTAGACCAGGCTATGATTCACACCTGGGGTCGACCAGGCTGCGATTCACACCTGGGGTAGACCAGGCTATGATTCACACCTGGGGTCGACCAAGCTGCGAGTCACACCTGGGGTAGACCAGGCTGTGAGTCACACCTGGGGTAGACCAAGCTGTGAGTAACACCTGGGGTAGACTAGGCTTCGAGTCACACCTGGGGTAGACCAAGCTGCGAGTCACACCTGGGGTAGACCAGGCTGCGAGTCACGCCTGGGGTAGATCAGGCTATGATTCACACCTGGGGTCGACCAGGCTAAGAGTCACAACTGGGGTAGACCAGGCTGTGAGTCACACCTGGGTAGACAAGACTGCGAGTCACACCTGGGGTAGACCAGGCTGTGAGTCACTCCTGGGGTAGACCAGGCTGTGAGTGACACCTGGGGTAGACCAAGCTGCGAGTCACACCTGGGGTAAACCAAGCTGCGAGTCACACCTGGGGTCGACCTGGCTACGAGTCACAACTGGGGTAGACCAGGCTATGATTCACACCTGGGTAGACAAAGCTGCAAGTCACACCTGGGATAGACCAGGCTCTGAGTCACTCCTGGGGTAGACCAGGCTGTGAGTCACACCTGGGGTAGAACAAGCTGCGAGTCACACCTGGGGTAGACCAAGCTGTGAGTAACACCTGGGGTAGACCAGGCTTTGAGTCACACCTGGGGTAGACCAGGCTATGAGTCACACCTGGGGCAGACCAGGCTGTGAGTCACACCTGGGGTAGACCAGGCTATGAGTCACACCTGGGGTAGACCAGGCTGTGAGTCACACCTGGGATAGACCACGGTAGACCTAGACCAGGCTACGAGTCACAGCTGCAGTAGACCAGGCTGCGAGTCACACCTGGGGTAGACCAGGCTATGAGTCACACCTGGGGTAGACCAGGCTGCGAGTCACACCTGGGGGAGACCACGGTAGACCTAGACCAGGCTGCGAGTCACACCTGCGGTAGACCAGGCTGTGAGTCACAGCCGCGGTAGACCAGGCTGCGAGTCACACCTGGGGTAGGCAACGAGTCACACCTGGGTAGGCTGCGACTCACACCTGGGGTAGTCCAAGCTGCAAGTCACACCTGGGGTAGACCAGGCTGCGAGCCACACCTGGGGTAGACCACAGTAGACCAAGCAGTGAGTCGCTGTGAGTCACACCTGGGGTAGACCAGGCTGCGAGTCAAACCTGGGGTAGACCAAGCTACGAGTCGCGCCTGGGGTAGACCAGGCTGAGAATCTCACCTGGGGTAGACCAGGCTGCGAGTCACACCTGTGGTACACCAGGCTGCGAGTCACACCTCGGGTAGACCAGGCTGCAAGTCACACTTGGGGTAGACCAGGCTGCGAGTAACACCTGGGGTAGACCAGGCTTTGAGTCACACCTGGGATAGACAAGGCTATGAGTCACACCTGGGGCAGACCAGGCTGTGAGTCACACCTGGGGTAGACCAGGCTATGAATCACACTTGGGGTAGACCAGGCTGCGAGTCACACCTGGGGTAGACCACGGTAGACCTAGACCAGGCTGCGAGTCACAGCTGCAGTAGACCAGGCTGCGAGTCACACCTGGGGTAGACCAGGCTATGAGTCACACCTGGGGTAGACCAGGCAGCGAGTCACACCTGGGGTAGACCACGGTAGACCTAGACCAGGCTGCGAGTCACAGCTGCAGTAGACCAGGCAGCGAGTCACACCTGGGGTAGAGCAGGCTGTGAGTCACACCTGGGGTAGACCAAGCTGCAAGTCACACCTGGGGTAGACCAAGCTGCGAGTAACACCTGGGGTAGACCAGGCTTTGAGTCACACCTGGGGTAGACCAGGCTATGAGTCACACCTGGGGAAGACCAGGCTGCGAGTCACACCTGGGGTAGACCAGGCTGTGAGTCACTCCTGGGTAGACCAGGCTGTGAGTCACACCTGGAGTAGACCAGGCTGTGAGTCACTCCTGGGGTAGACCAGGCTGTGAGTCACACCTGGGGTAGACCAAGCTGCGAGTCACACCTGGGGTAGACCAAGCTGCGAGTAACACCTGGGGTAGACCAGGCTTCGAGTCACACCCGGGGTAAACCAAGCTGCGAGTCACACCAGGGTTAGACCAGGCTGCGAGTCACACCTGGGTTAAATCAGGCTGCGAGTCACACCTGGGGTAGACCAGGCTATGATTCACACCTGGGGTCGACAAGGCTACGAGTCACACCTGGGGTAGACCAGGCTGTGAGTCACACCTGGGGTAGACCAAGCTGCGAGTCGCACCTGGGGTAGACCAAGCTGCGAATAACACCTGGGATAGACCAGGCTTCGAGTCACACCCGGGGTAGACCAAGCTGCGAGTCACACCTGGGTTAGAACAGGCTGCGAGTCACACCTGGGTTAAATCAGGCTGCGAGTCACACCTGGGGTAGACCAGGCTATGATTCACACCTGGGGTCGACCGGGCTACGAGTCACACCTGGGGTAGACCAGGCTGTGAGTCACTCCTGGGGTAGACCAGGCTATGATTCACACCTGGGTAGACAAGGCTGCGAGTCACACCTGGGGTAGACCAGGCTGTGAGTCACTCCTGGGGTAGACCAGGCCGTGAGTCACACCTGGGGTAGACCAAGCTGCGAGTCACACCTGGGGTAGACCAGGCTCTGAGTCACACCTGGGGTAGACCAAGCTGCGAGTCACACCTGGGGTAGACCAAACTGTGAGTAACACCTGGGGTAGACCAGGCTTTGAGTCACACCTGGGGTAGGCCAGGCTATGAGTCACACCTGGGGCAGACCAGGCTGTGAGTCACACCTGGGGTAGACCAGGCTGCGAGTCACACCTGGGGTAGACCAGGCTGCGAGTCACACCTGGGGAAGACCACAGTAGACCTAGACCAGGCTGCGAGTCACAGCTGCAGTAGACCAGGCTGCGAGTCACACCTGGGGTAGACCAGGCTATGAGTCACACCTGGGGTAGACCAGGCTGCGAGTCACACCTGGGGTAGACCACGGTAGACCTAGGCCAGGCTGCGAGTCACAGCTGCAGTAGACCAGGCTGCGAGTCACACCTGGGGTAGACCAGGCTATGAGTCACACCCGGGGTAGACCAGGCTATGAGTCACACCTGGGGTAGACCAGGCTATGATTCACACCTGGGGTCGACCAGGCTGCGAGTCACACCTGGGGTAGACCAGGCTGTGAGTCACTCCTGGGGTAGACCAGGCTATGATTCACACCTGGAGTAGACCAGGCTGTCAGTCACTCCTGGGGTAGACCAGGCTGTGAGTCACACCTGGGGTAGACCAAGCTGTGAGTCACACCTGGGGTAGAACAGGCTGCGAGTGACACCTGGGGTAGACCACGCTGTGGGTCACACCTGGGGTAGACCAAGCTGCGAGTCACACCTGGGGTAGACCAAGCTGCGAGTAACACCTGCGGTAGACCAGGCTTCGAGTCACACCTGGGGTAGACCAAGCTGCGAGTCACACCTGGGGTAGACCAGGCTGCGAGTCACACCTGGGGTAGACCAGGTTGCGAGTCACACCTGGGGTAGACCAGGCTATGATTCACACCTGGGGTTCGACCAGGCTGCAAGTCACACCTGGGGTAGACCAGGCTGTGAGACACTCCTGGGGTAGACCAGGCTGTGATTCACACCTGGGTAGAGCAGGCTGTGAGTCACTCCTGGGGTGGACCAAGTTGCGAGTCACACCTGGGGTAGACCAAGCTGTGAGTCACACCTGGGGTATACCAGGCTGTGAGTCACACCTGGGGTAGACCAAGCTGCGAGTCAAACCTGGGGTAGACCAAGCTGTGAGTCACACCTGGGGTAGACCAAGCTGTGAGTCACACCTGGGGTAGACCAGGCTTTGAGTCACACCTGGGGTAGACCAGGCTATGAGTCACACCTGGGGCAGACCCGGCTGTGAGTCACACCTGGGGTAGACCACACCTGTGGTAGACCAAGCTGCGAGTCACACCTGGGGTAGACCAGGCTGTGAGTCACACCGGGGGTAGACCAGGCTGCGAGTCACACCTGTGGTAGACCAGGCTGCGAGTCACACCCGAGGTAGACCAAGCTGTGAGTCACACCTGGGGTAGACCAAGCTGAGAGTCACACTTGGGGTAGACCAAGCTGTGAGTCTCACCTGGGGTAGACCAGGCTGCGAGTCACACCTAGGGAAGACCAGGCTGTGAGTCACTCCTGGGGTGGACCAGGCTGCGAGTCACACCTGGGGTAGACCACGGTAGACCTAGACCAGGCTGCGAGTCACACCTGCGGTAGACCAGGCTGTGAGTCACAGCCGCGGTAGACCAGGCTGCGAGTCACACCTGGGGTAGGCAACGAGTCACACCTGGGTAGGCTGCGAGTCACACCTGGGGTAGTCCAAGCTGCAAGTCACACCTGGGGTAGACCAGGCTGCGAGCCACACCTAGGGTAGACTACAGTAGACCAAGCAGCGAGTCGCTGTGAGTCACACCTGGGGTAGACCAGGCTGCGAGTCACACCTGGGGTAGACCAGGCTGCGAGTCACACCTGGGGTAGACCAAGCTGCAAGTCACACCTGGGTCGACCAAGCAGCGAGTTACATCTGGTGTAGAACAGGCTGTGAGTCACACCTGGGGTAGACCATGCTGCAAGTCACACCTGGGGTAGACCAAGCTGTGAGTCACACCCGGGGTAGACCAAGCTGTGAGTCACACCTGAGGTAGACCAGGCTGCGAGTCACAACTGGGGTAGACCAGGCTGCGAGTCACACCTGGGGTAGACCACGGTAGACCTAGACCACGCTGCGAGTCACAGCTGCAGTAGACCAGGCTGTGAGTCACACCTGGGGTAGACCAGGCTGCGAGTCACACCTGGGGTAGAACAGGCTATGATTCACACCTGGGGTCGACCAGGCTGCGAGTCACACCTGGGGTAGACCAGGCTGTGAGTCACTCCTGGGGTAGACCAGGCTATGATTCACACCTGGGTAGACCAGGCTGCGAGTCACACCTGGAGTAGACCAGGCTGTGAGTCACTCCTGGGGTAGACCAGGCTGTGAGTCACACCTGGGGTAGACCAAGCTGCGAGTCACACCTGGGGTAGACCAAGCTGCGAGTAACACCTGGGGTAGACCAGGCTTCGAGTCACACCCGGGGTAGACCAAGCTGCGAGTCACACCTGGGTTAGACCAGGCTGCGAGTCAAACCTGGGTTAAATCAGGCTGCGAGTCACACCTGGGGTAGACCAGGCTATGATTCACACCTGGGGTCGACAAGGCTACGAGTCACACCTGGGGTAGACCAGGCTGTGAGTCACACCTGGGGTAGACCAAGCTGCGAGTCACACCTGGGGTAGACCAAGCTGCGAATAACACCTGGGGTAGACCAGGCTTCGAGTCACACCTGGGTAGACCAAGCTGCGAGTCACACCTGGGTTAGAACAGGCTGCGAGTCACACCTGGGTTAAATCAGGCTGCGAGTCACACCTGGGGTAGACCAGGCTATGATTCACACCTGGGGTCGACAAGGCTACGAGTCACACCTGGGGTAGACCAGGCTGTGAGTCACTCCGGGGGTAGACCAGGCTATGATTCACACCTGATTCAGACAAGGCTGCGAGTCACACCTGGGGTAGACCAGGCTGTGAGTCACTCCTGGGGTGGACCAGGCTGTGAGTCACACCTGGGGTAGACCAAGCTGCGAGTCACACCTGGGGTAGACCAAGCTGCGAGTCACACCTGGGGTAGACCAGGCTGTGAGTCACACCTGGGGTAGACCAACTGCGAGTCACACCTGGGGTAGACCAAACTGTGAGTAACACCTGGGGTAGACCAGGCTTTGAGTAACTCCTGGGGTAGGCCAGGCTATGAGTCACACCTGGGGCAGACCAGGCTGTGAGTCACACCTGGGGTAGACCAGGCTGCGAGTCACACCTGGGGTAGACCACAGTAGACCTAGACCAGGCTGCGAGTCACAGCTGCAGTAGACCATCCTGTGAGTCATACCTGGGGTAGACCAGGCTATGAGTCACACCTGGGGTAGACCAGGCTGCGAGTCACACCTGGGGTAGACCACGGTAGACCTAGGCCAGGCTGCGAGTCACAGCTGCAGTAGACCAGGCTGCGAGTCACACCTGGGGTAGACCAAGCTATGAGTCACACCTGGGGTAGACCAGGCTATGAGTCACACCTGGGGTAGACCAGGCTATGATTCACACCTGGGGTAGACAAGGCTGCGAGTCACACCTGGGGCAGACCATCCTGTGAGTCATACCTGGGGTAGACCAGGCTATGAGTCACACCTGGGGTAGACCAGGCTTTCAGTCACACCTGGGGTAGACCACGGTAGACCTACACCAGGCTGCGAGTCACAGCTGCAGTAGACCAGGCTGCGAGTCACACCTGGGGAAAACCAGGCTATGAGTCACACCTGGGGTAGACCAGGCTATGATTCACACCTGGGGTCGACCAGGCTGCGAGTCACACCTGGGGAAAACCAGGCTATGAGTCACACCTGGGGTAGACCAGGCTATGATTCACACCTGGGGTAGACCAGGCTGTGAGTCACTCCTGGGGTAGACCAGGCTATGATTCACATCTGGGTAGACCAGGCTGCGAGTCACACCTGGGGTAGACCAGGCTGTGAGTCACACCTGTGGTAGACCAAGCTGCGAGTCTAGACCAGGCTGCGAGTCACACCTGCGGTAGACCAGGCTGTGAGTCGAGCCGCGGTAGACCAGGCTGCGAGTCACTCCTGGGGTAGACAACGAGTCACACCTGGGTAGGCTGTGAGTCACACCTGGGGTAGTCCAAGCTGCAAGTCACACCTGGGGTAGTCCAGGCTGCGAGCCACACCTGGGGTAGACCACAGTAGACCAAGCAGCGAGTCGCTGTGAGTCACACCTGGGGTAGACCAGGCTGCGAGTCACACCTGGGGTAGACCAGGCTGCGAGTCACACCTTGGGTAGACCAAGCTGCGAGTCACACCTGGGTAGACCAAGCTGCGAGTTACACCTGGTGTAGACCAGGCTGTGAGTCATACCTGGGGTAGACCATGCTGCAAGTCACACCCGGGGTAGACCAAGCTGTGAGTCACAGCCGCGGTAGACCAGGCTGCGAGTCACACCTGGGGTAGGCAACGAGTCACACCTGGGTAGGCTGCGAGTCACACCTGGGGTAGTCCAAGCTGCAAGTCGCACCTGGGGTAGACCAGGCTGCGAGCCACACCTGGGGTAGACCACGGTAGACCAAGCAGCGAGTCGCTGCGAGTCACACCTGGGGTAGACCAAGCTGCGAGTCAAGCCTGGGGTAGACCAGGCTGAGAATCACACCTGGGGTAGACCAGGCTTCGAGTCACACCTGTGGTACACCAGGCTGCGAGTCACACCTCGGGTAGACCATGCTACAAGTCACACCTGGGGTAGACCAGGCTTTGAGTCACACCTGGGGTAGACAAGGCTATGAGTCACACCTGGGGCAGACCAGGCTGTGAGTCACACCTGGGGCAGACCAGACTGTGAGTCACACCTGGGGTAGACCAGGCTATGAGTCACACCTGGGGTAGACCAGGCTGCGAGTCACACCTGGGGTAGACCACGGTAGACCTAGACCAGGCTGCGAGTCACAGCTGCAGTAGACGAGGCTGCGAGTCACACCTGGGGTAGACCAGGCGATGAATCACACCTGGGGTAGACCAGGCTGCGAGTCACACTTGGGGTACACCAAGCTGTGAGTCACACCTGGGGTAAACCAGGCTGCGAGTCACGCCTGGGGTAGATCAGGCTGCGAGTCACACCTGGGGTAGACCAGGCTATGATTCACACCTGGGGTCGACTACGCTGCGAGTCAGTCACACCTGGGGTAGACCAGGCTGTGAGTCACTCCTGGGGTAGACCAAGCTATGATTCGCACCTGGGGTAGACCAGGCTGCGAGTCACACCTGGGGTAGACCAGGCTGTGAGTCACTCCTGGGGTAGACCAGGCTGTGAGTCACACCTGAGGTAGACCAAGCTGCGAGTCACACCTAGGGTAGACCAAGCTGCGAGTCACATCTGGGCTAGACCAGGCTGTGAGTCACACCTGGGATAGACCAAGCTGCGAGTAACACCTGGGGTAGACCAGGCTTTGAGTCACACCTGGGGCAGACCATCCTGTGAGTCATACCTGGGGTAGACCAGGCTATGAGTCACACCTGGGGTAGACCAGGCTTTCAGTCACACCTGGGGTAGACCACGGTAGACCTAGACCAGGCTGCGAGTCACAGCTGCAGTAGACCAGGCTGCGAGTCACACCTGGGGAAAACCAGGCTATGAGTCACACCTGGGGTAGACCAGGCTATGATTCACACCTGGGGTCGACCAGGCTGCGAGTCACACCTGGGGTAGACCAGGCTGTGAGTCACTCCCGGGGTAGACCAGGCTATGATTCACATCTGGGTAGACCAGGCTGCGAGTCACACCTGGGGTAGACCAGGCTGTCAGTCACTCCTGAGGTAGACCAGGCTGTGAGTCACACCTGGGGTAGACCAAGCTGCGAGTCACACCTGGGGTAGACCAAGCTGCGAGTCACACCTGGGGTAGACCAGGCTGTGAGTCACACCTGGGGTAGGACAAGCTGCGAGTCACACCTGGGGTAGACCAAGCTGCGAGTAACACCTGGGGTAGACCAGGCTTTGAGTCACACCTGGGTTAAATCAGGCTGCCAGTCACACCTGGGGTAGACCAGGCTATGATTCACACCTGTGGTCGACCAGGCTACGAGTCACACCTGGGGTATACCAGGCTGTGAGTCACTCCTGGGGTAGACCAGGCTATGATTCACACCTGGGTAGACAAGGCTGCAAGTCACACCTGGGGTAGACCAGGCTGTGAGTCACTCCTGGGGTAGACCAGGCTGTGAGTCACACCTGGGGTAGAACAAGCTGCGAGTCACACCTGGGGTAGAGCAAGCTGCGAGTCACACCTGGGGTAGACCAGGCTGTGAGTCACATCTGGGGTAGACCAAGCTGCGAGTCACACCTGGGGCAGACCAAGCTGCGAGTAACACCTGGGGTAGACCAGGCTTTGAGTCACACCTGGGGTAGACCAGGCTATGAGTCACACCTGGGGCAGACCAGGCTGTGAGTCACATATGTGGTAGACCAGGCTATGAGTCACACCTGGGGTAGACCAGGCTGCGAGTCACACCTGGGGTAGACCACGGTAGACCTAGACCAGGCTGCGAGCCACAGCTGCAGTAGACCAGGCTGCGAGTCACACCTGGGATAGACCAGGCTATGAGTCACACCTGGGGTAGACCAGGCTGCGAGTCACACCTGGGGTAGACCACGGTAGACCTAGACCAGGCTGCGAGTCACAGCTGCAGTAGATCAGGCTGCGAGTCACACCTGGGGTAGACCAGGCTATGAGTCACACCTGGGGTAGACCAGGCTGCGAGTCACACCTGGGGTAGACCACGGTAGACCTAGACCAGGCTGCGAGTCACAGCTGCAGTAGACCAGGCTGCGAGTCACACCTGGGGTAGACCAGGCTATGAGTCACACCTGGGGTAGACCAGGCTATGAGTCACACCTGGGGTAGACCAGGCTGCGAGTCACACCTGGGGTAGACCACAGTAGACCTAGACCAGGCTGCGAGTCACAGCTGCAGTAGACGAGGCTGCGAGTCACACCTGGGTAGACCAGGCTATGATTCACACCTGTGGTCGACCAGGCTGAGAGTCACACCTTGGGTAGACCAGGCTGTGAGTCACTCCTGGGGTAAACCAGGCTATGATTCACACCTGGGTAGACCAGGCTGCGAGTCACACCTCGAGTAGACCAGGCTGTGAGTCACATCTGGGGTAGACCAAGCTGCGAGTCACACCTGGGGCAGACCAAGCTGCGAGTAACACCTGGGGTAGACCAGGCTTTGAGTCACACCTGGGGTAGACCAGGCTGTGAGTCACACCTGGGGCAGACCAGGCTGTGAGTCACACCTGGGGTAGACCAGGCTATGAGTCACACCTGGGGTAGACCAGGCAGCGAGTCACACCTGGGGTAGACCAGGCTATGAGTCACACCTGGGGTAGACCAGGCTGCGAGTCACACCTGGGGTAGACCACGGTAGACCTAGACCAGGCTGCGAGTCACAGCTGCAGTAGACCAGGCTGCGAGTCACACCTGGTTAGACCAGGCTATGAGTCACACCTGGGATAGACCAGGCTGCGAGTCACACCTGGGGTAGACCACGGTAGACCTAGACCACGCTGCGAGTCACAGCTGCAGTAGACCAGGCTGTGAGTCACACCTGGGGTAGACCAGGCTTAGAGTCACACCTGGGGTAGACCAGGCTATGATTCACACCTGGGGTCGACCAGGCTGCGAGTCACACCTGGGGTAGACCAGGCTGTGAGTCACTCCTGGAGTAGACCAGGCTATGATTCACACCTGGGTAGACCAGGCTGCGAGTCACACCTGGAGTAGACCAGGCTGTGAGTCACTCCTGGGGTAGACCAGGCTGTGAGTCACACCTGGGGTAGACCAAGCTGCGAGTCACACCTGGGGTAGACCAAGCTACGAGTAACACCTGGGGTAGACCAGGCTTCGAGTCACACCCGGGGTAGACCAAGCTGCGAGTCACACCTGGGTTAGACCAGGCTGCGAGTCACACCTGGGTTAAATCAGGCTGCGAGTCACACCTGGGGTAGACCAGGCTATGATTCACACCTGGGGTCGACAAGGCTACGAGTCACACCTGGGGTAGACCAGGCTGTGAGTCACACCTGGGGTAGACCAAGCTGCGAGTCACACCTGGGGTAGACCAAGCTGCGAATAACACCTGGGGTAGACCAGGCTTCGAGTCACACCCGGGGTAGACCAAGCTGCGAGTCACACCTGGGTTAGAACAGGCTCCGAGTCACACCTGCGTTAAATCAGGCTGCGAGTCACACCTGGGGTAGACCAGGCTATGATTCACACCTGGGGTCGACAAGGCTACGAGTCACACCTGGGGTAGACCAGGCTGTGAGTCTCTCCTGGGGTAGACCAGGCTATGATTCACACCTGGGTAGACAAGGCTGCGAGTCACACCTGGGGTAGACCAGGCTGTGAGTCACTCCTGGGGTAGACCAGGCTGTGAGTCACACCTGGGGTAGACCAAGCTGCGAGTCACACCTGGGGTAGACCAAGCTGCAAGTCACACCTGGGGTAGACCAGGCTGTGAGTCACACCTGGGGTAGACCAAGCTGCGAGTCACACCTGGGGTAGACCAAACTGTGAGTAACACCTGGGGTAGACCAGGCTTTGAGTCACACCTGGGGTAGGCCAGGCTATGAGTCACACCTGGGGAAGACCAGGCTGTGAGTCACACCTGGGGTAGACCAGGCTGCGAGTCACACCTGGGATAGACCAGGCTGCGAGTCACACCTGGGGTAGACCACAGTAGACCTAGACCAGGCTGCGAGTCACAGCTGCAGTAGACCAGGCTGCGAGTCACACCTGGGGTAGACCAGGCTATGAGTCACACCTGGGGTAGACCAGGCTGCGAGTCACACCTGGGGTAGACCACGGTAGACCTAGGCCAGGCTGCGAGTCACACCTGGGGTAGACCACAGTAGACGTAGACCAGGCTGCGAGTCACAGCTGCAGTAGACCAGGCTGCGAGTCACACCTGGGGTAGACCAGGCTATGATTCACACCTGGGGTCGACCAGGCTGCGAGTCACACCTGGGGTAGACCAGGCTGTGAGTCACTCCTGGGATAGACCAGGCTATGATTCACACCTGGGTAGACCAGGCTGCGAGTCACACCTGGAGTAGACCAGGCTGTCAGTCACTCCTGGGGTAGACCAGGCTGTGAGTCACACCTGGGGTAGACCAAGCTGTGAGTCACACCTGGGGTAGAACAGGCTGCGAGTGACACCTGGGGTAGACCACGCTGTGAGTCACACCTGGGGTAGACCAAGCTGCGAGTCACACCTGGGGTAGACCAAGCTGCGAGTAACACCTGGGGTAGACCAGGCTTCGAGTCACACCTGGGGTAGACCAAGCTGCGAGTCACACCTGGGGTAGACCAGGCTGCGAGTCACACCTGGGGTAGACCAGGCTATGATTCACACCTGGGGTTCGACCAGGCTGCAAGTCACACCTGGGGTAGACCAGGCTGTGAGTCACTCCTGGGGTAGACCAGGCTGTGATTCACACCTGGGTAGAGCAGGCTGTGAGTCACTCCTGGGGTGGACCAAGTTGCGAGTCACACCTGGGGTAGACCAAGCTGTGAGTCACACCTGGGGTAGACCAGGCTGTGAGTCACACCTGGGGTAGACCAAGCTGCGAGTCAAACCTGGGGTAGACCAAGCTGTGAGTCACACCTGGGGTAGACCAAGCTGTGAGTCACACCTGGGGTAGACCAGGCTTTGAGTCACACCTGGGGTAGACCAGGCTATGAGTCACACCTGGGGCAGACCCGGCTGTGAGTCACACCTGGGGTAGACCAGGCTGCGAGTCACATCTGGGGTAGACCACGGTAGACCTAGACCAGGCTGGAGTCACAGCTGCAGTAGACCAGGCTGCGAGTCGCACCTGGGGTGGACCAGGCTATGAGTCACACCTGGGGTAGACCAGGCTATGATTCACACCTGGGGTCGACCAGGCTGCGATTCACACCTGGGGTAGACCAGGCTATGATTCACACCTGGGGTCGACCAAGCTGCGAGTCACACCTGGGGTAGACCAGGCTGTGAGTCACACCTGGGGTAGACCAAGCTGTGAGTAACACCTGGGGTAGACTAGGCTTCGAGTCACACCTGGGGTAGACCAAGCTGCGAGTCACACCTGGGGTAGGCCAGGCTGCGAGTCACGCCTGGGGTAGATCAGGCTATGATTCACACCTGGGGTCGACCAGGCTAAGAGTCACAACTGGGGTAGACCAGGCTGTGAGTCACACCTGGGTAGACAAGACTGCAAGTCACACCTGGGGTAGACCAGGCTGTGAGTCACTCCTGGGGTAGACCAGGCTGTGAGTGACACCTGGGGTAGACCAAGCTGCGAGTCACACCTGGGGTAAACCAAGCTGCGAGTCACACCTGGGGTCGACCTGGCTACGAGTCACAACTGGGGTAGACCAGGCTATGATTCACACCTGGGTAGACAAGGCTGCAAGTCACACCTGGGATAGACCAGGCTCTGAGTCACTCCTGGGGTAGACCAGGCTGTGAGTCACACCTGGGGTAGAACAAGCTGCGAGTCACACCTGGGGTAGACCAAGCTGTGAGTAACACCTGGGGTAGACCAGGCTTTGAGTCACACCTGGGGTAGACCAGGCTATGAGTCACACCTGGGGCAGACCAGGCTGTGAGTCACACCTGGGGTAGACCAGGCTATGAGTCACACCTGGGGTAGACCAGGCTGTGAGTCACACCTGGGATAGACCACGGTAGACCTAGACCAGGCTACGAGTCACAGCTGCAGTAGACCAGGCTGCGAGTCACACCTGGGGTAGACCAGGCTATGAGTCACACCTGGGGTAGACCAGGCTGCGAGTCACACCTGGGGGAGACCACGGTAGACCTAGACCAGGCTGCGAGTCACACCTGCGGTAGACCGCGCTGTGAGTCACAGCCGCGGTAGACCAGGCTGCGAGTCACACCTGGGGTAGGCAACGAGTCACACCTGGGTAGGCTGCGACTCACACCTGGGGTAGTCCAAGCTGCAAGTCACACCTGGGGTAGACCAGGCTGCGAGCCACACCTGGGGTAGACCACAGTAGACCAAGCAGTGAGTCGCTGTGAGTCACACCTGGGGTAGACCAGGCTGCGAGTCAAACCTGGGGTAGACCAAGCTGCGAGTCGCGCCTGGGGTAGACCAGGCTGAGAATCTCACCTGGGGTAGACCAGGCTGCGAGTCACACCTGTGGTACACCAGGCTGCGAGTCACACCTCGGGTAGACCAGGCTGCAAGTCACACTTGGGGTAGACCAGGCTGCGAGTAACACCTGGGGTAGACCAGGCTTTGAGTCACACCTGGGATAGACAAGGCTATGAGTCACACCTGGGGCAGACCAGGCTGTGAGTCACACCTGGGGTAGACCAGGCTATGAATCACACTTGGGGTAGACCAGGCTGCGAGTCACACCTGGGGTAGACCAGGCTGCGAGTCACACCTGGGGTAGACCAGGCTATGATTCACACCTGGGGTTCGACCAGGCTGCAAGTCACACCTGGGGTAGACCAGGCTGTGAGTCACTCCTGGGGTAGACCAGGCTGTGATTCACACCTGGGTAGAGCAGGCTGTGAGTCACTCCTGGGGTGGACCAAGTTGAGAGTCACACCTGGGGTAGACCAAGCTGTGAGTCACACCTGGGGTAGACCAGGCTGTGAGTCACACCTGGGGTAGACCAAGCTGCGAGTCAAACCTGGGGTAGACCAAGCTGTGAGTCACACCTGGGGTAGACCAAGCTGTGAGTCACACCTGGGGTAGACCAGGCTTTGTGTCACACCTGGGGTAGACCAGGCTATGAGTCACACCTGGGGCAGACCCGGCTGTGAGTCACACCTGGGGTAGACCAGGCTGCGAGTCACATCTGGGGTAGACCACGGTAGACCTAGACCAGGCTGGAGTCACAGCTGCAGTAGACCAGGCTGCGAGTCGCACCTGGGGTGGACCAGGCTATGAGTCACACCTGGGGTAGACCAGGCTATGATTCACACCTGGGGTCGACCAGGCTGCGATTCACACCTGGGGTAGACCAGGCTATGATTCACACCTGGGGTCGACCAAGCTGCGAGTCACACCTGGGGTAGACCAGGCTGTGAGTCACACCTGGGGTAGACCAAGCTGTGAGTAACACCTGGGGTAGACTAGGCTTCGAGTCACACCTGGGGTAGACCAAGCTGCGAGTCACACCTGGGGTAGACCAGGCTGCGAGTCACGCCTGGGGTAGATCAGGCTATGATTCACACCTGGGGTCGACCAGGCTAAGAGTCACAACTGGGGTAGACCAGGCTGTGAGTCACACCTGGGTAGACAAGACTGCGAGTCACACCTGGGGTAGACCAGGCTGTGAGTCACTCCTGGGGTAGACCAGGCTGTGAGTGACACCTGGGGTAGACCAAGCTGCGAGTCACACCTGGGGTAAACCAAGCTGCGAGTCACACCTGGGGTCGACCTGGCTACGAGTCACAACTGGGGTAGACCAGGCTATGATTCACACCTGGGTAGACAAAGCTGCAAGTCACACCTGGGATAGACCAGGCTCTGAGTCACTCCTGGGGTAGACCAGGCTGTGAGTCACACCTGGGGTAGAACAAGCTGCGAGTCACACCTGGGGTAGACCAAGCTGTGAGTAACACCTGGGGTAGACCAGGCTTTGAGTCACACCTGGGGTAGACCAGGCTATGAGTCACACCTGGGGCAGACCAGGCTGTGAGTCACACCTGGGGTAGACCAGGCTATGAGTCACACCTGGGGTAGACCAGGCTGTGAGTCACACCTGGGATAGACCACGGTAGACCTAGACCAGGCTACGAGTCACAGCTGCAGTAGACCAGGCTGCGAGTCACACCTGGGGTAGACCAGGCTATGAGTCACACCTGGGGTAGACCAGGCTGCGAGTCACACCTGGGGGAGACCACGGTAGACCTAGACCAGGCTGCGAGTCACACCTGCGGTAGACCAGGCTGTGAGTCACAGCCGCGGTAGACCAGGCTGCGAGTCACACCTGGGGTAGGCAACGAGTCACACCTGGGTAGGCTGCGACTCACACCTGGGGTAGTCCAAGCTGCAAGTCACACCTGGGGTAGACCAGGCTGCGAGCCACACCTGGGGTAGACCACAGTAGACCAAGCAGTGAGTCGCTGTGAGTCACACCTGGGGTAGACCAGGCTGCGAGTCAAACCTGGGGTAGACCAAGCTGCGAGTCGCGCCTGGGGTAGACCAGGCTGAGAATCTCACCTGGGGTAGACCAGGCTGCGAGTCACACCTGTGGTACACCAGGCTGCGAGTCACACCTCGGGTAGACCAGGCTGCAAGTCACACTTGGGGTAGACCAGGCTGCGAGTAACACCTGGGGTAGACCAGGCTTTGAGTCACACCTGGGATAGACAAGGCTATGAGTCACACCTGGGGCAGACCAGGCTGTGAGTCACACCTGGGGTAGACCAGGCTATGAATCACACTTGGGGTAGACCAGGCTGCGAGTCACACCTGGGGTAGACCACGGTAGACCTAGACCAGGCTGCGAGTCACAGCTGCAGTAGACCAGGCTGCGAGTCACACCTGGGGTAGACCAGGCTATGAGTCACACCTGGGGTAGACCAGGCTGCGAGTCACACCTGGGGTAGACCACGGTAGACCTAGACCAGGCTGCGAGTCACAGCTGCAGTAGACCAGGCAGCGAGTCACACCTGGGGTAGAGCAGGCTGTGAGTCACACCTGGGGTAGACCAAGCTGCAAGTCACACCTGGGGTAGACCAAGCTGCGAGTAACACCTGGGGTAGACCAGGCTTTGAGTCACACCTGGGGTAGACCAGGCTATGAGTCACACCTGGGGAAGACCAGGCTGCGAGTCACACCTGGGGTAGACCAGGCTGTGAGTCACTCCTGGGTAGACCAGGCTGTGAGTCACACCTGGGGTAGACCAAGCTGCGAGTCACACCTGGGGTAGACCAAGCTGCGAGTCACACCTGGGGTAGACCAGGCTGTGAGTCACACTTGGGGTAAACCAAGCTGCAAGACACACCTGGGGTAGACCAAGCTGCGAGTAACACCTGGGGTATACCAGGCTTCGAGTCACACCTGGGGTAGACCAAGCTGCAAGTCACACCTGGGGTAGACCAGGCTGTGAGTCACACCTGGGGTAGACCAGGCTATGATTCACACCTGGGGTCGACCAGGCTGCAAGTCATTCCTGGGGTAGACCAGGCTGTGAGTCACTCCTGGGGTAGACCAGGCTATGATCCACACGTGGGTAGACCAGGCTGTGAGTCACACCTGGGGTAGTCCAGGCTGTGAGTCACTCCTGGGGTAGACCAGGCTGTGAGTCACACCTGGCGTAGACCAAGCTGCGAGTCACACCTGGGGTAGACCAAGCTGCGAGTAACACCTGGGGTAGACCAGGCTTTGAGTCACACCTGGGGTAGACCAGGCTATGAGTCACACCTGGGGCAGACCAGGCTGTGAGTCACACCTGGGATAGACCAGGCTATGAGTCACACCTGGGGTAGACCAGGCTGCGAGTCACACCTGGAGTAGACCACGGTAGACCTAGACCAGGCTGCGAGTCACAGCTGCAGTAGACCAGGCTGCGAGTCACAC
The DNA here is from genome assembly GCF_040938575.1 of Ambystoma mexicanum. Taxonomy (NCBI): domain Eukaryota; kingdom Metazoa; phylum Chordata; class Amphibia; order Caudata; family Ambystomatidae; genus Ambystoma; species Ambystoma mexicanum. Next base: position 1,531,055,922 of record NC_090922.1, read on the forward strand.
CTGGGGTAGACCAGGCTATGAGTCACACCTGGGGTAGACCAGGCTGCGAGTCACACCTGGGGTAGACCAGGCTATGAGTCACACCTGGGGCAGACCAGGCTGCGAGTCACACCTGGGGTAGACCAGGCTGTGAGTCACTCCAGGGTAGACCAGGCTGTGTGTCCCACCTGGGGTAGACCAAGCTGTGAGTCACACCTGCGGTAGACCAAGCTGCGAGTCACACCTGGGGTAGACCAGGCTGTGAGTCACACCTGGGGTAGACCAAGCTGCAAGACACACCTGGGGTAGACCAAGCTGCGAGTAACACCTGGGGTAGACCAGGCTTCGAGTCACACCTGGGGTAGACCAAGCTGCGAGCCACACCTGGGGTAGACCAGGCTGCAAATCACACCTGGGGTAGACCAGGCTATGATTCACACCTGGGGTCGACCAGGCTGCGAGTCACACCTGGGGTAGACCAGGCTGCGAGTCACTCCTGGGGTAGACCAGGCTATGATTCACACCTTTGTAGACCAGACTGCGAGTCACACCTGGGGTAGACCACGGTAGACATAGACCAGGCTATGAGTCACACCTGGGGTAGGCCAGGCTGCTAGTCACACCTGGGGTAGACCAGGCTGCGAGTCACACCTGGGGTAGACCAGGCTGCAAGTCACACCTGTGGTAGACCAGGCTGTGAGTCACTCCTGGGGTAGACCAGGCTGCGAGTCACACCTGGGGTAGACCAGGCTGCTAGTCACACCTGGGGTACACCAGGCTGCAAGTCACACCTGGGGTAGATCAGGCTGCGTGTCAGACCTGGGATAGACCAGGCTGCGAGTCACACCTCTGGTGGACCAAGCTGACAGTCACACCTGGGGTAGACCAGGCTGTGAGTCACACCTGGGGTAGACCAAGCTGCGAGTCACACCTGGGGTAGACCAAGCTGCGAGTCACACCTGGGTAGACCAAGCTGCGAGTTACACCTGGTGTAGACCAGGCTGTGAGTCACACCTGGGGTAGACCATGCTGCAAGTCACACCCGGGGTAGAACAAGCTGTGAGTCACACCCGGGGTAGACCAAGCTGTGAGTCACACCTGGGGTAGACCAGGCTGCGAGTCACACCTGGGGTAGACCAGGCTGTGAGTCACACCCAGGGTAGACCAGGCTGTGAGTCACACCTGTGGTAGACCAAGCTGCGAGTCACACCTGGGGTAGACCAGGCTGTGAGTCACACCTGGGGTAGATCAGGCTGCGTGTCACACCTGTGGTAGACCAGGCTGCGAGTCACACCCGAGGTAGACCAAGCTGTGAGTCACACCTGGGGTAGACCAAGCTGAGAGTCACACTTGGGGTAGACCAAGCTGTGAGTCTCACCTGGGGTAGACCAGGCTGCGAGTCACACCTAGGGAAGACCAGGCTGTGAGTCACTCCTGGGGTGGACCAGGCTGCGAGTTACACCTGGGGTAGACCACGGTAGACCTAGACCAGGCTGCGAGTCACACCTGCGGTAGACCAGGCTGTGAGTCACAGCCGCGGTAGACCAGGCTGCGAGTCAGACCTCGGGTAGGCAACGAGTCACACCGCGGTAGGCTGCGAGTCACACCTGGGGTAGTCCAAGCTGCAAGTCACACCTGGGGTAGACCAGGCTGCGAGCCACACCTGGGGTAGACTACAGTAGACCAAGCAGCGAGTCGCTGTGAGTCACACCTGGGGTAGACCAGGCTGCGAGTCACACCTGGGGTAGACCAGGCTGCGAGTCACACCTGGGGTAGACCAAGCTGCGAGTCACACCTGGGTAGAACAAGCTGCAAGTTACACCTGGTGTAGAACAGGCTGTGAGTCACACCTGGGGTAGACCATGCTGCAAGTCACACCCGGGGTAGACCAAGCTGTGAGTCACACCCAGGGTAGACCAAGCTGTGAGTCACACCTGGGGTAGACCAGGCTGTGAGTCACACCTGGGGTAGACCAAGCTGTGAGTAACACCTGGGGTAGACTAGGCTTCGAGTCACACCTGGGGTAGACCAAGCTGCGAGTCACACCTGGGGTAGACCAGGCTGCGAGTCACGCCTGGGGTAGATCAGGCTATGATTCACACCTGGGGTCGACCAGGCTAAGAGTCACAACTGGGGTAGACCAGGCTGTGAGTCACACCTGGGTATACAAGACTGCGAGTCACACCTGGGGTAGACCAGGCTGTGAGTCACTCCTGGGGTAGACCAGGCTGTGAGTGACACCTGGGGTAGACCACGGTAGACCTAGACCAGGCTGCGAGTCACACCTGCGGTAGACCAGGCTGTGAGTCACAGCCGCGGTAGACCAGGCTGCGAGTCACACCTGGGGTAGGCAACGAGTCACACCTGGGTAGGCTGCGAGTCACACCTGGGGTAGTCCAAGCTGCAAGTCACACCTGGGGTAGACCAGGCTGCGAGCCACACCTAGGGTAGACTACAGTAGACCAAGCAGCGAGTCGCTGTGAGTCACACCTGGGGTAGACCAGGCTGTGAGTCACACCTGGGGTAGACCAGGCTGCGAGTCACACCTGGGGTAGACCAAGCTGCGAGTCACACCTGGGTCGACCAAGCAGCGAGTTACATCTGGTGTAGAACAGGCTGTGAGTCACACCTGGGGTAGACCATGCTGCAAGTCACACCTGGGGTAGACCAAGCTGTGAGTCACACCCGGGGTAGACCAAGCTGTGAGTCACACCTGAGGTAGACCAGGCTGCGAGTCACACCTGGGGTAGACCAGGCTGCGAGTCACACCTGGGGTAGACCACGGTAGACCTAGACCACGCTGCGAGTCACAGCTGCAGTAGACCAGGCTGTGAGTCACACCTGGGGTAGACCAGGCTGCGAGTCACACCTGGGGTAGACCAGGCTATGATTCACACCTGGGGTCGACCAGGCTGCGAGTCACACCTGGGGTAGACCAGGCTGTGAGTCACTCCTGGGGTAGACCAGGCTATGATTCACACCTGGGTAGACCAGGCTGCGAGTCACACCTGGAGTAGTCCAGGCTGTGAGTCACTCCTGGGGTAGACCAGGCTGTGAGTCACACCTGGGGTAGACCAAGCTGCGAGTCACACCTGGGGTAGACCAAGCTGCGAGTAACACCTGGGGTAGACCAGGCTTCGAGTCACACCCGGGGTAGACCAAGCTGCGAGTCACACCTGGGTTAGACCAGGCTGCGAGTCAAACCTGGGTTAAATCAGGCTGCGAGTCACACCTGGGGTAGACCAGGCTATGATTCACACCTGGGGTCGACAAGGCTACGAGTCACACCTGGGGTAGACCAGGCTGTGAGTCACACCTGGGGTAGACCAAGCTGCGAGTCACACCTGGGGTAGACCAAGCTGCGAATAACACCTGGGGTAGACCAGGCTTCGAGTCACACCCGGGGTAGACCAAGCTGCGAGTCACACCTGGGTTAGAACAGGCTGCGAGTCACACCTGGGTTAAATCAGGCTGCGAGTCACACCTGGGGTAGACCAGGCTATGATTCACACCTGGGATCGACAAGGCTACGAGTCACACCTGGGGTAGACCAGGCTGTGAGTCACTCCGGGGGTAGACCAGGCTATGATTCACACCTGATTCAGACAAGGCTGCGAGTCACACCTGGGGTAGACCAGGCTGTGAGTCACTCCTGGGGTGGACCAGGCTGTGAGTCACACCTGGGGTAGACCAAGCTGCGAGTCACACCTGGGGTAGACCAAGCTGCGAGTCACACCTGGGGTAGACCAGGCTGTGAGTCACACCTGGGGTAGACCAAGCTGCGAGTCACACCTGGGGTAGACCAAACTGTGAGTAACACCTGGGGTAGACCAGGCTTTGAGTCACTCCTGGGGTAGGCCAGGCTATGAGTCACACCTGGGGCAGACCAGGCTGTGAGTCACACCTGGGGTAGACCAGGCTGCGAGTCACACCTGGGGTAGACCACAGTAGACCTAGACCAGGCTGTGAGTCACAGCTGCAGTAGACCATCCTGTGAGTCATACCTGGGGTAGACCAGGCTATGAGTCACACCTGGGGTAGACCAGGCTGCGAGTCACACCTGGGGTAGACCACGGTAGACCCAGGCCAGGCTGCGAGTCACAGCTGCAGTAGACCAGGCTGCGAGTCACACCTGGGGTAGACCAAGCTATGAGTCACACCTGGGGTAGACCAGGCTATGAGTCACACCTGGGGTAGACCAGGCTATGATTCACACCTGGGGTAGACAAGGCTGCGAGTCACACCTGGGGCAGACCATCCTGTGAGTCATACCTGGGGTAGACCAGGCTATGAGTCACACCTGGGGTAGACCAGGCTTTCAGTCACACCTGGGGTAGACCACGGTAGACCTACACCAGGCTGCGAGTCACAGCTGCAGTAGACCAGGCTGCGAGTCACACCTGGGGAAAACCAGGCTATGAGTCACACCTGGGGTAGACCAGGCTATGATTCACACCTGGGGTCGACCAGGCTGCGAGTCACACCTGGGGAAAACCAGGCTATGAGTCACACCTGGGGTAGACCAGGCTATGATTCACACCTGGGGTAGACCAGGCTGTGAGTCACTCCTGGGGCAGACCAGGCTATGATTCACATCTGGGTAGACCAGGCTGCGAGTCACACCTGGGGTAGACCAGGCTGTGAGTCACACCTGTGGTAGACCAAGCTGCGAGTCTAGACCAGGCTGCGAGTCACACCTGCGGTAGACCAGGCTGTGAGTCGAGCCGCGGTAGACCAGGCTGCGAGTCACTCCTGGGGTAGGCAACGAGTCACACCTGGGTAGGCTGCGAGTCACACCTGGGGTAGTCCAGGCTGCGAGCCACACCTGGGGTAGACCACAGTAGACCAAGCAGCGAGTCGCTGTGAGTCACACCTGGGGTAGACCAGGCTGCGAGTCACACCTGGGGTAGACCAGGCTGCGAGTCACACCTTGGGTAGACCAAGCTGCGAGTCACACCTGGGTAGACCAAGCTGCGAGTTACACCTGGTGTAGACCAGGCTGTGAGTCATACCTGGGGTAGACCATGCTGCAAGTCACACCCGGGGTAGACCAAGCTGTGAGTCACAGCCGCGGTAGACCAGGCTGCGAGTCACACCTGGGGTAGGCAACGAGTCACACCTGGGTAGGCTGCGAGTCACACCTGGGGTAGTCCAAGCTGCAAGTCGCACCTGGGGTAGACCAGGCTGCGAGCCACACCTGGGGTAGACCACGGTAGACCAAGCAGCGAGTCGCTGCGAGTCACACCTGGGGTAGACCAAGCTGCGAGTCACGCCTGGGGTAGACCAGGCTGAGAATCACACCTGGGGTAGACCAGGCTTCGAGTCACACCTGTGGTACACCAGGCTGCGAGTCACACCTCGGGTAGACCATGCTACAAGTCACACCTGGGGTAGACCAGGCTTTGAGTCACACCTGGGGTAGACAAGGCTATGAGTCACACCTGGGGCAGACCAGGCTGTGAGTCACACCTGGGGCAGACCAGGCTGTGAGTCACACCTGGGGTAGACCAGGCTATGAGTCACACCTGGGGTAGACCAGGCTGCGAGTCACACCTGGGGTAGACCACGGTAGACCTAGACCAGGCTGCGAGTCACAGCTGCAGTAGACGAGGCTGCGAGTCACACCTGGGGTAGACCAGGCGATGAATCACACCTGGGGTAGACCAGGCTGCGAGTCACACTTGGGGTACACCAAGCTGTGAGTCACACCTGGGGTAAACCAGGCTGCGAGTCACGCCTGGGGTAGATCAGGCTGCGAGTCACACCTGGGGTAGACCAGGCTATGATTCACACCTGGGGTCGACTACGCTGCGAGTCAGTCACACCTGGGGTAGACCAGGCTGTGAGTCACTCCTGGGGTAGACCAAGCTATGATTCGCACCTGGGGTAGACCAGGCTGCGAGTCACACCTGGGGTAGACCAGGCTGTGAGTCACTCCTGGGGTAGACCAGGCTGTGAGTCACACCTGAGGTAGACCAAGCTGCGAGTCACACCTAGGGTAGACCAAGCTGCGAGTCACATCTGGGCTAGACCAGGCTGTGAGTCACACCTGGGATAGACCAAGCTGCGAGTAACACCTGGGGTAGACCAGGCTTTGAGTCACACCTGGGGCAGACCATCCTGTGAGTCATACCTGGGGTAGACCAGGCTATGAGTCACACCTGGGGTAGACCAGGCTTTCAGTCACACCTGGGGTAGACCACGGTAGACCTAGACCAGGCTGCGAGTCACAGCTGCAGTAGACCAGGCTGCGAGTCACACCTGGGGAAAACCAGGCTATGAGTCACACCTGGGGTAGACCAGGCTATGATTCACACCTGGGGTCGACCAGGCTGCGAGTCACACCTGGGGTAGACCAGGCTGTGAGTCACTCCCGGGGTAGACCAGGCTATGATTCACATCTGGGTAGACCAGGCTGCGAGTCACACCTGGGGTAGACCAGGCTGTCAGTCACTCCTGAGGTAGACCAGGCTGTGAGTCACACCTGGGGTAGACCAAGCTGCGAGTCACACCTGGGGTAGACCAAGCTGCGAGTCACACCTGGGGTAGACCAGGCTGTGAGTCACACCTGGGGTAGGACAAGCTGCGAGTCACACCTGGGGTAGACCAAGCTGCGAGTAACACCTGGGGTAGACCAGGCTTTGAGTCACACCTGGGTTAAATCAGGCTGCCAGTCACACCTGGGGTAGACCAGGCTATGATTCACACCTGTGGTCGACCAGGCTACGAGTCACACCTGGGGTAGACCAGGCTGTGAGTCACTCCTGGGGTAGACCAGGCTATGATTCACACCTGGGTAGACAAGGCTGCAAGTCACACCAGGGGTAGACCAGGCTGTGAGTCACTCCTGGGGTAGACCAGGCTGTGAGTCACACCTGGGGTAGAACAAGCTGCGAGTCACACCTGGGGTAGAGCAAGCTGCGAGTCACACCTGGGGTAGACCAGGCTGTGAGTCACATCTGGGGTAGACCAAGCTGCGAGTCACACCTGGGGCAGACCAAGCTGCGAGTAACACCTGGGGTAGACCAGGCTTTGAGTCACACCTGGGGTAGACCAGGCTATGAGTCACACCTGGGGCAGACCAGGCTGTGAGTCACATATGTGGTAGACCAGGCTATGAGTCACACCTGGGGTAGACCAGGCTGCGAGTCACACCTGGGGTAGACCACGGTAGACCTAGACCAGGCTGCGAGCCACAGCTGCAGTAGACCAGGCTGCGAGTCACACCTGGGATAGACCAGGCTATGAGTCACACCTGGGGTAGACCAGGCTGCGAGTCACACCTGGGGTAGACCACGGTAGACCTAGACCAGGCTGCGAGTCACAGCTGCAGTAGATCAGGCTGCGAGTCACACCTGGGGTAGACCAGGCTAAGAGTCACACCTGGGGTAGACCAGGCTGCGAGTCACACCTGGGGTAGACCACGGTAGACCTAGACCAGGCTGCGAGTCACAGCTGCAGTAGACCAGGCTGCGAGTCACACCTGGGGTAGACCAGGCTATGAGTCACACCTGGGGTAGACCAGGCTATGAGTCACACCTGGGGTAGACCAGGCTGCGAGTCACACCTGGGGTAGACCACAGTAGACCTAGACCAGGCTGCGAGTCACAGCTGCAGTAGACGAGGCTGCGAGTCACACCTGGGGTAGACCAGGCTATGAGTCACACCTGGGTAGACCAGGCTATGATTCACACCTGTGGTCGACCAGGCTGAGAGTCACACCTTGGGTAGACCAGGCTGTGAGTCACTCCTGGGGTAAACCAGGCTATGATTCACACCTGGGTAGACCAGGCTGCGAGTCACACCTCGAGAAGACCAGGCTGTGAGTCACATCTGGGGTAGACCAAGCTGCGAGTCACACCTGGGGCAGACCAAGCTGCGAGTAACACCTGGGGTAGACCAGGCTTTGAGTCACACCTGGGGTAGACCAGGCTGTGAGTCACACCTGGGGCAGACCAGGCTGTGAGTCACACCTGGGGTAGACCAGGCTATGAGTCACACCTGGGGTAGACCAGGCAGCGAGTCACACCTGGGGTAGACCAGGCTATGAGTCACACCTGGGGTAGACCAGGCTGCGAGTCACACCTGGGGTAGACCACGGTAGACCTAGACAAGGCTGCGAGTCACAGCTGCAGTAGACCAGGCTGCGAGTCACACCTGGGATAGACCAGGCTATGAGTCACACCTGGGGTAGACCAGGCTGCGAGTCACACCTGGGGTAGACCACGGTAGACCTAGACCAGGCTGCGAGTCACAGCTGCAGTAGACCAGGCTGCGAGTCACACCTGGTTAGACCAGGCTATGAGTCACACCTGGGATAGACCAGGCTGCGAGTCACACCTGGGGTAGACCACGGTAGACCTAGACCACGCTGCGAGTCACAGCTGCAGTAGACCAGGCTGTGAGTCACACCTGGGGTAGACCAGGCTAAGAGTCACACCTGGGGTAGACCAGGCTATGATTCACACCTGGGGTCGACCAGGCTGCGAGTCACACCTGGGGTAGACCAGGCTGTGAGTCACTCCTGGGGTAGACCAGGCTATGATTCACACCTGGGTAGACCAGGCTGCGAGTCACACCTGGAGTAGACCAGGCTGTGAGTCACTCCTGGGGTAGACCAGGCTGTGAGTCACACCTGGGGTAGACCAAGCTGCGAGTCACACCTGGGGTAGACCAAGCTGCGAGTAACACCTGGGGTAGACCAGGCTTCGAGTCACACCCGGGGTAGACCAAGCTGCGAGTCACACCTGGGTTAGACCAGGCTGCGAGTCACACCTGGGTTAAATCAGGCTGCGAGTCACACCTGGGGTAGACCAGGCTATGATTCACACCTGGGGTCGACAAGGCTACGAGTCACACCTGGGGTAGACCAGGCTGTGAGTCACACCTGGGGTAGACCAAGCTGCGAGTCACACCTGGGGTAGACCAAGCTGCGAATAACACCTGGGGTAGACCAGGCTTCGAGTCACACCCGGGGTAGACCAAGCTGCGAGTCACACCTGGGTTAGAACAGGCTGCGAGTCACACCTGGGTTAAATCAGGCTGCGAGTCACACCTGGGGTAGACCAGGCTATGATTCACACCTGGGGTCGACAAGGCTACGAGTCACACCTGGGGTAGACCAGGCTGTGAGTCACTCCGGGGGTAGACCAGGCTATGATTCACACCTGATTCAGACAAGGCTGCGAGTCACACCTGGGGTAGACCAGGCTGTGAGTCACTCCTGGGGTGGACCAGGCTGTGAGTCACACCTGGGGTAGACCAAGCTGCGAGTCACACCTGGGGTAGACCAAGCTGCGAGTCACACCTGGGGTAGACCAGGCTGTGAGTCACACCTGGGGTAGACCAACTGCGAGTCACACCTGGGGTAGACCAAACTGTGAGTAACACCTGGGGTAGACCAGGCTTTGAGTCACTCCTGGGGTAGGCCAGGCTATGAGTCACACCTGGGGCAGACCAGGCTGTGAGTCACACCTGGGGTAGACCAGGCTGCGAGTCACACCTGGGGTAGACCACAGTAGACCTAGACCAGGCTGCGAGTCACAGCTGCAGTAGACCATCCTGTGAGTCATACCTGGGGTAGACCAGGCTATGAGTCACACCTGGGGTAGACCAGGCTGCGAGTCACACCTGGGGTAGACCACGGTAGACCCAGGCCAGGCTGCGAGTCACAGCTGCAGTAGACCAGGCTGCGAGTCACACCTGGGGTAGACCAAGCTATGAGTCACACCTGGGGTAGACCAGGCTTTGAGTCACACCTGGGGTAGACCAGGCTATGATTCACACCTGGGGTAGACAAGGCTGCGAGTCACACCTGGGGCAGACCATCCTGTGAGTCATACCTGGGGTAGACCAGGCTATGAGTCACACCTGGGGTAGACCAGGCTTTCAGTCACACCTGGGGTAGACCACGGTAGACCTACACCAGGCTGCGAGTCACAGCTGCAGTAGACCAGGCTGCGAGTCACACCTGGGGAAAACCAGGCTATGAGTCACACCTGGGGTAGACCAGGCTATGATTCACACCTGGGGTCGACCAGGCTGCGAGTCACACCTGGGGAAAACCAGGCTATGAGTCACACCTAGGGTAGACCAGGCTATGATTCACACCAGGGGTAGACCAGGCTGTGAGTCACTCCTGGGGTAAACCAGGCTATGATTCACATCTGGGTAGACCAGGCTGCGAGTCACACCTGGGGTAGACCAGGCTGTGAGTCACACCTGTGGTAGACCAAGCTGCGAGTCTAGACCAGGCTGCGAGTCACACCTGCGGTAGACCAGGCTGTGAGTCGAGCCGCGGTAGACCAGGCTGCGAGTCACTCCTGGGGTAGGCAACGAGTCACACCTGGGTAGGCTGCGAGTCACACCTGGGGTAGTCCAAGCTGCAAGTCACACCTGGGGTAGTCCAGGCTGCGAGCCACACCTGGGGTAGACCACAGTAGACCAAGCAGCGAGTCGCTGTGAGTCACACCTGGGGTAGACCAGGCTGCGAGACACACCTGGGGTAGACCAGGCTGCGAGTCACACCTTGGGTAGACCAAGCTGCGAGTCACACCTGGGTAGACCAAGCTGCGAGTTACACCTGGTGTAGACCAGGCTGTGAGTCATACCTGGGGTAGACCATGCTGCAAGTCACACCCGGGGTAGACCAAGCTGTGAGTCACAGCCGCGGTAGACCAGGCTGCGAGTCACACCTGGGGTAGGCAACGAGTCACACCTGGGTAGGCTGCGAGTCACACCTGGGGTAGTCCAAGCTGCAAGTCGCACCTGGGGTAGACCAGGCTGCGAGCCACACCTGGGGTAGACCACGGTAGACCAAGCAGCGAGTCGCTGCGAGTCACACCTGGGGTAGACCAAGCTGCGAGTCACGCCTGGGGTAGACCAGGCTGAGAATCACACCTGGGGTAGACCAGGCTTCGAGTCACACCTGTGGTACAGCAGGCTGCGAGTCACACCTCGGGTAGACCATGCTACAAGTCACACCTGGGGTAGACCAGGCTTTGAGTCACACCTGGGGTAGACAAGGCTATGAGTCACACCTGGGGCAGACCAGGCTGTGAGTCACACCTGGGGCAGACCAGGCTGTGAGTCACACCTGGGGTAGACCAGGCTATGAGTCACACCTGGGGTAGACCAGGCTGCGAGTCACACCTGGGGTAGACCACGGTAGACCTAGACCAGGCTGCGAGTCACAGCTGCAGTAGACGAGGCTGCGAGTCACACCTGGGGTAGACCAGGCGATGAATCACACCTGGGGTAGACCAGGCTGCGAGTCACACTTGGGGTACACCAAGCTGTGAGTCACACCTGGGGTAAACCAGGCTGCGAGTCACGCCTGGGGTAGATCAGGCTGCGAGTCACACCTGGGGTAGACCAGGCTATGATTCACACCTGGGGTCAACTACGCTGCGAGTCAGTCACACCTGGGGTAGACCAGGCTGTGAGTCACTCCTGGGGTAGACCAAGCTATGATTCGCACCTGGGGTAGACCAGGCTGCGAGTCACACCTGGGGTAGACCAGGCTGTGAGTCACTCCTGGGGTAGACCAGGCTGTGAGTCACACCTGAGGTAGACCAAGCTGCGAGTCACACCTAGGGTAGACCAAGCTGCGAGTCACATCTGGGCTAGACCAGGCTGTGAGTCACACCTGGGATAGACCAAGCTGCGAGTAACACCTGGGGTAGACCAGGCTTTGAGTCACACCTGGGGCAGACCATCCTGTGAGTCATACCTGGGGTAGACCAGGCTATGAGTCACACCTGGGGTAGACCAGGCTTTCAGTCACACCTGGGGTAGACCACGGTAGACCTAGACCAGGCTGCGAGTCACAGCTGCAGTAGACCAGGCTGCGAGTCACACCTGGGGAAAACCAGGCTATGAGTCACACCTGGGGTAGACCAGGCTATGATTCACACCTGGGGTCGACCAGGCTGCGAGTCACACCTGGGGTAGACCAGGCTGTGAGTCACTCCCGGGGTAGACCAGGCTATGATTCACATCTGGGTAGACCAGGCTGCGAGTCACACCTGGGGTAGACCAGGCTGTCAGTCACTCCTGAGGTAGACCAGGCTGTGAGTCACACCTGGGGTAGACCAAGCTGCGAGTCACACCTGGGGTAGACCAAGCTGCGAGTCACACCTGGGGTAGACCAGGCTGTGAGTCACACCTGGGGTAGGACAAGCTGCGAGTCACACCTGGGGTAGACCAAGCTGCGAGTAACACCTGGGGTAGACCAGGCTTTGAGTCACACCTGGGTTAAATCAGGCTGCCAGTCACACCTGGGGTAGACCAGGCTATGATTCACACCTGTGGTCGACCAGGCTACGAGTCACACCTGGGGTAGACCAGGCTGTGAGTCACTCCTGGGGTAGACCAGGCTATGATTCACACCTGGGTAGACAAGGCTGCAAGTCACACCTGGCGTAGACCAGGCTGTGAGTCACTCCTGGGGTAGACCAGGCTGTGAGTCACACCTGGGGTAGAACAAGCTGCGAGTCACACCTGGGGTAGAGCAAGCTGCGAGTCACACCTGGGGTAGACCAGGCTGTGAGTCACATCTGGGGTAGACCAAGCTGCGAGTCACACCTGGGGCAGACCAAGCTGCGAGTAACACCTGGGGTAGACCAGGCTTTGAGTCACACCTGGGGTAGACCAGGCTATGAGTCACACCTGGGGCAGACCAGGCTGTGAGTCACATATGTGGTAGACCAGGCTATGAGTCACACCTGGGGTAGACCAGGCTGCGAGTCACACCTGGGGTAGACCACGGTAGACCTAGACCAGGCTGCGAGCCACAGCTGCAGTAGACCAGGCTGCGAGTCACACCTGGGATAGACCAGGCTATGAGTCACACCTGGGGTAGACCAGGCTGCGAGTCACACCTGGGGTAGACCACGGTAGACCTAGACCAGGCTGCGAGTCACAGCTGCAGTAGATCAGGCTGCGAGTCACACCTGGGGTAGACCAGGCTAAGAGTCACACCTGGGGTAGACCAGGCTGCGAGTCACACCTGGGGTAGACCACGGTAGACCTAGACCAGGCTGCGAGTCACAGCTGCAGTAGACCAGGCTGCGAGTCACACCTGGGGTAGACCAGGCTATGAGTCACACCTGGGGTAGACCAGGCTATGAGTCACACCTGGGGTAGACCAGGCTGCGAGTCACACCTGGGGTAGACCACAGTAGACCTAGACCAGGCTGCGAGTCACAGCTGCAGTAGACGAGGCTGCGAGTCACACCTGGGGTAGACCAGGCTATGAGTCACACCTGGGTAGACCAGGCTATGATTCACACCTGTGGTCGACCAGGCTGAGAGTCACACCTTGGGTAGACCAGGCTGTGAGTCACTCCTGGGGTAAACCAGGCTATGATTCACACCTGGGTAGACCAGGCTGCGAGTCACACCTCGAGTAGACCAGGCTGTGAGTCACATCTGGGGTAGACCAAGCTGCGAGTCACACCTGGGGCAGACCAAGCTGCGAGTAACACCTGGGGTAGACCAGGCTTTGAGTCACACCTGGGGTAGACCAGGCTGTGAGTCACACCTGGGGCAGACCAGGCTGTGAGTCACACCTGGGGTAGACCAGGCTGCGAGTCACACCTGGGGTAGACCACGGTAGACCTAGACAAGGCTGCGAGTCACAGCTGCAGTAGACCAGGCTGCGAGTCACACCTGGGATAGACCAGGCTATGAGTCACACCTGGGGTAGACCAGGCTGCGAGTCACACCTGGGGTAGACCACGGTAGACCTAGACCAGGCTGCGAGTCACAGCTGCAGTAGACCAGGCTGCGAGTCACACCTGGTTAGACCAGGCTATGAGTCACACCTGGGATAGACCAGGCTGCGAGTCACACCTGGGGTAGACCACGGTAGACCTAGACCACGCTGCGAGTCACAGCTGCAGTAGACCAGGCTGTGAGTCACACCTGGGGTAGACCAGGCTAAGAGTCACACCTGGGGTAGACCAGGCTATGATTCACACCTGGGGTCGACCAGGCTGCGAGTCACACCTGGGGTAGACCAGGCTGTGAGTCACTCCTGGGGTAGACCAGGCTATGATTCACACCTGGGTAGACCAGGCTGCGAGTCACACCTGGAGTAGACCAGGCTGTGAGTCACTCCTGGGGTAGACCAGGCTGTGAGTCACACCTGGGGTAGACCAAGCTGCGAGTCACACCTGGGGTAGACCAAGCTGCGAGTAACACCTGGGGTAGACCAGGCTTCGAGTCACACCCGGGGTAGACCAAGCTGCGAGTCACACCTGGGTTAGACCAGGCTGCGAGTCACACCTGGGTTAAATCAGGCTGCGAGTCACACCTGGGGTAGACCAGGCTATGATTCACACCTGGGGTCGACAAGGCTACGAGTCACACCTGGGGTAGACCAGGCTGTGAGTCACACCTGGGGTAGACCAAGCTGCGAGTCACACCTGGGGTAGACCAAGCTGCGAATAACACCTGGGGTAGACCAGGCTTCGAGTCACACCCGGGGTAGACCAAGCTGCGAGTCACACCTGGGTTAGAACAGGCTGCGAGTCACACCTGGGTTAAATCAGGCTGCGAGTCACATCTGGGGTAGACCAGGCTATGATTCACACCTGGGGTCGACAAGGCTACGAGTCACACCTGGGGTAGACCAGGCTGTGAGTCACTCCGGGGGTAGACCAGGCTATGATTCACACCTGATTCAGACAAGGCTGCGAGTCACACCTGGGGTAGACCAGGCTGTGAGTCACTCCTGGGGTGGACCAGGCTGTGAGTCACACCTGGGGTAGACCAAGCTGCGAGTCACACCTGGGGTAGACCAAGCTGCGAGTCATACCTGGGGTAGACCAGGCTGTGAGTCACACCTGGGGTAGACCAACTGCGAGTCACACCTGGGGTAGACCAAACTGTGAGTAACACCTGGGGTAGACCAGGCTTTGAGTCACTCCTGGGGTAGGCCAGGCTATGAGTCACACCTGGGGCAGACCAGGCTGTGAGTCACACCTGGGGTAGACCAGGCTGCGAGTCACACCTGGGGTAGACCACAGTAGACCTAGACCAGGCTGCGAGTCACAGCTGCAGTAGACCATCCTGTGAGTCATACCTGGGGTAGACCAGGCTATGAGTCACACCTGGGGTAGACCAGGCTGCGAGTCACACCTGGGGTGGACCACGGTAGACCTAGGCCAGGCTGCGAGTCACAGCTGCAGTAGACCAGGCTGCGAGTCACACCTGGGGTAGACCAAGCTATGAGTCACACCTGGGGTAGACCAGGCTATGAGTCACACCTGGGGTAGACCAGGCTATGATTCACACCTGGGGTAGACAAGGCTGCGAGTCACACCTGGGGCAGACCATCCTGTGAGTCATACCTGGGGTAGACCAGGCTATGAGTCACACCTGGGGTAGACCAGGCTTTCAGTCACACCTGGGGTAGACCACGGTAGACCTACTCCAGGCTGCGAGTCACAGCTGCAGTAGACCAGGCTGCGAGTCACACCTGGGGAAAACCAGGCTATGAGTCACACCTGTGGTAGACCAGGCTATGATTCACACCTGGGGTCGACCAGGCTGCGAGTCACACCTGGGGAAAACCAGGCTATGAGTCACACCTGGGGTAGACCAGGCTATGATTCACACCTGGGGTAGACCAGGCTGTGAGTCACTCCTGGGGTAGACCAGGCTATGATTCACATCTGGGTAGACCAGGCTGCGAGTCACACCTGGGGTAGACCAGGCTGTGAGTCACACCTGTGGTAGACCAAGCTGCGAGTCTAGACCAGGCTGCGAGTCACACCTGCGGTAGACCAGGCTGTGAGTCGAGCCGCGGTAGACCAGGCTGCGAGTCACTCCTGGGGTAGGCAACGAGTCACACCTGGGTAGGCTGCGAGTCACACCTGGGGTAGTCCAAGCTGCAAGTCACACCTGGGGTAGTCCAGGCTGCGAGCCACACCTGGGGTAGACCACAGTAGACCAAGCAGCGAGTCGCTGTGAGTCACACCTGGGGTAGACCAGGCTGCGAGTCACACCTGGGGTAGACCAGGCTGCGAGTCACACCTTGGGTAGACCAAGCTGCGAGTCACACCTGGGTAGACCAAGCTGCGAGTTACACCTGGTGTAGACCAGGCTGTGAGTCATACCTGGGGTAGACCATGCTGCAAGTCACACCCGGGGTAGACCAAGCTGTGAGTCACAGCCGCGGTAGACCAGGCTGCGAGTCACACCTGGGGTAGGCAACGAGTCACACCTGGGTAGGCTGCGAGTCACACCTGGGGTAGTCCAAGCTGCAAGTCGCACCTGGGGTAGACCAGGCTGCGAGCCACACCTGGGGTAGACCACGGTAGACCAAGCAGCGAGTCGCTGCGAGTCACACCTGGGGTAGACCAAGCTGCGAGTCACGCCTGGGGTAGACCAGGCTGAGAATCACACCTGGGGTAGACCAGGCTTCGAGTCACACCTGTGGTACACCAGGCTGCGAGTCACACCTCGGGTAGACCATGCTACAATTCACACCTGGGGTAGACCAGGCTTTGAGTCACACCTGGGGTAGACAAGGCTATGAGTCACACCCGGGGCAGACCAGGCTGTGAGTCACACCTGGGGCAGACCAGGCTGTGAGTCACACCTGGGGTAGACCAGGCTATGAGTCACACCTGGGGTAGACCAGGCTGCGAGTCACACCTGGGGTAGACCACGGTAGACCTAGACCAGGCTGCGAGTCACAGCTGCAGTAGACGAGGCTGCGAGTCACACCTGGGGTAGACCAGGCTATGAATCACACCTGGGGTAGACCAGGCTGCGAGTCACACTTGGGGTACACCAAGCTGTGAGTCACACCTGGGGTAAACCAGGCTGCGAGTCATGCCTGGGTTAGATCAGGCTGCGAGTCACACCTGGGGTAGACCAGGCTATGATTCACACCTGGGGTCGACTACGCTGCGAGTCAGTCACACCTGGGGTAGACCAGGCTGTGAGTCACTCCTGGGGTAGACCAAGCTATGATTCGCACCTGGGGTAGACCAGGCTGCGAGTCACACCTGGGGTAGACCAGGCTGTGAGTCACTCCTGGGGTAGACCAGGCTGTGAGTCACACCTGAGGTAGACCAAGCTGCGAGTCACACCTAGGGTAGACCAAGCTGCGAGTCACATCTGGGCTAGACCAGGCTGTGAGTCACACCTGGGATAGACCAAGCTGCGAGTAACACCTGGGGTAGACCAGGCTTTGAGTCACACCTGGGGCAGACCATCCTGTGAGTCATACCTGGGGTAGACCAGGCTATGAGTCACACCTGGGGTAGACCAGGCTTTCAGTCACACCTGGGGTAGACCACGGTAGACCTAGACCAGGCTGTGAGTCACAGCTGCAGTAGACCAGGCTGCGAGTCACACCTGGGGAAAACCAGGCTATGAGTCACACCTGGGGTAGACCAGGCTATGATTCACACCTGGGGTCGACCAGGCTGCGAGTCACACCTGGGGTAGACCAGGCTGTGAGTCACTCCCGGGGTAGACCAGGCTATGATTCACATCTGGGTAGACCAGGCTGCGAGTCACACCTGGGGTAGACCAGGCTGTCAGTCACTCCTGAGGTAGACCAGGCTGTGAGTCACACCTGGGGTAGACCAAGCTGCGAGTCACACCTGGGGTAGACCAAGCTGCGAGTCACACCTGCGGTAGACCAGGCTGTGAGTCGAGCCGCGGTAGACCAGGCTGCGAGTCACTCCTGGGGTAGGCAACGAGTCACACCTGGGTAGGCTGCGAGTCACACCTGGGGTAGTCCAAGCTGCAAGTCACACCTGGGGTAGTCCAGGCTGTGAGTCACACCTGGGGTAGACCAAGCTGTGAGTAACACCTGGGGTAGACTAGGCTTCGAGTCACACCTGGGGTAGACCAAGCTGCGAGTCACACCTGGGGTAGACCAGGCTGCGAGTCACGCCTGGGGTAGGTCAGGCTATGATTCACACCTGGGGTCGACCAGGCTAAGAGTCACAACTGGGGTAGACCAGGCTGTGAGTCACACCTGGGTAGACAAGACTGCGAGTCACACCTGGGGTAGACCAGGCTGTGAGTCACTCCTGGGGTAGACCAGGCTGTGAGTGACACCTGGGGTAGACCAAGCTGCGAGTCACACCTGGGGTAAACCAAGCTGCGAGTCACACCTGGGGTCGACCTGGCTACGAGTCACAACTGGGGTAGACCAGGCTATGATTCACACCTGGGTAGACAAGGCTGCAAGTCACACCTGGGATAGACCAGGCTCTGAGTCACTCCTGGGGTAGACCAGGCTGTGAGTCACACCTGGGGTAGAACAAGCTGCGAGCCACACCTGGGGTAGACCAAGCTGTGAGTAACACCTGGGGTAGACCAGGCTTTGAGTCACACCTGGGGTAGACCAGGCTATGAGTCACACCTGGGGCAGACCAGGCTGTGAGTCACACCTGGGGTAGACCAGGCTATGAGTCACACCTGGGGTAGACCAGGCTGTGAGTCAGACCTGGGATAGACCACAGTAGACCTAGACCAGGCTACGAGTCACAGCTGCAGTAGACCAGGCTGCGAGTCACACCTGGGGTAGACCAGGCTATGAGTCACACCTGGGGTAGACCAGGCTGCGAGTCACACCTGGGGGAGACCACGGTAGACCTAGACCAGGCTGCGAGTCACACCTGCGGTAGACCAGGCTGTGAGTCACAGCCGCGGTAGACCAGGCTGCGAGTCACACCTGGGGTAGGCAACGAGTCACACCTGGGTAGGCTGCGAGTAACACCTGGGGTAGTCCAAGCTGCAAGTCACACCTGGGGTAGACCAGGCTGCGAGCCACACTTGGGGTAGACCACAGTAGACCAAGCAGTGAGTCGCTGTGAGTCACAATTGGGGTAGACCAGGCTGTGAGTCACTCCTGGGGTAGACCAGGCTGTGAGTGACACCTGGGGTAGACCAAGCTGCGAGTCACACCTGGGGTAAACCAAGCTGCGAGTCACACCTGGGGTCGACCTGGCTACGAGTCACAACTGGGGTAGACCAGGCTATGATTCACACCTGGGTAGACAAGGCTGCAAGTCACACCTGGGATAGACCAGGCTCTGAGTCACTCCTGGGGTAGACCAGGCTGTGAGTCACACCTGGGGTAGAACAAGCTGCGAGTCACACCTGGGGTAGACCAAGCTGTGAGTAACACCTGGGGTAGACCAGGCTTTGAGTCACACCTGGGGTAGACCAGGCTATGAGTCACACCTGGGGCAGACCAGGCTGTGAGTCACACCTGGGGTAGACCAGGCTATGAGTCACACCTGGGGTAGACCAGGCTGTGAGTCACACCTGGGATAGACCACGGTAGACCTAGACCAGGCTACGAGTCACAGCTGCAGTAGACCAGGCTGCGAGTCACACCTGGGGTAGACCAGGCTATGAGTCACACCTGGGGTAGACCAGGCTGCGAGTCACACCTGGGGGAGACCACGGTAGACCTAGACCAGGCTGCGAGTCACACCTGCGGTAGACCAGGCTGTGAGTCACAGCCGCGGTAGACCAGGCTGCGAGTCACACCTGGGGTAGGCAACGAGTCACACCTGGGTAGGCTGCGAGTCACACCTGGGGTAGTCCAAGCTGCAAGTCACACCTGGGGTAGACCAGGCTGCGAGCCACACCTGGGGTAGACCACAGTAGACCAAGCAGTGAGTCGCTGTGAGTCACACCTGGGGTAGACCAGGCTGCGAGTCAAACCTGGGGTAGACCAAGCTTCGAGTCGCGCCTGGGGTAGACCAGGCTGAGAATCTCACCTGGGGTAGACCAGGCTGCGAGTCACACCTGTGGTACACCAGGCTGCGAGTCACACCTCGGGTAGACCAGGCTGCAAGTCACACTTGGGGTAGACCAGGCTGAGAGTAACACCTGGGGTAGACCAGGCTTTGAGTCACACCTGGGATAGACAAGGCTATGAGTCACACCTGGGGCAGACCAGGCTGTGAGTCACACCTGGGGTAGACCAGGCTATGAATCACACCTGGGGTAGACCAGGCTGCGAGTCACACCTGGGGTAGACCAGGCTGCGAGTCACACCTGGGGTAGACCACGGTAGACCTAGACCAGGCTGCGAGTCACAGCTGCAGTAGACCAGGCTGCGAGTCACACCTGGGGTAGACCAGGCTATGAGTCACACCTGGGGAAAACCAGGCTATGAGTCACACCTGGGGTAGACCAGGCTATGATTCACACCTGGGGTAGACCAGGCTGTGAGTCACTCCTGGGGTAGACCAGGCTATGATTCACATCTGGGTAGACCAGGCTGCGAGTCACACCTGGGGTAGACCAGGCTGTGAGTCACACCTGTGGTAGACCAAGCTGCGAGTCTAGACCAGGCTGCGAGTCACACCTGCGGTAGACCAGGCTGTGAGTCGAGCCGCGGTAGACCAGGCTGCGAGTCACTCCTGGGGTAGGCAACGAGTCACACCTGGGTAGGCTGCGAGTCACACCTGGGGTAGTCCAAGCTGCAAGTCACACCTGGGGTAGTCCAGGCTGCGAGCCACACCTGGGGTAGACCACAGTAGACCAAGCAGCGAGTCGCTGTGAGTCACACCTGGGGTAGACCAGGCTGCGAGTCACACCTGGGGTAGACCAGGCTGCGAGTCACACCTTGGGTAGACCAAGCTGCGAGTCACCCCTGGGTAGACCAAGCTGCGAGTTACACCTGGTGTAGACCAGGCTGTGAGTCATACCTGGGGTAGACCATGCTGCAAGTCACACCCGGGGTAGACCAAGCTGTGAGTCACAGCCGCGGTAGACCAGGCTGCGAGTCACACCTGGGGTAGGCAACGAGTCACACCTGGGTAGGCTGCGAGTCACACCTGGGTAGTCCAAGCTGCAAGTCGCACCTGGGGTAGACCAGGCTGCGAGCCACACCTGGGGTAGACCACGGTAGACCAAGCAGCGAGTCGCTGCGAGTCACACCTGGGGTAGACCAAGCTGTGAGTCACGCCTGGGGTAGACCAGGCTGAGAATCACACCTGGGGTAGACCAGGCTTCGAGTCACACCTGTGGTACACCAGGCTGCGAGTCACACCTCGGGTAGACCATGCTACAAGTCACACCTGGGGTAGACCAGGCTTTGAGTCACACCTGGGGTAGACAAGGCTATGAGTCACACCTGGGGCAGACCAGGCTGTGAGTCACACCTGGGGCAGACCAGGCTGTGAGTCACACCTGGGGTAGACCAGGCTATGAGTCACACCTGGGGTAGACCAGGCTGCGAGTCACACCTGGGGTAGACCACGGTAGACCTAGACCAGGCTGCGAGTCACAGCTGCAGTAGACGAGGCTGCGAGTCACACCTGGGGTAGACCAGGCTATGAATCACACCTGGGGAAGACCAGGCTGCGAGTCACACTTGGGGTACACCAAGCTGTGAGTCACACCTGGGGTAAACCAGGCTGCGAGTCACGCCTGGGGTAGATCAGGCTGCGAGTCACACCTGGGGTAGACCAGGCTATGATTCACACCTGGGGTCGACTACGCTGCGAGTCAGTCACACCTGGGGTAGACCAGGCTGTGAGTCACTCCTGGGGTAGACCAAGCTATGATTTGCACCTGGGGTAGACCAGGCTGCGAGTCACACCTGGGGTAGACCGGCTGTGAGTCACTCCTGGGGTAGACCAGGCTGTGAGTCACACCTGAGGTAGACCAAGCTGCGAGTCACACCTAGGGTAGACCAAGCTGCGAGTCACATCTGGGCTAGACCAGGCTGTGAGTCACACCTGGGATAGACCAAGCTGCGAGTAACACCTGGGGTAGACCAGGCTTTGAGTCACACCTGGGGCAGACCATCCTGTGAGTCATACCTGGGGTAGACCAGGCTATGAGTCGCACCTGGGGTAGACCAGGCTTTCAGTCACACCTGGGGTAGACCACGGTAGACCCAGACCAGGCTGCGAGTCACAGCTGCAGTAGACCAGGCTGCGAGTCACACCTGGGGAAAACCAGGCTATGAGTCACACCTGGGGTAGACCAGGCTATGATTCACACCTGGGGTCGACCAGGCTGCGAGTCACACCTGGGGTAGACCAGGCTGTGAGTCACTCCCGGGGTAGACCAGGCTATGATTCACATCTGGGTAGACCAGACTGCGAGTCACACCTGGGGTAGACCAGGCTGTCAGTCACTCCTGAGGTAGACCAGGCTGTGAGTCACACCTGGGATAGACCAAGCTGCGAGTCACACCTGGGGTAGACCAAGCTGCGAGTCACACCTGGGGTAGACCAGGCTGTGAGTCACACCTGGGGTAGGACAAGCTGCGAGTCACACCTGGGGTAGACCAAGCTGCGAGTAACACCTGGGGTAGACCAGGCTTTGAGTCACACCTGGGTTAAATCAGGCTGCCAGTCACACCTGGGGTAGACCAGGCTATGATTCACACCTGTGGTCGACCAGGCTACGAGTCACACCTGGGGTAGACCAGGCTGTGAGTCACTCCTGGGGTAGACCAGGCTATGATTCACACCTGGGTAGACAAGGCTGCAAGTCACACCTGGGGTAGACCAGGCTGTGAGTCACTCCTGGGGTAGACCAGGCTGTGAGTCACACCTGGGGTAGAACAAGCTGCGAGTCACACCTGGGGTAGAGCAAGCTGCGAGTCACACCTGGGGTAGACCAGGCTGTGAGTCACACCTGGGGTAGACCAAGCTGCGAGTCACACCTGGGGTAGACCAAGCTGCGAGTAACACCTGGGGTAGACCAGGCTTCGAGTCACACCCGGGGTAGACCAAGCTGCGAGTCACACCTGGGTTAGACCAGGCTGCGAGTCACACCTGGGTTAAATCAGGCTGCGAGTCACACCTAGGGTAGACCAGGCTATGATTCACACCTGGGGTCGACAAGGCTACGAGTCACACCTGGGGTATACCAGGCTGTGAGTCACACCTGGGGTAGACCAAGCTGCGAGTCACACCTGGGGTAGACCAAGCTGCGAATAACACCTGGGGTAGACCAGGCTTCGAGTCACACCCGGGGTAGACCAAGCTGCGAGTCACACCTGGGTTAGAACAGGCTCCGAGTCACACCTGCGTTAAATCAGGCTGCGAGTCACACCTTGGGTAGACCAGGCTATGATTCACACCTGGGGTCGACAAGGCTACGAGTCACACCTGGGGTAGACCAGGCTGTGAGTCTCTCCTGGGGTAGACCAGGCTATGATTCACACCTGGGTAGACAAGGCTGCGAGTCACACCTGGGGTAGACCAGGCTGTGAGTCACTCCTGGGGTAGACCAGGCTGTGAGTCACACCTGGGGTAGACCAAGCTGCGAGTCACACCTGGGGTAGACCAAGCTGCGAGTCACACCTGGGGTAGACCAGGCTGTGAGTCACACCTGGGGTAGACCAAGCTGCGAGTCACACCTGGGGTAGACCAAACTGTGAGTAACACCTGGGGTAGACCAGGCTTTGAGTCACACCTGGGGTAGGCCAGGCTATGAGTCACACCTGGGGAAGACCAGGCTGTGAGTCACACCTGGGGTAGACCAGGCTGCGAGTCACACCTGGGATAGACCAGGCTGCGAGTCACACCTGGGGTAGACCACAGTAGACCTAAACCAGGCTGCGAGTCACAGCTGCAGTAGACCAGGCTGCGAGTCACACCTGGGGTAGACCAGGCTATGAGTCACACCTGGGGTAGACCAGGCTGCGAGTCACACCTGGGGTAGACCACGGTAGACCTAGGCCAGGCTGCGAGTCACACCTGGGGTAGACCACAGTAGACGTAGACCAGGCTGCGAGTCACAGCTGCAGTAGACCAGGCTGCGAGTCACACCTGGGGTAGACCAGGCTATGATTCACACCTGGGGTCGACCAGGCTGCGAGTCACACCTGGGGTAGACCAGGCTGTGAGTCACTCCTGGGGTAGACCAGGCTATGATTCACACCTGGGTAGACCAGGCTGCGAGTCACACCTGGAGTAGACCAGGCTGTCAGTCACTCCTGGGGTAGACCAGGCTGTGAGTCACACCTGGGGTAGACCAAGCTGTGAGTCACACCTGGGGTAGAACAGGCTGCGAGTGACACCTGGGGTAGACCACGCTGTGAGTCACACCTGGGGTAGACCAAGCTGCGAGTCACACCTGGGGTAGACCAAGCTGCGAGTAACACCTGGGGTAGACCAGGCTTCGAGTCACACCTGGGGTAGACCAAGCTGCGAGTCACACCTGGGGTAGACCAGGCTGCGAGTCACACCTGGGGTAGACCAGGCTATGATTCACACCTGGGGTTCGACCAGGCTGCAAGTCACACCTGGGGTAGACCAGGCTGTGAGTCACTCCTGGGGTAGACCAGGCTGTGATTCACACCTGGGTAGAGCAGGCTGTGAGTCACTCCTGGGGTGGACCAAGTTGCAAGTCACACCTGGGGTAGACCAAGCTGTGAGTCACACATGGGGTAGACCAGGCTGTGAGTCACACCTGGGGTAGACCAAGCTGCGAGTCAAACCTGGGGTAGACCAAGCTGTGAGTCACACCTGGGGTAGACCAAGCTGTGAGTCACACCTGGGGTAGACCAGGCTTTGAGTCACACCTGGGGTAGACCAGGCTATGAGTCACACCTGGGGCAGACCCGGCTGTGAGTCACACCTGGGGTAGACCAGGCTGCGAGTCACATCTGGGGTAGACCACGGTAGACCTAGACCAGGCTGGAGTCACAGCTGCAGTAGACCAGGCTGCGAGTCGCACCTGGGGTGGACCAGGCTATGAGTCACACCTGGGGTAGACCAGGCTATGATTCACACCTGGGGTCGACCAGGCTGCGATTCACACCTGGGGTAGACCAGGCTATGATTCACACCTGGGGTCGACCAAGCTGCGAGTCACACCTGGGGTAGACCAGGCTGTGAGTCACACCTGGGGTAGACCAAGCTGTGAGTAACACCTGGGGTAGACTAGGCTTCGAGTCACACCTGGGGTAGACCAAGCTGCGAGTCACACCTGGGGTAGACCAGGCTGCGAGTCACGCCTGGGGTAGATCAGGCTATGATTCACACCTGGGGTCGACCAGGCTAAGAGTCACAACTGGGGTAGACCAGGCTGTGAGTCACACCTGGGTAGACAAGACTGCGAGTCACACCTGGGGTAGACCAGGCTGTGAGTCACTCCTGGGGTAGACCAGGCTGTGAGTGACACCTGGGGTAGACCAAGCTGCGAGTCACACCTGGGGTAAACCAAGCTGCGAGTCACACCTGGGGTCGACCTGGCTACGAGTCACAACTGGGGTAGACCAGGCTATGATTCACACCTGGGTAGACAAGGCTGCAAGTCACACCTGGGATAGACCAGGCTCTGAGTCACTCCTGGGGTAGACCAGGCTGTGAGTCACACCTGGGGTAGAACAAGCTGCGAGTCACACCTGGGGTAGACCAAGCTGTGAGTAACACCTGGGGTAGACCAGGCTTTGAGTCACACCTGGGGTAGACCAGGCTATGAGTCACACCTGGGGCAGACCAGGCTGTGAGTCACACCTGGGGTAGACCAGGCTATGAGTCACACCTGGGGTAGACCAGGCTGTGAGTTGCACCTGGGATAGACCACGGTAGACCTAGACCAGGCTACGAGTCACAGCTGCAGTAGACCAGGCTGCGAGTCACACCTGGGGTAGACCAGGCTATGAGTCACACCTGGGGTAGACCAGGCTGCGAGTCACACCTGGGGGAGACCATGGTAGACCTACACCAGGCTGCGAGTCACACCTGCGGTAGACCAGGCTGTGAGTCACAGCCGCGGTAGACCAGGCTGCGAGTCACACCTGGGGTAGGCAACGAGTCACACCTGGGTAGGCTGCGAGTCACACCTGGGGTAGTCCAAGCTGCAAGTCACACCTGGGGTAGACCAGGCTGCGAGCCACACCTGGGGTAGACCACAGTAGACCAAGCAGTGAGTCGCTGTGAGTCACACCTGGGGTAGACCAGGCTGTGAGTCACTCCTGGGGTAGACCAGGCTGTGAGTGACACCTGGGGTAGACCAAGCTGCGAGTCACACCTGGGGTAAACCAAGCTGCGAGTCACACCTGGGGTCGACCTGGCTACGAGTCACAACTGGGGTAGACCAGGCTATGATTCACACCTGGGTAGACAAGGCTGCAAGTCACACCTGGGATAGACCAGGCTATGAGTCACTCCTGGGGTAGACCAGGCTGTGAGTCACACCTGGGGTAGAACAAGCTGTGAGTAACACCTGGGGTAGACCAGGCTTTGAGTCACACCTGGGGTAGACCAGGCTATGAGTCACACCTGGGGCAGACCAGGCTGTGAGTCACACCTGGGGTAGACCAGGCTATGAGTCACACCTGGGGTAGACCAGGCTGTGAGTCACACCTGGGATAGACCACGGTAGACCTAGACCAGGCTACGAGTCACAGCTGCAGTAGACCAGGCTGCGAGTCACACCTGGGGTAGACCAGGCTATGAGTCACACCTGGGGTAGACCAGGCTGCGAGTCACACCTGGGGGAGACCACGGTAGACCTAGACCAGGCTGCGAGTCACACCTGCGGTAGACCAGGCTGTGAGTCACAGCCGCGGTAGACCAGGCTGCGAGTCACACCTGGGGGAGACCACGGTAGACCTAGACCAGGCTGCGAGTCACACCTGCGGTAGACCAGGCTGTGAGTCACAGCCGCGGTAGACCAGGCTGCGAGTCACACCTGGGGTAGGCAACGAGTCACACCTGGGTAGGCTGCGAGTCACACCTGGGGTAGTCCAAGCTGCAAGTCACACCTGGGGTAGACCAGGCTGCGAGCCACACCTGGGGTAGACCACAGTAGACCAAGCAGTGAGTCGCTGTGAGTCACACCTGGGGTAGACCAGGCTGCGAGTCAAACCTGGGGTAGACCAAGCTGCGAGTCGCGCCTGGGGTAGACCAGGCTGAGAATCTCACCTGGGGTAGACCAGGCTGCGAGTCACACCTGTGGTACACCAGGCTGCGAGTCACACCTCGGGTAGACCAGGCTGCAAGTCACACTTGGGGTAGACCAGGCTGCGAGTAACACCTGGGGTAGACCAGGCTTTGAGTCACACCTGGGATAGACAAGGCTATGAGTCACACCTGGGGCAGACCAGGCTGTGAGTCACACCTGGGGTAGACCAGGCTATGAATCACACCTGGGGTAGACCAGGCTGCGAGTCACACCTGGGGTAGACCAGGCTGCGAGTCACACCTGGGGTAGACCACGGTAGACCTAGACCAGGCTGCGAGTCACAGCTGCAGTAGACCAGGCTGCGAGTCACACCTGGGGTAGACCAGGCTATGAGTCACACCTGGGGAAAACCAGGCTATGAGTCACACCTGGGGTAGACCAGGCTATGATTCACACCTGGGGTAGACCAGGCTGTGAGTCACTCCTGGGGTAGACCAGGCTATGATTCACATCTGGGTAGACCAGGCTGCGAGTCACACCTGGGGTAGACCAGGCTGTGAGTCACACCTGGGGTAGACCAGGCTGCGAGTCACACCTGGGGTAGACCACGGTAGACCTAGACAAGGCTGCGAGTCACAGCTGCAGTAGACCAGGCTGCGAGTCACACCTGGGATAGACCAGGCTATGAGTCACACCTGGGGTAGACCAGGCTGCGAGTCACACCTGGGGTAGACCACGGTAGACCTAGACCAGGCTGCGAGTCACAGCTGCAGTAGACCAGGCTGCAAGTCACACCTGGTTAGACCAGGCTATGAGTTACACCTGGGATAGACCAGGCTGCGAGTCACACCTGGGGTAGACCACGGTAGACCTAGACCACGCTGCGAGTCACAGCTGCAGTAGACCAGGCTGTGAGTCACACCTGGGGTAGACCAGGCTATGATTCACACCTGGGGGCGACCAGGCTGCGAGTCACACCTGGGGTAGACCAGGCTGTGAGTCACTCCTGGGGTAGACCAGGCTATGATTCACACCTGGGTAGACCAGGCTGCGAGTCACACCTGGAGTAGACCAGGCTGTGAGTCACTCCTGGGGTAGACCAGGCTGTGAGTCACACCTGGGGTAGACCAAGCTGCGAGTCACACCTGGGGTAGACCAAGCTGCGAGTAACACCTGGGGTAGACCAGGCTTCGAGTCACACCCGGGGTAGACCAAGCTGCGAGTCACACCTGGGTTAGACCAGGCTGCGAGTCACACCTGGGTTAAATCAGGCTGCGAGTCACACCTGGGGTAGACCAGGCTATGATTCACACCTGGGGTCGACAAGGCTACGAGTCACACCTGGGGTAGACCAGGCTGTGAGTCACACCTGGGGTAGACCAAGCTGCGAGTCACACCTGGGGTAGACCAAGCTGCGAATAACACCTGGGGTAGACCAGGCTTCGAGTCACACCCGGGGTAGACCAAGCTGCGAGTCACACCTGGGTTAGAACAGGCTCCGAGTCACACCTGCGTTAAATCAGGCTGCGAGTCTCACCTGGGGTAGACCAGGCTATGATTCACACCTGGGGTCGACAAGGCTACGAGTCACACCTGGGGTAGACCAGGCTGTGAGTCTCTCCTGGGGTAGACCAGGCTATGATTCACACCTGGGTAGACAAGGCTGCGAGTCACACCTGGGGTAGACCAGGCTGTGAGTCACTCCTGGGGTAGACCAGGCTGTGAGTCACACCTGGGGTAGACGAAGCTGCGAGTCACACCTGGGGTAGACCAAGCTGCGAGTCACACCTGGGGTAGACCAGGCTGTGAGTCACACCTGGGGTAGACCAAGCTGCGAGTCACACCTGGGGTAGACCAAACTGTGAGTAACACCTGGGGTAGACCAGGCTTTGAGTCACACCTGGGGTAGGCCAGGCTATGAGTCACACCTGGGGAAGACCAGGCTGTGAGTCACACCTGGGGAAGACCAGGCTGCGAGTCACACCTGGGATAGACCAGGCTGCGAGTCACACCTGGGGTAGACCACAGTAGACCTAGACCAGGCAGCGAGTCACAGCTGCAGTATACCAGGCTGCGAGTCACACCTGGGGTAGACCACGCTATGAGTCACACCTGGGGTAGACCAGGCTGCGAGTCACACCTGGGGTAGACCACGGTAGACCTAGGCCAGGCTGCGAGTCACACCTGGGGTAGACCACAGTAGACGTAGACCAGGCTGCGAGTCACAGCTGCAGTAGACCAGGCTGCGAGTCACACCTGGGGTAGACCAGGCTATGATTCACACCTGGGGTCGACCAGGCTGCGAGTCACACCTGGGGTAGACCAGGCTGTGAGTCACTCCTGGGGTAGACCAGGCTATGATTCACACCTGGGTAGACCAGGCTGCGAGTCACACCTGGAGTAGACCAGGCTGTCAGTCACTCCTGGGGTAGACCAGGCTGTGAGTCACACCTGGGGTAGACCAAGCTGTGAGTCACACCTGGGGTAGAACAGGCTGCGAGTGACACCTGGGGTAGACCACGCTGTGAGTCACACCTGGGTAGACCAAGCTGCGAGTCACACCTGGGGTAGACCAAGCTGCGAGTAACACCTGGGGTAGACCAGGCTTCGAGTCACACCTGGGGTAGACCAAGCTGCGAGTCACACCTGGGGTAGACCAGGCTGCGAGTCACACCTGGGGTAGACCAGGCTATGATTCACACCTGGGGTTCGACCAGGCTGCAAGTCACACCTGGGGTAGACCAGGCTGTGAGTCACTCCTGGGGTAGACCAGGCTGTGATTCACACCTGGGTAGAGCAGGCTGTGAGTCACTCCTGGGGTGGACCAAGTTGCGAGTCACACCTGGGGTAGACCAAGCTGTGAGTCACACCTGGGGTAGACCAGGCTGTGAGTCACACCTGGGGTAGACCAAGCTGCGAGTCAAACCTGGGGTAGATCAAGCTGT
Organism: Ambystoma mexicanum; assembly: GCF_040938575.1. Taxonomy (NCBI): domain Eukaryota; kingdom Metazoa; phylum Chordata; class Amphibia; order Caudata; family Ambystomatidae; genus Ambystoma; species Ambystoma mexicanum. Next base: position 1,531,085,714 of record NC_090922.1, read on the forward strand.
GAGTCACACCTGGGGTAGACCAAGCTGTGAGTCACACCTGGGGTAGACCAGGCTTTGAGTCACACCTGGGGTAGACCAGGCTATGAGTCACACCTGGGGCAGACCCGGCTGTGAGTCACACCTGGGGTAGACCAGGCTGTGAGTCACATCTGGGGTAGACCACGGTAGACCTAGACCAGGCTGGAGTCACAGCTGCAGTAGACCAGGCTGCGAGTCGCACCTGGGGTGGACCAGGCTATGAGTCACACCTGGGGTAGACCAGGCTATGATTCACACCTGGGGTCGACCAGGCTGCGATTCACACCTGGGGTAGACCAGGCTATGATTCACACCTGGGGTCGACCAAGCTGCGAGTCACACCTGGGGTAGACCAGGCTGTGAGTCACACCTGGGGTAGACCAAGCTGTGAGTAACACCTGGGGTAGACCAGGCTGCGAGTCACACCTGGGGTAGACCAGGCTGCGAGTCACGCCTGGGGTAGATCAGGCTATGATTCACACCTGGGGTCGACCAGGCTAAGAGTCACAACTGGGGTAGACCAGGCTGTGAGTCACACCTGGGTAGACAAGACTGCGAGTCACACCTGGGGTAGACCAGGCTGTGAGTCACTCCTGGGGTAGACCAGGCTGTGAGTGACACCTGGGGTAGACCAAGCTGCGAGTCACACCTGGGGTAAACCAAGCTGCGAGTCACACCTGGGGTCGACCTGGCTACGAGTCACAACTGGGGTAGACCAGGCTATGATTCACACCTGGGTAGACAAGGCTGCAAGTCACACCTGGGATAGACCAGGCTCTGAGTCACTCCTGGGGTAGACCAGGCTGTGAGTCACACCTGGGGTAGAACAAGCTGCGAGTCACACCTGGGGTAGACCAAGCTGTGAGTAACAACTGGGGTAGACCAGGCTTTGAGTCACACCTGGGGTAGACCAGGCTATGAGTCACACCTGGGGCAGACCAGGCTGTGAGTCACACCTGGGGTAGACCAGGCTATGAGTCACACCTGGGGTAGACCAGGCTGTGAGTCACACCTGGGGTAAACCAAGCTGCGAGTCACACCTGGGGTCGACCTGGCTACGAGTCACAACTGGGGTAGACCAGGCTATGATTCACACCTGGGTAGACAAGGCTGCAAGTCACACCTGGGATAGACCAGGCTCTGAGTCACTCCTGGGGTAGACCAGGCTGTGAGTCACACCTGGGGTAAACCAAGCTGCGAGTCACACCTGGGGTCGACCTGGCTACGAGTCACAACTGGGGTAGACCAGGCTATGATTCACACCTGGGTAGACAAGGCTGCAAGTCACACCTGGGATAGACCAGGCTCTGAGTCACTCCTGGGGTAGACCAGGCTGTGAGTCACACCTGGGGTAGAACAAGCTGCGAGTCACACCTGGGGTAGACCAAGCTGTGAGTAACAACTGGGGTAGACCAGGCTTTGAGTCACACCTGGGGTAGACCAGGCTATGAGTCACACCTGGGGCAGACCAGGCTGTGAGTCACACCTGGGGTAGACCAGGCTATGAGTCACACCTGGGGTAGACCAGGCTGTGAGTCACACCTGGGATAGACCACGGTAGACCTAGACCAGGCTACGAGTCACAGCTGCAGTAGACCAGCTGCGAGTCACACCTGGGGTAGACCAGGCTATGAGTCACACCTGGGGTAGACCAGGCTGCGAGTCACACCTGGGGGAGACCACGGTAGACCTAGACCAGGCTGCGAGTCACACCTGCGGTAGACCAGGCTGTGAGTCACAGCCGCGGTAGACCAGGCTGCGAGTCACACCTGGGGAAGGCAACGAGTCACACCTGGGTAGGCTGCGAGTCACACCTGGGGTAGTCCAAGCTGCAAGTCACACCTGGGGTAGACCAGGCTGCGAGCCACACCTGGGGTAGACCACAGTAGACCAAGCAGTGAGTCGCTGTGAGTCACACCTGGGGTAGACCAGGCTGTGAGTCAAACCTGGGGTAGACCAAGCTGCGAGTCGCGCCTGGGGTAGACCAGGCTGAGAATCTCACCTGGGGTAGACCAGGCTGCGAGTCACACCTGTGGTACACCAGGCTGCGAGTCACACCTCGGGTAGACCAGGCTGCAAGTCACACTTGGGGTAGACCAGGCTGCGAGTAACACCTGGGGTAGACCAGGCTTTGAGTCACACCTGGGATAGACAAGGCTATGAGTCACACCTGGGGCAGGCCAGGCTGTGAGTCACACCTGGGGTAGACCAGGCTATGAATCACACCTGGGGTAGACCAGGCTGCGAGTCACACCTGGGGTAGACCACGGTAGACCTAGACCAGGCTGCGAGTCACAGCTGCAGTAGACCAGGCTGCGAGTCACACCTGGGGTAGACCAGGCTGTGAGTCACACCCAGGGTAGACCAGGCTGTGAGTCACACCTGTGGTAGACCAAGCTGCGAGTCACACCTGGGGTAGACCAGGCTGTGAGTCACACCTGGGGTAGATCAGGCTGCGAGTCACACCTGTGGTAGACCAGGCTGCGAGTCACACCCGAGGTAGACCAAGCTGTGAGTCACACCTGGGGTAGACCAAGCTGAGAGTCACACTTGGGGTAGACCAAGCTGTGAGTCTCACCTGGGGTAGACCAGGCTGCGAGTCACACCTAGGGAAGACCAGGCTGTGAGTCACTCCTGGGGTGGACCAGGCTGCGAGTCACACCTGGGGTAGACCACGGTAGACCTAGACCAGGCTGCGAGTCACACCTGCGGTAGACCAGGCTGTGAGTCACAGCCGCGGTAGACCAGGCTGCGAGTCACATCTGGGGTAGGCAACGAGTCACACCTGGGTAGGCTGCGAGTCACACCTGGGGTAGTCCAAGCTGCAAGTCACACCTGGGGTAGACCAGGCTGCGAGCCACACCTGGGATAGACTACAGTAGACCAAGCAGCGAGTCGCTGTGAGTCACACCTGGGGTATACCAGGCTGCGAGTCACACCTGGGGTAGACCAGGCTGCGAGTCACACCTGGGGTAGACCAAGCTGCGAGTCACACCTGGGTAGACCAAGCTGCAAGTTACACCTGGTGTAGAACAGGCTGTGAGTCACACCTGGGGTAGACCATGCTGCAAGTCACACCCGGGGTAGACCAAGCTGTGAGTCACACCCGGGGTAGACCAAGCTGTGAGTCACACCTGGGGTAGACCAGGCTGTGAGTCACACCTGGGGTAGACCAAGCTGTGAGTAACACCTGGGGTAGACTAGGCTTCGAGTCACACCTGGGGTAGACCAAGCTGCGAGTCACACCTGGGGTAGACCAGGCTGCGAGTCACGCCTGGGGTAGATCAGGCTATGATTCACACCTGGGGTCGACCAGGCTAAGAGTCACAACTGGGGTAGACCAGGCTGTGAGTCACACCTGGGTATACAAGACTGCGAGTCACACCTGGGGTAGACCAGGCTGTGAGTCACTCCTGGGGTAGACCAGGCTGTGAGTGACACCTGGGGTAGACCAAGCTGCGAGTCACACCTGGGGTAAACCAAGCTGCGAGTCACACCTGGGGTCGACCTGGCTACGAGTCACAACTGGGGTAGACCAGGCTATGATTCACACCTGGGTAGACAAGGCTGCAAGTCACACCTGGGATAGACCAGGCTGTGAGTCACTCCTGGGGTAGACCAGGCTGTGAGTCACACCTGGGGTAGAACAAGCTGCGAGTCACACCTGGGGTAGACCAAGCTGCGAGTAACACCTGGGGTAGACCAGGCTTTGAGTCACACCTGGGGTAGACCAGGCTATGAGTCACACCTGGGGCAGACCAGGCTGTGAGTCACACCTGGGGTAGACCAGGCTATGAGTCACACCTGGGGTAGACCAGGCTGTGAGTCACACCTGGGATAGACCACGGTAGACCTAGACCAGGCTACGAGTCACAGCTGCAGTAGACCAGGCTGCGAGTCACACCTGGGGTAGACCAGGCTATGAGTCACACCTGGGGTAGACCAGGCTGCGAGTCACACCTGGGGGAGACCACGGTAGACCTAGACCAGGCTGCGAGTCACACCTGCGGTAGACCAGGCTGTGAGTCACAGCCGCGGTAGACCAGGCTGCGAGTCACACCTGGGGTAGTCCAAGCTGCAAGTCACACCTGGGGTAGACCAGGCTGCGAGCCACACCTGGGGTAGACCACAGTAGACCAAGCAGTGAGTCGCTGTGAGTCACACCTGGGGTAGACCAGGCTGCGAGTCAAACCTGGGGTAGACCAAGCTGCGAGTCGCGCCTGGGGTAGACCAGGCTGAAAATCTCACCTGGGGTAGACCAGGCTGCGAGTCACACCTGTGGTACACCAGGCTGCGAGTCACACCTCGGGTAGACCAGGCTGCAAGTCACACTTGGGGTAGACCAGGCTGCGAGTAACACCTGGGGTAGACCAGGCTTTGAGTCACACCTGGGATAGACAAGGCTATGAGTCACACCTGGGGCAGACCAGGCTGTGAGTCACACCTGGGGTAGACCAGGCTATGAATCACACCTGGGGTAGACCAGGCTGCGAGTCACACCTGGGGTAGACCACGGTAGACCTAGACCAGGCTGCGAGTCACAGCTGCAGTAGACCAGGCTGCGAGTCACACCTGGGGTAGACCAGGCTATGAGTCACACCTGGGGTAGACCAGGCTGCGAGTCACACCTGGGGTAGACCACGGTAGACCTAGACCAGGCTGCGAGTCACAGCTGCAGTAGACCAGGCAGCGAGTCACACCTGGGGTAGAGCAGGCTGTGAGTCACACCTAGGGTAGACCAAGCTGCAAGTCACACCTGGGGTAGACCAAGCTGCGAGTAACACCTGGGGTAGACCAGGCTTTGAGTCACACCTGGGGTAGACCAGCCTATGAGTCACACCTGGGGAAGACCAGGGTGCGAGCCACACCTGGGGTAGACCAGGCTGTGACTCACTCTTGGGTAGACCAGGCTGTGAGTCACACCTGGGGTAGACCAAGCTGCGAGTCACACCTGGGGTAGACCAAGCTGCGAGTCACACCTGGGGTAGACCAGGCTGTGAGTCACACCTGGGGTAAACCAAGCTGCAAGACACACCTGGGGTAGACCAAGCTGCGAGTAACACCTGGGGTAGACCAGGCTTCGAGTCACACCTGGGGTAGACCAAGCTGCAAGTCACACCTGCGGTAGACCAGGCTGTGAGTCACACCTGGGGTAGACCAGGCTATGATTCACACCTGGGGTCGACCAGGCTGCGAGTCACACCTGGGGTAGACCATGCTTTGAGTCACTCCTGGGGTAGACCAGGCTATGATTCACACCTGGGTAGACCAGGCTGTGAGTCACACCTGGGTAGACCAGGCTGTGAGTCACACCTGGGGTAGTCCAGGCTGTGAGTCACTCCTGGGGTAGACCAGGCTGTGAGTCACACCTGGGGTAGACCAAGCTGTGAGTCACACCTGGGGTAGACCAAGCTGCGAGTAACACTTGAGGTAGACCAGGCTTTGAGTCACACCTGGTGTAGACCAGGCTATGAGTCACACCTGGGGCAGACCAGGCTGTGAGTCACACCTGGGATAGACCAGGCTATGAGTCACACCTGGGGTAGACCAGGCTGCGAGTCACACCTGGGGTAGACCACGGTAGACCTAGACCAGGCTGCGAGTCACAGCTGCAGTAGACCAGGCTGCGAGTCACACCTGGGGTAGACCAGGCTATGAGTCACACCTGGGGTAGACCAGGCTGCGAGTCACACCTGGGGTAGACCAGGCTGCGAGTCACACCTGGGATAGACCAGGCTGCGAGTCACACCTGGGGTAGACCACAGTAGACCTAGACCAGGCTGCGAGTCACAGCTGCAGTAGACCAGGCTGCGAGTCACACCTGGGGTAGACCAGGCTATGAGTCACACCTGGGGTAGACCAGGCTGCGAGTCACACCTGGGGTAGACCACGGTAGACCTAGGCCAGGCTGCGAGTCACACCTGGGGTAGACCACAGTAGACGTAGACCAGGCTGCGAGTCACAGCTGCAGTAGACCAGGCTGCGAGTCACACCTGGGGTAGACCAGGCTATGATTCACACCTGGGGTCGACCAGGCTGCGAGTCACACCTGGGGTAGACCAGGCTATGATTCACACCTGGGTAGACCAGGCTGTGAGTCACACCTGGAGTAGACCAGGCTGTCAGTCACTCCTGGGGTAGACCAGGCTGTGAGTCACACCTGGGGTAGACCAAGCTGTGAGTCACACCTGGGGTAGAACAGGCTGCGAGTGACACCTGGGGTAGACCACGCTGTGAGTCACACCTGGGTAGACCAAGCTGCGAGTCACACCTGGGGTAGACCAAGCTGCGAGTAACACCTGGGGTAGACCAGGCTTCGAGTCACACCTGGGGTAGACCAAGCTGCGAGTCACACCTGGGGTAGACCAGGCTGCGAGTCACACCTGGGGTAGACCAGGCTATGATTCACACCTGGGGTTCGACCAGGCTGCAAGTCACACCTGGGGTAGACCAGGCTGTGAGTCACTCCTGGGGTAGACCAGGCTGTGATTCACACCTGGGTAGAGCAGGCTGTGAGTCACTCCTGGGGTGGACCAAGTTGCGAGTCACACCTGGGGTAGACCAAGCTGTGAGTCACACCTGGGGTAGACCAGGCTGTGAGTCACACCTGGGGTAGACCAAGCTGCGAGTCAAACCTGGGGTAGATCAAGCTGTGAGTCACACCTGGGGTAGACCAAGCTGTGAGTCACACCTGGGGTAGACCAGGCTTTGAGTCACACCTGGGGTAGTCCAGGCTATGAGTCACACCTGGGGCAGACCCGGCTGTGAGTCACACCTGGGGTAGACCAGGCTGCGAGTCACATCTGGGGTAGACCACGGTAGACCTAGACCAGGCTGGAGTCACAGCTGCAGTAGACCAGGCTGCGAGTCGCACCTGGGGTGGACCAGGCTATGAGTCACACCTGGGGTAGACCAGGCTATGATTCACACCTGGGGTCGACCAGGCTGCGATTCACACCTGGGGTAGACCAGGCTATGATTCACACCTGGGGTCGACCAAGCTGCGAGTCACACCTGGGGTAGACCAGGCTGTGAGTCACACCTGGGGTAGACCAAGCTGTGAGTAACACCTGGGGTAGACCAGGCTGCGAGTCACACCTGGGGTAGACCAGGCTGCGAGTCACGCCTGGGGTAGATCAGGCTATGATTCACACCTGGGGTCGACCAGGCTAAGAGTCACAACTGGGGTAGACCAGGCTGTGAGTCACACCTGGGTAGACAAGACTGCGAGTCACACCTGGGGTAGACCAGGCTGTGAGTCACTCCTGGGGTAGACCAGGCTGTGAGTGACACCTGGGGTAGACCAAGCTGCGAGTCACACCTGGGGTAAACCAAGCTGCGAGTCACACCTGGGGTCGACCTGGCTACGAGTCACAACTGGGGTAGACCAGGCTATGATTCACACCTGGGTAGACAAGGCTGCAAGTCACACCTGGGATAGACCAGGCTCTGAGTCACTCCTGGGGTAGACCAGGCTGTGAGTCACACCTGGGGTAGAACAAGCTGTGAGTCACACCTGGGTAGACCAGGCTGTGAGTCACACCTGGAGTAGACCAGGCTGTCAGTCACTCCTGGGGTAGACCAGGCTGTGAGTCACACCTGGGGTAGACCAAGCTGTGAGTCACACCTGGGGTAGAACAGGCTGCGAGTGACACCTGGGGTAGACCACGCTGTGAGTCACACCTGGGTAGACCAAGCTGCGAGTCACACCTGGGGTAGACCAAGCTGCGAGTAACACCTGGGGTAGACCAGGCTTCGAGTCACACCTGGGGTAGACCAAGCTGCGAGTCACACCTGGGGTAGACCAGGCTGCGAGTCACACCTGGGGTAGACCAGGCTATGATTCACACCTGGGGTTCGATCAGGCTGCAAGTCACACCTGGGGTAGACCAGGCTGTGAGTCACTCCTGGGGTAGACCAGGCTGTGATTCACACCTGGGTAGAGCAGGCTGTGAGTCACTCCTGGGGTGGACCAAGTTGCGAGTCACACCTGGGGTAGACCAAGCTGTGAGTCACACCTGGGGTAGACCAGGCTGTGAGTCACACCTGGGGTAGACCAAGCTGCGAGTCAAACCTGGGGTAGATCAAGCTGTGAGTCACACCTGGGGTAGACCAAGTTGTGAGTCACACCTGGGGTAGACCAGGCTTTGAGTCACACCTGGGGTAGACCAGGCTATGAGTCACACCTGGGGCAGACCCGGCTGTGAGTCACACCTGGGGTAGACCAGGCTGCGAGTCACATCTGGGGTAGACCACGGTAGACCTAGACCAGGCTGGAGTCACAGCTGCAGTAGACCAGGCTGCGAGTCGCACCTGGGGTGGACCAGGCTATGAGTCACACCTGGGGTAGACCAGGCTATGATTCACACCTGGGGTCGACCAGGCTGCGATTCACACCTGGGGTAGACCAGGCTATGATTCACACCTGGGGTCGACCAAGCTGCGAGTCACACCTGGGGTAGACCAGGCTGTGAGTCACACCTGGGGTAGACCAAGCTGTGAGTAACACCTGGGGTAGACCAGGCTGCGAGTCACACCTGGGGTAGACCAGGCTGCGAGTCACGCCTGGGGTAGATCAGGCTATGATTCACACCTGGGGTCGACCAGGCTAAGAGTCACAACTGGGGTAGACCAGGCTGTGAGTCACACCTGGGTAGACAAGACTGCGAGTCACACCTGGGGTAGACCAGGCTGTGAGTCACTCCTGGGGTAGACCAGGCTGTGAGTGACACCTGGGGTAGACCAAGCTGCGAGTCACACCTGGGGTAAACCAAGCTGCGAGTCACACCTGGGGTCGACCTGGCTACGAGTCACAACTGGGGTAGACCAGGCTATGATTCACACCTGGGTAGACAAGGCTGCAAGTCACACCTGGGATAGACCAGGCTCTGAGTCACTCCTGGGGTAGACCAGGCTGTGAGTCACACCTGGGGTAGAACAAGCTGCGAGTCACACCTGGGGTAGACCAAGCTGTGAGTAACAACTGGGGTAGACCAGGCTTTGAGTCACACCTGGGGTAGACCAGGCTATGAGTCACACCTGGGGCAGACCAGGCTGTGAGTCACACCTGGGGTAGACCAGGCTATGAGTCACACCTGGGGTAGACCAGGCTGTGAGTCACACCTGGGGTAAACCAAGCTGCGAGTCACACCTGGGGTCGACCTGGCTACGAGTCACAACTGGGGTAGACCAGGCTATGATTCACACCTGGGTAGACAAGGCTGCTAGTCACACCTGGGATAGACCAGGCTCTGAGTCACTCCTGGGGTAGACCAGGCTGTGAGTCACACCTGGGGTAAACCAAGCTGCGAGTCACACCTGGGGTCGACCTGGCTACGAGTCACAACTGGGGTAGACCAGGCTATGATTCACACCTGGGTAGACAAGGCTACAAGTCACACCTGGGATAGACCAGGCTCTGAGTCACTCCTGGGGTAGACCAGGCTGTGAGTCACACCTGGGGTAGAACAAGCTGCGAGTCACACCTGGGGTAGACCAAGCTGTGAGTAACAACTGGGGTAGACCAGGCTTTGAGTCACACCTGGGGTAGACCAGGCTATGAGTCACACCTGGGGCAGACCAGGCTGTGAGTCACACCTGGGGTAGACCAGGCTATGAGTCACACCTGGGGTAGACCAGGCTGTGAGTCACACCTGGGATAGACCACGGTAGACCTAGACCAGGCTACGAGTCACAGCTGCAGTAGACCAGCTGCGAGTCACACCTGGGGTAGACCAGGCTATGAGTCACACCTGGGGTAGACCAGGCTGCGAGTCACACCTGGGGGAGACCACGGTAGACCTAGACCAGGCTGCGAGTCACACCTGCGGTAGACCAGGCTGTGAGTCACAGCCGCGGTAGACCAGGCTGCGAGTCACACCTGGGGAAGGCAACGAGTCACACCTGGGTAGGCTGCAAGTCACACCTGGGGTAGTCCAAGCTGCAAGTCACACCTGGGGTAGACCAGGCTGCGAGCCACACCTGGGGTAGACCACAGTAGACCAAGCAGTGAGTCGCTGTGAGTCACACCTGGGGTAGACCAGGCTGCGAGTCAAACCTGGGGTAGACCAAGCTGCGAGCCGCGCCTGGGGTAGACCAGGCTGAGAATCTCACCTGGGGTAGACCAGGCTGCGAGTCACACCTGTGGTACACCAGGCTGCGAGTCACACCTCGGGTAGACCAGGCTGCAAGTCACACTTGGGGTAGACCAGGCTGCGAGTAACACCTGGGGTAGACCAGGCTTTGAGTCACACCTGGGATAGACAAGGCTATGAGTCACACCTGGGGCAGACCAGGCTGTGAGTCACACCTGGGGTAGACCAGGCTATGAATCACACCTGGGGTAGACCAGGCTGCGAGTCACACCTGGGGTAGACCACGGTCGACCTAGACCAGGCTGCGAGTCACAGCTGCAGTAGACCAGGCTGCGAGTCACACCTGGGGTAGACCAGGCTATGAGTCACACCTGGGGTAGACCAGGCTGCGAGTCACACCTGGGGTAGACCACGGTAGACTTAGACCAGGCTGCGAGTCACAGCTGCAGTAGACCAGGCAGCGAGTCACACCTGGGGTAGAGCAGGCTGTGAGTCACACCTGGGGTAGACCAAGCTGCAAGTCACACCTGGGGTAGACCAAGCTGCGAGTAACACCTGGGGTAGACCAGGCTTTGAGTCACACCTGGGGAAGACCAGGCTGCGAGTCACACCTGGGGTAGACCAGGCTGTGAGTCACTCCTGGGTAGACCAGGCTGTGAGTCACACCTGGGGTAGACCAAGCTGCGAGTCACACCTGAGGTAGACCAAGCTGCGAGTCACACCTGGGGTAGACCAGGCTGTGAGTCACACCTGGGGTAAACCAAGCTGCAAGACACACCTGGCGTAGACCAAGCTGCGAGTAACACCTGGGGTAGACCAGGCTTCGAGTCACACCTGGGGTAGACCAAGCTGCAAGTCATACCTGGGGTAGACCAGGCTGTGAGTCACACCTGGGGTAGACCAGGCTATGATTCACACCTGGGGTCGACCAGGCTGCGAGTCACACCTGGGGTAGACCAGGCTGTGAGTCACTCCTGGGGTAGACCAGGCTATGATTCACACGTGGGTAGACCAGGCTGTGAGTCACACCTGGGGTAGTCCAGGCTGTGAGTCACTCCTGGGGTAGACCAGGCTGTGAGTCACACCTGGCGTAGACCAAGCTGCGAGTCACACCTGGGGTAGACCAAGCTGCGAGTAACACCTGGGGTAGACCAGGCTTTGAGTCACACCTGGGGTAGACCAGGCTATGAGTCACACCTGGGGCAGACCAGGCTGTGAGTCACACCTGGGATAGACTAGGCTATGAGTCACACCTGGGGTAGACCAGGCTGCGAGTCACACCTGGAGTAGACCACGGTAGACCTAGACCAGGCTGCGAGTCACAGCTGCAGTAGACAGGCTGCGAGTCACACCTGGGGTAGACCAGGCTATGAGTCACACCTGGGGTAGACCAGGCTGCGAGTCACACCTTGGATAGACCAGGCTATGAGTCACACCTGGGGCAGACCAGGCTGCGAGTCACACCTGGGGTAGACCAGGCTGTGAGTCACTCCAGGGTAGACCAGGCTGTGTGTCCCACCTGGGGTAGACCAAGCTGCGAGTCACACCTGCGGTAGACCAAGCTGCGAGTCACACCTGGGGTAGACCAAGCTGTGAGTCACACCTGGGGTAGACCAAGCTGCAAGACACACCTGGGGTAGACCAAGCTGCGAGTAACACCTGGGGTAGACCAGGCTTCGAGTCACACCTGGGGTAGACCAAGCTGCGAGCCACACCTGGGGTAGACCAGGCTGAAAATCACACCTGGGGTAGACCAGGCTATGATTCACACCTGGGGTCGACCAGGCTGCGAGTCACACCTGGGGTACACCAGGCTGCGAGTCACTCCTGGGGTAGACCAGGCTATGATTCACACCTGGGTAGACCAGACTGCGAGTCACACCTGGGGTAGACCACGGTAGACATAGACCAGGCTATGAGTCACACCTGGGGTAGGCCAGGCTGCTAGTCACACCTGGGGTAGACCACGGTAAACCTAGACCAAGCTGCAAGTCACACCTGGGGTAGACCAGGCTGCGAGTCACACCTGGGGTAGACCAGGCTGCAAGTCACACCTGTGGTAGACCAGGCTGTGAGTCACTCCTGGGGTAGACCAGGCTGCGAGTCACACCTGGGGTAGACCAGGCTGCTAGTCACACCTGGGGTACACCAGGCTGCAAGTCACACCTGGGGTAGATCAGGCTGCGTGTCAGACCTGGGATAGACCAGGCTGCGAGTCACACCTCTGGTGGACCAAGCTGACAGTCACACCTGGGTTAGACCAGGCTGTGAGTCACACCTGGGGTAGACCAAGCTGCGAGTCACACCTGGGGTAGACCAAGCTGCGAGTCACACCTGGGTAGACCAAGCTGCGAGTTACACCTGGTGTAGACCAGGCTGTGAGTCACACCTGGGGTAGACCATGCTGCAAGTCACACCCGGGGTAGAACAAGCTGTGAGTCACACCCGGGGTAGACCAAGCTGTGAGTCACACCTGGGGTAGACCAGGCTGAGAGTCACACCTGGGGTAGACCAGGCTGTGAGTCACACCCAGGGTAGACCAGGCTGTGAGTCACACCTGTGGTAGACCAAGCTGCGAGTCACACCTGGGGTAGACCAGGCTGTGAGTCACACCTGGGGTAGATCAGGCTGCGAGTCACACCTGTGGTAGACCAGGCTGCGAGTCACACCCGAGGTAGACCAAGCTGTGAGTCACACCTGGGGTAGACCAAGCTGAGAGTCACACTTGGGGTAGACCAAGCTGTGAGTCTCACCTGGGGTAGACCAGGCTGCGAGTCACACCTAGGGAAGACCAGGCTGTGAGTCACTCCTGGGGTGGACCAGGCTGCGAGTCACACCTGGTGTAGACCACGGTAGACCTAGACCAGGCTGCGAGTCACACCTGCGGTAGACCAGGCCGTGAGTCACAGCCGCGGTAGACCAGGCTGCGAGTCACACCTGGGGTAGGCAACGAGTCACACCTGGGTAGGCTGCGAGTCACACCTGGGGTAGTCCCAGCTGCAAGTCACACCTGGGGTAGACCAGGCTGCGAGCCACACCTGGGGTAGACTACAGTAGACCAAGCAGCGAGTCGCTGTGAGTCACACCTGGGGTATACCAGGCTGCGAGTCACACCTGGGGTAGACCAGGCTGCGAGTCACACCTGGGGTAGACCAAGCTGCGAGTCACACCTGGGTAGACCAAGCTGCAAGATACACCTGGTGTAGAACAGGCTGTGAGTCACACCTGGGGTAGACCATGCTGCAAGTCACACCCGGGGTAGACCAAGCTGTGAGTCACACCCGGGGTAGACCAAGCTGTGAGTCACACCTGGGGTAGACCAGGCTGTGAGTCACACCTGGGGTAGACCAAGCTGTGAGTAACACCTGGGGTAGACTAGGCTTCGAGTCACACCTGGGGTAGACCAAGCTGCGAGTCACACCTGGGGTAGACCAGGCTGCGAGTCACGCCTGGGGTAGATCAGGCTATGATTCACACCTGGGGTCGACCAGGCTAAGAGTCACAACTGGGGTAGACCAGGCTGTGAGTCACACCTGGGTATACAAGACTGCGAGTCACACCTGGGGTAGACCAGGCTGTGAGTCACTCCTGGGGTAGACCAGGCTGTGAGTGACACCTGGGGTAGACCAAGCTGCGAGTCACACCTGGGGTAAACCAAGCTGCGAGTCACACCTGGGGTCGACCTGGCTACGAGTCACAACTGGGGTAGACCAGGCTATGATTCACACCTGGGTAGACAAGGCTGCAAGTCACACCTGGGATAGACCAGGCTGTGAGTCACTCCTGGGGTAGACCAGGCTGTGAGTCACACCTGGGGTAGAACAAGCTGCGAGTCACACCTGGGGTAGACCAAGCTGCGAGTAACACCTGGGGTAGACCAGGCTTTGAGTCACACCTGGGGTAGACCAGGCTATGAGTCACACCTGGGGCAGACCAGGCTGTGAGTCACACCTGGGGTAGACCAGGCTATGAGTCACACCTGGGGTAGACCAGGCTGTGAGTCACACCTGGGATAGACCACGGTAGACCTAGACCAGGCTACGAGTCACAGCTGCAGTAGACCAGGCTGCGAGTCACACCTGGGGTAGACCAGGCTATGAGTCACACCTGGGGTAGACCAGGCTGCGAGTCACACCTGGGGGAGACCACGGTAGACCTAGACCAGGCTGCGAGTCACACCTGCGGTAGACCAGGCTGTGAGTCACAGCCGCGGTAGACCAGGCTGCGAGTCACACCTGGGGTAGTCCAAGCTGCAAGTCACACCTGGGGTAGACCAGGCTGCGAGCCACACCTGGGGTAGACCACAGTAGACCAAGCAGTGAGTCGCTGTGAGTCACACCTGGGGTAGACCAGGCTGCGAGTCAAACCTGGGGTAGACCAAGCTGCGAGTCGCGCCTGGGGTAGACCAGGCTGAGAATCTCACCTGGGGTAGACCAGGCTGCAAGTCACACCTGTGGTACACCAGGCTGCGAGTCACACCTCGGGTAGACCAGGCTGCAAGTCACACTTGGGGTAGACCAGGCTGCGAGTAACACCTGGGGTAGACCAGGCTTTGAGTCACACCTGGGATAGACAAGGCTATGAGTCACACCTGGGGCAGACCAGGCTGTGAGTCACACCTGGGGTAGACCAGGCTATGAATCACACCTGGGGTAGACCAGGCTGCGAGTCACACCTGGGGTAGACCACGGTAGACCTAGACCAGGCTGCGAGTCACAGCTGCAGTAGACCAGGCTGCGAGTCACACCTGGGGTAGACCAGGCTATGAGTCACACCTGGGGTAGACCAGGCTGCGAGTCACACCTGGGGTAGACCACGGTAGACCTAGACCAGGCTGCGAGTCACAGCTGCAGTAGACCAGGCAGCGAGTCACACCTGGGGTAGAGCAGGCTGTGAGTCACACCTAGGGTAGACCAAGCTGCAAGTCACACCTGGGGTAGACCAAGCTGCGAGTAACACCTGGGGTAGACCAGGCTTTGAGTCACACCTGGGGTAGACCAGCCTATGAGTCACACCTGGGGAAGACCAGGGTGCGAGTCACACCTGGGGTAGACCAGGCTGTGACTCACTCTTGGGTAGACCAGGCTGTGAGTCACACCTGGGGTAGACCAAGCTGCGAGTCACACCTGGGGTAGACCAAGCTGCGAGTCACACCTGGGGTAGACCAGGCTGTGAGTCACACCTGGGGTAAACCAAGCTGCAAGACACACCTGGGGTAGACCAAGCTGCGAGTAACACCTGGGGTAGACCAGGCTTCGAGTCACACCTGGGGTAGACCAAGCTGCAAGTCACACCTGCGGTAGACCAGGCTGTGAGTCACACCTGGGGTAGACCAGGCTATGATTCACACCTGGGGTCGACCAGGCTGCGAGTCACACCTGGGGTAGACCATGCTTTGAGTCACTCCTGGGGTAGACCAGGCTATGATTCACACCTGGGTAGACCAGGCTGTGAGTCACACCTGGGTAGACCAGGCTGTGAGTCACACCTGGGGTAGTCCAGGCTGTGAGTCACTCCTGGGGTAGACCAGGCTGTGAGTCACACCTGGGGTAGACCAAGCTGTGAGTCACACCTGGGGTAGACCAAGCTGCGAGTAACACTTGAGGTAGACCAGGCTTTGAGTCACACCTGGTGTAGACCAGGCTATGAGTCACACCTGGGGCAGACCAGGCTGTGAGTCACACCTGGGATAGACCAGGCTATGAGTCACACCTGGGGTAGACCAGGCTGCGAGTCACACCTGGGGTAGACCACGGTAGACCTAGACCAGGCTGCGAGTCACAGCTGCAGTAGACCAGGCTGCGAGTCACACCTGGGGTAGACCAGGCTATGAGTCACACCTGGGGTAGACCAGGCTGCGAGTCACACCTGGGGTAGACCAGGCTATGAGTCACACCTGGGGCAGACCAGGCTGCGAGTCACACCTGGGGTAGACCAGGCTGTGAGTCACTCCAGGGTAGACCAGGCTGTGTGTCACACCTGGGGTAGACCAAGCTGCGAGTCACACCTGCGGTAGACCAAGCTGCGAGTCACACCTGGGGTAGACCAGGCTGTGAGTCACACCTGGGGTAGACCAAGCTGCAAGACACACCTGGGGTAGACCAAGCTGCGAGTAACACCTGGGGTAGACCAGGCTTCGAGTCACACCTGGGGTAGACCAAGCTGCGAGCCACACCTGGGGTAGACCAGGCTGCAAATCACACCTGGTGTAGACCAGGCTATGATTCACACCTGGGGTCGACCAGGCTGCGAGTCACACCTGGGGTAGACCAGGCTGCGAGTCACTCCTGGGGTAGACCAGGCTATGATTCACACCTGGGTAGACCAGACTGCGAGTCACACCTGGGGTAGACCACGGTAAACCTAGACCAAGCTGCAAGTCACACCTGGGGTAGACCAGGCTTCGAGTCACACCTGGGGTAGACCAGGCTGCAAGTCACACCTGTGGTAGACCAGGCTGTGAGTCACTCCTGGGGTAGACCAGGCTGCGAGTCACACCTGGGGTAGACCAGGCTGCTAGTCACACCTGGGGTACACCAGGCTGCAAGTCACACCTGGGGTAGATCAGGCTGCGTGTCAGACCTGGGATAGACCAGGCTGCGAGTCACACCTGGGGTGGACCAAGCTGAGAGTCACACCTGGGGTAGACCAGGCTGTGAGTCACACCTGGGGTAGACCAGGCTGCGAGTCACACCTGGGGTAGACCAAGCTGCGAGTCACACCTGGGTAGACCAAGCTGCGAGTTACACCTGGTGTAGACCAGGCTGTGAGTCACACCTGGGGTAGACCATGCTGCAAGTCACACCCAGGGTAGACCAAGCTGTGAGTCACACCCGGGGTAGACCAAGCTGTGAGTCACACCTGGGGTAGACCAGGCTGCGAGTCACACCTGGGGTAGACCAGGCTGTGAGTCACACCCAGGGTAGACCAGGCTGTGAGTCACACCTGTGGTAGACCAAGCTGCGAGTCACACCTGGGGTAGACCAGGCTGTGAGTCACACCTGGGGTAGACCAGGCTGCGAGTCACACCTGTGGTAGACCAGGCTGCGAGTCACACCCGAGGTAGACCAAGCTGTGAGTCACACCTGGGGTAGACCAAGCTGTGAGTCTCACCTGGGGTAGACCAGGCTGCGAGTCACACCTAGGGAAGACCAGGCTGTGAGTCACTCCTGGGGTGGACCAGGCTGCGAGTCACACCTGGGGTAGACCACGGTAGACCTAGACCAGGCTGCGAGTCACACCTGCGGTAGACCAGGCTGTGAGTCACAGCTGCGGTAGACCAGGCTGCGAGTCACACCTGGGGTAGGCAACGAGTCACACCTGGGTAGGCTGCGAGTCACACCTGGGGTAGTCCAAGCTGCAAGTCACACCTGGGGTAGACCAGGCTGCGAGCCACACCTGGGGTAGACTACAGTAGACCAAGCAGCGAGTCGCTGTGAGTCACACCTGGGGTAGACCAGGCTGCAAGTCACACCTGGGGTAGACCAGGCTGCAAGTCACACCTGGGGTAGACCAAGCTGCGAGTCACACCTGGGTAGACCAAGCTGCGAGTTACACCTGGTGTAGAACAGGCTGTGAGTCACACCTGGGGTAGACCATGCTGCAAGTCACACCCGGGGTAGACCAAGCTGTGAGTCACACCCGGGGTAGACCAAGCTGTGAGTCACACCTGGGGTAGACCAGGCTGCGAGTCACACCTGGGGTAGACCAGGCTGCGAGTCACACCTGGGGTAGACCACGGTAGACCTAGACCACGCTGCGAGTCACAGC
This sequence comes from Ambystoma mexicanum, assembly GCF_040938575.1. Taxonomy (NCBI): domain Eukaryota; kingdom Metazoa; phylum Chordata; class Amphibia; order Caudata; family Ambystomatidae; genus Ambystoma; species Ambystoma mexicanum. The sequence goes on from NC_090922.1 coordinate 1,531,103,596, forward strand.
TGCAGTAGACCAGGCTGTGAGTCACACCTGGGGTAGACCAGGCTATGAGTCACACCTGGGGTAGACCAGGCTATGATTTACACCTGGGGTCGACCAGGCTGCGAGTCACACCTGGGGTAGACCAGGCTGTGAGTCACTCCTGGGGTAGACCAGGCTATGATTCACACCTGGGTAGACCAGGCTGCGAGTCACACCTGGAGTAAACCAGGCTGTGAGTCACTCCTGGGGTAGACCAGGCTGTGAGTCACACCTGGGGTAGACCAAGCTGCGAGTCACACCTGGGGTAGACCAAGCTGCGAGTAACACCTGGGGTAGACCAGGCTTCGAGTCACACCCGGGGTAGACCAAGCTGCGAGTCACACCTGGGTTAGACCAGGCTGCGAGTCACACCTGGGTTAAATCAGGCTGCGAGTCACACCTGGGGTAGACCAGGCTATGATTCACACCTGGGGTCGACAAGGCTACGAGTCACACCTGGGGTAGACCAGGCTGTGAGTCACACCTGGGGTAGACCAAGCTGCGAGTCACACCTGGGGTAGACCAAGCTGCGAATAACACCTGGGGTAGACCAGGCTTCGAGTCACACCCGGGGTAGACCAAGCTGCGAGTCACACCTGGGTTAGAACAGGCTGCGAGTCACACCTGGGTTAAATCAGGCTGCGAGTCACACCTGGGGTAGACCAGGCTATGATTCACACCTGGGGTCGACAAGGCTACGAGTCACACCTGGGGTAGACCAGGCTGTGAGTCACTCCTGGGGTAGACCAGGCTATGATTCACACCTGGGTAGACAAGGCTGCGAGTCACACCTGGGGTAGACCAGGCTGTGAGTCACTCCTGGGGTAGACCAGGCTGTGAGTCACACCTGGGGTAGACCAAGCTGCGAGTCACACCTGGGGTAGACCAAGCTGCGAGTCACACCTGGGGTAGACCAGGCTGTGAGTCACACCTGGGGTAGACCAAGCTGCGAGTCACACCTGGGGTAGACCAAACTGTGAGTAACACCTGGGGTAGACCAGGCTTTGAGTCACACCTGGGGTAGGCCAGGCTATGAGTCACACCTGGGGCAGACCAGGCTGTGAGTCACACCTGGGGTAGACCAGGCTGCGAGTCACACCTGGGGTAGACCAGGCTGCGAGTCACACCTGGGGTAGACCAGGCTGCGAGTCACAGCTGCAGTAGACCAGGCTGCGAGTCACACCTGGGGTAGACCAGGCTATGAGTCACACCTGGGGTATACCAGGCTGCGAGTCACACCTGGGATAGACCACGGTAGACCTAGGCCAGGCTGCGAGTCACAGCTGCAGTAGACCAGGCTGCGAGTCACACCTGGGGTAGACCAGGCTATGAGTCACACCTGGGGTAGACCAGGCTATGAGTCACACCTGGGGTAGACCAGGCTATGATTCACACCTGGGGTCGACCAGGCTGCGAGTCACACCTGGGGTAGACCAGGCTGTGAGTCACTCCTGGGGTAGACCAGGCTATGATTCACACCTGGGTAGACCAGGCTGCGAGTCACACCTGGAGTAGACCAGGCTGTCAGTCACTCCTGGGGTAGACCAGGCTGTGAGTCACACCTGGGGTAGACCAAGCTGTGAGTCACACCTGGGGTAGAACAGGCTGCAAGTGACACCTGGGGTAGACCACGCTGTGAGTCACACCTGGGGTAGACCAAGCTGCGAGTCACACCTGGGGTAGACCAAGCAGCGAGTAACACCTGGGGTAGACCAGGCTTCGAGTCACACCTGGGGTAGACCAAGCTGCGAGTCACACCTGGGGTAGACCAGGCTGCGAGTCACACCTGGGGTAGACCAGGCTATGATTCACACCTGGGGTTCGACCAGGCTGCAAGTCACACCTGGGGTAGACCAGGCTATGATTCACACCTGGGGTCGACCAGGCTGCGATTCACACCTGGGGTAGACCAGGCTATGATTCACACCTGGGGTAGACCAAGCTGCGAGTAACACCTGGGGTAGACTAGGCTGTGAGTCACACCTGGGGTAGACCAAGCTGCGAGTAACACCTGGGGTAGACTAGGCTTCGAGTCACACCTGGGGTAGACCAAGCTGCGAGTCACACCTGGGGTAGACCAGGCTGCGAGTCACTCCTGGGGTGGACCAAGCTGCGAGTCACACCTGGGGTAGACCAAGCTGTGAGTCACACCTGGGGTAGACCAGGCTGTGAGTCACACCTGGGGTAGACCAAGCTGCGAGTCAAACCTGGGGTAGACCAAGCTGTGAGTCACACCTGGGGTAGACCAAGCTGTGAGTCACACCTGGGGTAGACCAGGCTTTGAGTCACACCTGGGGTAGACCAGGCTATGAGTCACACCTGGGGCAGACCCGGCTGTGAGTCACACCTGGGGTAGACCAGGCTGCGAGTCACATCTGGGGTAGACCACGGTAGACCTAGACCAGGCTGGAGTCACAGCTGCAGTAGACCAGGCTGCGAGTCGCACCTGGGGTGGACCAATCTATGAGTCACACCTGGGGTAGACCAGGCTATGATTCACACCTGGGGTCGACCAGGCTGCGATTCACACCTGGGGTAGACCAGGCTATGATTCACACCTGGGGTAGACCAAGCTGCGAGTAACACCTGGGGTAGACTAGGCTGTGAGTCACACCTGGGGTAGACCAAGCTGCGAGTAACACCTGGGGTAGACTAGGCTTCGAGTCACACCTGGGGTAGACCAAGCTGCGAGTCACACCTGGGGTAGACCAGGCTGCGAGTCACGCCTGGGGTAGATCAGGCTATGATTCACAGCTGGGGTCGACCAGGCTAAGAGTCACAACTGGGGTAGACCAGGCTGTGAGTCACACCTGGGTAGACAAGACTGCGAGTCACACCTAGGGTAGACCAGGCTGTGAGTCACTCCTGGGGTAGACCAGGCTGTGAGTGACACCTGGGGTAGACCAAGCTGCGAGTCACACCTGGGGTAAACCAAGCTGCGAGTCACACCTGGGGTCGACCTGGCTACGAGTCACAACTGGGGTAGACCAGGCTATGATTCACACCTGGGTAGACAAGGCTGCAAGTCACACCTGGGATAGACCAGGCTGTGAGTCACTCCTGGGGTAGACCAGGCTGTGAGTCACACCTGGGGTAGAACAAGCTGCGAGTCACACCAGGGGTAGACCAAGCTGCGAGTAACACCTGGGGTAGACCGGGCTTTGAGTCACACCTGGGGTAGACCAGGCTATAAGTCACACCTGGGGCAGACCAGGCTGTGAGTCACACCTGGGGTAGACCAGGCTATGAGTCACACCTGGGGTAGACCAGGCTGTGAGTCACACCTGGGATAGACCACGGTAGACCTAGACCAGGCTACGAGTCACAGCTGCAGTAGACTAGGCTGCGAGTCACACCTGGGGTAGACCAGGCTATGAGTCACACCTGGGGTAGACCAGGCTGCGAGTCACACCTGGGGGAGACCACGGTAGACCTAGACCAGGCTGCGAGTCACACCTGGGGTAGGCAACGAGTCACACCTGGGTAGGCTGCGAGTCACACCTGGGGTAGTCCAAGCTGCAAGTCACACCTGGGGTAGACCAGGCTGCGAGCCACACCTGGGGTAGACCACAGTAGACCAAGCAGTGAGTCGCTGTGAGTCACACCTGGGGTAGACCAGGCTGCGAGTCAAACCTGGGGTAGACCAAGCTGCGAGTCGCGCCTGGGGTAGACCAGGCTGAGAATCTCACCTGGGGTAGACCAGGCTGCGAGTCACACCTGTGGTACACCAGGCTGCGAGTCACACCTCGGGTAGACCAGGCTGCAAGTCACACTTGGGGTAGACCAGGCTGCGAGTAACACCTGGGGTAGACCAGGCTTTGAGTCACACCTGGGATAGACAAGGCTATGAGTCACACCTGGGGCAGACCAGGCTGTGAGTCACACCTGGGGTAGACCAGGCTATGAATCACACCTGGGGTAGACCAGGCTGCGAGTCACACCTGGGGTAGACCACGGTCGACCTAGACCAGGCTGCGAGTCACAGCTGCAGTAGACCAGGCTGCGAGTCACACCTGGAGTAGAGCAGCCTGTGAGTCACACCTGGGGTAGACCAAGCTGCAAGTCACACCTGGGGTAGACCAAGCTGCGAGTAACACCTGGGGTAGACCAGGCTTTGAGTCACACCTGGGGTAGACCAGGCTATGAGTCACACCTGGGGAAGACCAGGCTGCGAGTCACACCTGGGGTAGACCAGGCTGTGAGTCACTCCTGGGTAGACCAAGCTGTGAGTCACACCTGGGGTAGACCAAGCTGCGAGTCACACCTGGGGTAGACCAAGCTGCGAGTCACACCTGGGGTAGACCAGGCTGTGAGTCACACCTGGGGTAAACCAAGCTGCAAGACACACCTGGGGTAGACCAAGCTGCGAGTAAAACCTGGGGTAGACCAGGCTTCGAGTCACACCTGGGGTAGACCAAGCTGCGAGTCACACCTGGGGTAGACCAGGCTGTGAGTCACACCTGGGGTAGACCAGGCTATGATTCACACCTGGGGTCGACCAGGCTGCGAGTCACACCTGGGGTAGACCAGGCTGTGAGTCACTCCTGGGGTAGACCAGGCTATGATTCACACCTGGGTAGACCAGGCTGTGAGTCACACCTGGGGTAGTCCAGGCTGTGAGTCACTCCTGGGGTCGACAAGGCTACGAGTCACACCTGGGGTAGACCAGGCTGTGAGTCACTCCTGGGGTAGACCAGGCTATGATTCACACCTGGGTAGACAAGGCTGCGAGTCACACCTGGGGTAGACCAGGCTGTGAGTCACTCCTGGGGTAGACCAGGCTGTGAGTCACACCTGGGGTAGACCAAGCTGCGAGTCACACCTGGGGTAGACCAAGCTGCGAGTCACACCTGGGGTAGACCAGGCTGTGAGTCACACCTGGGGTAGACCAAGCTGCGAGTCACACCTGGGGTAGACCAAACTGTGAGTAACACCTGGGGTAGACCAGGCTTTGAGTCACACCTGGGGTAGGCCAGGCTATGAGTCACACCTGGGGCAGACCAGGCTGTGAGTCACACCTGGGGTAGACCAGGCTGCGAGTCACACCTGGGGTAGACCAGGCTGCGAGTCACACCTGGGGTAGACCAGGCTGCGAGTCACAGCTGCAGTAGACCAGGCTGCGAGTCACACCTGGGGTAGACCAGGCTATGAGTCACACCTGGGGTATACCAGGCTGCGAGTCACACCTGGGATAGACCACGGTAGACCTAGGCCAGGCTGCGAGTCACAGCTGCAGTAGACCAGGCTGCGAGTCACACCTGGGGTAGACCAGGCTATGAGTCACACCTGGGGTAGACCAGGCTATGAGTCACACCTGGGGTAGACCAGGCTATGATTCACACCTGGGGTCGACCAGGCTGCGAGTCACACCTGGGGTAGACCAGGCTGTGAGTCACTCCTGGGGTAGACCAGGCTATGATTCACACCTGGGTAGACCAGGCTGCGAGTCACACCTGGAGTAGACCAGGCTGTCAGTCACTCCTGGGGTAGACCAGGCTGTGAGTCACACCTGGGGTAGACCAAGCTGTGAGTCACACCTGGGGTAGAACAGGCTGCAAGTGACACCTGGGGTAGACCACGCTGTGAGTCACACCTGGGGTAGACCAAGCTGCGAGTCACACCTGGGGTAGACCAAGCAGCGAGTAACACCTGGGGTAGACCAGGCTTCGAGTCACACCTGGGGTAGACCAAGCTGCGAGTCACACCTGGGGTAGACCAGGCTGCGAGTCACACCTGGGGTAGACCAGGCTATGATTCACACCTGGGGTTCGACCAGGCTGCAAGTCACACCTGGGGTAGACCAGGCTATGATTCACACCTGGGGTCGACCAGGCTGCGATTCACACCTGGGGTAGACCAGGCTATGATTCACACCTGGGGTAGACCAAGCTGCGAGTAACACCTGGGGTAGACTAGGCTGTGAGTCACACCTGGGGTAGACCAAGCTGCGAGTAACACCTGGGGTAGACTAGGCTTCGAGTCACACCTGGGGTAGACCAAGCTGCGAGTCACACCTGGGGTAGACCAGGCTGCGAGTCACTCCTGGGGTGGACCAAGCTGCGAGTCACACCTGGGGTAGACCAAGCTGTGAGTCACACCTGGGGTAGACCAGGCTGTGAGTCACACCTGGGGTAGACCAAGCTGCGAGTCAAACCTGGGGTAGACCAAGCTGTGAGTCACACCTGGGGTAGACCAAGCTGTGAGTCACACCTGGGGTAGACCAGGCTTTGAGTCACACCTGGGGTAGACCAGGCTATGAGTCACACCTGGGGCAGACCAGGCTGCGAGTCACATCTGGGGTAGACCACGGTAGACCTAGACCAGGCTGGAGTCACAGCTGCAGTAGACCAGGCTGCGAGTCGCACCTGGGGTGGACCAATCTATGAGTCACACCTGGGGTAGACCAGGCTATGATTCACACCTGGGGTCGACCAGGCTGCGATTCACACCTGGGGTAGACCAGGCTATGATTCACACCTGGGGTAGACCAAGCTGCGAGTAACACCTGGGGTAGACTAGGCTGTGAGTTACACCTGGGGTAGACCAAGCTGCGAGTAACACCTGGGGTAGACTAGGCTTCGAGTCACACCTGGGGTAGACCAAGCTGCGAGTCACACCTGGGGTAGACCAGGCTGCGAGTCACGCCTGGGGTAGATCAGGCTATGATTCACAGCTGGGGTCGACCAGGCTAAGAGTCACAACTGGGGTAGACCAGGCTGTGAGTCACACCTGGGTAGACAAGACTGCGAGTCACACCTAGGGTAGACCAGGCTGTGAGTCACTCCTGGGGTAGACCAGGCTGTGAGTGACACCTGGGGTAGACCAAGCTGCGAGTCACACCTGGGGTAAACCAAGCTGCGAGTCACACCTGGGGTCGACCTGGCTACGAGTCACAACTGGGGTAGACCAGGCTATGATTCACACCTGGGTAGACAAGGCTGCAAGTCACACCTGGGATAGACCAGGCTGTGAGTCACTCCTGGGGTAGACCAGGCTGTGAGTCACACCTGGGGTAGAACAAGCTGCGAGTCACACCAGGGGTAGACCAAGCTGCGAGTAACACCTGGGGTAGACCGGGCTTTGAGTCACACCTGGGGTAGACCAGGCTATAAGTCACACCTGGGGCAGACCAGGCTGTGAGTCACACCTGGGGTAGACCAGGCTATGAGTCACACCTGGGGTAGACCAGGCTGTGAGTCACACCTGGGATAGACCACGGTAGACCTAGACCAGGCTACGAGTCACAGCTGCAGTAGACTAGGCTGCGAGTCACACCTGGGGTAGACCAGGCTATGAGTCACACCTGGGGTAGACCAGGCTGCGAGTCACACCTGGGGGAGACCACGGTAGACCTAGACCAGGCTGCGAGTCACACCTGGGGTAGGCAACGAGTCACACCTGGGTAGGCTGCGAGTCACACCTGGGGTAGTCCAAGCTGCAAGTCACACCTGGGGTAGACCAGGCTGCGAGCCACACCTGGGGTAGACCACAGTAGACCAAGCAGTGAGTCGCTGTGAGTCACACCTGGGGTAGACCAGGCTGCGAGTCAAACCTGGGGTAGACCAAGCTGCGAGTCGCGCCTGGGGTAGACCAGGCTGAGAATCTCACCTGGGGTAGACCAGGCTGCGAGTCACACCTGTGGTACACCAGGCTGCGAGTCACACCTCGGGTAGACCAGGCTGCAAGTCACACTTGGGGTAGACCAGGCTGCGAGTAACACCTGGGGTAGACCAGGCTTTGAGTCACACCTGGGATAGACAAGGCTATGAGTCACACCTGGGGCAGACCAGGCTGTGAGTCACACCTGGGGTAGACCAGGCTATGAATCACACCTGGGGTAGACCAGGCTGCGAGTCACACCTGGGGTAGACCACGGTCGACCTAGACCAGGCTGCGAGTCACAGCTGCAGTAGACCAGGCTGCGAGTCACACCTGGAGTAGAGCAGCCTGTGAGTCACACCTGGGGTAGACCAAGCTGCAAGTCACACCTGGGGTAGACCAAGCTGCGAGTAACACCTGGGGTAGACCAGGCTTTGAGTCACACCTGGGGTAGACCAGGCTATGAGTCACACCTGGGGAAGACCAGGCTGCGAGTCACACCTGGGGTAGACCAGGCTGTGAGCCACTCCTGGGTAGACCAAGCTGTGAGTCACACCTGGGGTAGACCAAGCTGCGAGTCACACCTGGGGTAGACCAAGCTGCGAGTCACACCTGGGGTAGACCAGGCTGTGAGTCACACCTGGGGTAAACCAAGCTGCAAGACACACCTGGGGTAGACCAAGCTGCGAGTAAAACCTGGGGTAGACCAGGCTTCGAGTCACACCTGGGGTAGACCAAGCTGCGAGTCACACCTGGGGTAGACCAGGCTGTGAGTCACACCTGGGGTAGACCAGGCTATGATTCACACCTGGGGTCGACCAGGCTGCGAGTCACACCTGGGGTAGACCAGGCTGTGAGTCACTCCTGGGGTAGACCAGGCTATGATTCACACCTGGGTAGACCAGGCTGTGAGTCACACCTGGGGTAGTCCAGGCTGTGAGTCACTCCTGGGGTAGACCAGGCTGTGAGTCACACCTGGGGTAGACCAAGCTGCGAGTCACACCTGGGGTAGACCAAGCTGCGAGTAACACCTGGGGTAGACCAGGCTTTGAGTCACACCTGGGGTAGACCAGGCTATGAGTCACACCTGGGGCAGACCAGGCTGTGAGTCACATCTGGGATAGACCAGGCTATGAGTCACACCTGGGGTAGACCAGGCTGCGAGTCACACCTGGGGTAGACCACGGTAGACCTAGACCAGGCTGCGAGTCACAGCTGCAGTAGACCAGGCTGCGAGTCACACCTGGGGTAGACCAGGCTATGAGTCACACCTGGGGTAGACCAGGCTGCGAGTCACACCTGGGGTAGACAAGGCTATGAGTCACACCTGGGGCAGACCAGGCTGCGAGTCACACCTGGGGTAGACCAGGCTGTGAGTCACTCCAGGGTAGACCAGGCTGTGTGTCACACCTGGGGTAGACCAAGCTGCGAGTCACACCTGCGGTAGACCAAGCTGCGAGTCACACCTGGGGTAGACCAAGCTGCAAGACACACCTGGGGTAGACCAAGCTGCGAGTAACACCTGGGGTAGACCAGGCTTCGAGTCACACCTGGGGTAGACCAAGCTGCGAGCCACACCTGGGGTAGACAAGGCTGCAAATCACACCTGGGTTAGACCAGGCTGCGAGCCACACCTGGGGTAGACTACAGTAGACCAAGCAGCGAGTCGCTGTGAGTCACACCTGGGGTGGACCAGGCTGCGAGTCACACCTGGGGTAGACCACGGTAGACCTAGACCAGGCTGCGAGTCACACCTGCGGTAGACCAGGCTGTGAGTCACAGCTGCGGTAGACCAGGCTGCGAGTCACACCTGGGGTAGGCAACGAGTCACACCTGGGTAGGCTGCGAGTCACACCTGGGGTAGTCCAAGCTGCAAGTCACACCTGGGGTAGACCAGGCTGCGAGCCACACCTGGGGTAGACTACAGTAGACCAAGCAGCGAGTCGCTGTGAGTCACACCTGGGGTAGACCAGGCTGCGAGTCACACCTGGGGTAGACCAGGCTGCAAGTCACACCTGGGGTAGACCAAGCTGCGAGTCACACCTGGGTAGACCAAGCTGCGAGTTACACCTGGTGTAGAACAGGCTGTGAGTCACACCTGGGGTAGACCATGCTGCAAGTCACACCCGGGGTAGACCAAGCTGTGAGTCACACCCGGGGTAGACCAAGCTGTGAGTCACACCTGGGGTAGACCAGGCTGCGAGTCACACCTGGGGTAGACCAGGCTGCGAGTCACACCTGGGGTAGACCACGGTAGACCTAGACCAGGCTGCGAGTCACAGCTGCAGTAGACCAGGCTGTGAGTCACACCTGGGGTAGACCAGGCTATGAGTCACACCTGGGGTAGACCAGGCTATGATTTACACCTGGGGTCGACCAGGCTGCGAGTCACACCTGGGGTAGACCAGGCTGTGAGTCACTCCTGGGGTAGACCAGGCTATGATTCACACCTGGGTAGACCAGGCTGCGAGTCACACCTGGAGTAAACCAGGCTGTGAGTCACTCCTGGGGTAGACCAGGCTGTGAGTCACACCTGGGGTAGACCAAGCTGCGAGTCACACCTGGGGTAGACCAAGCTGCGAGTAACACCTGGGGTAGACCAGGCTTCGAGTCACACCCGGGGTAGACCAAGCTGCGAGTCACACCTGGGTTAGACCAGGCTGCGAGTCACACCTGGGTTAAATCAGGCTGCGAGTCACACCTGGGGTAGACCAGGCTATGATTCACACCTGGGGTCGACAAGGCTACGAGTCACACCTGGGGTAGACCAGGCTGTGAGTCACACCTGGGGTAGACCAAGCTGCGAGTCACACCTGGGGTAGACCAAGCTGCGAATAACACCTGGGGTAGACCAGGCTTCGAGTCACACCCGGGGTAGACCAAGCTGCGAGTCACACCTGGGTTAGAACAGGCTGCGAGTCACACCTGGGTTAAATCAGGCTGCGAGTCACACCTGGGGTAGACCAGGCTATGATTCACACCTGGGGTCGACAAGGCTACGAGTCACACCTGGGGTAGACCAGGCTGTGAGTCACTCCTGGGGTAGACCAGGCTATGATTCACACCTGGGTAGACAAGGCTGCGAGTCACACCTGGGGTAGACCAGGCTGTGAGTCACTCCTGGGGTAGACCAGGCTGTGAGTCACACCTGGGGTAGACCAAGCTGCGAGTCACACCTGGGGTAGACCAAGCTGCGAGTCACACCTGGGGTAGACCAGGCTGTGAGTCACACCTGGGGTAGACCAAGCTGCGAGTCACACCTGGGGTAGACCAAACTGTGAGTAACACCTGGGGTAGACCAGGCTTTGAGTCACACCTGGGGTAGGCCAGGCTATGAGTCACACCTGGGGCAGACCAGGCTGTGAGTCACACCTGGGGTAGACCAGGCTGCGAGTCACACCTGGGGTAGACCAGGCTGCGAGTCACACCTGGGGTAGACCAGGCTGCGAGTCACAGCTGCAGTAGACCAGGCTGCGAGTCACACCTGGGGTAGACCAGGCTATGAGTCACACCTGGGGTATACCAGGCTGCGAGTCACACCTGGGATAGACCACGGTAGACCTAGGCCAGGCTGCGAGTCACAGCTGCAGTAGACCAGGCTGCGAGTCACACCTGGGGTAGACCAGGCTATGAGTCACACCTGGGGTAGACCAGGCTATGAGTCACACCTGGGGTAGACCAGGCTATGATTCACACCTGGGGTCGACCAAGCTGCGAGTCACACCTGGGGTAGACCAGGCTGTGAGTCACTCGTGGGGTAGACCAGGCTATGATTCACACCTGGGTAGACCAGGCTGCGAGTCACACCTGGAGTAGACCAGGCTGTCAGTCACTCCTGGGGTAGACCAGGCTGTGAGTCACACCTGGGGTAGACCAAGCTGTGAGTCACACCTGGGGTAGAACAGGCTGCGAGTGACACCTGGGGTAGACCACGCTGTGAGTCACACCTGGGGTAGACCAAGCTGCGAGTCACACCTGGGGTAGACCAAGCTGCGAGTAACACCTGGGGTAGACCAGGCTTCGAGTCACACCTGGGGTAGACCAAGCTGCGAGTCACACCTGGGGTAGACCAGGCTGCGAGTCACACCTGGGGTAGACCAGGCTATGATTCACACCTGGGGTTCGACCAGGCTGCAAGTCACACCTGGGGTAGACCAGGCTGTGAGTCACTCCTGGGGTAGACCAGGCTGTGATTCACACCTGGGTAGAGCAGGCTGTGAGTCACTCCTGGGGTGGACAAAGTTGCGAGTCACACCTGGGGTAGACCAAGCTGTGAGTCACACCTGGGGTAGACCAGGCTGTGAGTCACACCTGGGGTAGACCAAGCTGCGAGTCAAACCTGGGGTAGACCAAGCTGTGAGTCACACCTGGGGTAGACCAAGCTGTGAGTCACACCTGGGGTAGACCAGGCTTTGAGTCACACCTGGGGTAGACCAGGCTATGAGTCACACCTGGGGCAGACCCGGCTGTGAGTCACACCTGGGGTAGACCAGGCTGCGAGTCACATCTGGGGTAGACCACGGTAGACCTAGACCAGGCTGGAGTCACAGCTGCAGTAGACCAGGCTGCGAGTCGCACCTGGGGTGGACCAATCTATGAGTCACACCTGGGGTAGACCAGGCTATGATTCACACCTGGGGTAGACCAAGCTGCGAGTAACACCTGGGGTAGACTAGGCTGTGAGTCACACCTGGGGTAGACCAAGCTGCGAGTAACACCTGGGGTAGACTAGGTTTCGAGTCACACCTGGGGTAGACCAAGCTGCGAGTCACACCTGGGGTAGACCAGGCTGCGAGTCACTCCTGGGGTGGACCAAGTTGCGAGTCACACCTGGGGTAGACCAAGCTGTGAGTCACACCTGGGGTAGACCAGGCTGTGAGTCACACCTGGGGTAGACCAAGCTGCGAGTCACACCTGGGGTAGACCAAGCTGCGAGTCACACCTGGGGTAGACCAAGCTGCGAGTAACACCTGGGGTAGACCAGGCTTCGAGTCACACCTGGGGTAGACCAAGCTGCGAGTCACACCTGGGGTAGACCAGGCTGCGAGTCACACCTGGGGTAGACCAGGCTATGATTCACACCTGGGGTAGACCACGGTAGACCTAGACCAGGCTGGAGTCACAGCTGCAGTAGACCAGGCTGCGAGTCGCACCTGGGGTGGACCAATCTATGAGTCACACCTGGGGTAGACCAGGCTATGATTCACACCTGGGGTCGACCAGGCTGCGATTCACACCTGGGGTAGACCAGGCTATGATTCACACCTGGGGTAGACCAAGCTGCGAGTAACACCTGGGGTAGACTAGGCTGTGAGTCACACCTGGGGTAGACCAAGCTGCGAGTAACACCTGGGGTAGACTAGGCTTCGAGTCACACCTGGGGTAGACCAAGCTGCGAGTCACACCTGGGGTAGACCAGGCTGCGAGTCACGCCTGGGGTAGATCAGGCTATGATTCACAGCTGGGGTCGACCAGGCTAAGAGTCACAACTGAGGTAGACCAGGCTGTGAGTCACACCTGGGTAGACAAGACTGCGAGTCACACCTAGGGTAGACCAGGCTGTGAGTCACTCCTGGGGTAGACCAGGCTGTGAGTGACACCTGGGGTAGACCAAGCTGCGAGTCACACCTGGGGTAAACCAAGCTGCGAGTCACACCTGGGGTCGACCTGGCTACGAGTCACAACTGGGGTAGACCAGGCTATGATTCACACCTGGGTAGACAAGGCTGCAAGTCACACCTGGGATAGACCAGGCTGTGAGTCACTCCTGGGGTAGACCAGGCTGTAAGTCACACGTGGGGTAGAACAAGCTGCGAGTCACACCAGGGGTAGACCAAGCTGCGAGTAACACCTGGGGTAGACCGGGCTTTGAGTCACACCTGGGGTAGACCAGGCTATAAGTCACCCCTGGGGCAGACCAGGCTGTGAGTCACACCTGGGGTAGACCAGGCTATGAGTCACACCTGGGGTAGACCAGGCTGTGAGTCACACCTGGGATAGACCACGGTAGACCTAGACCAGGCTACGAGTCACAGCTGCAGTAGACCAGGCTGCGAGTCACACCTGGGGTAGACCAGGCTATGAGTCACACCTGGGGTAGACCAGGCTGCGAGTCACACCTGGGGGAGACCACGGTAGACCTAGACCAGGCTGCGAGTCACACCTGGGGTAGGCAACGAGTCACACCTGGGTAGGCTGCGAGTCACACCTGGGGTAGTCCAAGCTGCAAGTCACACCTGGGGTAGACCAGTCTGCGAGCCACACCTGGGGTAGACCACAGTAGACCAAGCAGTGAGTCGCTGTGAGTCACACCTGGGGTAGACCAGGCTGCGAGTCAAACCTGGGGTAGACCAAGCTGCGAGTCGCGCCTGGGGTAGACCAGGCTGAGAATCTCACCTGGGGTAGACCAGGCTGCGAGTCACACCTGTGGTACACCAGGCTGCGAGTCACACCTCGGGTAGACCAGGCTGCAAGTCACACTTGGGGTAGACCAGGCTGCGAGTAACACCTGGGGTAGACCAGGCTTTGAGTCACACCTGGGATAGACAAGGCTATGAGTCACACCTGGGGCAGACCAGGCTGTGAGTCACACCTGGGGTAGACCAGGCTATGAATCACACCTGGGGTAGACCAGGCTGCGAGTCACACCTGGGGTAGACCAGGCTATGAGTCACACCTGGGGTAGACCAGGCTATGAGTCACACCTGGGGTAGACCAGGCTATGATTCACACCTGGGGTCGACCAAGCTGCGAGTCACACCTGGGGTAGACCAGGCTGTGAGTCACTCGTGGGGTAGACCAGGCTATGATTCACACCTGGGTAGACCAGGCTGCGAGTCACACCTGGAGTAGACCAGGCTGTCAGTCACTCCTGGGGTAGACCAGGCTGTGAGTCACACCTGGGGTAGACCAAGCTGTGAGTCACACCTGGGGTAGAACAGGCTGCGAGTGACACCTGGGGTAGACCACGCTGTGAGTCACACCTGGGGTAGACCAAGCTGCGAGTCACACCTGGGGTAGACCAAGCTGCGAGTAACACCTGGGGTAGACCAGGCTTCGAGTCACACCTGGGGTAGACCAAGCTGCGAGTCACACCTGGGGTAGACCAGGCTGCGAGTCACACCTGGGGTAGACCAGGCTATGATTCACACCTGGGGTTCGACCAGGCTGCAAGTCACACCTGGGGTAGACCAGGCTGTGAGTCACTCCTGGGGTAGACCAGGCTGTGATTCACACCTGGGTAGAGCAGGCTGTGAGTCACTCCTGGGGTGGACAAAGTTGCGAGTCACACCTGGGGTAGACCAAGCTGTGAGTCACACCTGGGGTAGACCAGGCTGTGAGTCACACCTGGGGTAGACCAAGCTGCGAGTCAAACCTGGGGTAGACCAAGCTGTGAGTCACACCTGGGGTAGACCAAGCTGTGAGTCACACCTGGGGTAGACCAGGCTTTGAGTCACACCTGGGGTAGACCAGGCTATGAGTCACACCTGGGGCAGACCCGGCTGTGAGTCACACCTGGGGTAGACCAGGCTGCGAGTCACATCTGGGGTAGACCACGGTAGACCTAGACCAGGCTGGAGTCACAGCTGCAGTAGACCAGGCTGCGAGTCGCACCTGGGGTGGACCAATCTATGAGTCACACCTGGGGTAGACCAGGCTATGATTCACACCTGGGGTCGACCAGGCTGCGATTCACACCTGGGGTAGACCAGGCTATGATTCACACCTGGGGTAGACCAAGCTGCGAGTAACACCTGGGGTAGACTAGGCTGTGAGTCACACCTGGGGTAGACCAAGCTGCGAGTAACACCTGGGGTAGACTAGGCTTCGAGTCACACCTGGGGTAGACCAAGCTGCGAGTCACACCTGGGGTAGACCAGGCTGCGAGTCACTCCTGGGGTGGACCAAGTTGCGAGTCACACCTGGGGTAGACCAAGCTGTGAGTCACACCTGGGGTAGACCAGGCTGTGAGTCACACCTGGGGTAGACCAAGCTGCGAGTCACACCTGGGGTAGACCAAGCTGTGAGTCACACCTGGGGTAGACCAAGCTGTGAGTCACACCTGGGGTAGACCAGGCTTTGAGTCACACCTGGGGTAGACCAGGCTATGAGTCACACCTGGGGCAGACCCGGCTGTGAGTCACACCTGGGGTAGACCAGGCTGCGAGTCACATCTGGGGTAGACCACGGTAGACCTAGACCAGGCTGGAGTCACAGCTGCAGTAGACCAGGCTGCGAGTCGCACCTGGGGTGGACCAATCTATGAGTCACACCTGGGGTAGACCAGGCTATGATTCACACCTGGGGTCGACCAGGCTGCGATTCACACCTGGGGTAGACCAGGCTATGATTCACACCTGGGGTAGACCAAGCTGCGAGTAACACCTGGGGTAGACTAGGCTGTGAGTCACACCTGGGGTAGACCAAGCTGCGAGTAACACCTGGGGTAGACTAGGCTTCGAGTCACACCTGGGGTAGACCAAGCTGCGAGTCACACCTGGGGTAGACCAGGCTGCGAGTCACTCCTGGGGTGGACCAAGTTGCGAGTCACACCTGGGGTAGACCAAGCTGTGAGTCACACCTGGGGTAGACCAGGCTGTGAGTCACACCTGGGGTAGACCAAGCTGCGAGTCACACCTGGGGTAGACCAAGCTGTGAGTCACACCTGGGGTAGACCAAGCTGTGAGTCACACCTGGGGTAGACCAGGCTTTGAGTCACACCTGGGGTAGACCAGGCTATGAGTCACACCTGGGGCAGACCCGGCTGTGAGTCACACCTGGGGTAGACCAGGCTGCGAGTCACATCTGGGGTAGACCACGGTAGACCTAGACCAGGCTGGAGTCACAGCTGCAGTAGACCAGGCTGCGAGTCGCACCTGGGGTGGACCAATCTATGAGTCACACCTGGGGTAGACCAGGCTATGATTCACACCTGGGGTCGACCAGGCTGCGATTCACACCTGGGGTAGACCAGGCTATGATTCACACCTGGGGTAGACCAAGCTGCGAGTAACACCTGGGGTAGACTAGGCTGTGAGTCACACCTGGGGTAGACCAAGCTGCGAGTAACACCTGGGGTAGACTAGGCTTCGAGTCACACCTGGGGTAGACCAAGCTGCGAGTCACACCTGGGGTAGACCAGGCTGCGAGTCACGCCTGGGGTAGATCAGGCTATGATTCACAGCTGGGGTCGACCAGGCTAAGAGTCACAACTGGGGTAGACCAGGCTGTGAGTCACACCTGGGTAGACAAGACTGCGAGTCACACCTAGGGTAGACCAGGCTGTGAGTCACTCCTGGGGTAGACCAGGCTGTGAGTGACACCTGGGGTAGACCAAGCTGCGAGTCACACCTGGGGTAAACCAAGCTGCGAGTCACACCTGGGGTCGACCTGGCTACGAGTCACAACTGGGGTAGACCAGGCTATGATTCACACCTGGGTAGACAAGGCTGCAAGTCACACCTGGGATAGACCAGGCTGTGAGTCACTCCTGGGGTAGACCAGGCTGTGAGTCACACCTGGGGTAGAACAAGCTGCGAGTCACACCAGGGGTAGACCAAGCTGCGAGTAACACCTGGGGTAGACCGGGCTTTGAGTCACACCTGGGGTAGACCAGGCTATAAGTCACACCTGGGGCAGACCAGGCTGTGAGTCACACCTGGGGTAGACCAGGCTATGAGTCACACCTGGGGTAGACCAGGCTGTGAGTCACACCTGGGATAGACCATGGTAGACCTAGACCAGGCTACGAGTCACAGCTGCAGTAGACCAGGCTGCGAGTCACACCTGGGGTAGACCAGGCTATGAGTCACACCTGGGGTAGACCAGGCTGCGAGTCACACCTGGGGGAGACCACGGTAGACCTAGACCAGGCTGCGAGTCACACCTGGGGTAGGCAACGAGTCACACCTGGGTAGGCTGCGAGTCACACCTGGGGTAGTCCAAGCTGCAAGTCACACCTGGGGTAGACCAGGCTGCGAGCCACACCTGGGGTAGACCACAGTAGACCAAGCAGTGAGTCGCTGTGAGTCACACCTGGGGTAGACCAGGCTGCGAGTCAAACCTGGGGTAGACCAAGCTGCGAGTCGCGCCTGGGGTAGACCAGGCTGAGAATCTCACCTGGGGTAGACCAGGCTGCGAGTCACACCTGTGGTACACCAGGCTGCGAGTCACACCTCGGGTAGACCAGGCTGCAAGTCACACTTGGGGTAGACCAGGCTGCGAGTAACACCTGGGGTAGACCAGGCTTTGAGTCACACCTGGGATAGACAAGGCTATGAGTCACACCTGGGGCAGACCAGGCTGTGAGTCACACCTGGGGTAGACCAGGCTATGAATCACACCTGGGGTAGACCAGGCTGCGAGTCACACCTGGGGTAGACCACGGTCGACCTAGACCAGGCTGCGAGTCACAGCTGCAGTAGACCAGGCTGCGAGTCACACCTGGGGTAGACCAGGCTATGAGTCACACCTGGGGTAGACCAGGCTGCGAGTCACACCTGGGGTAGACCACAGTAGACCTAGACCAGGCTGCGAGTCACAGCTGCAGTAGACCAGGCAGCGAGTCACACCTGGAGTAGAGCAGCCTGTGAGTCACACCTGGGGTAGACCAAGCTGCAAGTCACACCTGGGGTAGACCAAGCTGCGAGTAACACCTGGGGTAGACCAGGCTTTGAGTCACACCTGGGGTAGACCAGGCTATGAGTCACACCTGGGGAAGACCAGGCTGCGAGTCACACCTGGGGTAGACCAGGCTGTGAGTCACTCCTGGGTAGACCAAGCTGTGAGTCACACCTGGGGTAGACCAAGCTGCGAGTCACACCTGGGGTAGACCAAGCTGCGAGTCACACCTGGGGTAGACCAGGCTGTGAGTCACACCTGGGGTAAACCAAGCTGCAAGACACACCTGGGGTAGACCAAGCTGCGAGTAAAACCTGGGGTAGACCAGGCTTCGAGTCACACCTGGGGTAGACCAAGCTGCGAGTCACACCTGGGGTAGACCAGGCTGTGAGTCACACCCGGGGTAGACCAGGCTATGATTCACACCTGGGGTCGACCAGGCTGCGAGTCACACCTGGGGTAGACCAGGCTGTGAGTCACTCCTGGGGTAGACCAGGCTATGATTCACACCTGGGTAGACCAGGCTGTGAGTCACACCTGGGGTAGTCCAGGCTGTGAGTCACTCCTGGGGTAGACCAGGCTGTGAGTCACACCTGGGGTAGACCAAGCTGCGAGTCACACCTGGGGTAGACCAAGCTGCGAGTAACACCTGGGGTAGACCAGGCTTTGAGTCACACCTGGGGTAGACCAGGCTATGAGTCACATCTGGGGCAGACCAGGCTGTGAGTCACATCTGGGATAGACCAGGCTATGAGTCACACCTGGGGTAGACCAGGCTGCGAGTCACACCTGGGGTAGACCACGGTAGACCTAGACCAGGCTGCGAGTCACAGCTGCAGTAGACCAGGCTGCGAGTCACACCTGGGGTAGACCAGGCTATGAGTCACACCTGGGGTAGACCAGGCTGCGAGTCACACCTGGGGTAGACAAGGCTATGAGTCACACCTGGGGCAGACCAGGCTGCGAGTCACACCTGGGGTAGACCAGGCTGTGAGTCACTCCAGGGTAGACCAGGCTGTGTGTCACACCTGGGGTAGACCAAGCTGCGAGTCACACCTGCGGTAGACCAAGCTGCGAGTCACACCTGGGGTAGACCAAGCTGCAAGACACACCTGGGGTAGACCAAGCTGCGAGTAACACCTGGGGTAGACCAGGCTTCGAGTCACACCTGGGGTAGACCAAGCTGCGAGCCACACCTGGGGTAGACAAGGCTGCAAATCACACCTGGGTTAGACCAGGCTATGATTCACACCTGGGGTCGACCAGGCTGTGAGTCACACCTGGGGTAGACCAGGCTGCAAGTCACTCCTGGGGTAGACCAGGCTATGATTCACACCTGGGTAGACCAGACTGCGAGTCACACCTGGGGTAGACCACGGTAGACATAGACCAGGCTATGAGTCACACCTGGGGTAGGCCAGGCTGCTAGTCACACCTGGGGTAGACCACGGTAAACCTAGACCAAGCTGCAAGTCACACCTGGGGTAGGCCAGGCTGCGAGTCACACCTGGGGGAAAACCAGGCTGCAAGTCACACCTGTGGTAGACCAGGCTGTGAGTCACTCCTGGGGTAGACCAGGCTGCCAGTCACACCTGGGGTAGACCAGGCTGCTAGTCACACCTGGGGTACACCAGGCTGCAAGTCACACCTGGGGTAGATCAGGCTGCGTGTCAGACCTGGGATAGACCAGGCTGCGAGTCACACCTGGGGTGGACCAAGCTGAGAGTCACACCTGGGGTAGACCAGGCTGTGAGTCACACCTGGGGTAGACCAGGCTGCGAGTCACACCTGGGGTAGACCAAGCTGCGAGTCACACCTGGGTAGACCAAGCTGCGAGTTACACCTGGTGTAGACCAGGTTGTGAGTCACACCTGGGGTAGACCATGCTGCAGGTCACACCCGGGGTAGACCAAGCTGTGAGTCACACCCGGGGTAGACCAAGCTGTGAGTCACACCTGGGGTAGACCAGGCTGCGAGTCACACCTGGGGTAGACCAGGCTGTGAGTCACACCCAGGGTAGACCAGGCTGTGAGTCACACCCAGGGTAGACCAAGCTGCGAGTCACACCTGGGGTAGACCAGGCTGTGAGTCACACCTGGGGTAGACCAGGCTGCGAGTCACACCTGTGGTAGACCAGGCTGCGAGTCACACCCGAGGTAGACCAAGCTGTGAGTCACACCTGGGGTAGACCAAGCTGAGAGTCACACTTGGGGTAGACCAAGCTGTGAGACTCACCTGGTGTAGACCAGGCTGCGAGTCACACCTAGGGAAGACCAGGCTGTGAGTCACTCCTGGTGTGGACCAGGCTGCGAGTCACACCTGGGGTAGACCACGGTAGACCTAGACCAGGCTGCGAGTCACACCTGCGGTAGACCAGGCTGTGAGTCACAGCCGCGGTAGACCAGGCTGCGAGTCACACCTGGGGTAGGCAACGAGTCACACCTGGGTAGGCTGCGAGTCACACCTGGGGTAGTCCAAGCTGCAAGTCACAACTGGGGTAGACCAGGCTGCGAGCCACACCTGGGGTAGACTACAGTAGACCAAGCAGCGAGTCGCTGTGAGTCACACCTGGGGTAGACCAGGCTGCGAGTCACACCTGGGGTAGACCAGGCTGCGAGTCACACCTGGGGTAGACCAAGCTGCGAGTCACACCTGGGTAGACCAAGCTGCGAGTTACACCTGGTGTAGAACAGGCTGTGAGTCACACCTGGGGTAGACCATGCTGCAAGTCACTCCTGGGGTAGACCAGGCTGTGAGTCACACCTGGGGTAGACCAAGCTGTGAGTCACACCTGGGGTAGACCAGGCTGCAAGTCACACCTGGGGTAGAACAGGCTGTGAGTCACACCTGGGATAGACCAGACTGCGAGTCACACATGGGTAGACCACGGTAGACATAGACCAGGCTATGAGTCACACCTGGGGTAGACCAGGCTGCGAGTCACACCTGGGGTAGACCAGGCTGCAAGTCACACCTGTGGTAGACCAGGCTGTGAGTCACTCCTGGGGTAGACCAGGCTGCGAGACACACCTGGGGTAGACCAGGCTGCTAGTCACACCTGGGGTACACCAGGCTGCGAGTCACACCTGGGGTAGATCAGGCTGCGTGTCAGACCTGGGGTAGACCAAGCTGCGAGTCACACCTGGGGTAAACCAAGCTGCGAGTCACACCTGGGGTCGACCTGGCTACGAGTCACAACTGGGGTAGACCAGGCTATGATTCACACCTGGGTAGACAAGGCTGCAAGTCACACCTGGGATAGACCAGGCTGTGAGTCACTCCTGGGGTAGACCAGGCTGTGAGTCACACCTGGGGTAGAACAAGCTGCGAGTCACACCTGGGGTAGACCAAGCTGCGAGTAACACCTGGGGTAGACCAGGCTTTGAGTCACACCTGGGGTAGACCAGGCTATGAGTCACACCTGGGGCAGACCAGGCTGTGAGTCACACCTGGGGTAGACCAGGCTATGAGTCACACCTGGGGTAGACCAGGCTGTGAGTCACACCTGGGATAGACCACGGTAGACCTAGACCAGGCTACGAGTCACAGCTGCAGTAGACCAGGCTGCGAGTCACACCTGGGGTAGAACAGGCTATGAGTCACACCTGGGGTAGACCAGGCTGCGAGTCACACCTGGGGGAGACCACGGTAGACCTAGACCAGGCTGCGAGTCACACCTGGGGTAGGCAACGAGTCACACCTGGGTAGGCTGCGAGTCACACCTGGGGTAGTCCAAGCTGCAAGTCACACCTGGGGTAGACCAGGCTGCGAGCCACACCTGGGGTAGACCACAGTAGACCAAGCAGTGAGTCGCTGTGAGTCACACCTGGGGTAGACCAGTCTGCGAGTCAAACCTGGGGTAGACCAAGCTGCGAGTCGCGCCTGGGGTAGACCAGGCTGAGAATCTCACCTGGGGTAGACCAGGCTGCGAGTCGCACCTGTGGTACACCAGGCTGCGAGTCACACCTCGGGTAGACCAGGCTGCAAGTCACACTTGGGGTAGACCAGGCCGCGAGTAACACCTGGGGTAGACCAGGCTTTGAGTCACACCTGGGATAGACAAGGCTATGAGTCACACCTGGGGCAGACCAGGCTGTGAGTCACACCTGGGGTAGACCAGGCTATGAATCACACCTGGGGTAGACCAGGCTGCGAGTCACACCTGGGGTAGACCACGGTCGACCTAGACCAGGCTGCGAGTCACAGCTGCAGTAGACCAGGCTGCGAGTCACACCTGGGGTAGACCAGGCTATGAGTCACACCTGGGGTAGACCAGGCTGCGAGTCACACCTGGGGTAGACCACGGTAGACCTAGACCAGGCTGCGAGTCACAGCTGCAGTAGACCAGGCAGCGAGTCACACCTGGGGTAGAGCAGCCTGTGAGTCACACCTGGGGTAGACCAAGCTGCAAGTCACACCTGGGGTAGACCAAGCTGCGAGTAACACCTGGGGTAGACCAGGCTTTGAGTCACACCTGGGGTAGACCAGGCTATGAGTCACACCTGGGGAAGACCAGGCTGCGAGTCACACCTGGGGTAGACCAGGCTGTGAGTCACTCCTGGGTAGACCAGGCTGTGAGTCACACCTGGGGTAGACCAAGCTGCGAGTCACACCTGGGGTAGACCAAGCTGCGAGTCACACCTGGGGTAGACCAGGCTGTGAGTCACACCTGGGGTAAACCAAGCTGCAAGACACACCTGGGGTAGACCAAGCTGCGAGTAACACCTGGGGTAGACCAGGCTTCGAGTCACACCTGGGGTAGACCAAGCTGCGAGTCACACCTGGGGTAGACCAGGCTGTGAGTCACACCTGGGGTAGACCAGGCTATGATTCACACCTGGGGTCGACCAGGCTGCGAGTCACACCTGGGGTAGACCAGGCTGTGAGTCACTCCTGGGGTAGACCAGGCTATGATTCACACCTGGGTAGACCAGGCTGTGAGTCACACCTGGGGTAGTCCAGGCTGTGAGTCATTCCTGGGGTAGACCAGGCTGTGAGTCACACCTGGGGTAGACCAAGCTGCGAGTCACACCTGGGGTAGACCAAGCTGCGAGTAACACCTGGGGTAGACCAGGCTTTGAGTCACACCTGGGGTAGACCAGGCTATGAGTCACACCTGGGGCAGACCAGGCTGTGAGTCACACCTGGGATAGACCAGGCTATGAGTCACACCTGGGGTAGACCAGGCTGCGAGTCACACCTGGGGT
Source organism: Ambystoma mexicanum (assembly GCF_040938575.1). Taxonomy (NCBI): domain Eukaryota; kingdom Metazoa; phylum Chordata; class Amphibia; order Caudata; family Ambystomatidae; genus Ambystoma; species Ambystoma mexicanum. Next base: position 1,531,127,040 of record NC_090922.1, read on the forward strand.
AGACCACGGTAGACCTAGACCAGGCTGCGAGTCACAGCTGCAGTAGACCAGGCTGCGAGTCACACCTGGGGTAGACCAGGCTATGAATCACACCTGGGGTAGACCAGGCTGCGAGTCACACCTTGGGTAGACCAGGCTATGAGTCACACCTGGGGCAGACCAGGCTGCGAGTCACACCTGGGGTAGACCAGGCTGTGAGTCACTCCAGGGTAGACCAGGCTGTGTGTCACACCTGGGGTAGACCAAGCTGCGAGTCACACCTGCGGTAGACCAAGCTGCGAGTCACACCTGGGGTAGACCAAGCTGCAAGACACACCTGGGGTAGACCAAGCTGCGAGTAACACCTGGGGTAGACCAGGCTTCGAGTCACACCTGGGGTAGACCAAGCTGCGAGCCACACCTGGGGTAGACCAGGCTGCAAATCACACCTGGGGTAGACCAGGCTATGATTCACACCTGGGGTCAACCAGGCTGTGAGTCACACCTGGGGTAGACCAGGCTGCGAGTCACTCCTGGGGTAGACCAGGCTATGATTCACACCTGGGTAGACCAGACTGCGAGTCACACCTGGGGTAGACCACGGTAGACATAGACCAGGCTATGAGTCACACCCGGGGTAGACCAAGCTGCGAGTCACACCTGGGTTAGACCAGGCTGCGAGTCACACCTGGGTTAAATCAGGCTGCGAGTCACACCTGGGGTAGACCAGGCTATGATTCACACCTGGGGTCGACAAGGCTACGAGTCACACCTGGGGTAGACCAGGCTGTGAGTCACACATGGGGTAGACCAAGCTGCGAGTCACACCTGGGGTAGACCAAGCTGCGAATAACACCTGGGGTAGACCAGGCTTCGAGTCACACCCGGGGTAGACCAAGCTGCGAGTCACACCTGGGTTAGAACAGGCTGCGAGTCACACCTGGGTTAAATCAGGCTGCGAGTCACACCTGGGGTAGACCAGGCTATGATTCACACCTGGGGTCGACAAGGCTACGAGTCACACCTGGGGTAGACCAGGCTGTGAGTCACTCCTGGGGTAGACCAGGCTATGATTCACACCTGGGTAGACAAGGCTGCGAGTCACACCTGGGGTAGACCAGGCTGTGAGTCACTCCTGGGGTAGACCAGGCTGTGAGTCACACCTGGGGTAGACCAAGCTGCGAGTCACACCTGGGGTAGACCAAGCTGCGAGTCACACCTGGGGTAGACCAGGCTGTGAGTCACACCTGGGATAGACCAAGCTGCGAGTCACACCTGGGGTAGACCAAACTGTGAGTAACACCTGGGGTAGACCAGGCTTTGAGTCACACCTGGGGTAGGCCAGGCTATGAGTCACACCTGGGGCAGACCAGGCTGTGAGTCACACCTGGGGTAGACCAGGCTGCGAGTCACACCTGGGGTAGACCAGGCTGCGAGTCACACCTGGGGTAGACCACAGTAGACCTAGACCAGGCTGCGAGTCACAGCTGCAGTAGACCAGGCTGCGATGCGAGTCACACCTGGGGTAGACCAGGCTATGAGTCACACCTGGGTTAGACCAGGCTGCGAGTCACACCTGGGGTAGACCACGGTAGACCTAGGCCAGGCTGCGAGTCACAGCTGCAGTAGACCAGGCTGCGAGTCACACCTGGGGTAGACCAGGCTATGAGTCACACCTGGGGTAGACCAGGCTATGAGTCACACCTGGGGTAGACCAGGCTATGATTCACACCTGGGGTCGACCAGGCTGCAAGTCACACCTGGGGTAGACCAGGCTGTGAGTCACTCCTGGGGTAGACCAGGCTATGATTCACACCTGGGTAGACCAGGCTGCGAGTCACACCTGGAGTAGACCAGGCTGTCAGTCACTCCTGGGGTAGACCAGGCTGTGAGTCACACCTGGGGTAGACCAAGCTGTGAGTCACACCTGGGGTAGAACAGGCTGCGAGTGACACCTGGGGTAGACCACGCTGTGAGTCACACCTGGGGTAGACCAAGCTGCGAGTCACACCTGGGGTAGACCAAGCTGCGAGTAACAACTGGGGTAGACCAGGCTTCGAGTCACACCTGGGGTAGACCAAGCTGCGAGTCACACCTGGGGTAGACCAGGCTGCGAGTCACACCTGGGGTAGACCAGGCTATGATTCACACCTGGGGTTCGACCAGGCTGCAAGTCACACCTGGGGTAGACCAGGCTGTGAGTCACTCCTGGGGTAGACCAGGCTGTGATTCACACCTGGGTAGAGCAGGCTGTGAGTCACACCTGGGGTAGACCAGGCTGTGAGTCACACCTGGGGTAGACCAAGCTGTGAGTCAAACCTGGGGTAGACCAAGCTGTGAGTCACACCTGGGGTAGACCAAGCTGTGAGTCACACCTGGGGTAGACCAGGCTTTGAGTCACACCTGGGGTAGACCAGGCTATGAGTCACACCTGGGGCAGACCCGGCTGTGAGTCACACCTGGGGTAGACCAGGCTGCGAGTCACATCTGGGGTAGACCACGGTAGACCTAGACCAGGCTGGAGTCACAGCTGCGGTAGACCAGGCTGCGAGTCGCACCTGGGGTGGACCAGTCTATGAGTCACACCTGGGGTAGACCAGGCTATGATTCACACCTGGGGTCGACCAGGCTGCGATTCACACCTGGGGTAGACCAGGCTATGATTCACACCTGGGGTAGACCAAGCTGCGAGTAACACCTGGGGTAGACTAGGCTGTGAGTCACACCTGGGGTAGACCAAGCTGCGAGTAACACCTGGGGTAGACTAGGCTTCGAGTCACACCTGGGGTAGACCAAGCTGCGAGTCACACCTGGGGTAGACCAGGCTGCGAGTCACGCCTGGGGTAGATCAGGCTATGATTCACAGCTGGGGTCGACCAGGCTAAGAGTCACAACTGGGGTAGACCAGGCTGTGAGTCACACCTGGGTAGACAAGACTGCGAGTCACACCTGGGGTAGACCAGGCTGTGAGTCACTCCTGGGGTAGACCAGGCTGTGAGTGACACCTGGGGTAGACCAAGCTGCGAGTCAAACCTGGGGTAAACCAAGCTGCGAGTCACACCTGGGGCCGACCTGGCTACGAGTCACAACTGGGCTAGACCAGGCTATGATTCACACCTGGGTAGACAAGGCTGCAAGTCACACCTGGGATAGACCAGGCTGTGAGTCACTCCTGGGGTAGACCAGGCTGTGAGTCACACCTGGGGTAGAACAAGCTGCGAGTCACACCTGGGGTAGACCAAGCTGCGAGTAACACCTGGGGTAGACCAGGCTTTGAGTCACACCTGGGGTAGACCAGGCTATGAGTCACACCTGGAGCAGACCAGGCTGTGAGTCACACCTGGGGTAGACCAGGCTATGAGTCACACCTGGGGTAGATCAGGCTGTGAGTCACACCTGGGATAGACCACGGTAGACCTAGACCAGGCTACGAGTCACAGCTGCAGTAGACCAGGCTGCGAGTCACACCTGGGGTAGACCAGGCTATGAGTCACACCTGGGGTAGACCAGGCTGTGAGTCACACCTGGGGGAGACCACGGTAGACCTAGACCAGGCTGCGAGTCACACCTGGGGTAGGCAACGAGTCACACCTGGGTAGGCTGCGAGTCACACCTGGGGTAGTCCAAGCTGCAAGTCACACCTGGGGTAGACCAGGCTGCGAGCCACACCTGGGGTAGACCACAGTAGACCAAGCAGTGAGTCGCTGTGAGTCACACCTGGGGTAGACCAGGCTGCGAGTCAAACCTGGGGTAGACCAAGCTGCGAGTCGCGCCTGGGGTAGACCAGGCTGAGAATCTCACCTGGGGTAGACCAGGCTGCGAGTCACACCTGTGGTACACCAGGCTGCGAGTCAGACCTCGGGTAGACCAGGCTGCGAGTCACACCTGGGGTAGACCACGGTCGACCTAGACCAGGCTGCGAGTCACAGCTGCAGTAGACCAGGCTGCGAGTCACACCTGGGGTAGACCAGGCTATGAGTCACACCTGGGGTAGACCAGGCTGCGAGTCACACCTGGGGTAGACCACGGTAGACCTAGACCAGGCTGCGAGTCACAGCTGCAGTAGACCAGGCAGTGAGTCACACCTGGGGTAGAGCAGCCTGTGAGTCACACCTGGGGTAGACCAAGCTGCAAGTCACACCTGGGGTAGACCAAGCTGCGAGTAACACCTGGGGTAGACCAGGCTTTGAGTCACACCTGGGGTAGACCAGGCTATGAGTCACACCTGGGGAAGACCAGGCTGCGAGTCACACCTGGGGTAGACCAGGCTGTGAGTCACTCCTGGGTAGACCAGGCTGTGAGTCACACCTGGGGTAGACCAAGCTGCGAGTCACACCTGGGGTAGACCAAGCTGCGAGTCACACCTGGGGTAGACCAGGCTGTGAGTCACACCTGGGGTAAACCAAGCTGCAAGACACACCTGGGGTAGACCAAGCTGCGAGTAACACCTGGGGTAGACCAGGCTTCGAGTCACACCTGGGGTAGACCAAGCTGCGAGTCACACCTGGGGTAGACCAGGCTGTGAGTCACACCTGGGGTAGACCAGGCTATGATTCACACCTGGGGTCGACCAGGCTGCGAGTCACACCTGGGGTAGACCAGGCTGTGAGTCACTCCTGGGGTAGACCAGGCTATGATTCACACCTGGGTAGACCAGGCTGTGAGTCACACCTGGGGTAGACCAGGCTATGAGTCACACCTGGGGCAGACCAGGCTGTGAGTCACACCTGGGATAGACCAGGCTATGAGTCACTGTTAGGGAGAATTCTCTGTTTAGGCTGAATTTCCCTACCTAGTGAGTCCCCCAGCGGCTTTGCTGGATTTCTGGGGTTTCTTTTTTTCTCCTGCCAAGAGTGAGACTCTTTTACCCTCACTCTTGGACATGTTGAAGTGTGTTTTCTTGGTTAAACCTTGTGTTGAATGGGCTATGGGGTCTTTTACTCCATAGGGCCTCATGTGTTTTTGTGATGGGGGTTACACAGCACCCTCTGTGCCGTGACCCAGGGGTGTCCTAGGGACTCCCCAACATAGACTCCATACCCTGGGACTGACTACTGTCTCCCAGGGCATGTAAAGTCACCAAAGACTTTGCTAGTCTTGAATCCTGAACAGAACCAGTACCAACCATCCTATTGTGGACGTACTGGCTGGGGCAATTCGATTGCCCCAGGGTCTGTTAGTCGAGGGGGCACGTCTCCGTCCCCCCTGATCGAGTTTTGGCTGGTGGCAGTGGAAACTACTTTTTATATTCGACCGCGAATATTTTCCTATGGGATTTCCCATTGTTTTAGGCTAACACATTTAATTATTTATTTACGGTAGCCTTAAACATACCGCCGGTTTATATACTTATTTTTATAACTCCGGTTGGGACTTTTTGCCAAAACTTGATTCTAAAATGGCGTTGGTGTTCGCCTCTGTAACTCTGACCCAAAGTGGAGCCCTTTGTTCCACTTTTGGCGGGCTTCTCCACAGAAGCCCTCCAAAGTGGTGCCACTCTGTCTGGGGTACTTAGGAGGGGTGGAGGGGGATTTAGGCACCCTGGACTGAGTTACCTTGGTAACTCAAGCCGCACTCCGTCCTGATTGGCCCAAGTGGTGAGCCGGCCGGCTCACCACTTAGCATGTTTGAGTGACAGCTAGGCTGGGTGAATGGGGGTTTGCTGCATAAAAGCAGGGCTTTGGGGACTGGAACTTCAGAAGTCGCCACAGGACCAAGAATCCGACGAGGGAAGAGCTGAGCCGACCTGCTTCGACGACACCACCCGGTGGAGCCCTGCTGAACCGTCTCACCACTTTTCCCGACGACCGAGGAGAACTCTTAACAGAGTGGCTCCTTCCCTTGACTGGTGGGGACAACCAGTTTTTCGCCTTCTTTTCGCTTCTCGAGGTATCTCGTGGCCGCCTTGCCAGTGCCAAGCACCCCGGCAACCGGAACCCCACCACTTTTACCCCAACCACGAAAGTCGGTACAACCCTTCAACCGGAGGACTCCGCGGCTGGTTTCTTCCCGGGCAGTGCAACGACCTTCTTCTTCTACTCTTCAGCGAGAACTTCTTCTCCCCTGACCGACGTCGAGCCTTGCTGCCACTGCCTGGAACTACTGCCACCGCTGGAGGATCCTTTCCGCTTAAGGTACCGTGTTCCGCCTGGCTTCCCTTGCCACCGACTGTACGGGGTAGATTTAGCCCCCGGCTTTCGAACCTGGGAGTGCCTGGGACACCCTGGCTAAACTTTCTAAGTCACTCTAAACTCTTCCTAACTCTTTGCAAGACTTTGAATCCCTAATAACAGTGTGATCTTGGGCACATTTTTTGCTCCGGCTACTCTAAGAGTGGGCCCTGCCTAGTGACTTTTGCTCACCTGTGACTTTGTGCTTCTTTGAGCCTATTGCAAGTGTTCTGGATCTTAGAGTGGTGTGTTTAACCCATTTCTGTTTCTTTTTACCCCTTGCCTTAACCTACTAGAGTGTCATCTAACGTTAAGCGCTCACCTCTGTTTTAATTATGTGGTGTTAACTTAGAGTTGTCTAGATAGGAGTAAGGGTTGAAACTGCTTTCATCATAACTGTGTTTGAAGTGTTTTTACTATACTTTGCTAGAGTGTTTTCAACTTATATGTGTTTTATAAATAAATAACTATATACTTTTGGAACCAAGCTCTGGTCAGTGTTTGCTTGTGCTATTGTGTCTGAGTACATATTGTGTATACTTTGCATACTGCCTAACTCTTCTTGAGGGAGGTCTGACTGCTCAGCCACAGCTACCAGGTAAATCTGGGTGGTGCAGACTGCTACCAAGTGGGTTTACTGCTATACCTGTAGTCTTAAATCTTTTGCAGTGTTCCCCAAGGGAACTGCACAGGTTTCTGCCTAACACTGGTGTACAGCGGTGGGATTTGTATTGAGTATACATTTTATTGTGCTTTAGATACTTTAGTGCAACTAACCACAAAGCTTAGCACTGTAAAAGTAATCCTCTAACATGTCAGTTATAGAAAGCTATAGTCAAGAGTCCCTTGCAGCCAAAACTGCTGATTGTTTAAGAGTGCTCTGTAAACATAAGGATCTCCTGACTAAGGGCAAGAAAATGGAGCTGATTGAAAGATTGTTGGCTAACCAAAGTCTGGGTGATGGTTCAGAGGAACCTACCACTCCAGCAACTGTAGATGACAGTATTGAAGTTAACATGGAACCAAATGTTGATGATTCTGAGGAAGAGTCAGAAGAGGAGGGTGAGGCTGTTGTAACTGTCCCCCCTAGGCCTCTGCCTGCTCTACCTGCTGTGCCTACTGGACCTTTACCAGGTCCCACATTTAGTCCTCAGTACTTTGAACTGGAGAAAATGAAGCTAGAATTGGAGTATAAGAAACTTAATGCTCAAACTGACAAAGAACTAAGGCTAAGGGAAATGGAGCTCAAGTATGACTTAGAAATGAAGAAATTATCTGTTGAGAATGTTTCTCTCTCTGGCTCCTCTAGAAGTTCCAGTCCTAAAAGACCCCGGATGCCTAAAGAATTGGTTGGTATGTATGAGCCTAAGTTGGATGTGTTGGATTGGTTGTCTCTGTTTGAATATAATCATGGGCTCCAGAACATCACAGGAAATGACTTACTCACCTGGTTGTTCTCTAGGCTTCCCCCTGTTGCAACTGATGTGGTAATGGAGATGGGGGAGGAGGATAGGAAGGACTATGAATGTGTGAAACTAGCTTTGATAGCTAGGTTTGGGAAGACCCCTTCCCAGTATCTTAAGAGGTTTAGGAGCCTCAAAAAGCATGATGGTACCCCTTGGGCTACCTGGGTGAGTGAATGTTTGAAAAACTTAGAGGGATGGATTAAGGGTTACAAGGTGAACACTTATGAAGGTATGAAGAATTTGTTTATGTTGGAGACTATTTATGATGCCTGCTCTCCTGAGCTCAGACAACACTTGGCTGATTCCAGGGAATTGGATTCCCGGAAACTAGCTAAGGCTGCTGACTTGTGGGTTGCCAACAGGGCCACTCACAAGGATTCTGGGGTAACTCAGAAGAAGGATGGGGAGAAACAGTCTAAAAAGGACTCCAAAGAGAATTCTAATACTACAAATTCCAAAGAGGGCCCCAAACAAAACTATAAGGGTAAGCCACAAGGGAAACCAAATCAGGCTAGTGTACCTTCTGGTCCCAGACCAGAAGGAGGTCAGAACAAGCCTCCATTCCAGCGAGCCTTTGGCTCATGCTTTGTTTGTAAGGCTACTGACCATGTGAAAGGAGATCCCAGATGTAAGGGTAAACCTTCAGGGGTCCAGCTTGCCTCCTTAGCCTTCGCTCCAGAAGAGGAAATACATATGGCAAGTGGAAACTTTCTATTACTAGCTGATGAACCCACTGGAGTCTCAGCTAGTGTTTCTTTAGTCTCACTGGGGTTGTGGGAACAACAGAATTTAGATGTCTATAACTCTATCCCAGATAATACTAAAGAGTATTATAAGGACAGTGTCCAGGTGAATGGTCAGGAGTCTCCTGCCATTAGGGACACTGGAGCCAGCATAACTGTGGTGGATGAATCATTTTTCAAAGCAGAGGATGTTGCTAAGGCACCCAACTGCCTCACCAAGTTAGCTGGTGGGCCTGTGCAGATGTGTCCCCAGTTACCAGTTCTCATCCAATGTAATGATATGGCTGTAAAAATACCTGTCAGTGTACAATGTGAAGTGCCAGGTAGGGTTCTGTTGGGTAATGACCTCAAAGCTCTTGGAGTTGTATCTCATACCCCCAGACCTCCTAGCAAAAGGTTCCAGGAACTCACAAAACCTGCAAGGGAGAAAACCCTGAGAGGGTTATCTCAGGAGATGATGACAGAAATCACTCCTCTCCCACTGGAGCAACTTACTGCAGTAACTACCAGATCAGGAGAAAAGGGGCAACCCAAGACTCCTAGGAAAAAGCCAGCAGCAAGCACTCCAGTGCTTCCAACAAGGACTTCCCCTAGGTTGTCCAAAGTTACACCTGTAACTCCACCTCCAGCTGAGGCTGAGAGGGAGGTACAACCCTGTGTGGTTGAGCTAGACTCTGAGGAAGAGCTAGAAGGAGGCCCCAACCTTATTGGAGATTTGGACCCTGAGGACCATCCTGAGCTGCAGTCTTTACTGGCAGAAGGTGGGCCTAGCAGGGCAGCTTTTCGTAAGGGGCAAAGAGAATGTCCAACTCTGGAAGGTCTCCGCCACCAGGCAGCTTCTCAAGCTGATGGGCAAGAGCCTGGGAAGTATAGGTTGCACTGGGAAGATGGCCTCTTCTACAGTGAACCCACTGAGTCTGAACCTGGGGACTACAAACGCCTTGTAGTCCCACAAGAGAACAGACAACAGTTCTTACAACTAGCCCATGAGATACCTTTGGCTGGTCACTTGAGTTTCAAGAAGACCAAGGAAAGGCTCTCACTCTACTTTTATTGGCCAAAGATGGGGGCTGAAGTAGATAGATATTGTAAGAGCTGCCATACCTGCCAGACTTCTGGTAAGGTTGGTTCCAAGAATGTGGCACCTTTAGTGCCTCTCCCAGTTGTGGGAGTCCCATTTGAGAGGGTAGGGATTGACATTGTTGGTCCCCTTGATCCTCCAACCTCCTCAGGCAACAGGTTTATCCTTGTTGTAGTAGACCATGCTACTAGGTACCCTGAGGCAATTCCTATGAGGACTGTTACAGCTCCGGCTGTGGCTAAGGCCCTCCTTGGTATTTTTACCAGGGTTGGGTTTCCTAAGGAGGTAATCTCTGACAGGGGGTCAAACTTTATGTCCCACTACATGAAAGCCATGTGGAAAACCTGTGGAGTTACCTACAAGTTCTCAACCGCATACCACCCTCAGACAAACGGGTTGGTTGAAAGGTTTAACAGAACCATGAAGAGCATGATAGGTGCTTTAGAAGAACCCCTTAAGAAAAAGTGGGACCTTCTACTGCCATGCCTTCTCTTTGCTTATAGAGAAGTCCCTCAGGAGGGAGTAGGTTATTCTCCCTTTGAGCTTCATTATGGCCATCCCGTCAGAGGTCCATTGGCCCTGATTAAGGAGGGATTGGAAGGTGCTCCTCCCCTCAAGCCAGTCAGAGTGACTGACTATGTGATAGGTCTCCGGAGGAGAATGTCACACATGATGGCAGAAGCAAGTGACAACTTGAAAGCTGGTCAAGCCCTGGTCAAACATTGGCACGACCAGAAGGCTAACATGGTTGAGTTTACTCAAGACCAGCTAGTTCTAGTTATGCTCCCAACAAGGCAGAGGGCCTTGCAAGACAAATGGATGGGACCCTTCAAGATTGTGGGAAAACTTGGAGAGGTCAACTATCTGGTGGATCTGGGCAGACCCAGGGAAGCTCCTAGAGTCTTCCACACCAACCGACTAAAAGCATACATCTCCAGACCTGATGTAGGAGCCTTGCTTCTAGCTTCAGCGGCAGAGGAGGAAGAGAGTGAATCTCTCCCTGATCTCCTCAGAGGTGTGCCTTTAGATGAAAAAGTTGAAGGAGTCAATCTCTCTTCAGACCTGACACCTGAGCAACAAGAGGAGTGCAAATCTATGTTAAATCAGTTTGCCTCCCTGTTCTCACTGTCACCAGGCTTGACCCCTTGGGGCCAGCATGAGATACTCACTGGTGACTGTCTGCCAGTCAAAAGCAGAGGATACAGAAGGTCAGAACATATCAGAGCCCACATCAAAGGAGAGGTCAAGAAGATGCTTGATCTCGGGGTAATAGAGCCCTCTACTAGTCCATGGTCTAGCCCAGTTGTGTTAGTACCAAAGGCAGGATCCAAAGACTTGAGATTCTGTGTGGACTATAGAGCTCTAAATGCAGTCACCAAGACTGATGCCCACCCTTTGCCCAGGACAGATGAGTTGGTGGATAAACTTGGTGCAGCCAAGTACCTCAGCACATTTGACCTGACGTCAGGCTATTGGCAAATAGCCCTGACAGACCATGCCAAGGAGAAAACTGCATTTTCAACCCCAGTTGGCTTGTACCAGTTTAAGGTCATGCCTTTTGGACTAAAAAATGCACCTGCCACATTCCAAAGGATGGTGAACCAAGTTCTGGCTGGGATGGAAGATTTCTGCATGGCATACTTGGATGACATTGCAGTCTTCAGCCACTCCTGGGAAGAACATGTGAACCACCTAGGACATGTGTTGCAGGCTCTGGAACAGGCCCATTTGACAATCAAAGCCAGTAAGTGCCAGATTGGTCAAAGTAAAGTGGTCTACCTTGGACATGAGGTAGGAGGTGGAGAAATAAGGCCTTTGCCCAGCAAGATTGAAGCTGTGCAAAATTGGACAACACCAACTACTCAAACCCAAGTGAGAGCTTTTCTAGGCCTCACTGGGTATTACAGGAATTTCATTGAGAACTATGGGACCATAGCTTCTCCACTGAATGTAATCTCCTCTCCCAAATTCCCTAAAAAGGTAAAATGGAATGAGGAGTGCAATCAGGCCTTTGAAAAACTGAAGAGAGCTCTTTGCCAAGCTCCAGTATTGAGAGCTCCTGACTACCACCAACCTTTCATTGTACAAACTGATGCTTCCAATGTAGGTATAGGTGCAGTTCTAAGCCAACTGGATGAGAAGGGTAGGGAGCACCCCATTTGCTTCATCAGTAGGAAACTGAAGGATCCTGAGACAAGGTGGGCAACTATCGAAAGAGAATGCTTTGCTATTGTGTGGGCACTGAAGAAGTTTAGGCCATACTTGTATGGTTCTACTTTTGTTATTCAGACTGACCACCAACCCTTGAGATGGTTAATGCAAATGAAAGGGGAAAATCCAAAACTATTGAGATGGTCAATCTGCCTGCAAGGGTTTGATTTCACCATTGAGCACAGGTCAGGGTGTCACCATCAAAATGCTGATGGACTCTCTAGGATGTATATCATCGACTAGAGGTATGAGGTTCATCCAGGAGTGGATTAAATCCTCCTGTCCCTTAGTCTGGGGGGGGCGAGTGTTAGGGAGAATTCTCTGTTTAGGCTGAATTTCCCTACCTAGTGAGTCCCCCAGCGGCTTTGCTGGATTTCTGGGGTTTCTTTTTTTCTCCTGCCAAGAGTGAGACTCTTTTACCCTCACTCTTGGACATGTTGAAGTGTGTTTTCTTGGTTAAACCTTGTGTTGAATGGGCTATGGGGTCTTTTACTCCATAGGGCCTCATGTGTTTTTGTGATGGGGGTTACACAGCACCCTCTGTGCCGTGACCCAGGGGTGTCCTAGGGACTCCCCAACATAGACTCCATACCCTGGGACTGACTACTGTCTCCCAGGGCATGTAAAGTCACCAAAGACTTTGCTAGTCTTGAATCCTGAACAGAACCAGTACCAACCATCCTATTGTGGACGTACTGGCTGGGGCAATTCGATTGCCCCAGGGTCTGTTAGTCGAGGGGGCACGTCTCCGTCCCCCCTGATCGAGTTTTGGCTGGTGGCAGTGGAAACTACTTTTTATATTCGACCGCGAATATTTTCCTATGGGATTTCCCATTGTTTTAGGCTAACACATTTAATTATTTATTTACGGTAGCCTTAAACATACCGCCGGTTTATATACTTATTTTTATAACTCCGGTTGGGACTTTTTGCCAAAACTTGATTCTAAAATGGCGTTGGTGTTCGCCTCTGTAACTCTGACCCAAAGTGGAGCCCTTTGTTCCACTTTTGGCGGGCTTCTCCACAGAAGCCCTCCAAAGTGGTGCCACTCTGTCTGGGGTACTTAGGAGGGGTGGAGGGGGATTTAGGCACCCTGGACTGAGTTACCTTGGTAACTCAAGTCGCACTCCGTCCTGATTGGCCCAAGTGGTGAGCCGGCCGGCTCACCACTTAGCATGTTTGAGTGACAGCTAGGCTGGGTGAATGGGGGTTTGCTGCATAAAAGCAGGGCTTTGGGGACTGGAACTTCAGAAGTCGCCACAGGACCAAGAATCCGACGAGGGAAGAGCTGAGCCGACCTGCTTCGACGACACCACCCGGTGGAGCCCTGCTGAACCGTCTCACCACTTTTCCCGACGACCGAGGAGAACTCTTAACAGAGTGGCTCCTTCTCTTGACTGGTGGGGACAACCAGTTTTTCGCCTTCTTTTCGCTTCTCGAGGTATCTCGTGGCCGCCTTGCCAGTGCCAAGCACCCCGGCAACCGGAACCCCACCACTTTTACCCCAACCACGAAAGTCGGTACAACCCTTCAACCGGAGGACTCCGCGGCTGGTTTCTTCCCGGGCAGTGCAACGACCTTCTTCTTCTACTCTTCAGCGAGAACTTCTTCTCCCCTGACCGACGTCGAGCCTTGCTGCCACTGCCTGGAACTACTGCCACCGCTGGAGGATCCTTTCCGCTTAAGGTACCGTGTTCCGCCTGGCTTCCCTTGCCACCGACTGTACGGGGTAGATTTAGCCCCCGGCTTTCGAACCTGGGAGTGCCTGGGACACCCTGGCTAAACTTTCTAAGTCACTCTAAACTCTTCCTAACTCTTTGCAAGACTTTGAATCCCTAATAACAGTGTGATCTTGGGCACATTTTTTGCTCCGGCTACTCTAAGAGTGGGCCCTGCCTAGTGACTTTTGCTCACCTGTGACTTTGTGCTTCTTTGAGCCTATTGCAAGTGTTCTGGATCTTAGAGTGGTGTGTTTAACCCATTTCTGTTTCTTTTTACCCCTTGCCTTAACCTACTAGAGTGTCATCTAACGTTAAGCGCTCACCTCTGTTTTAATTATGTGGTGTTAACTTAGAGTTGTCTAGATAGGAGTAAGGGTTGAAACTGCTTTCATCATAACTGTGTTTGAAGTGTTTTTACTATACTTTGCTAGAGTGTTTTCAACTTATATGTGTTTTATAAATAAATAACTATATACTTTTGGAACCAAGCTCTGGTCAGTGTTTGCTTGTGCTATTGTGTCTGAGTACATATTGTGTATACTTTGCATACTGCCTAACTCTTCTTGAGGGAGGTCTGACTGCTCAGCCACAGCTACCAGGTAAATCTGGGTGGTGCAGACTGCTACCAAGTGGGTTTACTGCTATACCTGTAGTCTTAAATCTTTTGCAGTGTTCCCCAAGGGAACTGCACAGGTTTCTGCCTAACAGTCACACCTGGGGTAGACCAGGCTGCGAGTCACACCTGGGGTAGACCACGGTAGACCTAGACCAGGCTGCGAGTCACAGCTGCAGTAGACCAGGCTGCGAGTCACACCTGGGGTAGACCAGGCTATGAGTCACACCTGGGGTAGACCAGGCTGCGAGTCACACCTGGGGTAGACCAGGCTATGAGTCACACCTGGGGCAGACCAGGCTGCGAGTCACACCTGGGGTAGACCAGGCTGTGAGTCACTCCAGTGTAGACCAGGCTGTGTGTCACACCTGGGGTAGACCAAGCTGCGAGTCACACCTGCGGTAGACCAAGCTGCGAGTCACACCTGGGGTAGACCAAGCTGCAAGACACACCTGGGGTAGACCAAGCTGCGAGTAACACCTGGGGTAGACCAGGCTTCGAGTCACACCTGGGGTAGACCAAGCTGCGAGCCACACCTGGGGTAGACCAGGCTGCAAATCACACCTGGGTTAGACCAGGCTATGATTCACACCTGGGGTCGACCAGGCTGTGAGTCACACCTGGGGTAGACCAGGCTGCGAGTCACTCCTGGGGTAGACCAGGCTATGATTCACACCTGGGTAGACCAGACTGCGAGTCACACCTGGGGTAGACCACGGTAGACATAGACCAGGCTATGAGTCACACCTGGGGTAGGCCAGGCTGCTAGTCACACCTGGGGTAGACCACGGTAAACCTAGACCAAGCTGCAAGTCACACCTGGGGTAGACCAGGCTGCGAGTCACACCTGGGGGAAAACCAGGCTGCAAGTCACACCTGTGGTAGACCAGGCTGTGAGTCACTCCTGGGGTAGACCAGGCTGCAAGTCACACCTGGGGTAGACCAGGCTGCTAGTCACACCTGGGGTACACCAGGCTGCAAGTCACACCTGGGGTAGATCAGGCTGCGTGTCAGACCTGGGATAGACCAGGCTGCGAGTCACACCTGGGGTGGACCAAGCTGAGAGTCACACCTGGGGTAGACCAGGCTGTGAGTCACACCTGGGGTAGACCAGGCTGCGAGTCACACCTGGGTAGACCAAGCTGCGAGTTACACCTGGTGTAGACCAGGCTGTGAGTCACACCTGGGGTAGACCATGCTGCAAGTCACACCCGGGGTAGACCAAGCTGTGAGTCACACCCGGGGTAGACCAAGCTGTGAGTCACACCTGGGGTAGACCAGGCTGCGAGTCACACCTGGGGTAGACCAGGCTGTGAGTCACACCCAGGGTAGACCAGGCTGTGAGTCACACCTGTGGTAGACCAAGCTGTGAGTCACACCTGGGGTAGACCAAGCTGAGAGTCACACTTGGGGTAGACCAAGCTGTGAGTCTCACCTGGGGTAGACCAGGCTGCGAGTCACACCTAGGGAAGACCAGGCTGTGAGTCACTCCTGGTGTGGACCAGGCTGCGAGTCACACCTGGGGTAGACCACGGTAGACCTAGACCAGGCTGCGAGTCACACCTGCGGTAGACCAGGCTGTGAGTCACAGCCGCGGTAGACCAGGCTGCGAGTCACACCTGGGGTAGGCAACGAGTCACACCTGGGTAGGCTGCGAGTCACACCTGGGGTAGTCCAAGCTGCAAGTCACACCTGGGGTAGACCAGGCTGCGAGCCACACCTGGGGTAGACTACAGTAGACCAAGCAGCGAGTCGCTGTGAGTCACACCTGGGGTAGACCAGGCTGCGAGTCACACCTGGGGTAGACCAGGCTGCGAGTCACACCTGGGGTAGACCAAGCTGCGAGTCACACCTGGGTAGACCAAGCTGCGAGTTACACCTGGTGTAGAACAGGCTGTGAGTCACACCTGGGGTAGACCATGCTGCAAGTCACTCCTGGGGGAGTCAACCAAGCTGTGAGTCACACCTGGGGTAGACCAGGCTGCAAGTCACACCTGGGGTAGAACAGGCTGTGAGTCACACCTGGGATAGACCAGACTGCGAGTCACACCTGGGTAGACCACGGTAGACATAGACCAGGCTATGAGTCACACCTGGGGTAGACCAGGCTGCGAGTCACACCTGGGGTAGACCAGGCTGCAAGTCACACCTGGGGTACACCAGGCTGCGAGTCACACCTGGGGTAGATCAGGCTGCGTGTCAGACCTGGGGTAGACCAAGCTGCGAGTCACACCTGGGGTAAACCAAGCTGCGAGTCACACCTGGGGTCGACCTGGCTACGAGTCACAACTGGGGTAGACCAGGCTATGATTCACACCTGGGTAGACAAGGCTGCAAGTCACACCTGGGATAGACCAGGCTGTGAGTCACTCCTGGGGTAGACCAGGCTGTGAGTCACACCTGGGGTAGAACAAGCTGTGAGTCACACCTGGGGTAGACCAAGCTGCGAGTAACACCTGGGGTAGACCAGGCTTTGAGTCACACCTGGGGTAGACCAGGCTATGAGTCACACCTGGGGCAGACCAGGCTGTGAGTCACACCTGGGGTAGACCAGGCTATGAGTCACACCTGGGGTAGACCAGGCTGTGAGTCACACCTGGGATAGACCACGGTAGACCTAGACCAGGCTACGAGTCACAGCTGCAGTAGACCAGGCTGCGATTCACACCTGGGGTAGACCAGGCTATGAGTCACACCTGGGGTAGACCAGGCTGCGAGTCACACCTGGGGTAGACCAGGCTGCTAGTCACACCTGGGGTACACCAGGCTGCGAGTCACACCTGGGGTAGATCAGGCTGCGTGTCAGACCTGGGGTAGACCAAGCTGCGAGTCACACCTGGGGTAAACCAAGCTGCGAGTCACACCTGGGGTCGACCTGGCTACGAGTCACAACTGGGGTAGACCAGGCTATGATTCACACCTGGGTAGACAAGGCTGCAAGTCACACCTGGGATAGACCAGGCTGTGAGTCACTCCTGGGGTAGACCAGGCTGTGAGTCACACCTGGGGTAGAACAAGCTGTGAGTCACACCTGGGGTAGACCAAGCTGCGAGTAACACCTGGGGTAGACCAGGCTTTGAGTCACACCTGGGGTAGACCAGGCTATGAGTCACACCTGGGGCAGACCAGGCTGTGAGTCACACCTGGGGTAGACCAGGCTATGAGTCACACCTGGGGTAGACCAGGCTGTGAGTCACACCTGGGATAGACCACGGTAGACCTAGACCAGGCTACGAGTCACAGCTGCAGTAGACCAGGCTGCGATTCACACCTGGGGTAGACCAGGCTATGAGTCACACCTGGGGTAGACCAGGCTGCGAGTCACACCTGGGGGAGACCACGGTAGACCTAGACCAGGCTGCGAGTCACACCTGGGGTAGGCAACGAGTCACACCTGGGTAGGCTGCGAGTCACACCTGGGGTAGTCCAAGCTGCAAGTCACACCTGGGGTAGACCAGGCTGCGAGCCACACCTGGGGTAGACCACAGTAGACCAGGCAGTGAGTCGCTGTGAGTCACACCTGGGGTAGACCAGGCTGCGAGTCAAACCTGGGGTAGACCAAGCTGCGAGTCGCGCCTGGGGTAGACCAGGCTGAGAATCTCACCTGGGGTAGACCAGGCTGCGAGTCACACCTGTGGTACACCAGGCTGCGAGTCACACCTCGGGTAGACCAGGCTGCAAGTCACACTTGGGGTAGACCAGGCTGCGAGTAACACCTGGGGTAGACCAGGCTTTGAGTCACACCTGGGATAGACAAGGTTATGAGTCACACCTGGGGCAGACCAGGCTGTGAGTCACACCTGGGGTAGACCAGGCTATGAATCACACCTGGGGTAGACCAGGCTGCGAGTCACACCTGGGGTAGACCACGGTCGACCTAGACCAGGCTGCGAGTCACAGCTGCAGTAGACCAGGCTGCGAGTCACACCTGGGGTAGACCAGGCTATGAGTCACACCTGGGGTAGACCAGGCTGCGAGTCACACCTGGGGTAGACCACGGTAGACCTAGACCAGGCTGCGAGTCACAGCTGCAGTAGACCAGGCAGCGAGTCACACCTGGGGTAGAGCAGCCTGTGAGTCACACCTGGGGTAGACCAAGCTGCAAGTCACACCTGGGGTAGACCAAGCTGCGAGTAACACCTGGGGTAGACCAGGCTTTGAGTCACACCTGGGGTAGACCAGGCTATGAGTCACACCTGGGGAAGACCAGGCTGCGAGTCACACCTGGGGTAGACCAGGCTGTGAGTCACTCCTGGGTAGACCAGGCTGTGAGTCACACCTGGGGTAGACCAAGCTGCGAGTCACACCTGGGGTAGACCAAGCTGCGAGTCACACCTGGGGTAGACCAGGCTGTTAGTCACACCTGGGGTAAACCAAGCTGCAAGACACACCTGGGGTAGACCAAGCTGCGAGTAACACCTGGGGTAGACCAGGCTTCGAGTCACACCTGGGGTAGACCAAGCTGCGAGTCACACATGGGGTAGACCAGGCTGTGAGTCACACCTGGGGTAGACCAGGCTATGATTCACACCTGGGGTCGACCAGGCTGCGAGTCACACCTGGGGTAGACCAGGCTGTGAGTCACTCCTGGGGTAGACCAGGCTATGATTCACACCTGGGTAGACCAGGCTGTGAGTCACACCTGGGGTAGTCCAGGCTGTGAGTCACTCCTGGGGTAGACCAGGCTGTGAGTCACACCTGGGGTAGACCAAGCTGCGAGTCACACCTGGGGTAGACCAAGCTGCGAGTAACACCTGGGGTAGACCAGGCTTTGAGTCACACCTGGGGTAGACCAGACTATGAGTCACACCTGGGGCAGACCAGGCTGTGAGTCACACCTGGGATAGACCAGGCTATGAGTCACACCTGGGGTAGACCAGGCTGCGAGTCACACCTGGGGTAGACCACGGTAGACCTAGACCAGGCTGCGAGTCACAGCTGCAGTAGACCAGGCTGCGAGTCACACCTGGGGTAGACCAGGCTATGAGTCACACCTGGGGTAGACCAGGCTGCGAGTCACACCTTGGGTAGACCAGGCTATGAGTCACACCTGGGGCAGACCAGGCTGCGAGTCACACCTGGGGTAGACCAGGCTGTGAGTCACTCCAGGGTAGACCAGGCTGTGTGTCACACCTGGGGTAGACCAAGCTGCGAGTCACACCTGCGGTAGACCAAGCTGCGAGTCACACCTGGGGTAGACCAAGCTGCAAGACACACCTGGGGTAGACCAAGCTGCGAGTAACACCTGGGGTAGACCAGGCTTCGAGTCACACCTGGGTTAGACCAAGCTGCGAGCCACACCTGGGGTAGACCAGGCTGCAAATCACACCTGGGGTAGACCAGGCTATGATTCACACCTGGGGTCGACCAGGCTGTGAGTCACACCTGGGGTAGACCAGGCTGCCAGTCACTCCTGGGGTAGACCAGGCTATGATTCACACCTGGGTAGACCAGACTGCGAGTCACACCTGGGGTAGACCACGGTAGACATAGACCAGGCTATGAGTCACACCTGGGGTAGGCCAGGCTGCTAGTCACACCTGGGGTAGACCACGGTAAACCTAGACCAAGCTGCAAGTCAGACCTGGGGTAGACCAGGCTGCGAGTCACACCTGGGGGAAAACCAGGCTGCAAGTCACACCTGTGGTAGACCAGGCTGTGAGTCACTCCTGGGGTAGACCAGGCTGCGAGTCACACCTGGGGTAGACCAGGCTGCTAGTCACACCTGGGGTACACCAGGCTGCAAGTCACACCTGGGGTAGATCAGGCTGCGTGTCAGACCTGGGATAGACCAGGCTGCAAGTCACACCTGGGGTGGACCAAGCTGAGAGTCACACCTGGGGTAGACCAGGCTGTGAGTCACACCTGGGGTAGACCAGGCTGCGAGTCACACCTGGGGTAGACCAAGCTGCGAGTCACACCTGGGGTAGACCAAGCTGCGAGTCACACCTGGGTAGACCAAGCTGCGAGTTACACCTGGTGTAGACCAGGCTGTGAGTCACACCTGGGGTAGACCATGCTGCAAGTCACACCCGGGGTAGACCAAGCTGTGAGTCACACCTGGGGTAGACCAAGCTGTGAGTCACACCTAGGGTAGACCAGGCTGCGAGTCACACCTGGGGTAGACCAGGCTGTGAGTCACACCCAGGGTAGACCAGGCTGTGAGTCACACCTGTGGTAGACCAAGCTGCGAGTCACACCTGGGGTAGACCAGGCTGTGAGTCACACCTGGGGTAGACCAGGCTGCGAGTCACACCTGTGGTAGACCAGGCTGCGAGTCACACCCGAGGTAGACCAAGCTGCGAGTCACACCTGGGGTAGACCAAGCTGAGAGTCACACTTGGGGTAGACCAAGCTGTGAGTCACACCCGGGGTAGACCAAGCTGTGAGTCACACCTGGGGTAGACCAGGCTGTGAGTCACACCCGGGGTAGACCAAGCTGTGAGTCACACCCGGGGTAGACCAAGCTGTGAGTCACACCTAGGGTAGACCAGGCTGCGAGTCACACCTGGGGTAGACCAGGCTGTGAGTCACACCCAGGGTAGACCAGGCTGTGAGTCACACCTGTGGTAGACCAAGCTGCGAGTCACACCTGGGGTAGACCAGGCTGCGAGTCACACCTGTGGTAGACCAGGCTGCGAGTCACACCCGAGGTAGACCAAGCTGTGAGTCACACCTGGGGTAGACCAAGCTGAGAGTCACACTTGGGGTAGACCAAGCTGTGAGTCTCACCTGGGGTAGACCAGGCTGCGAGTCACACCTAGGGAAGACCAGGCTGTGAGTCACTCCTGGTGTGGACCAGGCTGCGAGTCACACCTGGGGTAGACCACGGTAGACCTAGACAAGGCTGCGAGTCACACCTGCGGTAGACCAGGCTGTGAGTCACAGCCGCGGTAGACCAGGCTGCGAGTCACACCTGGGGTAGGCAACGAGTCACACCTGGGTAGGCTGCGAGTCACACCTGGGGTAGTCCAAGCTGCAAGTCACACCTGGGGTAGACCAGGCTGCGAGCCACACCTGGGGTAGACTACAGTAGACCAAGCAGCGAGTCGCTGTGAGTCACACCTGGGGTAGACCAGGCTGCGAGTCACACCTGGGGTAGACCAGGCTGCGAGTCACACCTGGGGTAGACCAAGCTGCGAGTCACACCTGGGTAGACCAAGTGTTAGGGAGAATTCTCTGTTTAGGCTGAATTTCCCTACCTAGTGAGTCCCCCAGCAGCTTTGCTGGATTTCTGGGGTTTAATTTTTTTCTCCTGCCAAGAGTGAGACTCTTTTACCCTCACTCTTGGACATGTTGAAGTGTGTTTTCTTGGTTAAACCTTGTGTTGAATGGGCTATGGGGTCTCTTACTCCATAGGGCCTCATGTATTTTTGTGATGTGGGTCACACAGCACCCTCTGTGCCGTGACCCAGGGGTGTCCTAGGGACTCCCCAACATAGACTCCATACCCTGGGACTGACTACTGTCTCCCAGGGCATGTAAAGTCACCAAAGACTTTGCTAGTCTTGAATCCTGAACAGAACCAGTACAAACCATCATATTGTGGACGTACTGGCTGGGGCAATTCGATTGCCCCAGGGTCTGTTAGTCGAGGGGGCACGTCTCCGTCCCCCCTGATCGAGTTTTGGCTGGTGGCAGTGGAAACTACTTTTTATATTCGACCGCGAATATTTCCCTATGGGATTTCCCATTGTTTTAGGCTAACACATTTAATTATTTATTTACGGTAGCCTTAAACATACCGCCGGTTTATATATTTATTTTTATAACTCCGGTTGGGACTTTTTGCCAAAACTTGATTCTAAAATGGCGTTGGTGTTCGCCTCTGTAACTCTGACCCAAAGTGGAGCCCTTTGTTCCACTTTTGGCGGGCTTCTCCACAGAAGCCCTCCAAAGTGGTGCCACTCTGTCTGGGGTACTTAGGAGGGGTGGAGGGGGATTTAGGCACCCTGGACTGAGTTACCTTGGTAACTCAAGTCGCACTCCGTCCTGATTGGCCCAAGTGGTGAGCCGCCCGGCTCACCACTTAGCATGGTTGAGTGACAGCTAGGCTGGGTGAATGGGGGTTTGCTGCATAAAAGCAGGGCTTTGGGGACTGGGACTTCAGAAGTCGCCACAGGACCAAGAATCCGACGAGGGAAGAGCTGAGCCGACCTGCTTCGACGACACCACCCGGTGGAGCCCTGCTGAACCGTCTCACCACTTTTTCCCGACGACCGAGGAGAACTCTTAACGGAGTGGCTCCTTCCCTTGACTGGTGGGGACAACCAGTTTTCGCCTTCTTTCCGTTCTTTGAGGTATCTCGTGGCCGCCTTGCCTGTGCCAAGCACCCCGGCAACCGGAATACCACACTTTACCCCCATACCGCGAAAGTCGGCACCAACCCTTTAACCGGAGGACTCCGCGGCTGGTTTCTTCCCGGGCAGTGCAACGACCCTCTTCTTCTGCTCTTCAGCGAGAACTTCTTCTCCCCTGACCGACGTCGAGCCCTGCTGCCACTGCCTGGAACAACTGCCACCGCTGGAGGATCCTTTCCGCTTAAGGTACTGTGTTCTGCCTGGCTTCCCTTGCTACCGACTGTACGGGGTAGATTTAGTCCCCGGCTTTCGAACCTGGGAGTGCCTGGGACACTTTGGCTAAACTTTCTGAGCCACTCTAACCTCTTTTTGACTCTTTGCAAGACTTTGAATCTCTAACTAACAGTGTGATCTTGGGCACATTTTCGCTCCGGCTACTCTAAGAGTGGGCCCTGCCTAGTGACTTTTGCTCACCTGTGACTTTATTCTTCTTTAAGCCTATTGCAAGTGCTCTGGACCTTAGAGTGGTGTGTCTAACCCATTTCTGCTTTTTCTCTCCCTTTCTTGGAAACTACTAGAGTGTCATCTAACGTTAAGCACTCACCTCTGTTTTAATTAAGTGGTGTTTTACCTAGAGTTGTCTAGATAGGAGAAAGGATTGAATCTACTTTCATTATAACTGTGTTGAAGTGCTTTTACTATATTTTTGCTAGAGTGTTTTTAACTTATGTGTATTTTAAATAAATAACTATATACTCTTGAAACCAAGCTCTGGTCAGTGTTTGCTTGTGCTATTGTGTTTTGGTACATATTGTGTATACTTTGCATACCGCCTAACTCTTCTTGAGAGAAGTCTGACTGCTCAGCCACAGCTACCAGGTAAATCTGGGTGGTACAGACTGCTACCAAAGGGGTTTACTGCTCTACCTGTAGTCTTAAATCTTTTGCAGTGTTCCCCAAGGGAACTGCACAGGTTTCTGCCTAACACTGGTGTACAGCGGTGGGATTTGTATTGAGTATACATTTTATTGTGCTTTAGATACCTTAGTGCAACTAACCACAAAGCTTAGCACTGAAAAAGTAAAACCTCTAACATGTCAGTTATAGAAAGCTATAGTCAAGAGTCCCTTGCAGCCAAAACTGCTGATTGTTTAAGAGTGCTCTGTAAACATAAGGATCTCCTGACTAAGGGCAAGAAAATGGAGCTGATTGAAAGATTGTTAGCTAACCAAAGTCTGGGTGATGGTTCAGAGGAACCTACCACTCCAGCGACTGTAGATGACAGTGTTGAAGTTAACATGGAGCAAAATGTTGATGTTTCTGAGGAAGAGTCAGAAGAGGAGGGTGAGGCTGTTGTAACTGTCCCCCCTAGGCCTCTGCCTGCTCTACCTGCTGTACCTACTGGACCTTTACCAGGTCCCACATTTAGTCCTCAGTACTTTGAACTGGAGAAAATGAAGCTAGAATTGGAGTATAAGAAACTTAATGCTCAAACTGACAAAGAACTAAGGCTAAGGGAAATGGAGCTCAAGTATGACTTAGAAATGAAGAAATTATCTGTTGAGAATGTTTCTCTCTCTGGCTCCTCTAGAAGTTCCAGTCCTAAAAGACCCCGGATGCCTAAAGAATTGGTTGGTATGTATGAGCCTAAGTTGGATGTGTTGGATTGGTTGTCTCTGTTTGAATATAATCATGGGCTCCAGAACATCACAGGAAATGACTTACTCACCTGGTTGTTCTCTAGGCTTCCCCCTGTTGCAACTGATGTGGTAATGGAGATGGGGGAGGAGGATAGGAAGGACTATGAATGTGTGAAACTAGCTTTGATAGCTAGGTTTGGGAAGACCCCTTCCCAGTATCTTAAGAGGTTTAGGAGCCTCAAAAAGCATGATGGTACCCCTTGGGCTACCTGGGTGAATGAATGTTTGAAAAACTTAGAGGGATGGATTAAGGGTTACAAGGTGAACACTTATGAAGGTATGAAGAATTTGTTTATGTTGGAGACTATTTATGATGCCTGCTCTCCTGAGCTCAGACAACACTTGGCTGATTCCAGGGAATTAGATTCCCGGAAGCTAGCTAAGGCTGCTGACTTGTGGGTTGCCAACAGGGCCACTCACAAGGATTCTGGGGTAACTCAGAAGAAGGATGGGGAAAAACAGTCTAAGAAGGACTCCAAAGAGAATTCTAATACTACAAATTCCAAAGAGGGCCCCAAACAAAACTATAAGGGTAAGCCACAAGGGAAACCAAATCAGGCTAGTGTACCTTCTGGTCCCAGACCAGAAGGAGGTCAGAACAAGCCTCCATTCCAGCGAGCCTTTGGCTCATGCTTTGTTTGTAAGGCTACTGACCATGTGAAAGGAGATCCCAGATGTAAGGGTAAACCTTCAGGGGTCCAGCTTGCCTCCTTAGCCTTCGCTCCCGAAGAGGAAGTACCCATGGCAAGTGGAAACTTTCTATTACTAGCTGATGAACCCACTGGAGTCTCAGCTAGTGTTTCTTTAGTCTCTCTGGGGTTGTGGGAGCAACAGAATTTAGATGTCTATAACTCTATCCCAGATAATACTAAAGAGTATTATAAGGACAGTGTCCAGGTGAATGGTCAGGAGACTCCTGCCATTAGGGACACTGGAGCCAGCATAACTGTGGTGGATGAATCATTTTTCAAGGCAGAGGATGTTGCTAAGGCACCCAAATGCCTCACCAAGTTAGCTGGTGGGCCTGTGCAGATGTGTCCCCAGTTACCAGTTCTCATCCAATGTAATGATATGGCTGTAAAAATACCTGTCAGTGTACAATGTGAAGTGCCAGGTAGGGTTCTGTTGGGTAATGACCTCAAAGCTCTTGGAGTTGTATCTCATACCCCCAGACCTCCTAGCAAAAGGTTTCAGGAACTCACAAAACCTGCAAGGGAGAAAACCCTGAGAGGGTTATCTCAGGAGATGATGACAGAAATCACTCCTCTACCACTGGAGCAACTTACTGCAGTAACTACCAGATCAGGAGCAAAGGGGCAACCCAAGACTCCTAGGAAAAAGCCAGCAGCAAGCACTCCAGTGCTTCCAACAAGGACTTCCCCTAGGTTGTCCAAAGTTACACCTGTAACTCCACCTCCAGCTGAGGCTGAGAGGGAGGTACAACCCTGTGTGGTTGAGCTAGACTCTGAGGAAGAGCTAGAAGGAGGCCCCAACCTTATTGGAGATTTGGACCCTGAGGACCATCCTGAGCTGCAGTCTTTACTGGCAGAAGGTGGGCCTAGCAGGGCAGCTTTTCGTAAGGGGCAAAGAGAATGTCCAACTCTGGAGGGTCTCCGCCACCAGGCAGCTTCTCAAGCTGATGGGCAAGAGCCTGGGAAGTATAGGTTGCACTGGGAAGATGGCCTCTTCTACAGTGAACCCACTGAGTCTGAACCTGGAGACTACAAACGCCTTGTAGTCCCACAGGAAAACAGACAACAGTTCTTACAACTAGCCCATGAGATACCTTTGGCTGGCCACTTGAGTTTCAAGAAGACCAAGGAAAGGCTCTCACTCTACTTTTATTGGCCAAAGATGGGGGCCGAAGTAGATAGATATTGTAAGAGCTGCCATACCTGCCAGACTTCTGGTAAGGTTGGTTCCAAGAATGTGGCACCTTTAGTGCCTCTCCCAGTTGTGGGAGTCCCATTTGAGAGGGTAGGGATTGACATTGTTGGTCCCCTTGATCCTCCAACCTCCTCAGGCAACAGGTTTATCCTTGTTGTAGTAGACCATGCTACTAGGTACCCGGAGGCCATTCCTATGAGGACTGTTACAGCTCCGGCTGTGGCTAAGGCCCTCCTTGGTATTTTTACCAGGGTTGGGTTTCCTAAGGAGGTAATCTCTGACAGGGGGTCAAACTTTATGTCCCACTACATGAAGGCCATGTGGAAAACCTGTGGAGTTACCTACAAGTTCTCAACCGCCTACCACCCTCAGACAAACGGGTTGGTTGAAAGGTTTAACAGAACCATGAAGAGCATGATAGGTGCTTTGGAAGAACCCCTTAAGAAAAAGTGGGACCTTCTACTGCCATGCCTTCTCTTTGCTTATAGAGAAGTCCCTCAGGAGGGAGTAGGTTATTCTCCCTTTGAGCTTCTCTATGGCCATCCAGTCAGAGGTCCATTGGCCCTGATTAAGGAGGGGTTGGAAGGTGCTCCTCCCCTCAAGCCAGTCAGAGTGACTGACTATGTGATAGGTCTCCGGAGGAGAATGTCACACATGATGGCAGAAGCAAGTGACAACTTGAAAGCTGGTCAAGCCCTGGTCAAACATTGGCACGACCAGAAGGCTAACATGGTTGAGTTTACTCAAGACCAGCTTGTTCTAGTTATGCTCCCAACAAGGCAGAGGGCCTTGCAAGACAAATGGATGGGACCCTTCAAGGTTGTGGGAAAACTTGGAGAGGTCAACTATCTGGTGGATCTGGGCAGACCCAGGGAAGCTCCTAGAGTCTTCCACACCAACCGACTAAAAGCCTACATCTCCAGACCTGATGTAGGAGCCTTGCTCCTAGCTTCAGCTGCAGAGGAGGAAGAGAGTGAATCTCTCCCTGATCTCCTCAGAGGTGTACCTTTAGATGAAAAAGTTGAAGGAGTCAATCTCTCTTCAGACCTGACACCTGAGCAACAAGAGGAGTGCAAATCTATGTTAAATCAGTTTGCCTCCCTGTTCTCACTGTCACCAGGCTTGACCCCTTGGGGCCAGCATGAGATACTCACTGGTGACTGTCTGCCAGTCAAAAGCAGAGGATACAGAATGTCAGAACATATCAGAGCCCACATCAAAGGAGAGGTCAAGAAGATGCTTGATCTCGGGGTAATAGAACCCTCTACTAGTCCATGGTCTAGCCCAGTTGTGTTAGTACCAAAGGCAGGATCCAAAGACTTGAGATTCTGTGTGGACTATAGAGCTCTAAATGCAGTCACCAAGACTGATGCCCACCCTTTGCCCAGGACAGATGAGTTGGTGGATAAACTTGGTGCAGCCAAGTACCTCAGCACATTTGACCTGACGTCAGGCTATTGGCAAATAGCCCTGACAGACCATGCCAAGGAGAAAACTGCATTTTCAACCCCAGTTGGCTTGTACCAGTTTAAGGTCATGCCTTTTGGACTGAAAAACGCACCTGCCACATTCCAAAGGATGGTGAACCAAGTTCTGGCTGGGATGGAAGATTTCTGCATGGCATACTTGGATGACATTGCAGTCTTCAGCCACTCCTGGGAAGAACATGTGAACCACCTAGGCCATGTGTTGCAGGCTCTGAAACAGGCCCATTTGACAATCAAAGCCAGTAAGTGCCAGATTGGTCAAAGTAAAGTGGTCTACCTTGGACATGAGGTAGGAGGTGGAGAAATAAGGCCTTTGCCCAGCAAGATTGAAGCTGTGCAAAATTGGACAACACCAACTACTCAAACCCAAGTGAGAGCTTTTCTAGGCCTCACTGGGTATTACAGGAATTTCATTGAGAACTATGGGACCATAGCTTCTCCACTGAATGTAATCTCCTCTCCCAAATTCCCTAAAAAGGTAAAATGGAATGAGGAGTGCAATCAGGCCTTTGAAAAACTGAAGAGAGCTCTTTGCCAGGCTCCAGTATTGAGAGCTCCTGACTACCACCAACCTTTCATTGTACAAACTGATGCTTCCAATGTAGGTATAGGTGCAGTTCTAAGCCAACTGGATGAGAAGGGTAGGGAGCACCCCATTTGCTTCATCAGTAGGAAACTGAAGGATCCTGAGACAAGGTGGGCAACTATCGAAAGAGAATGCTTTGCTATTGTGTGGGCACTGAAGAAGTTTAGGCCATACTTGTATGGTTCTACTTTTGTTATTCAGACTGACCACCAACCCTTGAGATGGTTAATGCAAATGAAAGGGGAAAATCCAAAACTATTGAGATGGTCAATCTGCCTGCAAGGGTTTGATTTCACCATTGAGCACAGGTCAGGGTGTCACCATCAAAATGCTGATGGACTCTCTAGGATGTATATCATCGACTAGAGGTATGAGGTTCATCCAGGAGTGGATTAAATCCTCCTGTCCCTTAGTCTGGGGGGGGCGAGTGTTAGGGAGAATTCTCTGTTTAGGCTGAATTTCCCTACCTAGTGAGTCCCCCAGCAGCTTTGCTGGATTTCTGGGGTTTAATTTTTTTCTCCTGCCAAGAGTGAGACTCTTTTACCCTCACTCTTGGACATGTTGAAGTGTGTTTTCTTGGTTAAACCTTGTGTTGAATGGGCTATGGGGTCTCTTACTCCATAGGGCCTCATGTATTTTTGTGATGTGGGTCACACAGCACCCTCTGTGCCGTGACCCAGGGGTGTCCTAGGGACTCCCCAACATAGACTCCATACCCTGGGACTGACTACTGTCTCCCAGGGCATGTAAAGTCACCAAAGACTTTGCTAGTCTTGAATCCTGAACAGAACCAGTACAAACCATCATATTGTGGACGTACTGGCTGGGGCAATTCGATTGCCCCAGGGTCTGTTAGTCGAGGGGGCACGTCTCCGTCCCCCCTGATCGAGTTTTGGCTGGTGGCAGTGGAAACTACTTTTTATATTCGACCGCGAATATTTCCCTATGGGATTTCCCATTGTTTTAGGCTAACACATTTAATTATTTATTTACGGTAGCCTTAAACATACCGCCGGTTTATATATTTATTTTTATAACTCCGGTTGGGACTTTTTGCCAAAACTTGATTCTAAAATGGCGTTGGTGTTCGCCTCTGTAACTCTGACCCAAAGTGGAGCCCTTTGTTCCACTTTTGGCGGGCTTCTCCACAGAAGCCCTCCAAAGTGGTGCCACTCTGTCTGGGGTACTTAGGAGGGGTGGAGGGGGATTTAGGCACCCTGGACTGAGTTACCTTGGTAACTCAAGTCGCACTCCGTCCTGATTGGCCCAAGTGGTGAGCCGCCCGGCTCACCACTTAGCATGGTTGAGTGACAGCTAGGCTGGGTGAATGGGGGTTTGCTGCATAAAAGCAGGGCTTTGGGGACTGGGACTTCAGAAGTCGCCACAGGACCAAGAATCCGACGAGGGAAGAGCTGAGCCGACCTGCTTCGACGACACCACCCGGTGGAGCCCTGCTGAACCGTCTCACCACTTTTTCCCGACGACCGAGGAGAACTCTTAACGGAGTGGCTCCTTCCCTTGACTGGTGGGGACAACCAGTTTTCGCCTTCTTTCCGTTCTTTGAGGTATCTCGTGGCCGCCTTGCCTGTGCCAAGCACCCCGGCAACCGGAATACCACACTTTACCCCCATACCGCGAAAGTCGGCACCAACCCTTTAACCGGAGGACTCCGCGGCTGGTTTCTTCCCGGGCAGTGCAACGACCCTCTTCTTCTGCTCTTCAGCGAGAACTTCTTCTCCCCTGACCGACGTCGAGCCCTGCTGCCACTGCCTGGAACAACTGCCACCGCTGGAGGATCCTTTCCGCTTAAGGTACTGTGTTCTGCCTGGCTTCCCTTGCTACCGACTGTACGGGGTAGATTTAGTCCCCGGCTTTCGAACCTGGGAGTGCCTGGGACACTTTGGCTAAACTTTCTGAGCCACTCTAACCTCTTTTTGACTCTTTGCAAGACTTTGAATCTCTAACTAACAGTGTGATCTTGGGCACATTTTCGCTCCGGCTACTCTAAGAGTGGGCCCTGCCTAGTGACTTTTGCTCACCTGTGACTTTATTCTTCTTTAAGCCTATTGCAAGTGCTCTGGACCTTAGAGTGGTGTGTCTAACCCATTTCTGCTTTTTCTCTCCCTTTCTTGGAAACTACTAGAGTGTCATCTAACGTTAAGCACTCACCTCTGTTTTAATTAAGTGGTGTTTTACCTAGAGTTGTCTAGATAGGAGAAAGGATTGAATCTACTTTCATTATAACTGTGTTGAAGTGCTTTTACTATATTTTTGCTAGAGTGTTTTTAACTTATGTGTATTTTAAATAAATAACTATATACTCTTGAAACCAAGCTCTGGTCAGTGTTTGCTTGTGCTATTGTGTTTTGGTACATATTGTGTATACTTTGCATACCGCCTAACTCTTCTTGAGAGAAGTCTGACTGCTCAGCCACAGCTACCAGGTAAATCTGGGTGGTACAGACTGCTACCAAAGGGGTTTACTGCTCTACCTGTAGTCTTAAATCTTTTGCAGTGTTCCCCAAGGGAACTGCACAGGTTTCTGCCTAACACCAAGCTGCGAGTTACACCTGGTGTAGAACAGGCTGTGAGTCACACCTGGGGTAGACCATGCTGCAAGTCACTCCTGGGGTAGACCAGGCTGTGAGTCACACCTGGGGTAGACCAAGCTGTGAGTCACACCTGGGGTAGACCAGGCTGCAAGTCACACCTGGGGTAGAACAGGCTGTGAGTCACACCTGGGATAGACCAGACTGCGAGTCACACCTGGGTAGACCACGGTAGACATAGACCAGGCTATGAGTCACACCTGGGGTAGACCAGGCTGCGAGTCACACCTGGGGTAGACCAGGCTGCAAGTCACACCTGTGGTAGACCAGGCTGTGAGTCACTCCTGGGGTAGACCAGGCTGCGAGTCACACCTGGGGTAGACCAGGCTGCTAGTCACACCTGGGGTACACCAGGCTGCGAGTCACACCTGGGGTAGATCAGGCTGCGTGTCAGACCTGGGGTAGACCAGGCTGCGAGTCACACCTGGGGTGGACCAAGCTGAGAGTCACACCTGGGGTAGACCAGGCTGTGAGTCACACCTGGGGTAGACCAGGCTGCGAGTCACACCTGGGGTAGACCAGGCTGCGAGTCACACCTGGGGTAGACCAAGCTGCGAGTCACACCTGGGTAGACCAAGCTGCGAGTTACACATGGTGTAGACCAGGCTGTGAGTCACACCTGGGGTAGACCATGCTGCAAGTCACAACCGGGGTAGACCAAGCTGTGAGTCACTCCTGGGGTAGACCAGGCTGCGAGTCACACATTGGGGTAGACCAGGCTGCGAGTCACACCTGGGGTAGATCAGGCTGCGTGTCAGACCTGGGGTAGACCAGGCTGCGAGTCACACCTGGGGTGGACCAAGCTGAGAGTCACACCTGGGGTATACCAGGCTGTGAGTCACACCTGGGGTAGACCAGGCTGCGAGTCACACCTGGGGTACACCAGGCTGTGAGTCACACCTGGGGTAGACCAAGCTGCGAGTCACACCTGGGTAGACCAAGCTGCGAGTTAGACCTGGTGTAGACCAGGCTGTGAGTCACACCTGGGGTAGACCATGCTGCAAGTCACACCCGGGGTAGACCAAGCTGTGAGTCACACCCGGGGTAGACCAAGCTGTGAGTCCCACCTGGGGTAGACCAGGCTGCGAGTCACACCTGGGGTAGACCAGGCTGTGAGTCACACCTGGGGTAGACCAGGCTGTGAGTCACACCCAGGGTAGACCAAGCTGCGAGTCACACCTGGGGTAGACCAAGCTGCGAGTCACACCTGGGGTAGACCAGGCTGTGAGTCACACCTGGGGTAGACCAAGCTGCGAGTCACACCTAGGGAAGACCAGGCTGTGAGTCACTCCTGGTGTGGACCAGGCTGCGAGTCACACCTGGGGTAGACCAGGCTGTGAGTCACACCTGGGGTAGACCAGGCTGCGAGTCACACCTGGGGTAGACCAGGCTGCAAGTCACACCTGGGGTAGACCAAGCTGCGAGTCACACCTGGGTAGACTAAGCTGCGAGTTACACATGGTGTAGACCAGGCTGTGAGTCACACCTGGGGTAGACCATGCTGCAAGTCACAACCGGGGTAGACCAAGCTGTGAGTCACTCCTGGGGTAGACCAGGCTGCGAGTCACACATTGGGGTAGACCAGGCTGCGAGTCACACCTGGGATAGATCAGACTGCGTGTCAGACCTGGGGTAGACCAGGCTGCGAGTCACACCTGGGGTGGACCAAGCTGAGAGTCACACCTGGGGTAGACCAGGCTGTGAGTCACACCTGGGGTAGATCAGGCTGCGAGTCACACCTGGGGTACACCAGGCTCTGAGTCACACCTGTGGTAGACCAAGCTGCGAGTCACACCTGGGTAGACCAAGCTGCGAGTTAGACCTGGTGTAGACCAGGCTGTGAGTCACACCTGGGGTAGACCATGCTGCAAGTCACACCCGGGGTAGACCAAGCTGTGAGTCACACCCGGGGTAGACCAAGCTGTGAGTCACACCTGGGGTAGACCAGGCTGCGAGTCACACCTGGGGTAGACCAGGCTGTGAGTCACACCTGGGGTAGACCAGGCTGTGAGTCACACCCAGGGTAGACCAAGCTGCGAGTCACACCTGGGGTAGACCAAGCTGCGAGTCACACCTGGGGTAGACCAGGCTGTGAGTCACACCTGGGGTAGACCAAGCTGCGAGTCACACCTGGGGTAGACCAAACTGTGAGTAACACCTGGGGTAGACCAAGCTTTGAGTCACACCTGGGGTAGGCCAGGCTATGAGTCACACCTGGGGCAGACCAGGCTGTGAGTCACACCTGGGGTAGACCAGGCTGTGAGTCACACCCAGGGTAGACCAGGCTGTGAGTCACACCTGTGGTAGACCAAGCTGCGAGTCTAGACCAGGCTGCGAGTCACACCTGCGGTGGACCAGGCTGTGAGTCAAGCCGCGGTAGACCAGGCTGCGAGTCACTCCTGGGGTAGGCAACGAGTCACACCTGGGTAGGCTGCGAGTCACACCTGGGGTAGTCCAAGCTGCAAGTCACACCTGGGGTAGTCCAGGCTGCGAGCCACACCTGGGGTAGACCACAGTAGACCAAGCAGCGAGTCGCTGTGAGTCACACCTGGGGTAGACCAGGCTGCGAGTCACACCTGGGGTAGACCAGGCTGCGAGTCACACCTGGGGTAGACCAAGCTGTGAGTCACACCTGGGTAGACCAAGCTGCGAGTTACACCTGGTGTAGACCAGGCTGTGAGTCATACCTGGGGTAGACCATGCTGCAAGTCACACCCGGGGCAGACCAAGCTGTGAGTCACAGCCGCGGTAGACCAGGCTGCGAGTCACACCTGGGGTAGGCAACGAGTCACACCTGGGTAGGCTGCGAGTCACACCTGGGGTAGTCCAAGCTGCAAGTCACACCTGTGGTAGACCAGGCTGCGAGCCACACCTGGGGTAGACCACGGTAGACCAAGCAGCGAGTCGCTGCGAGTCACACCTGGGGTAGACCAAGCTGTGAGTCACGCCTGGGGTAGACCAGGCTGAGAATCACACCTGGGGTAGACCAGGCTGCGAGTCACACCTGTGGTACACCAGGCTGCGAGTCACACCTCGGGTAGACCATGCTACAAGTCACACTTGGGGTAGACCAGGCTTTGAGTCACACTTGGGGTAGACAAGGCTATGAGTCACACCTGGGGCAGACCAGGCTGTGAGTCACACCTGGGGCAGACCAGGCTGTGAGTCACACCTGGGGTAGACCAGGCTATGAGTCACACCTGGGGTAGACCAGGCTGCGAGTCACACCTGGGGTAGACCACGGTAGACCTAGACCAGGCTGCGAGTCACAGCTGCAGTAGACCAGGCTGCGAATCACACCTGGGGTAGACCAGGCTATGAATCACACCTGGGGTAGACCAGGCTGCGAGTCACACTTGGGGTACACCAAGCTGTGAGTCACACCTGGGGTAAACCAGGCTGCGAGTCATGCCTGGGGTAGATCAGGCTGCGAGTCACACCTGGGGTAGACCAGGCTATGATTCACACCTGGGGTCGACTAGGCTGCGAGTCAGTCACACCTGGGGTAGACCAGGCTGTGAGTCACTCCTGGGGTAGACCAGGCTATGATTCGCACCTGGGGTAGACCAGGCTGCGAGTCACACCTGGGGTAGACCAGGCTGTGAGTCACTCCTGGGGTAGACCAGGCTGTGAGTCACACCTGGGGTAGACCAAGCTGCGAGTCACACCTAGGGTAGACCAATCTGCGAGTCACATCTGGGCTAGACCAGGCTGTGAGTCACACCTGGGATAGACCAAGCTGCGAGTAACACCTGGGTTAGACCAGGCTTTGAGTCACACCTGGGGCAGACCATCCTGTGAGTCATACCTGGGGTAGACCAGGCTATGAGTCACACCTGGGGTAGACCAGGCTTTCAGTCACACCTGGGGTAGACCACGGTAGACCTAGACCAGGCTGCGAGTCACAGCTGCAGTACACCAGGCTGCAAGTCACACCTGGGGAAAACCAGGCTATGAGTCACACCTGGGGTAGACCAGGCTATGATTCACACCTGGGGTAGACCATGCTGCAAGTCACACCCGGGGTAGACCAAGCTGTGAGTCACACCCGGCGTAGACCAAGCTGTGAGTCACACCTGGGGTAGACCAGGCTGCGAGTCACACCTGGGGTAGACCAGGCTGTGAGTCACACCCAGGGTAGACCAGGCTGTGAGTCACACCTGTGGTAGACCAAGCTGCGAGTCTAGACCAGGCTGCGAGTCACACCTGCGGTAGACCAGGCTGTGAGTCGAGCCGCGGTAGACCAGGCTGCGAGTCACTCCTGGGGTAGGCAACGAGTCACACCTGGGTAGGCTGCGAGTCACACATGGGGTAGTCCAAGCTGCGAGTCACACCTGGGGTAGTCCAGGCTGCGAGCCACACCTGGGGTAGACCACAGTAGACCAAGCAGCGAGTCGCTGTGAGTCACACCTGGGGTAGACCAGGCTGCGAGTCACACCTGGGGTAGACCAGGCTGCGAGTCACACCTGGGGTAGACCAAGCTGCGAGTCACACCTGGGTAGACCAAGCTGCGAGTTACACCTGGTGTAGACCAGGCTGTGAGTCATACCTGAGGTAGACCATGCTGCAAGTCACACCCGGGGTATACCAAGCTGTGAGTCACAGCCGCGGTAGACCAGGCTGCGAGTCACACCTGGGGTAGGCAACGAGTCACACCTGGGTAGGCTGCGAGTCACACCTGGGGTAGTCCAAGCTGCAAGTCACACCTGGGGTAGACCAGGCTGCGAGCCACACCTGGGGTAGACCACGGTAGACCAAGCAGCGAGTCGCTGCGAGTCACACCTGGGGTAGACCAAGCTGCGAGTCACGCCTGGGGTAGACCAGGCTGAGAATCACACCTGGGGTAGACCAGGCTGCGAGTCACACCTGTGGTACACCAGGCTGCGAGTCACACCTCGGGTAGACCATGCTACAAGTCACACTTGGGGTAGACCAGGCTTTGAGTCACACTTGGGGTAGACAAGGCTATGAGTCACACCTGGGGCAGACCAGGCTGTGAGTCACACCTGGGGCAGACCAGGCTGTGAGTCACACCTGGGGTAGACCAGGGTATGAGTCACACCTGGGGTAAACCAGGCTGCGAGTCACACCTGGGGTAGACCACGGTAGACCTAGACCAGGCTGCGAGTCACAGCTGCAGTAGACCAGGCTGCGAATCACACCTGGGGTAGACCAGGCTATGAATCACACCTGGGGTAGACCAGGCTGCGAGTCACACTTGGGGTACACCAAGCTGTGAGTCACACCTGGGGTAAACCAGGCTGCGAGTCACGCCTGGGGTAGATCAGGCTGCGAGTCACACCTGGGGTAGACCAGGCTATGATTCACACCTGGGGTCGACTAGGCTGCTAGTCAGTCACATCTGGGGTAGACCAGGCTGTGAGTCACTCCTGGGGGAGACCAGGCTATGATTCGCACCTGGGGTAGACCCGGCTGCGAGTCACACCTGGGGTAGACCAGGCTGTGAGTCACTCCTGGGGTAGACCAGGCTGTGAGTCACACCTGGGGTAGACCAAGCTGCGAGTCACACCTAGGGTAGACCAATCTGCGAGTCACATCTGGGCTAGACCAGGCTGTGAGTCACACCTGGGATAGACCAAGCTGCGAGTAACACCTGGGGTAGACCAGGCTTTGAGTCACACCTGGGCAGACCATCCTGTGAGTCATACCTGGGGTAGACCAGGCTATGAGTCACACCTGGGGTAGACCAGGCTTTCAGTCACACCTGGGGTAGACCACGGTAGACCTAGACCAGGCTGCGAGTCACAGCTGCAGTAGACCAGGCTGCGAGTCACACCTGGGGTAGACCAGGCTATGAGTCACACCTTGGGGTAGACCAGGCTATGATTCACACCTGGGGTCAACCAGGCTGCGAGTCACACCTGGGGTAGACCAGGCTGTGAGTCACTCCTGGGGTAGACCAGGCTGTGAGTCACACCTGGGGTAGACCAAGCTGCGAGTCACACCTGAAGTAGACCAGGCTGTCAGTCACTCCTGGGGTAGACCAGGCTGTGAGTCACACCTGGGGTAGACCAAGCTGTGAGTCACACCTGGGGTAGAACAGGCTTGCGAGTCACACCTGGGGTAGACCAGGCTGTGAGTCACACCTGGGGTAGACCAAGCGGCGAGTCACACCTGGGGTAGACCAAGCTGCGAGTCACACCTGGGGTAGACCAGGCTGCGAGTCACACCTGGGGTAGACCAGGCTATGATTCACACCTGGGGTCGACCAGGCTGCAAGTCACACCTGGGGTAGACCAGGCTGTGAGTCACTCCTGGGGTAGACCAGGCTATGATTCACACCTGGGTAGAGCAGGCTGTGAGTCACACCTGGGATAGACCAGGCTGTGAGTCACTCCTGGGGTGGACCAAGCTGTGAGTCACACCTGGGGTAGACCAGGCTGTGAGTCACACCTGGGGTAGACCAAGCTGTGAGTCACACCTGGGGTAGACCAGGCTTTGAGTCACACCTGGGGTAGACCAGGCTATGAGTCACACCTGGGGCAGACCCGGCTGTGAGTCACACCTGGGGTAGACCAGGCTGCGAGTCACACCTGGGGTAGACCACGGTAGACCTAGACCAGGCTGGAGTCACAGCTGCAGTAGACCAGGCTGCGAGTCGCACCTGGGGTGGACCAGGCTATGAGTCACACCTGGGGTAGACCAGGCTATGATTCACACCTGGGGTCGACCAGGCTGCGAGTCACACCTGGGGTAGACCAGGCTATGATTCACACCTGGGGTCCAGCAAGCTGTGAGTCACACCTGGGGTAGACCAGGCTGTGAGTCACACCTGGGGTAGACCAAGCTGCGAGTAACACCTGGGGTAGACTAGGCTTCGAGTCACACCTGGGGTAGACCAAGCTGCGAGTCACACCTGGGGTAGACCAGGCTGCGAGTCACGCCTGGGGTAGATCAGGCTATGATTCACACCTCGGGTCGACCAGGCTAAGAGTCACAACTGGGGTAGACCAGGCTGTGAGTCACACCTGGGTAGACAAGACTGCGAGTCACACCTGGGGTAGACCAGGCTGTGAGTCACTCCTGGGGTAGACCAGGCTGTGAGTGACACCTGGGGTAGACCAAGCTGCGAGTCACACCTGGGGTAAACCAAGCTGCGAGTCACACCGGGGGTCGACCTGGCTATGAGTCACAACTGCGGTAGACCAGGCTATGATTCACACCTGGGTAGACAAGGCTGCAAGTCACACTTGGGGTAGACCAGGCTGTGAGTCACTCCTGGGGTAAACCAGGCTGTGAGTGACACCTGGGGTAGACCAAGCTGCGAGTCACACCTGGGGTAGACCAAGCCGTGAGTCACACCTGGGGTAGACCAGGCTGTGAGTCACACCTGGGGTAGACCAAGCTGCGAGTCACACCTGGGGTAGACCAAGCTGCGAGTTACACCTGGGGTAGACCAGGCTTTGAGTCACACCTGGGGTAGACCATGCTATGAGTCACACCTGGGGCAGACCAGGCTGTGAGTCACACCTGGGGTAGACCAGGCTGTGAGTCACACCTGGGGTAGACCAGTTTGTGAGTCACACCTGGGATAGACCACGGTAGACCTAGACCAGGCTGCGAGTCACAGCTGCAGTAGACCAGGCTGCGAGTATCACCTGGGGTAGACCAGGCTATGAGTCACACTTGGGGTAGACCAGGCTGGGGGAGACCACGGTAGACCTAGACCAGGCTGCGAGTCACACCTGCGGTAGACCAGGCTGTGAGTCACAGCCGCGGTAGACCAGGCTGCGAGTCACACCTGGGTAGGCAACGAGTCACACCTGGGTAGGCTGCGAGTCACACCTGGGGTAGTCCAAGCTGCAAGTCACACCTAGGGTAGACAAGGCTGCGAGCCACACCTGGGGTAGACCACCGTAGACCAAGCAGCAAGTCGCTGTGAGTCACACCTGGGGTAGACCAGGCTGCGAGTCAAACCTGGGGTAGACCAAGCTGCGAGTCGCGCCTGGGGTAGACCAGGCTGAGAATCACACCTGGGGTAGACCAGGCTGCGAGTCACACCTGTGGTACACCAGGCTGCGAGTCACACCTCCGGTAGACCAGGCTGCAAGTCACACTTGGGGTAGACCAGGCTGCGAGTAACACCTGGGGTAGACCAGGCTTTGAGTCGCACCTGGGATAGACAAGGCTATGAGTCACACCTGGGGCAGACCAGGCTGTGAGTCACACCTGGGGTAGACCAGGCTATGAATCACACCTGGGGTAGACCAGGCTGCGAGTCACACCTGGGGTAGACCACGGTAGACCTAGACCAGGCTGCGAGTCACAGCTGCAGTAGACCAGGCTGCAAGTCACACCTGGGGTAGACCAGGCTATGAGTCACACCTGGGGTAGACCAGGCTGCGAGTCACACCTGGGGTAGACCACGGTAGACCTAGACCAGGCTGCGAGTCACAGCTGCAGTAGACCAGGCAGCGAGTCACACCTGGGGTAGAGCAGGCTGTGAGTCACACCTGGGGTAGACCTAGCTGCAAGTCACACCTGGGGTAGACCAAGCTGCGAGTAACACCTGGGGTAGACCAGGCTTTGAGTCACACCTGGGGTAGACCAGGGTATGAGTCACACCTGGGGAAGACCAGGCTGCGAGTCACACCTGGGGTAGACCAGGCTGTGAGTCACTCCTGGGTAGACCAGGCTGTGAATCACACCTGGGGTAGACCAAGCTGCGAGTCACACCTGGGGTAGACCAAGCTGCGAGTCACACCTGGGGTAGACCAGGCTGTGAGTCACACCTGGGGAAAACCAGGCTATGAGTCACACCTGGGGTAGACCAGGCTATGATTCACACCTGGGGTAGACCATGCTGCAAGTCACACCCGGGGTAGACCAAGCTGTGAGTCACACCCGGCGTAGACCAAGCTGTGAGTCACACCTGGGGTAGACCAGGCTGCGAGTCACACCTGGGGTAAACCAGGCTGTGAGTCACACCCAGGGTAGACCAGGCTGTGAGTCACACCTGTGGTAGACCAAGCTGCGAGTCTAGACCAGGCTGCGAGTCACACCTGCGGTAGACCAGGCTGTGAGTCGAGCCGCGGTAGACCAGGCTGCGAGTCACTCCTGGGGTAGGCAACGAGTCACACCTGGGTAGGCTGCGAGTCACACATGGGGTAGTCCAAGCTGCGAGTCACACCTGGGGTAGTCCAGGCTGCGAGCCACACCTGGGGTAGACCACAGTAGACCAAGCAGCGAGTCGCTGTGAGTCACACCTGGGGTAGACCAGGCTGCGAGTCACACCTGGGGTAGACCAGGCTGCGAGTCACACCTGGGGTAGACCAAGCTGCGAGTCACACCTGGGTAGACCAAGCTGCGAGTTACACCTGGTGTAGACCAGGCTGTGAGTCATACCTGAGGTAGACCATGCTGCAAGTCACACCCGGGGTATACCAAGCTGTGAGTCACAGCCGCGGTAGACCAGGCTGCGAGTCACACCTGGGGTAGGCAACGAGTCACACCTGGGTAGGCTGCGAGTCACACCTGGGGTAGTCCAAGCTGCAAGTCACACCTGGGGTAGACCAGGCTGCGAGCCACACCTGGGGTAGACCACGGTAGACCAAGCAGCGAGTCGCTGCGAGTCACACCTGGGGTAGACCAAGCTGCGAGTCACGCCTGGGGTAGACCAGGCTGAGAATCACACCTGGGGTAGACCAGGCTGCGAGTCACACCTGTGGTACACCAGGCTGCGAGTCACACCTCGGGTAGACCATGCTACAAGTCACACTTGGGGTAGACCAGGCTTTGAGTCACACTTGGGGTAGACAAGGCTATGAGTCACACCTGGGGCAGACCAGGCTGTGAGTCACACCTGGGGCAGACCAGGCTGTGAGTCACACCTGGGGTAGACCAGGGTATGAGTCACACCTGGGGTAAACCAGGCTGCGAGTCACACCTGGGGTAGACCACGGTAGACCTAGACCAGGCTGCGAGTCACAGCTGCAGTAGACCAGGCTGCGAATCACACCTGGGGTAGACCAGGCTATGAATCACACCTGGGGTAGACCAGGCTGCGAGTCACACTTGGGGTACACCAAGCTGTGAGTCACACCTGGGGTAAACCAGGCTGCGAGTCACGCCTGGGGTAGATCAGGCTGCGAGTCACACCTGGGGTAGACCAGGCTATGATTCACACCTGGGGTCGACTAGGCTGCTAGTCAGTCACATCTGGGGTAGACCAGGCTGTGAGTCACTCCTGGGGGAGACCAGGCTATGATTCGCACCTGGGGTAGACCCGGCTGCGAGTCACACCTGGGGTAGACCAGGCTGTGAGTCACTCCTGGGGTAGACCAGGCTGTGAGTCACACCTGGGGTAGACCAAGCTGCGAGTCACACCTAGGGTAGACCAATCTGCGAGTCACATCTGGGCTAGACCAGGCTGTGAGTCACACCTGGGATAGACCAAGCTGCGAGTAACACCTGGGTTAGACCAGGCTTTGAGTCACACCTGGGCAGACCATCCTGTGAGTCATACCTGGGGTAGACCAGGCTATGAGTCACACCTGGGGTAGACCAGGCTTTCAGTCACACCTGGGGTAGACCACGGTAGACCTAGACCAGGCTGCGAGTCACAGCTGCAGTAGACCAGGCTGCGAGTCACACCTGGGGTAGACCAGGCTATGAGTCACACCTTGGGGTAGACCAGGCTATGATTCACACCTGGGGTCAACCAGGCTGCGAGTCACACCTGGGGTAGACCAGGCTGTGAGTCACTCCTGGGGTAGACCAGGCTGTGAGTCGCACCTGGGGTAGACCAAGCTGCGAGTCACACCTGGAGTAGACCAGGCTGTCAGTCACTCCTGGGGTAGACCAGGCTGTGAGTCACACCTGGGGTAGACCAAGCTGTGAGTCACACCTGGGGTAGAACAGGCTAGCGAGTCACACCTGGGGTAGACCAGGCTTTGAGTCACACCTGGGGTAGACCAAGCGGCGAGTCACACCTGGGGTAGACCAAGCTGCGAGTCACACCTGGGGTAGACCAGGCTGCGAGTCACACCTGGGGTAGACCAGGCTATGATTCACACCTGGGGTCGACCAGGCTGCAAGTCACACCTGGGGTAGACCAGGCTGTGAGTCACTCCTGGGGTAGACCAGGCTATGATTCACACCTGGGTAGAGCAGGCTGTGAGTCACACCTGGGATAGACCAGGCTGTGAGTCACTCCTGGGGTGGACCAAGCTGCGAGTCACACCTGGGGTAGACCAAGCTGTGAGTCACACCTGGGGTAGATCAGGCTGTGAGTCACACCTGGGGTAGACCAAGCTGTGAGTCACACCTGGGGTAGACCAGGCTTTGAGTCACACCTGGGGTAGACCAGGCTATGAGTCACACCTGGGGCAGACCCGGCTGTGAGTCACACCTGGGGTAGACCAGGCTGCGAGTCACACCTGGGGTAGACCACGGTAGACCTAGACCAGGCTGGAGTCACAGCTGCAGTAGACCAGGCTGCGAGTCGCACCTGGGGTGGACCAGGCTATGAGTCACACCTGGGGTAGACCAGGCTATGATTCACACCTGGGGTCGACCAGGCTGCGAGTCACACCTGGGGTAGACCAGGCTATGATTCACACCTGGGGTCCAGCAAGCTGTGAGTCACACCTGGGGTAGACCAGGCTGTGAGTCACACCTGGGGTAGACCAAGCTGCGAGTAACACCTGGGGTAGACTAGGCTTCGAGTCACACCTGGGGTAGACCAAGCTGCGAGTCACACCTGGGGTAGACCAGGCTGCGAGTCACGCCTGGGGTAGATCAGGCTATGATTCACACCTCGGGTCGACCAGGCTAAGAGTCACAACTGGGGTAGACCAGGCTGTGAGTCACACCTGGGTAGACAAGACTGCGAGTCACACCTGGGGTAGACCAGGCTGTGAGTCACTCCTGGGGTAGACCAGGCTGTGAGTGACACCTGGGGTAGACCAAGCTGCGAGTCACACCTGGGGTAAACCAAGCTGCGAGTCACACCGGGGGTAGACCAGGCTGTGAGTCACACCTGGGGTAGACCAAGCTGCGAGTCACACCTGGGGTAGACCAAGCTGCGAGTTACACCTGGGGTAGACCAGGCTTTGAGTCACACCTGGGGTAGACCATGCTATGAGTCACACCTGGGGCAGACCAGGCTGTGAGTCA
Organism: Ambystoma mexicanum; assembly: GCF_040938575.1. NCBI lineage: Eukaryota > Metazoa > Chordata > Amphibia > Caudata > Ambystomatidae > Ambystoma > Ambystoma mexicanum. The sequence goes on from NC_090922.1 coordinate 1,531,169,731, forward strand.
CACCTGGGGTAGACCAGGCTGTGAGTCACACCTGGGGTAGACCAGTTTGTGAGTCACACCTGGGATAGACCACGGTAGACCTAGACCAGGCTGCGAGTCACAGCTGCAGTAGACCAGGCTGCGAGTATCACCTGGGGTAGACCAGGCTATGAGTCACACTTGGGGTAGACCAGGCTGGGGGAGACCACGGTAGACCTAGACCAGGCTGCGAGTCACACCTGCGGTAGACCAGGCTGTGAGTCACAGCCGCGGTAGACCAGGCTGCGAGTCACACCTGGGTAGGCAACGAGTCACACCTGGGTAGGCTGCGAGTCACACCTGGGGTAGTCCAAGCTGCAAGTCACACCTAGGGTAGACAAGGCTGCGAGCCACACCTGGGGTAGACCACCGTAGACCAAGCAGCAAGTCGCTGTGAGTCACACCTGGGGTAGACCAGGCTGCGAGTCAAACCTGGGGTAGACCAAGCTGCGAGTCGCGCCTGGGGTAGACCAGGCTGAGAATCACACCTGGGGTAGACCAGGCTGCGAGTCACACCTGTGGTACACCAGGCTGCGAGTCACACCTCCGGTAGACCAGGCTGCAAGTCACACTTGGGGTAGACCAGGCTGCGAGTAACACCTGGGGTAGACCAGGCTTTGAGTCGCACCTGGGATAGACAAGGCTATGAGTCACACCTGGGGCAGACCAGGCTGTGAGTCACACCTGGGGTAGACCAGGCTATGAATCACACCTGGGGTAGACCAGGCTGCGAGTCACACCTGGGGTAGACCACGGTAGACCTAGACCAGGCTGCGAGTCACAGCTGCAGTAGACCAGGCTGCAAGTCACACCTGGGGTAGACCAGGCTATGAGTCACACCTGGGGTAGACCAGGCTGCGAGTCACACCTGGGGTAGACCACGGTAGACCTAGACCAGGCTGCGAGTCACAGCTGCAGTAGACCAGGCAGCGAGTCACACCTGGGGTAGAGCAGGCTGTGAGTCACACCTGGGGTAGACCTAGCTGCAAGTCACACCTGGGGTAGACCAAGCTGCGAGTAACACCTGGGGTAGACCAGGCTTTGAGTCACACCTGGGGTAGACCAGGGTATGAGTCACACCTGGGGAAGACCAGGCTGCGAGTCACACCTGGGGTAGACCAGGCTGTGAGTCACTCCTGGGTAGACCAGGCTGTGAATCACACCTGGGGTAGACCAAGCTGCGAGTCACACCTGTGGTAGACCAAGCTGCGAGTCACACCTGGGGTAGACCAGGCTGTGAGTCACACCTGGGGTAAACCAAGCTGCAAGACACACCTGGGGTAGACCAAGCTGCGAGTAACACCTGGGGTAGACCAGGCTTTGAGTCACACCTGGGGTAGACCAAGCTGCGAGTCACACCTGGGGTAGACCAGGCTGTGAGTCTCACCTGGGGTAGACCAGGCTATGATTCACACCTGGGGCAACCAGGCTGCGAGTCACACCTTGGGTAGACCAAGCTGTGAGTCACTCCTGGGGTAGACCAGGCTATGATTCACACCTGGGTAGACCAGGCTGTGAGTCACACCTGGGGTAGTCCAGGCTGTGAGTCACTCCTGGGGTAGACCAGGCTGTGAGTCACACCTGGGGTAGACGAAGCTGCGAGTCACACCTGGGGTAGACCAGGCTGCGAGTCACACCTGGGGTAGACCACGGTAGACCTAGACCAGGCTGCGAGTCACAGCTGCAGTAGACCAGGCAGCGAGTCACACGTGGGGTAGAGCAGGCTGTGAGTCACACCTGGGGTAGACCAAGCTGCAAGTCACACCTGGGGTAGACCAAGCTGCGAGTAACACCTGGGGTAGACCAGGCTTTGAGTCACACCTGGGGTAGACCAGGGTATGAGTCACACCTGGGGAAGACCAGGCTGCGAGTCACACCTGGGGTAGACCAGGCTGTGAGTCACTCCTGGGTAGACCAGGCTGTGAATCACACCTGGGGTAGACCAAGCTGCGAGTCACACCTGGGGTAGACCAAGCTGCGAGTCACACCTGGGGTAGACCAGGCTGTGAGTCACACCTGGGGTAAACCAAGCTGCAAGACACACCTGGGGTAGACCAAGCTGCGAGTAACACCTGGGGTAGACCAGGCTTTGAGTCACACCTGGGGTAGACCAAGCTGCGAGTCACACCTGGGGTAGACCAGGCTGTGAGTCTCACCTGGGGTAGACCAGGCTATGATTCACACCTGGGGCAACCAGGCTGCGAGTCACACCTTGGGTAGACCAAGCTGTGAGTCACTCCTGGGGTAGACCAGGCTATGATTCACACCTGGGTAGACCAGGCTGTGAGTCACACCTGGGGTAGACCAAGCTGCGAGTCACACCTGGGGTAGACCAAGCTGCGAGTAACACCTGGGGTAGACCAGGCTTTGAGTCACACCTGGGGTAGACCAGGCTATGAGTCACACCTGGGGCAGACCAGGCTGTGAGTCACACCTGGGATAGACCAGGCTATGAGTCACACCTGGGGTAGACCAGGCTGCGAGTCACACCTGGGGTAGACCACGGTAGACCTAGACCAGGCTGCGAGTCACAGCTGCAGTAGACCAGGCTGCGAGTCACACCTGGGGTAGACCATGCTATGAGTCACACCTGGGGTAGACCAGGCTGCGAGTCACACCTGGGGTAGACCAGGCTATGAGTCACACCTGAGGCAGACCAGGCTGCGAGTCACACCTGGGGTAGACCAGGCTGTGAGTTACTCCTGGGTAGACCAGGCTGTGAGTCACACCTGGGGTAGACCAAGCTGCGAGTAACACCTGGGGTAGACTAGGCTTCGAGTCACACCTGGGGTAGACCAGGCTGCGAGTCACGCCTGGGGTAGACCAGGCTGCGAGTCACGCCTGGGGTAGATCAGGCTATGATTCACACCTGGGGTCGACCAGGCTAAGAGTCACAACTGGGGTAGACCAGGCTGTGAGTCACACCTGGGTAGACAAGACTGCGAGTCACACCTGGGGTAGACCAGGCTGTGAGTCACTCCTGGGGTAGACCAGGCTGTGAGTGACACCTGGGGTAGACCAAGCTGCGAGTCACACCTGGGGTAAACCAAGCTGCGAGTCACACCTGGGGTCGACCTGGCTACGAGTCACAACTGCGGTAGACCAGGCTATGATTCACACCTGGGTAGACAAGGCTGCAAGTCACACCTGGGGTAGACCAGGCTGTGAGTCACTCCTGGGGTAAACCAGGCTGTGAGTGACACCTGGGGTAGACCAAGCTGCGAGTCACACCTGGGGTAGACCAAGCCATGAGTCACACCTGGGGTAGACCAGGCTGTGAGTCACACCTGGGGTAGACCAAGCTGCGAGTCACACCTGGGGTAGACCAAGCTGCGAGTTACACCTGGGGTAGACCAGGCTTTGAGTCACATTTGGGGTAGACCATGCTATGAGTCACACCTGGGGCAGACCAGGCTGTGAGTCACACCTGGGGTAGACCAGGCTGTGAGTCACACCTGGGATAGACCAGTTTGTGAGTCACACCTGGGATAGACCACGGTAGACCTAGACCAGGCTGCGAGTCACAGCTGCAGTAGACCAGGCTGCGAGTATCACCTGGGGTAGACCAGGCTATGAGTCACACCTGGGGTAGACCAGGCTGGGGGAGACCACGGTAGACCTAGACCAGGCTGCGAGTCACACCTGCGGTAGACCAGGCTGTGAGTCACAGCCGCGGTAGACCAGGCTGCGAGTTCCACCTGGGTAGGCAACGAGTCACACCTGGGTAGGCTGCGAGTCACACCTGGGGTAGTCCAAGCTGCAAGTCACACCTAGGGTAGACAAGGCTGCGAGCCACACCTGGGGTAGACCACCGTAGACCAAGCAGCAAGTCGCTGTGAGTCACACCTGGGGTAGACCAAGCTGCGAGTCGCGCCTGGGGTAGACCAGGCTGAGAATCACACCTGGGGTAGACCAGGCTGCGAGTCACACCTGTGGTACACCAGGCTGCGAGTCACACCTCCGGTAGACCAGGCTGCAAGTCACACTTGGGGTAGACCAGGCTGCGAGTAACACCTGGGGTAGACCAGGCTTTGAGTCGCACCTGGGATAGACAAGGCTATGAGTCACACCTGGGGCAGACCAGGCTGTGAGTCACACCTGGGGTAGACCAGGCTATGAATCACACCTGGGGTAGACCAGGCTGCGAGTCACACCTGGGGTAGACCACGGTAGACCTAGACCAGGCTGCGAGTCACAGCTGCAGTAGACCAGGCTGCAAGTCACACCTGGGGTAGACCAGGCTATGAGTCACACCTGGGGTAGACCAGGCTGCGAGTCACACCTGGGGTAGACCACGGTAGACCTAGACCAGGCTGCGAGTCACAGCTGCAGTAGACCAGGCAGCGAGTCACACCTGGGGTAGAGCAGGCTGTGAGTCACACCTGGGGTAGACCAAGCTGCAAGTCACACCTGGGGTAGACCAAGCTGCGAGTAACACCTGGGGTAGACCAGGCTTTTAGTCACACCTGGGGTAGACCAGGGTATGAGTCACACCTGGGGAAGACCAGGCTGCGAGTCACACCTGGGGTAGACCAGGCTGTGAGTCACTCCTGGGTAGACCAGGCTGTGAATCACACCTGGGGTAGACCAAGCTGCGAGTCACACCTGGGGTAGACCAAGCTGCGAGTCACACCTGGGGTAGACCAGGCTGTGAGTCACACCTGGGGTAAACCAAGCTGCAAGACACACCTGGGGTAGACCAAGCTGCGAGTAACACCTGGGGTAGACCAGGCTTTGAGTCACACCTGGGGTAGACCAAGCTGCGAGTCACACCTGGGGTAGACCAGGCTGTGAGTCTCACCTGGGGTAGACCAGGCTATGATTCACACCTGGGGCAACCAGGCTGCGAGTCACACCTTGGGTAGACCAAGCTGTGAGTCACTCCTGGGGTAGACCAGGCTATGATTCACACCTGGGTAGACCAGGCTGTGAGTCACACCTGGGGTAGTCCAGGCTGTGAGTCACTCCTGGGGTAGACCAGGCTGTGAGTCACACCTGGGGTAGACCAAGCTGCGAGTCACACCTGGGGTAGACCAAGCTGCGAGTAACACCTCGGGTAGACCAGGCTTTGAGTCACACCTGGGGTAGACCAGGCTATGAGTCACACCTGGGGCAGACCAGGCTGTGAGTCACACCTGGGATAGACCAGGCTATGAGTCACACCTGGGGTAGACCAGGCTGCGAGTCACACCTGGGGTAGACCACGGTAGACCTAGACCAGGCTGCGAGTCACAGCTGCAGTAGACCAGGCTGCGAGTCACACCTGGGGTAGACCATGCTATGAGTCACACCTGGGGTAGACCAGGCTGCGAGTCACACCTGGGGTAGACCAGGCTATGAGTCACACCTGAGGCAGACCAGGCTGCGAGTCACACCTGGGGTAGACCAGGCTGTGAGTTACTCCTGGGTAGACCAGGCTGTGTGTCACACCTGGGGTAGACCAAGCTGCGAGTCACACCTGGGGTAGACCAAGCTGCGAGTCACACCTGGGGTAGACCAGGCTGTGAGTCACACCTGGGGTAGACAAAGCAGCAAGACACACCTGGGGTAGACCAAGCTGCGAGTAACACCTGGGGTAGACCAGGCTTCGAGTCACACCTGGGGTAGACAAAGCTGCGAGCCACACCTGGGGTAGACCAGGCTGCAAATCACACCTGGGGTAGACCAGGCTATGATTCACACCTGGGGTCGACCAGGCTGCGAGTCACTCCTGGGGTAGACCAGGCTATGATTCACACCTGGGTAGACCAGACTGCGAGTTACACCTGGGGTAGACCACGGTAGACATAGACCAGGCTATGAGTCACACCTGGGGTAGGCCAGGCTGCTAGTCACACCTGGGGTAGACCACAGTAGACCTAGACCAAGCTGCGAGTCACACCTGGGGTAGACCAGGCTGCGAGTCACACCTGGGGTAGACGAGGTTGCAAGTCACACCTGTGGTAGACCAGGCTGTGAGTCACACCTGGGGTGGACCAAGCTGAGAGTCACACCTGGGGTAGACCAGGCTGTGAGTTACACCTGGGGCAGACCAGGCTGCGAGTCACACCTGGGGTAGACCAGGCTGCGAGTCACACCTGGGGTAGACCAAGCTGCGAGTCACACCTGGTGTAGACCAGGCTGTGAGTCACACCTGGGGTAGACCAGGCTATGAGTCACACCTGGGGTAGACCAGGCTGCGAGTCACACCTGGGGTAGACCAGGCTATGAGTCACACCTGGGGCAGACCAGGCTGCGAGTCACACCTGGGATAGACCAGGCTGTGAGTCACTCCTGGGTAGACCAGGCTGTGTATCACACCTGGGGTAGACCAAGCTGCGAGTCACACCTGGGGTAGACCAAGCTGCGAGTCACACCTAGGGTAGACCAGGCTGTGAGTCACACCTGGGGTAGACCAAGCTGCAAGACACACCTGGGGTAGACCAAGCTGCGAGTAACCCCTGGGGTAGACCAGGCTTCGAGTCACAACTGGGGTAGACCAAGCTGCGAGCCACACCTGGGGTAGACCAGGCTGCAAATCACACCTGGGGTAGACCAGGCTATGGTTCACACCTGGGGTCGACCAGGCTGCGAGTCACACCTGGGGTAGACCAGGCTGCGAATCACTCCTGGGGTAGACCAGGCTATGATTCACACCTGGGTAGACCAGACTGCGAGTCACACCTGGGGTAGACCACGGTAGACATAGACCAGGCTATGAGTCACACCTGGGGTAGGCCAGGCTGCTAGTCACACCTGGGGTAGACCACGGTAGACCTAGACCAAGCTGCGAGTCACACCTGGGGTAGACCAGGCTGCGAGTCACACCTGGGGTAGACCAGGCTGCAAGTCACACCTGTGGTAGACCAGGCTGTGAGTCACTCCTGGGGTAGACCAGGCTGCGAGTCACACCTGGGGTAGACCAGGCTGCTAGTCACACCTGGGGTACACCAGGCTGCGAGTCACACCTGGGGTAGATCAGGCTGCATGTCAGACCTTGGGTAGACCAGGCTGCGAGTCACACCTGGGGTGGACCAAGCTGAGAGTCACACCTGGGGTAGACCAGGCTGTGAGTCACACCTGGGGTAGACCAGGCTGCGAGTCACACCTGGGGTACACCAGGCTGCGAGTCACACCTGGGGTAGACCAAGCTGCGAGTCACACCTGGGTAGACCAAGCTGCGAGTTACACCTGGTGTAGACCAGGCTGTGAGTCACACCTGGGGTAGACCATGCTGCAAGTCACACCCGGGGTAGACCAAGCTGCGAGTCACACCCGGGGTAGACCAAGCTGTGAGTCACACCTGGGGTAGACCAGGCTGCGAGTCACACCTGGGGTAGACCAGGCTGTGAGTCACACCCAGGGTAGACCAGGCTGTGAGTCACACCTGTGGTAGACAAAGCTGCGAGTCACACCTGGGGTAGACCAGGCTGTGAGTCACACTCGGGGTAGACCAGGCTGCGAGTCACACCTGTGGTAGACCAGGCTGCGAGTCACACCCGAGGTAGACCAAGCTGTGAGTCACACCTGGGGTAGACCAAGCTGAGAGTCACACTTGGGGTAGACCAAGCTGTGAGTCTCACCTGGGGTAGACCAGGCTGCGAGTCACACCTAGGGAAGACCAGGCTGTGAGTCACTCCTGGGGTGGACCAGGCTGCGAGTCACACCTGGGGTAGACCACGGTAGACCTAGACCAGGCTGCGAGTCACACCTGCGGTAGACCAGGCTGTGAGTCACAGCCGCGGTAGACCAGGCTGCGAGTCACACCTGGGGTAGGCAACGAGTCACACCTGGGTAGGCTGCGAGTCACACCTGTGGTAGTCCAAGCTGCAAGTCACACCTGGGGTAGACCAGGCTGCGAGCCACACCTGGGGTAGACTACAGTAGACCAAGCAGCGAGTCGCTGTGAGTCACACCTGGGGTAGACCAGGCTGCGAGTCACACCTGGGGTAGACCAGGCTGCGAGTCACACCTGGGGTAGACCAAGCTGCGAGTCACACCTTGGTAGACCAAGCTGCGAGTTACACCTGGTGTAGAACAGGCTGTGAGTCACACCTGGGGTAGACCATGCTGCAAGTCACACCCGGGGTAGACCAAGCTGTGAGTCACACCTGGGGTAGACCAGGCTGCAAGTCACACCTGGGGTAGAACAGGCTGTGAGTCACACCTGGGATAGACCAGACTGCGAGTCACACCTGGGGTAGACCACGGTAGACATAGACCAGGCTATGAGTCACACCTGGGGTAGACCAGGCTGCTAGTCACACCTGGAGTAGACCACGGTAGACCTAGACCAAGCTGCGAGTCACACCTGGGGTAGACCAGGCTGCGAGTCACACCTGGGGTAGACCAGGCTGAAAGTCACACCTGTGGTAGACCAGGCTGTGAGTCACTCCTGGGGTAGACCAGGCTGCGAGTCACACCTGGGGTAGACCAGGCTGCTAGTCACACCTGGGGTAGTCCAGGCTGTGAGTCACTCCTGGGGTAGACCAGGCTGTGAGTCACACCTGGGGTAGACCAAGCTGTGAGTCACACCTGGGGTCGACCAGGCTGCGAGTCACACCTGGGGTAGAACAGGCTGTGAGTCACTCCTGGGGTAGACCAGGCTATGATTCACACCTGGGTAGACCAGGCTGCGAGTCACACCTGGGGTAGACCAAGCTGCGAGTCACACCTGGGGTAGACCAAGCTGCGAGTAACACCTGGGGTAGACCAGGCTTTGAGTCACACCTGGGGTAGACCAGGCTATGAGTCACACCTGGGGCAGACCAGGCTGTGAGTCACACCTGGGATAGACCAGGCTATGAGTCACACCTGGGGTAGACCAGGCTGCGAGTCACACCTGGGGTAGACCACGGTAGACCTAGACCAGGCTGCGAGTCACAGCTGCAGTAGACCAGGCTGCGAGTCACACCTGGGGTAGACCATGCTATGAGTCACACCTGGGGTAGACCAGGCTGCGAGTCACACCTGGGGTAGACCAGGCTATGAGTCACACCTGAGGCAGACCAGGCTGCGAGTCACACCTGGGGTAGACCAGGCTGTGAGTTACTCCTGGGTAGACCAGGCTGTGTGTCACACCTGGGGTAGACCAAGCTGCGAGTCACACCTGGGGTAGACCAAGCTGCGAGTCACACCTGGGGTAGACCAGGCTGTGAGTCACACCTGGGGTAGACAAAGCTGCAAGACACACCTGGGGTAGACCAAGCTACGAGTAACACCTGGGGTAGACCAGGCTTCGAGTCACACCTGGGGTAGACAAAGCTGCGAGCCACACCTGGGGTAGACCAGGCTGCAAATCACACCTGGGGTAGACCAGGCTATGATTCACACCTGGGGTCGACCAGGCTGCGAGTCACTCCTGGGGTAGACCAGGCTATGATTCACACCTGGGTAGACCAGACTGCGAGTTACACCTGGGGTAGACCACGGTAGACATAGACCAGGCTATGAGTCACACCTGGGGTAGGCCAGGCTGCTAGTCACACCTGGGGTAGACCACAGTAGACCTAGACCAAGCTGCGAGTCACACCTGGGGTAGACCAGGCTGCGAGTCACACCTGGGGTAGACCAGGCTGCAAGTCACACCTGTGGTAGACCAGGCTGTGAGTCACACCTGGGGTGGACCAAGCTGAGAGTCACACCTGGGGTAGACCAGGCTGTGAGTTACACCTGGGGCAGACCAGGCTGCGAGTCACACCTGGGGTAGACCAGGCTGCGAGTCACACCTGGGGTAGACCAAGCTGCGAGTCACACCTGGTGTAGACCAGGCTGTGAGTCACACCTGGGGTAGACCAGGCTATGAGTCACACCTGGGGTAGACCAGGCTGCGAGTCACACCTGGGGTAGACCAGGCTATGAGTCACACCTGGGGCAGACCAGGCTGCGAGTCACACCTGGGATAGACCAGGCTGTGAGTCACTCCTGGGTAGACCAGGCTGTGTATCACACCTGGGGTAGACCAAGCTGCGAGTCACACCTGGGGTAGACCAAGCTGCGAGTCACACCTAGGGTAGACCAGGCTGTGAGTCACACCTGGGGTAGACCAAGCTGCAAGACACACCTGGGGTAGACCAAGCTGCGAGTAACCCCTGGGGTAGACCAGGCTTCGAGTCACACCTGGGGTAGACCAAGCTGCGAGCCACACCTGGGGTAGACCAGGCTGCAAATCACACCTGGGGTAGACCAGGCTATGGTTCACACCTGGGGTCGACCAGGCTGCGAGTCACACCTGGGGTAGACCAGGCTGCGAATCACTCCTGGGGTAGACCAGGCTATGATTCACACCTGGGTAGACCAGACTGCGAGTCACACCTGGGGTAGACCACGGTAGACATAGACCAGGCTATGAGTCACACCTGGGGTAGGCCAGGCTGCTAGTCACACCTGGGGTAGACCACGGTAGACCTAGACCAAGCTGCGAGTCACACCTGGGGTAGACCAGGCTGCGAGTCACACCTGGGGTAGACCAGGCTGCAAGTCACACCTGTGGTAGACCAGGCTGTGAGTCACTCCTGGGGTAGACCAGGCTGCGAGTCACACCTGGGGTAGACCAGGCTGCTAGTCACACCTGGGGTACACCAGGCTGCGAGTCACACCTGGGGTAGATCAGGCTGCATGTCAGACCTTGGGTAGACCAGGCTGCGAGTCACACCTGGGGTGGACCAAGCTGAGAGTCACACCTGGGGTAGACCAGGCTGTGAGTCACACCTGGGGTAGACCAGGCTGCGAGTCACACCTGGGGTACACCAGGCTGCGAGTCACACCTGGGGTAGACCAAGCTGCGAGTCACACCTGGGTAGACCAAGCTGCGAGTTACACCTGGTGTAGACCAGGCTGTGAGTCACACCTGGGGTAGACCATGCTGCAAGTCACACCCGGGGTAGACCAAGCTGCGAGTCACACCCGGGGTAGACCAAGCTGTGAGTCACACCTGGGGTAGACCAGGCTGCGAGTCACACCTGGGGTAGACCAGGCTGTGAGTCACACCCAGGGTAGACCAGGCTGTGAGTCACACCTGTGGTAGACAAAGCTGCGAGTCTAACCTGGGGTAGACCAGGCTGTGAGTCACACTCGGGGTAGACCAGGCTGCGAGTCACACCTGTGGTAGACCAGGCTGCGAGTCACACCCGAGGTAGACCAAGCTGTGAGTCACACCTGGGGTAGACCAAGCTGAGAGTCAAACTTGGGGTAGACCAAGCTGTGAGTCTCACCTGGGGTAGACCAGGCTGCGAGTCACACCTAGGGAAGACCAGGCTGTGAGTCACTCCTGGGGTGGACCAGGCTGCGAGTCACACCTGGGGTAGACCACGGTAGACCTAGACCAGGCTGCGAGTCACACCTGCGGTAGACCAGGCTGTGAGTCACAGCCGCGGTAGACCAGGCTGTGAGTCACACCTGGGGTAGGCAACGAGTCACACCTGGGTAGGCTGCGAGTCACACCTGTGGTAGTCCAAGCTGCAAGTCACACCTGGGGTAGACCAGGCTGCGAGCCACACCTGGGGTAGACTACAGTAGACCAAGCAGCGAGTCGCTGTGAGTCACACCTGGGGTAGACCAGGCTGCGAGTCACACCTGGGGTAGACCAGGCTGCGAGTCACACCTGGGGTAGACCAAGCTGCGAGTCACACCTTGGTAGACCAAGCTGCGAGTTACACCTGGTGTAGAACAGGCTGTGAGTCACACCTGGGGTAGACCATGCTGCAAGTCACACCCGGGGTAGACCAAGCTGTGAGTCACACCTGGGGTAGACCAGGCTGCAAGTCACACCTGGGGTAGAACAGGCTGTGAGTCACACCTGGGATAGACCAGACTGCGAGTCACACCTGGGGTAGACCACGGTAGACATAGACCAGGCTATGAGTCACACCTGGGGTAGACCAGGCTGCTAGTCACACCTGGAGTAGACCACGGTAGACCTAGACCAAGCTGCGAGTCACACCTGGGGTAGACCAGGCTACGAGTCACAACTGGGGTAGACCAGGCTATGATTCACACCTGGGTAGGCAAGGCTGCGAGTCACACCTGGGGTAGACCAGGCTGTGAGTCACTCCTGGGGTAGACCAGGCTGTGAGTGAAACCTGGGGTAGACCAAGCTGCGAGTCACACCTGGGGTAGACCAAGCTGTGAGTCACACCTGGGGTAGACCAGGCTGTGAGTCACACCTGGGGTAGACCAAGCTGCGAGTCACACCTGGGGTAGACCAAGCTGCGAGTAACACCTGGGGTAGACCAGGCTTTGAGTCACACCTGGGGTAGACCAGGCTATGAGTCACACCTGGGGTAGACCAGGCTGTGAGTCACTCCTGGGGTAGACCAGGCTATGATTCACACCTGGGAAGAGCAGGCTGTGAGTCACACCTGGGATAGACCAGGCTGTGAGTCACTCCTGGGGTGGACCAAGCTGCGAGTCACACCTGGAGTAGACCAGGCTGTGAGTCACACCTGGGGTAGACCAAGCTGCGAGTCACACCTGGGGTAGACCAAGCTTTGAGTCACACCTGGGGTAGACCAGGCTTTGAGTCACACCTGGGGTAGACCACGCTATGAGTCACACCTGGGGTAGACCAGGCAATGAGTCACACCTGGGGCAGACCCGGCTGTGAGTCACACCTGGGGTAGACCACGGTAGACCTAGACCAGGCTGCGAGTCACAGCTGCAGTAGACCAGCCTGCGAGTCGCACCTGGGGTGGACCAGGCTATGAGTCACACCTGGGGTAGACCAGGCTGTGAGTCACACCTGGGGTAGACCAAGCTGCGAGTAACACCTGGGGTAGACTAGGCTTTGAGTCACACCTGAGGTAGACCAAGCTGCGAGTCACACCTGGGGTAGACCAGGCTGCGAGTCACACCTGGGTTAAATCAGGCTGCAAGTCACACCTGGGGTAGATCAGGCTATGATTCACACCTGGGGTCGACCAGGCTAAGAGTCACAACTGGGGTAGACCAGGCTGTGAGTCACACCTGGATAGACAAGGCTGCGAGTCACACCTGGGGTAGACCAGGCTGCGAGTCACACCTGGGGTAGACCATGGTAGACCTAGACCAGGCTGCGAGTCACAGCTGCAGTAGACCAGGCTGCGAGTCGCACCTGGGGTGGACCAGGCTATGAGTCACACCTGGGGTAGACCAGGCTATGATTCACACCTGATGTCGACCAGGCTGCAAGTCACACCTGGGGTAGACCAGGCTGTGAGTCACTCCTGGGGTAGACCAGGCTATGATTCACACCTGGGTAGACCAGTCTGCGAGTCACACCTGGAGTAGACCAGGCTGCGAGTCACACCTGGGGTAGACCAGGCTGTGAGTCACACCTGGGGTAGACCAGGCTGTGAGTCACACCTGGGGTAGACCAAGCTGCAAGTCACACCTGGGGTAGACCAAGCTGCGAGTCACACCTGGGGTGGACCAGGCTGTGAGTCACACCTGGGGTAGACCAAGCTGCGAGTAACAACTGGGGTAGACTAGGCTTCGAGTCACACCTGGGGTAGACCAAGCTGCGAGTCACACCTGGGGTAGACCAGGCTGCGAGTAACACCTGGGGTAGACCAGGCTTTGAGTCACGAGAAAATAGAAGAGGACCCAAAAAGTGGGGCCCTCCCGTCCCCTGCACACTGTTTACTGATGCCACATAGGGCCTTCAAATATATGGATATAGATATATAACAGCAGTTTGTTAGTTGAGCATATAACAATTTATTTGGCAAAGAGGAAAACAAAATTTGCCAAAAGGCACATTCTGTTGTACAAAGTAATTCGTGACGTTTAACATATTAAAACAAATTGCGAAGAAGCAATAAATGATGGAGAGGTGATGCTGTCCAATTGTGGAGTGGCCGACGCGTTTCGAGGGTAACCTCTTCTTCATAAGGGCCCAATTGAACTGTTGACAACATTTCAAGGAGACAAAAAGTAAAATCTTTTATTTTATTTCCATAACAGTCAAGGACTGACTGACAAGCTGTACATAACTCGGGATGCTAGCGAGATGGTGAAGAGCAGAATACTGGAGATCTAGTATGGTGAAAAGAGTGAACTAACAGATCAAAGAGAAACACTCTATACTAATAGCTAAACACATAACAAAGGAGATGTATTGTGTGAGATCCACCTACATGGTGGGATCTAGAAAATGGCGTGATGAAGAGTCAGACAGATCGAGATAAGCCAAAAGCGGTAGTGGGTTCTAAATAGCAAGGACCACCCTTGAATAGTGAAAAAGCTGAGTCAATATGGGGAGCGTGTTTAAGAAAAAACCATACCCCTCCTGTGGACGGAGAAAGAATAACTCCAAAAGAGCGCTACTGAATAAAATAAATAATACTTAAAATAAACCGGAATTGGTTTTAAAGAATGCACTCACTCGAGTTGCGGGACGAGTAGCCAAGGCAACAGGGGCATCCGTGTGGTCAACAAGTATTCGAAACAATTATACGATGCAGGGCATCTGCAAAGAGACACGTACTGCTGGCACCTAAGTGGGGACATATACATTTCTGTTATACTGGAGAAAAATAAACCTGGGGTCTCCCAACCGGGCAAAGGGACCCAAGTAGCGGTAGCTTACCTGTACAGTGCGGGGAACACTGTTAGTGGAAACTGAAACCGGCAGGCAGTGGCTCCGCGCGGTCGTAACCTAGGGAACGAGCTGTGCTGGGGACACGCCGTCAGACGTAGAAAGGAAACTAAATAATAAACATAGAAAAGGGCATAGAAGCCGGTGAGTGAGGAATATGGAGGCCATCATGCAATGGCGCATAGTGCAAGCGTACTCATAGGGACTGACCAGAGATCAGGATAAATAAGAAAAGTAGAGTTAATATGTTCCATAATGAAACATAAGAATTCTGGTGTTCACCATCGCAACGCATTTTATAATTTTGGTTCTAATGGAACAGAAATTTGTGAATAGTACAATAATCGTTACAGTCATGATAGATAGCACAAATGGTACATGCAGTTTACTCTTAATAGTCCAAAACAAATCATGTAGAGTCATGAGGCTACTCATTATATAGTGAGACAAGTATAATTCAATGGCAAGGGGATAAAAGATTGCGATGTAGCCTATTACTCATACAAGGTTCGAACGAATGGAGAGATGGTTCAATTGGTCATTCGTGAACAGGTGCAAACATTTAAGTGAATATAGGCAAGTCAAACATAGGAAAATACAGTTCCCTTGAAGAAAACATCAAAGTCACAACACTTGTAATGACAAAGAAAAAAATTTTTTTTAAGGTCCGGGATACTGACACTTGTGTATAGTAGTTGGCGATGTAACATGTGAGTTTCACAATTCACTATAGAAAGCAACTCAAAGAGAATTCATCATTCAGACCCTTAGGTTGCAAAGTGTCAAGTGTGTGGATCCAGTACTTCTCTCGCTGTGACAACAGGGATTGGTAATTGCCACCTCTGTGTGGACGTTTGACAATTTCTATGACTTGAAATTTAATTTGTGCAATCGTATGTTGGAATTCGATGAAGTGCCTTGCCACTGGGGATCTGAGATTCTTACATCTGATGGTGGATTTGTGTTCTGACCATCTTTCTTTGACGGGTCTTGTGGTTTGTCCTATGTATAATTTACCACAGGGACATTTCAATGAGTAGATGACACCTGCGGAGAGGCAGGTGGAAAAGTCTCTGATTTTGAATTTCTTCCCAGTTTGTGGGTGAGATATCGTTTCACCTTTTATAACATTGTTACAGTTCGTACAGTTCAAGCAGGGAAAGGTACCCTTCTTTATGGTACTCAGTACAAGTTGTTTGTCTTTAGGAGGTCTTTCCGCTCTCACTAGTTTATCTTTGAGATTATGTCCACGTTTAAAGGCCATCATTGGTGCTTTGGGAAATAATTTCAGGAGAGAGGGATCATTGTGTAGTATGGTCCAATTTTTACGCAGAGTTTTGCTGATTTGGAAACTCTGTCGTGAGTACTTTGAAATGTAGAGTAGCGGTGTGGACTTATCCTTGACTTTAGGGATGCGTAGTTGTTCCTTCGTGAAGGTCTCTGATCTGTTGCGGGCTTCTCCTGTGATAGTATCTGGATACCCCCTAGATCCAAATCGTTCAACTAGAAATGAACATTCTGAGTCAAGGCCTGCTGGGTCTGAGATAATTCTCTTCAATCTTAACATTTGACTGAATGGTAGGCTTTTGAGCATGGGTTTAGGATGGAAACTGCTGAAATGTAAAAGATTATTCACGTCTGTTGGTTTATGGTACACCGTGGTGTCGATGTGACCCTCTTTGATCTGTAAGCTCACATCCAAAAAATGTAATGAAGGGTCCCCTACTTCCATTGTGAATTTGATTGTGTTGTTCACTGAATTCAGATGTTCCAAAAAAAGATCCAATTCATCTCGTGTACCACACCAGATACCGAAGATATCATCTATATAACGTTTCCAGGTCAAGATTTTAAATGACCAAAATGGGTGATCCAACACGTTTTCTTTTTCAAATTTATACATGTAGGTGTTAGCATAAACCGGAGCCATGGCCGACCCCATTGAAGTACCTGATGATTGTACATAGTATTGGCCCTGAAATCTAAAGTAACTGTTGTGAAGAATTATTTCCAGTAATTCCACAATAAATTCTTTGTTCCCTCTTATATGTTCATGATTCAACAGGAGCCAGAGTACAGCATCAACCCCTTCGATGTGGGGAATAGAGGTGTAAAGGCTGCATACATCCATACTAAAGAGAATGCAGCTAGTGTCCAGGGCTATGATTTCTTGTAGACAGTTGAGGAAGTCTGTAGTGTCCTTCAGGTAGGTTGGTATTTCCTGGATTAAAGGTTGAAGTAAACGATCCACATAGATGGCCAATGGGTCAAATATGCTATCAGTTCCCGCAACTATTGGTCTGAGTGGCGGATTAATGTTGTCTTTATGAACCTTTGGTAAGCCATAGAACACAGGCGTGATTGGATATTTGTTTATAAGGAACTGACTTGTTTTTGAATCAATCCAGTTGTTTTCCAAAGCATTGTCAATAGCTTTCTGGATGATGGCTTTGATTCTAAGTAGTGGATCATTATCAAGTTTTGTGTAAGTAACGGTGTCGTTAAGTAGTTCCAGACATCTCCGTGTGTAGTAGGATGAATCCATGATCACGATTGCCCCACCCTTATCCGCAGGTTTGATAGTTAAATCTTCATCTTTAGCCAGCTGTTCAACATGTTCAAGTTGGCTATTCTTAATATTAACTGGTTTAGTGCTATGGTAATTAATTCTTTTGAGGTCATTAATGACACTCTTCTCGAAGAGATCCAAGATCGAATTTTGAATCTGAGGGTCGAGAGTACTCTTGGGGCGCATCTGTAGGATGTCATCCTCTAGGGCCTGTGATTCTGTATCCAAATCGGATTCGAAAAACATCTTCAATCTTAATTTCCTCAACAATCTGTGAAGACAGATTTTTTCTTCAAATAGTGATGTGTTGCAAGTAGGAACAAAGGAAAGACCACGGTTTAAGATATCAAGTTGGCCACTCGTCAGGTTTTTGCTTGATAGGTTGATGACTAGATTTTCACTTATTTGTATCTTCCTTTTTGTGTTTTTCTTGCCTCGTCGTGTTTTTCTTTTTCTTTTTGTCTGTCTCTCAGGCCTAAAAAAACACCTGTGGTACTAGCAACTGTCCCAGATTGAGATGGTGTAAGGTGGGGAATTGTGGTCCCAGGTGTTGGTACTTGCTGTGGAATTTGTTCTTGTGACTGGTCTTTCGGTATTGGTTCTCCCACACTGCTACTACTACTATCACTCCCTGAGTTGGAGTTGTTAAGATTATTAGCTCGACTTCTGCTGGCGTTTCTGTGATGGTAAAACTCCTGCCAGGTATACACGATATCGTTCAAATAATCGAACGTATCGCGTTTAAACTTACGAAGTTTCCTTTGTTCTATGTCTGCTTTGTAATTGCTCAATTTGGAATTGATATCTTCCAAAAGTTGTGTCAGATCCTCTTTTGACTTGAATTCTGAAAGCTGTATTGTCAGTGCTTCTATGTCTTTGTCGATGGATGTCAATGACTTGGAAAGTTCCTCAATCGTAAGTAAGATCAAGTCAAGTGAACACTTGTTCAGAATTTGATCCCATTTAGCAACAAATGCTTTGCTCTCGCTGCAGAGTGTAGGTCTCAAATATACCCTCAATCCTCTAGGGATTCTCTGTGATTTGTAATATTCCACTAGGGTACTGGCATGTAATTTCTGCGATATCTCGCGTCTAATGAGTTTTTCTAATTGAAAGATTATTTTGTCTGGGCTGACTTTACTCTGTAAAGATTGGTCTGTATCCTTGATGAGAGCTAATATGCGTTTAGCTTCTTCCGCATCAAATGCAAGTGTAGTTGCGTGTTTATCTGTGATCTCGTTGATGCGAGAAAATGACATATTTATAATGAACAAGGTTTATATCAGGGTGCTACCCACTTGGTACGTGCCACACTGGAAGACCAGTACATATGGAGAAAACAAAAATGCTGACAGTGGTGCACACCTGGTAACAATTGATATAGAAATTCAAATCATCATTATATGTACAGAAGAGCTGGTTTAAGAATTTAAAGGTGCGGGGGAGGAAAAAAGGCCTTGGCACAAAGCCTAAATCAGAAAAGAGAAAATAGAAGAGGACCCAAAAAGTGGGGCCCTCCCGTCCCCTGCACACTGTTTACTGATGCCACATAGGGCCTTCAAATATATGGATATAGATATATAACAGCAGTTTGTTAGTTGAGCATATAACAATTTATTTGGCAAAGAGGAAAACAAAATTTGCCAAAAGGCACATTCTGTTGTACAAAGTAATTCGTGACGTTTAACATATTAAAACAAATTGCGAAGAAGCAATAAATGATGGAGAGGTGATGCTGTCCAATTGTGGAGTGGCCGACGCGTTTCGAGGGTAACCTCTTCTTCATAAGGGCCCAATTGAACTGTTGACAACATTTCAAGGAGACAAAAAGTAAAATCTTTTATTTTATTTCCATAACAGTCAAGGACTGACTGACAAGCTGTACATAACTCGGGATGCTAGCGAGATGGTGAAGAGCAGAATACTGGAGATCTAGTATGGTGAAAAGAGTGAACTAACAGATCAAAGAGAAACACTCTATACTAATAGCTAAACACATAACAAAGGAGATGTATTGTGTGAGATCCACCTACATGGTGGGATCTAGAAAATGGCGTGATGAAGAGTCAGACAGATCGAGATAAGCCAAAAGCGGTAGTGGGTTCTAAATAGCAAGGACCACCCTTGAATAGTGAAAAAGCTGAGTCAATATGGGGAGCGTGTTTAAGAAAAAACCATACCCCTCCTGTGGACGGAGAAAGAATAACTCCAAAAGAGCGCTACTGAATAAAATAAATAATACTTAAAATAAACCGGAATTGGTTTTAAAGAATGCACTCACTCGAGTTGCGGGACGAGTAGCCAAGGCAACAGGGGCATCCGTGTGGTCAACAAGTATTCGAAACAATTATACGATGCAGGGCATCTGCAAAGAGACACGTACTGCTGGCACCTAAGTGGGGACATATACATTTCTGTTATACTGGAGAAAAATAAACCTGGGGTCTCCCAACCGGGCAAAGGGACCCAAGTAGCGGTAGCTTACCTGTACAGTGCGGGGAACACTGTTAGTGGAAACTGAAACCGGCAGGCAGTGGCTCCGCGCGGTCGTAACCTAGGGAACGAGCTGTGCTGGGGACACGCCGTCAGACGTAGAAAGGAAACTAAATAATAAACATAGAAAAGGGCATAGAAGCCGGTGAGTGAGGAATATGGAGGCCATCATGCAATGGCGCATAGTGCAAGCGTACTCATAGGGACTGACCAGAGATCAGGATAAATAAGAAAAGTAGAGTTAATATGTTCCATAATGAAACATAAGAATTCTGGTGTTCACCATCGCAACGCATTTTATAATTTTGGTTCTAATGGAACAGAAATTTGTGAATAGTACAATAATCGTTACAGTCATGATAGATAGCACAAATGGTACATGCAGTTTACTCTTAATAGTCCAAAACAAATCATGTAGAGTCATGAGGCTACTCATTATATAGTGAGACAAGTATAATTCAATGGCAAGGGGATAAAAGATTGCGATGTAGCCTATTACTCATACAAGGTTCGAACGAATGGAGAGATGGTTCAATTGGTCATTCGTGAACAGGTGCAAACATTTAAGTGAATATAGGCAAGTCAAACATAGGAAAATACAGTTCCCTTGAAGAAAACATCAAAGTCACAACACTTGTAATGACAAAGAAAAAAATTTTTTTTAAGGTCCGGGATACTGACACTTGTGTATAGTAGTTGGCGATGTAACATGTGAGTTTCACAATTCACTATAGAAAGCAACTCAAAGAGAATTCATCATTCAGACCCTTAGGTTGCAAAGTGTCAAGTGTGTGGATCCAGTACTTCTCTCGCTGTGACAACAGGGATTGGTAATTGCCACCTCTGTGTGGACGTTTGACAATTTCTATGACTTGAAATTTAATTTGTGCAATCGTATGTTGGAATTCGATGAAGTGCCTTGCCACTGGGGATCTGAGATTCTTACATCTGATGGTGGATTTGTGTTCTGACCATCTTTCTTTGACGGGTCTTGTGGTTTGTCCTATGTATAATTTACCACAGGGACATTTCAATGAGTAGATGACACCTGCGGAGAGGCAGGTGGAAAAGTCTCTGATTTTGAATTTCTTCCCAGTTTGTGGGTGAGATATCGTTTCACCTTTTATAACATTGTTACAGTTCGTACAGTTCAAGCAGGGAAAGGTACCCTTCTTTATGGTACTCAGTACAAGTTGTTTGTCTTTAGGAGGTCTTTCCGCTCTCACTAGTTTATCTTTGAGATTATGTCCACGTTTAAAGGCCATCATTGGTGCTTTGGGAAATAATTTCAGGAGAGAGGGATCATTGTGTAGTATGGTCCAATTTTTACGCAGAGTTTTGCTGATTTGGAAACTCTGTCGTGAGTACTTTGAAATGTAGAGTAGCGGTGTGGACTTATCCTTGACTTTAGGGATGCGTAGTTGTTCCTTCGTGAAGGTCTCTGATCTGTTGCGGGCTTCTCCTGTGATAGTATCTGGATACCCCCTAGATCCAAATCGTTCAACTAGAAATGAACATTCTGAGTCAAGGCCTGCTGGGTCTGAGATAATTCTCTTCAATCTTAACATTTGACTGAATGGTAGGCTTTTGAGCATGGGTTTAGGATGGAAACTGCTGAAATGTAAAAGATTATTCACGTCTGTTGGTTTATGGTACACCGTGGTGTCGATGTGACCCTCTTTGATCTGTAAGCTCACATCCAAAAAATGTAATGAAGGGTCCCCTACTTCCATTGTGAATTTGATTGTGTTGTTCACTGAATTCAGATGTTCCAAAAAAAGATCCAATTCATCTCGTGTACCACACCAGATACCGAAGATATCATCTATATAACGTTTCCAGGTCAAGATTTTAAATGACCAAAATGGGTGATCCAACACGTTTTCTTTTTCAAATTTATACATGTAGGTGTTAGCATAAACCGGAGCCATGGCCGACCCCATTGAAGTACCTGATGATTGTACATAGTATTGGCCCTGAAATCTAAAGTAACTGTTGTGAAGAATTATTTCCAGTAATTCCACAATAAATTCTTTGTTCCCTCTTATATGTTCATGATTCAACAGGAGCCAGAGTACAGCATCAACCCCTTCGATGTGGGGAATAGAGGTGTAAAGGCTGCATACATCCATACTAAAGAGAATGCAGCTAGTGTCCAGGGCTATGATTTCTTGTAGACAGTTGAGGAAGTCTGTAGTGTCCTTCAGGTAGGTTGGTATTTCCTGGATTAAAGGTTGAAGTAAACGATCCACATAGATGGCCAATGGGTCAAATATGCTATCAGTTCCCGCAACTATTGGTCTGAGTGGCGGATTAATGTTGTCTTTATGAACCTTTGGTAAGCCATAGAACACAGGCGTGATTGGATATTTGTTTATAAGGAACTGACTTGTTTTTGAATCAATCCAGTTGTTTTCCAAAGCATTGTCAATAGCTTTCTGGATGATGGCTTTGATTCTAAGTAGTGGATCATTATCAAGTTTTGTGTAAGTAACGGTGTCGTTAAGTAGTTCCAGACATCTCCGTGTGTAGTAGGATGAATCCATGATCACGATTGCCCCACCCTTATCCGCAGGTTTGATAGTTAAATCTTCATCTTTAGCCAGCTGTTCAACATGTTCAAGTTGGCTATTCTTAATATTAACTGGTTTAGTGCTATGGTAATTAATTCTTTTGAGGTCATTAATGACACTCTTCTCGAAGAGATCCAAGATCGAATTTTGAATCTGAGGGTCGAAAGTACTCTTGGGGCGCATCTGTAGGATGTCATCCTCTAGGGCCTGTGATTCTGTATCCAAATCGGATTCGAAAAACATCTTCAATCTTAATTTCCTCAACAATCTGTGAAGACAGATTTTTTCTTCACCTGGGGTAGACAAGGCTATGAGTCACACCTGGGGCAGTCGAGGCTGTGAGTCACACCTGGGGTAGACCAGGCTATGAGTCACACCTGGGGTAGACCAGGCTGCGAGTCACACCTGGGGTAGACCACGGTAGACCTAGACCAGGCTGCGAGTCACACCTGGGGTAGACCAGGCTGCGAGTCACACCTGGGGTAGACAAGGCTATAAGTCACACCTGGGGTAGACCAGGCTGCGAGTCACACCTGGGGTACACCAAGCTGCGAGTCACACCTGGGGTAGACCAGGCTGCGAGTCACACCTGGGGTAGATCAGGCTGCATGTCACACCTGGAGTAGACCAGGCTATGATTCACACCTGGGGTCGACTAGGCTGCGAGTCACACCTGGGGTAGACCAGGCTCTGAGTCACTCCTGGGGTAGACCAGGCTATGATTCACACCTGGGGTAGACCAGGCTGCGAGTCACACCTGGGGTAGACCAGGCTGTGAGTCACACCTGGGGTAGACCAAGCTGCGAGTCACACCTAGGGTAGACCAAGCTGCGAGTCACATCTGGGCTAGACCAGGCTGTGAGTCACACCTGGGATAGAAAAAGCTGCGAGTAACACCTGGGGTAGACCAGGCTTTGAGTCACACCTGGGGTAGACCAGGCTGTCAGTCACACCTGGGGTAGACCACGGTAGACCTAGACCAGGCTGCGAGTCACAGCTGCAGTAGACCAGGCTGCAAGTCACACCTGGGGTAGACCAGGCTATGAGTCACACCTGGAGTAGACCAGTCTATGATTCACACCTGGGGTCGACCAGGCTGCGAGTCACACCTGGGGTAGACCAGGCTGTGAGTCACTCCTGGGGTAGACCAGGCTATGATTCACACCTGGGTAGACCAGGCTGCGAGTCACACCTGGAGTAGACCAGGCTGAGAGTCACTCCTGGGGTAGACCAGGCTGTGAGTCACACCTGGGGTAGACCAAGTTGCGAGTCACACCTGGGGTAGACCAAGCTGCGAGTCACACCTGGGGTAGACCAGGCTGTGAGTCACACCCGGGGTAGACCAAGCTGTGAGTCACACCCGGGGTAGACCAAGCTGAGAGTCACACTTGGGGTAGACCAAGCTGTGAGTCACATCCGGGGTAGACCAAGCTGTGAGTCACACCTGGGGTAGACCAGGCTGTGAGTCACACCCGGGGTAGACCAAGCTGTGAGTCACACCCGGGGTAGACCAAGCTGTGAGTCACACCTAGGGTAGACCAGGCTGCGAGTCACACCTGGGGTAGACCAGGCTGTGAGTCACACCCAGGGTAGACCAGGCTGTGAGTCACACCTGTGGTAGACCAAGCTGCGAGTCACACCCGGGGTAGACCAGGCTGTGAGTCACACCTGGGGTAGACCAGGCTGCGAGTCACACCTGTGGTAGACCAGGCTGCGAGTCACACCCGAGGTAGACCAAGCTGTGAGTCACACCTGGGGTAGACCAAGCTGAGAGTCACACTTGGGGTAGACCAAGCTGTGAGTCTCACCTGGGGTAGACCAGGCTGCGAGTCACACCTAGGGAAGACCAGGCTGTGAGTCACTCCTGGTGTGGACCAGGCAACGAGTCACACCTGGGTAGGCTGCGAGTCACACCTGGGGTAGTCCAAGCTGCAAGTCACACCTGGGGTAGACCAGGCTGCGAGCCACACCTGGGGTAGACCAGGCTGCGAGTCACACCTGGGGTAGACCAAGCTGCGAGTCACACCTGGGTAGACCAAGCTGCGAGTTACACCTGGTGTAGAACAGGCTGTGAGTCACACCTGGGGTAGACCATGCTGCAAGTCACTCCTGGGGTAGACCAGGCTGTGAGTCACACCTGGGGTAGACCAAGCTGTGAGTCACACCTGGGGTAGACCAGGCTGCAAGTCACACCTGGGGTAGAACAGGCTGTGAGTCACACCTGGGATAGACCAGACTGCGAGTCACACCTGGGTAGACCACGGTAGACATAGACCAGGCTATGAGTCACACCTGGGGTAGACCAGGCTGCGAGTCACACCTGGGGTAGACCAGGCTGCAAGTCACACCTGTGGTAGACCAGGCTGTGAGTCACTCCTGGGGTAGACCAGGCTGCGAGTCACACCTGGGGTAGACCAGGCTGCTAGTCACACCTGGGGTACACCAGGCTGCGAGTCACACCTGGGGTAGATCAGGCTGCGTGTCAGACCTGGGGTAGACCAGGCTGCGAGTCACACCTGGGGTGGACCAAGCTGAGAGTCACACCTGGGGTAGACCAGGCTGTGAGTCACACCTGGGGTAGACCAGGCTGCGAGTCACACCTGGGGTAGACCAGGCTGCGAGTCACACCTGGGGTAGACCAAGCTGCGAGTCACACCTGGGTAGACCAAGCTGCGAGTTACACATGGTGTAGACCAGGCTGTGAGTCACACCTGGGGTAGACCATGCTGCAAGTCACAACCGGGGTAGACCAAGCTGTGAGTCACTCCTGGGGTAGACCAGGCTGCGAGTCACACATTGGGGTAGACCAGGCTGCGAGTCACACCTGGGGTAGATCAGGCTGCGTGTCAGACCTGGGGTAGACCAGGCTGCGAGTCACACCTGGGGTGGACCAAGCTGAGAGTCACACCTGGGGTATACCAGGCTGTGAGTCACACCTGGGGTAGACCAGGCTGCGAGTCACACCTGGGGTACACCAGGCTGTGAGTCACACCTGGGGTAGACCAAGCTGCGAGTCACACCTGGGTAGACCAAGCTGCGAGTTAGACCTGGTGTAGACCAGGCTGTGAGTCACACCTGGGGTAGACCATGCTGCAAGTCACACCCGGGGTAGACCAAGCTGTGAGTCACACCCGGGGTAGACCAAGCTGTGAGTCCCACCTGGGGTAGACCAGGCTGCGAGTCACACCTGGGGTAGACCAGGCTGTGAGTCACACCTGGGGTAGACCAGGCTGTGAGTCACACCCAGGGTAGACCAAGCTGCGAGTCACACCTGGGGTAGACCAAGCTGCGAGTCACACCTGGGGTAGACCAGGCTGTGAGTCACACCTGGGGTAGACCAAGCTGCGAGTCACACCTAGGGAAGACCAGGCTGTGAGTCACTCCTGGTGTGGACCAGGCTGCGAGTCACACCTGGGGTAGACCAGGCTGTGAGTCACACCTGGGGTAGACCAGGCTGCGAGTCACACCTGGGGTAGACCAAGCTGCGAGTCACACCTGGGTAGACTAAGCTGCGAGTTACACATGGTGTAGACCAGGCTGTGAGTCACACCTGGGGTAGACCATGCTGCAAGTCACAACCGGGGTAGACCAAGCTGTGAGTCACTCCTGGGGTAGACCAGGCTGCGAGTCACACATTGGGGTAGACCAGGCTGCGAGTCACACCTGGGATAGATCAGACTGCGTGTCAGACCTGGGGTAGACCAGGCTGCGAGTCACACCTGGGGTGGACCAAGCTGAGAGTCACACCTGGGGTAGACCAGGCTGTGAGTCACACCTGGGGTAGATCAGGCTGCGAGTCACACCTGGGGTACACCAGGCTCTGAGTCACACCTGTGGTAGACCACGCTGCGAGTCACACCTGGGTAGACCAAGCTGCGAGTTAGACCTGGTGTAGACCAGGCTGTGAGTCACACCTGGGGTAGACCATGCTGCAAGTCACACCCGGGGTAGACCAAGCTGTGAGTCACACCCGGGGTAGACCAAGCTGTGAGTCACACCTGGGGTAGACCAGGCTGCGAGTCACACCTGGGGTAGACCAGGCTGTGAGTCACACCTGGGGTAGACCAGGCTGTGAGTCACACCCAGGGTAGACCAAGCTGCGAGTCACACCTGGGGTAGACCAAGCTGCGAGTCACACCTGGGGTAGACCAGGCTGTGAGTCACACCTGGGGTAGACCAAGCTGCGAGTCACACCTGGGGTAGACCAAACTGTGAGTAACACCTGGGGTAGACCAAGCTTTGAGTCACACCTGGGGTAGGCCAGGCTATGAGTCACACCTGGGGCAGACCAGGCTGTGAGTCACACCTGGGGTAGACCAGGCTGTGAGTCACACCCAGGGTAGACCAGGCTGTGAGTCACACCTGTGGTAGACCAAGCTGCGAGTCTAGACCAGGCTGCGAGTCACACCTGCGGTGGACCAGGCTGTGAGTCAAGCCGCGGTAGACCAGGCTGCGAGTCACTCCTGGGGTAGGCAACGAGTCACACCTGGGTAGGCTGCGAGTCACACCTGGGGTAGTCCAAGCTGCAAGTCACACCTGGGGTAGTCCAGGCTGCGAGCCACACCTGGGGTAGACCACAGTAGACCAAGCAGCGAGTCGCTGTGAGTCACACCTGGGGTAGACCAGGCTGCGAGTCACACCTGGGGTAGACCAGGCTGCGAGTCACACCTGGGGTAGACCAAGCTGTGAGTCACACCTGGGTAGACCAAGCTGCGAGTTACACCTGGTGTAGACCAGGCTGTGAGTCATACCTGGGGTAGACCATGCTGCAAGTCACACCCGGGGCAGACCAAGCTGTGAGTCACAGCCGCGGTAGACCAGGCTGCGAGTCACACCTGGGGTAGGCAACGAGTCACACCTGGGTAGGCTGCGAGTCACACCTGGGGTAGTCCAAGCTGCAAGTCACACCTGTGGTAGACCAGGCTGCGAGCCACACCTGGGGTAGACCACGGTAGACCAAGCAGCGAGTCGCTGCGAGTCACACCTGGGGTAGACCAAGCTGTGAGTCACGCCTGGGGTAGACCAGGCTGAGAATCACACCTGGGGTAGACCAGGCTGCGAGTCACACCTGTGGTACACCAGGCTGCGAGTCACACCTCGGGTAGACCATGCTACAAGTCACACTTGGGGTAGACCAGGCTTTGAGTCACACTTGGGGTAGACAAGGCTATGAGTCACACCTGGGGCAGACCAGGCTGTGAGTCACACCTGGGGCAGACCAGGCTGTGAGTCACACCTGGGGTAGACCAGGCTATGAGTCACACCTGGGGTAGACCAGGCTGCGAGTCACACCTGGGGTAGACCACGGTAGACCTAGACCAGGCTGCGAGTCACAGCTGCAGTAGACCAGGCTGCGAATCACACCTGGGGTAGACCAGGCTATGAATCACACCTGGGGTAGACCAGGCTGCGAGTCACACTTGGGGTACACCAAGCTGTGAGTCACACCTGGGGTAAACCAGGCTGCGAGTCATGCCTGGGGTAGATCAGGCTGCGAGTCACACCTGGGGTAGACCAGGCTATGATTCACACCTGGGGTCGACTAGGCTGCGAGTCAGTCACACCTGGGGTAGACCAGGCTGTGAGTCACTCCTGGGGTAGACCAGGCTATGATTCGCACCTGGGGTAGACCAGGCTGCGAGTCACACCTGGGGTAGACCAGGCTGTGAGTCACTCCTGGGGTAGACCAGGCTGTGAGTCACACCTGGGGTAGACCAAGCTGCGAGTCACACCTAGGGTAGACCAATCTGCGAGTCACATCTGGGCTAGACCAGGCTGTGAGTCACACCTGGGATAGACCAAGCTGCGAGTAACACCTGGGTTAGACCAGGCTTTGAGTCACACCTGGGGCAGACCATCCTGTGAGTCATACCTGGGGTAGACCAGGCTATGAGTCACACCTGGGGTAGACCAGGCTTTCAGTCACACCTGGGGTAGACCACGGTAGACCTAGACCAGGCTGCGAGTCACAGCTGCAGTACACCAGGCTGCAAGTCACACCTGGGGAAAACCAGGCTATGAGTCACACCTGGGGTAGACCAGGCTATGATTCACACCTGGGGTAGACCATGCTGCAAGTCACACCCGGGGTAGACCAAGCTGTGAGTCACACCCGGCGTAGACCAAGCTGTGAGTCACACCTGGGGTAGACCAGGCTGCGAGTCACACCTGGGGTAGACCAGGCTGTGAGTCACACCCAGGGTAGACCAGGCTGTGAGTCACACCTGTGGTAGACCAAGCTGCGAGTCTAGACCAGGCTGCGAGTCACACCTGCGGTAGACCAGGCTGTGAGTCGAGCCGCGGTAGACCAGGCTGCGAGTCACTCCTGGGGTAGGCAACGAGTCACACCTGGGTAGGCTGCGAGTCACACATGGGGTAGTCCAAGCTGCGAGTCACACCTGGGGTAGTCCAGGCTGCGAGCCACACCTGGGGTAGACCACAGTAGACCAAGCAGCGAGTCGCTGTGAGTCACACCTGGGGTAGACCAGGCTGCGAGTCACATCTGGGGTAGACCAGGCTGCGAGTCACACCTGGGGTAGACCAAGCTGCGAGTCACACCTGGGTAGACCAAGCTGCGAGTTACACCTGGTGTAGACCAGGCTGTGAGTCATACCTGAGGTAGACCATGCTGCAAGTCACACCCGGGGTATACCAAGCTGTGAGTCACAGCCGCGGTAGACCAGGCTGCGAGTCACACCTGGGGTAGG
The DNA here is from genome assembly GCF_040938575.1 of Ambystoma mexicanum. Lineage (NCBI taxonomy): Eukaryota > Metazoa > Chordata > Amphibia > Caudata > Ambystomatidae > Ambystoma > Ambystoma mexicanum. The sequence goes on from NC_090922.1 coordinate 1,531,198,645, forward strand.
CAACGAGTCACACCTGGGTAGGCTGCGAGTCACACCTGGGGTAGTCCAAGCTGCAAGTCACACCTGGGGTAGACCAGGCTGCGAGCCACACCTGGGGTAGACCACGGTAGACCAAGCAGCGAGTCGCTGCGAGTCACACCTGGGGTAGACCAAGCTGCGAGTCACGCCTGGGGTAGACCAGGCTGAGAATCACACCTGGGGTAGACCAGGCTGCGAGTCACACCTGTGGTACACCAGGCTGCGAGTCACACCTCGGGTAGACCATGCTACAAGTCACACTTGGGGTAGACCAGGCTTTGAGTCACACTTGGGGTAGACAAGGCTATGAGTCACACCTGGGGCAGACCAGGCTGTGAGTCACACCTGGGGCAGACCAGGCTGTGAGTCACACCTGGGGTAGACCAGGGTATGAGTCACACCTGGGGTAAACCAGGCTGCGAGTCACACCTGGGGTAGACCACGGTAGACCTAGACCAGGCTGCGAGTCACAGCTGCAGTAGACCAGGCTGCGAATCACACCTGGGGTAGACCAGGCTATGAATCACACCTGGGGTAGATCAGGCTGCGAGTCACACTTGGGGTACACCAAGCTGTGAGTCACACCTGGGGTAAACCAGGCTGCGAGTCACGCCTGGGGTAGATCAGGCTGCGAGTCACACCTGGGGTAGACCAGGCTATGATTCACACCTGGGGTCGACTAGGCTGCTAGTCAGTCACATCTGGGGTAGACCAGGCTGTGAGTCACTCCTGGGGGAGACCAGGCTATGATTCGCACCTGGGGTAGACCCGGCTGCGAGTCACACCTGGGGTAGACCAGGCTGTGAGTCACTCCTGGGGTAGACCAGGCTGTGAGTCACACCTGGGGTAGACCAAGCTGCGAGTCACACCTAGGGTAGACCAATCTGCGAGTCACATCTGGGCTAGACCAGGCTGTGAGTCACACCTGGGATAGACCAAGCTGCGAGTAACACCTGGGGTAGACCAGGCTTTGAGTCACACCTGGGCAGACCATCCTGTGAGTCATACCTGGGGTAGACCAGGCTATGAGTCACACCTGGGGTAGACCAGGCTTTCAGTCACACCTGGGGTAGACCACGGTAGACCTAGACCAGGCTGCGAGTCACAGCTGCAGTAGACCAGGCTGCGAGTCACACCTGGGGTAGACCAGGCTATGAGTCACACCTTGGGGTAGACCAGGCTATGATTCACACCTGGGGTCAACCAGGCTGCGAGTCACACCTGGGGTAGACCAGGCTGTGAGTCACTCCTGGGGTAGACCAGGCTGTGAGTCACACCTGGGGTAGACCAAGCTGCGAGTCACACCTGAAGTAGACCAGGCTGTCAGTCACTCCTGGGGTAGACCAGGCTGTGAGTCACACCTGGGGTAGACCAAGCTGTGAGTCACACCTGGGGTAGAACAGGCTTGCGAGTCACACCTGGGGTAGACCAGGCTGTGAGTCACACCTGGGGTAGACCAAGCGGCGAGTCACACCTGGGGTAGACCAAGCTGCGAGTCACACCTGGGGTAGACCAGGCTGTGAGTCACACCTGGGGTAGACCAGGCTATGATTCACACCTGGGGTCGACCAGGCTGCAAGTCACACCTGGGGTAGACCAGGCTGTGAGTCACTCCTAGGGTAGACCAGGCTATGATTCACACCTGGGTAGAGCAGGCTGTGAGTCACACCTGGGATAGACCAGGCTGTGAGTCACTCCTGGGGTGGACCAAGCTGCGAGTCACACCTGGGGTAGACCAAGCTGTGAGTCACACCTGGGGTAGACCAGGCTGTGAGTCACACCTGGGGTAGACCAAGCTGTGAGTCACACCTGGGGTAGACCAGGCTTTGAGTCACACCTGGGGTAGACCAGGCTATGAGTCACACCTGGGGCAGACCCGGCTGTGAGTCACACCTGGGGTAGACCAGGCTGCGAGTCACACCTGGGGTAGACCACGGTAGACCTAGACCAGGCTGGAGTCACAGCTGCAGTAGACCAGGCTGCGAGTCGCACCTGGGGTGGACCAGGCTATGAGTCACACCTGGGGTAGACCAGGCTATGATTCACACCTGGGGTCGACCAGGCTGCGAGTCACACCTGGGGTAGACCAGGCTATGATTCACACCTGGGGTCCAGCAAGCTGTGAGTCACACCTGGGGTAGACCAGGCTGTGAGTCACACCTGGGGTAGACCAAGCTGCGAGTAACACCTGGGGTAGACTAGGCTTCGAGTCACACCTGGGGTAGACCAAGCTGCGAGTCACACCTGGGGTAGACCAGGCTGCGAGTCACGCCTGGGGTAGATCAGGCTATGATTCACACCTCGGGTCGACCAGGCTAAGAGTCACAACTGGGGTAGACCAGGCTGTGAGTCACACCTGGGTAGACAAGACTGCGAGTCACACCTGGGGTAGACCAGGCTGTGAGTCACTCCTGGGGTAGACCAGGCTGTGAGTGACACCTGGGGTAGACCAAGCTGCGAGTCACACCTGGGGTAAACCAAGCTGCGAGTCACACCGGGGGTCGACCTGGCTACGAGTCACAACTGCGGTAGACCAGGCTATGATTCACACCTGGGTAGACAAGGCTGCAAGTCACACCTGGGGTAGACCAGGCTGTGAGTCACTCCTGGGGTAAACCAGGCTGTGAGTGACACCTGGGGTAGACCAAGCTGCGAGTCACACCTGGGGTAGACCAAGCCGTGAGTCACACCTGGGGTAGACCAGGCTGTGAGTCACACCTGGGGTAGACCAAGCTGCGAGTCACACCTGGGGTAGACCAAGCTGCGAGTTACACCTGGGGTAGACCAGGCTTTGAGTCACACCTGGGGTAGACCATGCTATGAGTCACACCTGGGGCAGACCAGGCTGTGAGTCACACCTGGGGTAGACCAGGCTGTGAGTCACACCTGGGGTAGACCAGTTTGTGAGTCACACCTGGGATAGACCACGGTAGACCTAGACCAGGCTGCGAGTCACAGCTGCAGTAGACCAGGCTGCGAGTATCACCTGGGGTAGACCAGGCTATGAGTCACACTTGGGGTAGACCAGGCTGGGGGAGACCACGGTAGACCTAGACCAGGCTGCGAGTCACACCTGCGGTAGACCAGGCTGTGAGTCACAGCCGCGGTAGACCAGGCTGCGAGTCACACCTGGGTAGGCAACGAGTCACACCTGGGTAGGCTGCGAGTCACACCTGGGGTAGTCCAAGCTGCAAGTCACACCTAGGGTAGACAAGGCTGCGAGCCACACCTGGGGTAGACCACCGTAGACCAAGCAGCAAGTCGCTGTGAGTCACACCTGGGGTAGACCAGGCTGCGAGTCAAACCTGGGGTAGACCAAGCTGCGAGTCGCGCCTGGGGTAGACCAGGCTGAGAATCACACCTGGGGTAGACCAGGCTGCGAGTCACACCTGTGGTACACCAGGCTGCGAGTCACACCTCCGGTAGACCAGGCTGCAAGTCACACTTGGGGTAGACCAGGCTGCGAGTAACACCTGGGGTAGACCAGGCTTTGAGTCGCACCTGGGATAGACAAGGCTATGAGTCACACCTGGGGCAGACCAGGCTGTGAGTCACACCTGGGGTAGACCAGGCTATGAATCACACCTGGGGTAGACCAGGCTGCGAGTCACACCTGGGGTAGACCACGGTAGACCTAGACCAGGCTGCGAGTCACAGCTGCAGTAGACCAGGCTGCAAGTCACACCTGGGGTAGACCAGGCTATGAGTCACACCTGGGGTAGACCAGGCTGCGAGTCACACCTGGGGTAGACCACGGTAGACCTAGACCAGGCTGCGAGTCACAGCTGCAGTAGACCAGGCAGCGAGTCACACCTGGGGTAGAGCAGGCTGTGAGTCACACCTGGGGTAGACCTAGCTGCAAGTCACACCTGGGGTAGACCAAGCTGCGAGTAACACCTGGGGTAGGCCAGGCTTTGAGTCACACCTGGGGTAGACCAGGGTATGAGTCACACCTGGGGAAGACCAGGCTGCGAGTCACACCTGGGGTAGACCAGGCTGTGAGTCACTCCTGGGTAGACCAGGCTGTGAATCACACCTGGGGTAGACCAAGCTGCGAGTCACACCTGGGGTAGACCAAGCTGCGAGTCACACCTGGGGTAGACCAGGCTGTGAGTCACACCTGGGGAAAACCAGGCTATGAGTCACACCTGGGGTAGACCAGGCTATGATTCACACCTGGGGTAGACCATGCTGCAAGTCACACCCGGGGTAGACCAAGCTGTGAGTCACACCCGGCGTAGACCAAGCTGTGAGTCACACCTGGGGTAGACCAGGCTGCGAGTCACACCTGGGGTAGACCAGGCTGTGAGTCACACCCAGGGTAGACCAGGCTGTGAGTCACACCTGTGGTAGACCAAGCTGCGAGTCTAGACCAGGCTGCGAGTCACACCTGCGGTAGACCAGGCTGTGAGTCGAGCCGCGGTAGACCAGGCTGCGAGTCACTCCTGGGGTAGGCAACGAGTCACACCTGGGTAGGCTGCGAGTCACACATGGGGTAGTCCAAGCTGCGAGTCACACCTGGGGTAGTCCAGGCTGCGAGCCACACCTGGGGTAGACCACAGTAGACCAAGCAGCGAGTCGCTGTGAGTCACACCTGGGGTAGACCAGGCTGCGAGTCACACCTGGGGTAGACCAGGCTGCGAGTCACACCTGGGGTAGACCAAGCTGCGAGTCACACCTGGGTAGACCAAGCTGCGAGTTACACCTGGTGTAGACCAGGCTGTGAGTCATACCTGAGGTAGACCATGCTGCAAGTCACACCCGGGGTATACCAAGCTGTGAGTCACAGCCGCGGTAGACCAGGCTGCGAGTCACACCTGGGGTAGGCAACGAGTCACACCTGGGTAGGCTGCGAGTCACACCTGGGGTAGTCCAAGCTGCAAGTCACACCTGGGGTAGACCAGGCTGCGAGCCACACCTGGGGTAGACCACGGTAGACCAAGCAGCGAGTCGCTGCGAGTCACACCTGGGGTAGACCAAGCTGCGAGTCACGCCTGGGGTAGACCAGGCTGAGAATCACACCTGGGGTAGACCAGGCTGCGAGTCACACCTGTGGTACACCAGGCTGCGAGTCACACCTCGGGTAGACCATGCTACAAGTCACACTTGGGGTAGACCAGGCTTTGAGTCACACTTGGGGTAGACAAGGCTATGAGTCACACCTGGGGCAGACCAGGCTGTGAGTCACACCTGGGGCAGACCAGGCTGTGAGTCACACCTGGGGTAGACCAGGGTATGAGTCACACCTGGGGTAAACCAGGCTGCGAGTCACACCTGGGGTAGACCACGGTAGACCTAGACCAGGCTGCGAGTCACAGCTGCAGTAGACCAGGCTGCGAATCACACCTGGGGTAGACCAGGCTATGAATCACACCTGGGGTAGACCAGGCTGCGAGTCACACTTGGGGTACACCAAGCTGTGAGTCACACCTGGGGTAAACCAGGCTGCGAGTCACGCCTGGGGTAGATCAGGCTGCGAGTCACACCTGGGGTAGACCAGGCTATGATTCACACCTGGGGTCGACTAGGCTGCTAGTCAGTCACATCTGGGGTAGACCAGGCTGTGAGTCACTCCTGGGGGAGACCAGGCTATGATTCGCACCTGGGGTAGACCCGGCTGCGAGTCACACCTGGGGTAGACCAGGCTGTGAGTCACTCCTGGGGTAGACCAGGCTGTGAGTCACACCTGGGGTAGACCAAGCTGCGAGTCACACCTAGGGTAGACCAATCTGCGAGTCACATCTGGGCTAGACCAGGCTGTGAGTCACACCTGGGATAGACCAAGCTGCGAGTAACACCTGGGTTAGACCAGGCTTTGAGTCACACCTGGGCAGACCATCCTGTGAGTCATACCTGGGGTAGACCAGGCTATGAGTCACACCTGGGGTAGACCAGGCTTTCAGTCACACCTGGGGTAGACCACGGTAGACCTAGACCAGGCTGCGAGTCACAGCTGCAGTAGACCAGGCTGCGAGTCACACCTGGGGTAGACCAGGCTATGAGTCACACCTTGGGGTAGACCAGGCTATGATTCACACCTGGGGTCAACCAGGCTGCGAGTCACACCTGGGGTAGACCAGGCTGTGAGTCACTCCTGGGGTAGACCAGGCTGTGAGTCGCACCTGGGGTAGACCAAGCTGCGAGTCACACCTGGAGTAGACCAGGCTGTCAGTCACTCCTGGGGTAGACCAGGCTGTGAGTCACACCTGGGGTAGACCAAGCTGTGAGTCACACCTGGGGTAGAACAGGCTAGCGAGTCACACCTGGGGTAGACCAGGCTGTGAGTCACACCTGGGGTAGACCAAGCGGCGAGTCACACCTGGGGTAGACCAAGCTGCGAGTCACACCTGGGGTAGACCAGGCTGCGAGTCACACCTGGGGTAGACCAGGCTATGATTCACACCTGGGGTCGACCAGGCTGCAAGTCACACCTGGGGTAGACCAGGCTGTGAGTCACTCCTGGGGTAGACCAGGCTATGATTCACACCTGGGTAGAGCAGGCTGTGAGTCACACCTGGGATAGACCAGGCTGTGAGTCACTCCTGGGGTGGACCAAGCTGTGAGTCACACCTGGGGTAGACCAAGCTGTGAGTCACACCTGGGGTAGACCAGGCTGTGAGTCACACCTGGGGTAGACCAAGCTGTGAGTCACACCTGGGGTAGACCAGGCTTTGAGTCACACCTGGGGTAGACCAGGCTATGAGTCACACCTGGGGCAGACCCGGCTGTGAGTCACACCTGGGGTAGACCAGGCTGCGAGTCACACCTGGGGTAGACCACGGTAGACCTAGACCAGGCTGGAGTCACAGCTGCAGTAGACCAGGCTGCGAGTCGCACCTGGGGTGGACCAGGCTATGAGTCACACCTGGGGTAGACCAGGCTATGATTCACACCTGGGGTCGACCAGGCTGCGAGTCACACCTGGGGTAGACCAGGCTATGATTCACACCTGGGGTCCAGCAAGCTGTGAGTCACACCTGGGGTAGACCAGGCTGTGAGTCACACCTGGGGTAGACCAAGCTGCGAGTAACACCTGGGGTAGACTAGGCTTCGAGTCACACCTGGGGTAGACCAAGCTGCGAGTCACACCTGGGGTAGACCAGGCTGCGAGTCACGCCTGGGGTAGATCAGGCTATGATTCACACCTCGGGTCGACCAGGCTAAGAGTCACAACTGGGGTAGACCAGGCTGTGAGTCACACCTGGGTAGACAAGACTGCGAGTCACACCTGGGGTAGACCAGGCTGTGAGTCACTCCTGGGGTAGACCAGGCTGTGAGTGACACCTGGGGTAGACCAAGCTGCGAGTCACACCTGGGGTAAACCAAGCTGCGAGTCACACCGGGGGTAGACCAGGCTGTGAGTCACACCTGGGGTAGACCAAGCTGCGAGTCACACCTGGGGTAGACCAAGCTGCGAGTTACACCTGGGGTAGACCAGGCTTTGAGTCACACCTGGGGTAGACCATGCTATGAGTCACACCTGGGGCAGACCAGGCTGTGAGTCACACCTGGGGTAGACCAGGCTGTGAGTCACACCTGGGGTAGACCAGTTTGTGAGTCACACCTGGGATAGACCACGGTAGACCTAGACCAGGCTGCGAGTCACAGCTGCAGTAGACCAGGCTGCGAGTATCACCTGGGGTAGACCAGGCTATGAGTCACACTTGGGGTAGACCAGGCTGGGGGAGACCACGGTAGACCTAGACCAGGCTGCGAGTCACACCTGCGGTAGACCAGGCTGTGAGTCACAGCCGCGGTAGACCAGGCTGCGAGTCACACCTGGGTAGGCAACGAGTCACACCTGGGTAGGCTGCGAGTCACACCTGGGGTAGTCCAAGCTGCAAGTCACACCTAGGGTAGACAAGGCTGCGAGCCACACCTGGGGTAGACCACCGTAGACCAAGCAGCAAGTCGCTGTGAGTCACACCTGGGGTAGACCAGGCTGCGAGTCAAACCTGGGGTAGACCAAGCTGCGAGTCGCGCCTGGGGTAGACCAGGCTGAGAATCACACCTGGGGTAGACCAGGCTGCGAGTCACACCTGTGGTACACCAGGCTGCGAGTCACACCTCCGGTAGACCAGGCTGCAAGTCACACTTGGGGTAGACCAGGCTGCGAGTAACACCTGGGGTAGACCAGGCTTTGAGTCGCACCTGGGATAGACAAGGCTATGAGTCACACCTGGGGCAGACCAGGCTGTGAGTCACACCTGGGGTAGACCAGGCTATGAATCACACCTGGGGTAGACCAGGCTGCGAGTCACACCTGGGGTAGACCATGGTAGACCTAGACCAGGCTGCGAGTCACAGCTGCAGTAGACCAGGCTGCAAGTCACACCTGGGGTAGACCAGGCTATGAGTCACACCTGGGGTAGACCAGGCTGCGAGTCACACCTGGGGTAGACCACGGTAGACCTAGACCAGGCTGCGAGTCACAGCTGCAGTAGACCAGGCAGCGAGTCACACCTGGGGTAGAGCAGGCTGTGAGTCACACCTGGGGTAGACCTAGCTGCAAGTCACACCTGGGGTAGACCAAGCTGCGAGTAACACCTGGGGTAGACCAGGCTTTGAGTCACACCTGGGGTAGACCAGGGTATGAGTCACACCTGGGGAAGACCAGGCTGCGAGTCACACCTGGGGTAGACCAGGCTGTGAGTCACTCCTGGGTAGACCAGGCTGTGAATCACACCTGGGGTAGACCAAGCTGCGAGTCACACCTGTGGTAGACCAAGCTGCGAGTCACACCTGGGGTAGACCAGGCTGTGAGTCACACCTGGGGTAAACCAAGCTGCAAGACACACCTGGGGTAGACCAAGCTGCGAGTAACACCTGGGGTAGACCAGGCTTTGAGTCACACCTGGGGTAGACCAAGCTGCGAGTCACACCTGGGGTAGACCAGGCTGTGAGTCTCACCTGGGGTAGACCAGGCTATGATTCACACCTGGGGCAACCAGGCTGCGAGTCACACCTTGGGTAGACCAAGCTGTGAGTCACTCCTGGGGTAGACCAGGCTATGATTCACACCTGGGTAGACCAGGCTGTGAGTCACACCTGGGGTAGTCCAGGCTGTGAGTCACTCCTGGGGTAGACCAGGCTGTGAGTCACACCTGGGGTAGACCAAGCTGCGAGTCACACCTGGGGTAGACCAGGCTGCGAGTCACACCTGGGGTAGACCACGGTAGACCTAGACCAGGCTGCGAGTCACAGCTGCAGTAGACCAGGCAGCGAGTCACACGTGGGGTAGAGCAGGCTGTGAGTCACACCTGGGGTAGACCAAGCTGCAAGTCACACCTGGGGTAGACCAAGCTGCGAGTAACACCTGGGGTAGACCAGGCTTTGAGTCACACCTGGGGTAGACCAGGGTATGAGTCACACCTGGGGAAGACCAGGCTGCGAGTCACACCTGGGGTAGACCAGGCTGTGAGTCACTCCTGGGTAGACCAGGCTGTGAATCACACCTGGGGTAGACCAAGCTGCGAGTCACACCTGGGGTAGACCAAGCTGCGAGTCACACCTGGGGTAGACCAGGCTGTGAGTCACACCTGGGGTAAACCAAGCTGCAAGACACACCTGGGGTAGACCAAGCTGCGAGTAACACCTGGGGTAGACCAGGCTTTGAGTCACACCTGGGGTAGACCAAGCTGCGAGTCACACCTGGGGTAGACCAGGCTGTGAGTCTCACCTGGGGTAGACCAGGCTATGATTCACACCTGGGGCAACCAGGCTGCGAGTCACACCTTGGGTAGACCAAGCTGTGAGTCACTCCTGGGGTAGACCAGGCTATGATTCACACCTGGGTAGACCAGGCTGTGAGTCACACCTGGGGTAGACCAAGCTGCGAGTCACACCTGGGGTAGACCAAGCTGCGAGTAACACCTGGGGTAGACCAGGCTTTGAGTCACACCTGGGGTAGACCAGGCTATGAGTCACACCTGGGGCAGACCAGGCTGTGAGTCACACCTGGGATAGACCAGGCTATGAGTCACACCTGGGGTAGACCAGGCTGCGAGTCACACCTGGGGTAGACCACGGTAGACCTAGACCAGGCTGCGAGTCACAGCTGCAGTAGACCAGGCTGCGAGTCACACCTGGGGTAGACCATGCTATGAGTCACACCTGGGGTAGACCAGGCTGCGAGTCACACCTGGGGTAGACCAGGCTATGAGTCACACCTGAGGCAGACCAGGCTGCGAGTCACACCTGGGGTAGACCAGGCTGTGAGTTACTCCTGGGTAGACCAGGCTGTGAGTCACACCTGGGGTAGACCAAGCTGCGAGTAACACCTGGGGTAGACTAGGCTTCGAGTCACACCTGGGGTAGACCAGGCTGCGAGTCACGCCTGGGGTAGACCAGGCTGCGAGTCACGCCTGGGGTAGATCAGGCTATGATTCACACCTGGGGTCGACCAGGCTAAGAGTCACAACTGGGGTAGACCAGGCTGTGAGTCACACCTGGGTAGACAAGACTGAGAGTCACACCTGGGGTAGACCAGGCTGTGAGTCACTCCTGGGGTAGACCAGGCTGTGAGTGACACCTGGGGTAGACCAAGCTGCGAGTCACACCTGGGGTAAACCAAGCTGCGAGTCACACCTGGGGTCGACCTGGCTACGAGTCACAACTGCGGTAGACCAGGCTATGATTCACACCTGGGTAGACAAGGCTGCAAGTCACACCTGGGGTAGACCAGGCTGTGAGTCACTCCTGGGGTAAACCAGGCTGTGAGTGACACCTGGGGTAGACCAAGCTGCGAGTCACACCTGGGGTAGACCAAGCCGTGAGTCACACCTGGGGTAGACCAGGCTGTGAGTCACACCTGGGGTAGACCAAGCTGCGAGTCACACCTGGGGTAGACCAAGCTGCGAGTTACACCTGGGGTAGACCAGGCTTTGAGTCACATTTGGGGTAGACCATGCTATGAGTCACACCTGGGGCAGACCAGGCTGTGAGTCACACCTGGGGTAGACCAGGCTGTGAGTCACACCTGGGATAGACCAGTTTGTGAGTCACACCTGGGATAGACCACGGTAGACCTAGACCAGGCTGCGAGTCACAGCTGCAGTAGACCAGGCTGCGAGTATCACCTGGGGTAGACCAGGCTATGAGTCACACCTGGGGTAGACCAGGCTGGGGGAGACCACGGTAGACCTAGACCAGGCTGCGAGTCACAACTGCGGTAGACCAGGCTGTGAGTCACAGCCGCGGTAGACCAGGCTGCGAGTTCCACCTGGGTAGGCAACGAGTCACACCTGGGTAGGCTGCGAGTCACACCTGGGGTAGTCCAAGCTGCAAGTCACACCTAGGGTAGACAAGGCTGCGAGCCACACCTGGGGTAGACCACCGTAGACCAAGCAGCAAGTCGCTGTGAGTCACACCTGGGGTAGACCAAGCTGCGAGTCGCGCCTGGGGTAGACCAGGCTGAGAATCACACCTGGGGTAGACCAGGCTGCGAGTCACACCTGTGGTACACCAGGCTGCGAGTCACACCTCCGGTAGACCAGGCTGCAAGTCACACTTGGGGTAGACCAGGCTGCGAGTAACACCTGGGGTAGACCAGGCTTTGAGTCGCACCTGGGATAGACAAGGCTATGAGTCACACCTGGGGCAGACCAGGCTGTGAGTCACACCTGGGGTAGACCAGGCTATGAATCACACCTGGGGTAGACCAGGCTGCGAGTCACACCTGGGGTAGACCACGGTAGACCTAGACCAGGCTGCGAGTCACAGCTGCAGTAGACCAGGCTGCAAGTCACACCTGGGGTAGACCAGGCTATGAGTCACACCTGGGGTGGACCAGGCTGCGAGTCACACCTGGGGTAGACCACGGTAGACCTAGACCAGGCTGCGAGTCACAGCTGCAGTAGACCAGGCAGCGAGTCACACCTGGGGTAGAGCAGGCTGTGAGTCACACCTGGGGTAGACCAAGCTGCAAGTCACACCTGGGGTAGACCAAGCTGCGAGTAACACCTGGGGTAGACCAGGCTTTTAGTCACACCTGGGGTAGACCAGGGTATGAGTCACACCTGGGGAAGACCAGGCTGCGAGTCACACCTGGGGTAGACCAGGCTGTGAGTCACTCCTGGGTAGACCAGGCTGTGAATCACACCTGGGGTAGACCAAGCTGCGAGTCACACCTGGGGTAGACCAAGCTGCGAGTCACACCTGGGGTAGACCAGGCTGTGAGTCACACCTGGGGTAAACCAAGCTGCAAGACACACCTGGGGTAGACCAAGCTGCGAGTAACACCTGGGGTAGACCAGGCTTTGAGTCACACCTGGGGTAGACCAAGCTGCGAGTCACACCTGGGGTAGACCAGGCTGTGAGTCTCACCTGGGGTAGACCAGGCTATGATTCACACCTGGGGCAACCAGGCTGCGAGTCACACCTGGGGTAGTCCAGGCTGTGAGTCACTCCTGGGGTAGACCAGGCTGTGAGTCACACCTGGGGTAGACCAAGCTGCGAGTCACACCTGGGGTAGACCAAGCTGCGAGTAACACCTCGGGTAGACCAGGCTTTGAGTCACACCTGGGGTAGACCAGGCTATGAGTCACACCTGGGGCAGACCAGGCTGTGAGTCACACCTGGGATAGACCAGGCTATGAGTCACACCTGGGGTAGACCAGGCTGCGAGTCACACCTGGGGTAGACCACGGTAGACCTAGACCAGGCTGCGAGTCACAGCTGCAGTAGACCAGGCTGCGAGTCACACCTGGGGTAGACCATGCTATGAGTCACACCTGGGGTAGACCAGGCTGCGAGTCACACCTGGGGTAGACCAGGCTATGAGTCACACCTGAGGCAGACCAGGCTGCGAGTCACACCTGGGGTAGACCAGGCTGTGAGTTACTCCTGGGTAGACCAGGCTGTGTGTCACACCTGGGGTAGACCAAGCTGCGAGTCACACCTGGGGTAGACCAAGCTGCGAGTCACACCTGGGGTAGACCAGGCTGTGAGTCACACCTGGGGTAGACAAAGCAGCAAGACACACCTGGGGTAGACCAAGCTGCGAGTAACACCTGGGGTAGACCAGGCTTCGAGTCACACCTGGGGTAGACAAAGCTGCGAGCCACACCTGGGGTAGACCAGGCTGCAAATCACACCTGGGGTAGACCAGGCTATGATTCACACCTGGGGTCGACCAGGCTGCGAGTCACTCCTGGGGTAGACCAGGCTATGATTCACACCTGGGTAGACCAGACTGCGAGTTACACCTGGGGTAGACCACGGTAGACATAGACCAGGCTATGAGTCACACCTGGGGTAGGCCAGGCTGCTAGTCACACCTGGGGTAGACCACAGTAGACCTAGACCAAGCTGCGAGTCACACCTGGGGTAGACCAGGCTGCGAGTCACACCTGGGGTAGACGAGGTTGCAAGTCACACCTGTGGTAGACCAGGCTGTGAGTCACACCTGGGGTGGACCAAGCTGAGAGTCACACCTGGGGTAGACCAGGCTGTGAGTTACACCTGGGGCAGACCAGGCTGCGAGTCACACCTGGGGTAGACCAGGCTGCGAGTCACACCTGGGGTAGACCAAGCTGCGAGTCACACCTGGTGTAGACCAGGCTGTGAGTCACACCTGGGGTAGACCAGGCTATGAGTCACACCTGGGGTAGACCAGGCTGCGAGTCACACCTGGGGTAGACCAGGCTATGAGTCACACCTGGGGCAGACCAGGCTGCGAGTCACACCTGGGATAGACCAGGCTGTGAGTCACTCCTGGGTAGACCAGGCTGTGTATCACACCTGGGGTAGACCAAGCTGCGAGTCACACCTGGGGTAGACCAAGCTGCGAGTCACACCTAGGGTAGACCAGGCTGTGAGTCACACCTGGGGTAGACCAAGCTGCAAGACACACCTGGGGTAGACCAAGCTGCGAGTAACCCCTGGGGTAGACCAGGCTTCGAGTCACAACTGGGGTAGACCAAGCTGCGAGCCACACCTGGGGTAGACCAGGCTGCAAATCACACCTGGGGTAGACCAGGCTATGGTTCACACCTGGGGTCGACCAGGCTGCGAGTCACACCTGGGGTAGACCAGGCTGCGAATCACTCCTGGGGTAGACCAGGCTATGATTCACACCTGGGTAGACCAGACTGCGAGTCACACCTGGGGTAGACCACGGTAGACATAGACCAGGCTATGAGTCACACCTGGGGTAGGCCAGGCTGCTAGTCACACCTGGGGTAGACCACGGTAGACCTAGACCAAGCTGCGAGTCACACCTGGGGTAGACCAGGCTGCGAGTCACACCTGGGGTAGACCAGGCTGCAAGTCACACCTGTGGTAGACCAGGCTGTGAGTCACTCCTGGGGTAGACCAGGCTGCGAGTCACACCTGGGGTAGACCAGGCTGCTAGTCACACCTGGGGTACACCAGGCTGCGAGTCACACCTGGGGTAGATCAGGCTGCATGTCAGACCTTGGGTAGACCAGGCTGCGAGTCACACCTGGGGTGGACCAAGCTGAGAGTCACACCTGGGGTAGACCAGGCTGTGAGTCACACCTGGGGTAGACCAGGCTGCGAGTCACACCTGGGGTACACCAGGCTGCGAGTCACACCTGGGGTAGACCAAGCTGCGAGTCACACCTGGGTAGACCAAGCTGCGAGTTACACCTGGTGTAGACCAGGCTGTGAGTCACACCTGGGGTAGACCATGCTGCAAGTCACACCCGGGGTAGACCAAGCTGCGAGTCACACCTGGGGTAGACCAAGCTGTGAGTCACACCTGGGGTAGACCAGGCTGCGAGTCACACCTGGGGTAGACCAGGCTGTGAGTCACACCCAGGGTAGACCAGGCTGTGAGTCACACCTGTGGTAGACAAAGCTGCGAGTCACACCTGGGGTAGACCAGGCTGTGAGTCACACTCGGGGTAGACCAGGCTGCGAGTCACACCTGTGGTAGACCAGGCTGCGAGTCACACCCGAGGTAGACCAAGCTGTGAGTCACACCTGGGGTAGACCAAGCTGAGAGTCACACTTGGGGTAGACCAAGCTGTGAGTCTCACCTGGGGTAGACCAGGCTGCGAGTCACACCTAGGGAAGACCAGGCTGTGAGTCACTCCTGGGGTGGACCAGGCTGCGAGTCACACCTGGGGTAGACCACGGTAGACCTAGACCAGGCTGCGAGTCACACCTGCGGTAGACCAGGCTGTGAGTCACAGCCGCGGTAGACCAGGCTGCGAGTCACACCTGGGGTAGGCAACGAGTCACACCTGGGTAGGCTGCGAGTCACACCTGTGGTAGTCCAAGCTGCAAGTCACACCTGGGGTAGACCAGGCTGCGAGCCACACCTGGGGTAGACTACAGTAGACCAAGCAGCGAGTCGCTGTGAGTCACACCTGGGGTAGACCAGGCTGCGAGTCACACCTGGGGTAGACCAGGCTGCGAGTCACACCTGGGGTAGACCAAGCTGCGAGTCACACCTTGGTAGACCAAGCTGCGAGTTACACCTGGTGTAGAACAGGCTGTGAGTCACACCTGGGGTAGACCATGCTGCAAGTCACACCCGGGGTAGACCAAGCTGTGAGTCACACCTGGGGTAGACCAGGCTGCAAGTCACACCTGGGGTAGAACAGGCTGTGAGTCACACCTGGGATAGACCAGACTGCGAGTCACACCTGGGGTAGACCACGGTAGACATAGACCAGGCTATGAGTCACACCTGGGGTAGACCAGGCTGCTAGTCACACCTGGAGTAGACCACGGTAGACCTAGACCAAGCTGCGAGTCACACCTGGGGTAGACCAGGCTGCGAGTCACACCTGGGGTAGACCAGGCTGAAAGTCACACCTGTGGTAGACCAGGCTGTGAGTCACTCCTGGGGTAGACCAGGCTGCGAGTCACACCTGGGGTAGACCAGGCTGCTAGTCACACCTGGGGTAGTCCAGGCTGTGAGTCACTCCTGGGGTAGACCAGGCTGTGAGTCACACCTGGGGTAGACCAAGCTGTGAGTCACACCTGGGGTCGACCAGGCTGCGAGTCACACCTGGGGTAGACCAGGCTGTGAGTCACTCCTGGGGTAGACCAGGCTATGATTCACACCTGGGTAGACCAGGCTGCGAGTCACACCTGGGGTAGACCAAGCTGCGAGTCACACCTGGGGTAGACCAAGCTGCGAGTAACACCTGGGGTAGACCAGGCTTTGAGTCACACCTGGGGTAGACCAGGCTATGAGTCACACCTGGGGCAGACCAGGCTGTGAGTCACACCTGGGATAGACCAGGCTATGAGTCACACCTGGGGTAGACCAGGCTGCGAGTCACACCTGGGGTAGACCACGGTAGACCTAGACCAGGCTGCGAGTCACAGCTGCAGTAGACCAGGCTGCGAGTCACACCTGGGGTAGACCATGCTATGAGTCACACCTGGGGTAGACCAGGCTGCGAGTCACACCTGGGGTAGACCAGGCTATGAGTCACACCTGAGGCAGACCAGGCTGCGAGTCACACCTGGGGTAGACCAGGCTGTGAGTTACTCCTGGGTAGACCAGGCTGTGTGTCACACCTGGGGTAGACCAAGCTGCGAGTCACACCTGGGGTAGACCAAGCTGCGAGTCACACCTGGGGTAGACCAGGCTGTGAGTCACACCTGGGGTAGACAAAGCTGCAAGACACACCTGGGGTAGACCAAGCTGCGAGTAACACCTGGGGTAGACCAGGCTTCGAGTCACACCTGGGGTAGACAAAGCTGCGAGCCACACCTGGGGTAGACCAGGCTGCAAATCACACCTGGGGTAGACCAGGCTTTGATTCACACCTGGGGTCGACCAGGCTGCGAGTCACTCCTGGGGTAGACCAGGCTATGATTCACACCTGGGTAGACCAGACTGCGAGTTACACCTGGGGTAGACCACGGTAGACATAGACCAGGCTATGAGTCACACCTGGGGTAGGCCAGGCTGCTAGTCACACCTGGGGTAGACCACAGTAGACCTAGACCAAGCTGCGAGTCACACCTGGGGTAGACCAGGCTGCGAGTCACACCTGGGGTAGACCAGGCTGCAAGTCACACCTGTGGTAGACCAGGCTGTGAGTCACACCTGGGGTGGACCAAGCTGAGAGTCACACCTGGGGTAGACCAGGCTGTGAGTTACACCTGGGGCAGACCAGGCTGCGAGTCACACCTGGGGTAGACCAGGCTGCGAGTCACACCTGGGGTAGACCAAGCTGCGAGTCACACCTGGTGTAGACCAGGCTGTGAGTCACACCTGGGGTAGACCAGGCTATGAGTCACACCTGGGGTAGACCAGGCTGCGAGTCACACCTGGGGTAGACCAGGCTATGAGTCACACCTGGGGCAGACCAGGCTGCGAGTCACACCTGGGATAGACCAGGCTGTGAGTCACTCCTGGGTAGACCAGGCTGTGTATCACACCTGGGGTAGACCAAGCTGCGAGTCACACCTGGGGTAGACCAAGCTGCGAGTCACACCTAGGGTAGACCAGGCTGTGAGTCACACCTGGGGTAGACCAAGCTGCAAGACACACCTGGGGTAGACCAAGCTGCGAGTAACCCCTGGGGTAGACCAGGCTTCGAGTCACACCTGGGGTAGACCAAGCTGCGAGCCACACCTGGGGTAGACCAGGCTGCAAATTACACCTGGGGTAGACCAGGCTATGGTTCACACCTGGGGTCGACCAGGCTGCGAGTCACACCTGGGGTAGACCAGGCTGCGAATCACTCCTGGGGTAGACCAGGCTATGATTCACACCTGGGTAGACCAGACTGCGAGTCACACCTGGGGTAGACCACGGTAGACATAGACCAGGCTATGAGTCACACCTGGGGTAGGCCAGGCTGCTAGTCACACCTGGGGTAGACCACGGTAGACCTAGACCAAGCTGCGAGTCACACCTGGGGTAGACCAGGCTGCGAGTCACACCTGGGGTAGACCAGGCTGCAAGTCACACCTGTGGTAGACCAGGCTGTGAGTCACTCCTGGGGTAGACCAGGCTGCGAGTCACACCTGGGGTAGACCAGGCTGCTAGTCACACCTGGGGTACACCAGGCTGCGAGTCACACCTGGGGTAGATCAGGCTGCATGTCAGACCTTGGGTAGACCAGGCTGCGAGTCACACCTGGGGTGGACCAAGCTGAGAGTCACACCTGGGGTAGACCAGGCTGTGAGTCACACCTGGGGTAGACCAGGCTGCGAGTCACACCTGGGGTACACCAGGCTGCGAGTCACACCTGGGGTAGACCAAGCTGCGAGTCACACCTGGGTAGACCAAGCTGCGAGTTACACCTGGTGTAGACCAGGCTGTGAGTCACACCTGGGGTAGACCATGCTGCAAGTCACACCCGGGGTAGACCAAGCTGCGAGTCACACCCGGGGTAGACCAAGCTGTGAGTCACACCTGGGGTAGACCAGGCTGCGAGTCACACCTGGGGTAGACCAGGCTGTGAGTCACACCCAGGGTAGACCAGGCTGTGAGTCACACCTGTGGTAGACAAAGCTGCGAGTCTAACCTGGGGTAGACCAGGCTGTGAGTCACACTCGGGGTAGACCAGGCTGCGAGTCACACCTGTGGTAGACCAGGCTGCGAGTCACACCCGAGGTAGACCAAGCTGTGAGTCACACCTGGGGTAGACCAAGCTGAGAGTCAAACTTGGGGTAGACCAAGCTGTGAGTCTCACCTGGGGTAGACCAGGCTGCGAGTCACACCTAGGGAAGACCAGGCTGTGAGTCACTCCTGGGGTGGACCAGGCTGCGAGTCACACCTGGGGTAGACCACGGTAGACCTAGACCAGGCTGCGAGTCACACCTGCGGTAGACCAGGCTGTGAGTCACAGCCGCGGTAGACCAGGCTGTGAGTCACACCTGGGGTAGGCAACGAGTCACACCTGGGTAGGCTGCGAGTCACACCTGTGGTAGTCCAAGCTGCAAGTCACACCTGGGGTAGACCAGGCTGCGAGCCACACCTGGGGTAGACTACAGTAGACCAAGCAGCGAGTCGCTGTGAGTCACACCTGGGGTAGACCAGGCTGCGAGTCACACCTGGGGTAGACCAGGCTGCGAGTCACACCTGGGGTAGACCAAGCTGCGAGTCACACCTTGGTAGACCAAGCTGCGAGTTACACCTGGTGTAGAACAGGCTGTGAGTCACACCTGGGGTAGACCATGCTGCAAGTCACACCCGGGGTAGACCAAGCTGTGAGTCACACCTGGGGTAGACCAGGCTGCAAGTCACACCTGGGGTAGAACAGGCTGTGAGTCACACCTGGGATAGACCAGACTGCGAGTCACACCTGGGGTAGACCACGGTAGACATAGACCAGGCTATGAGTCACACCTGGGGTAGACCAGGCTGCTAGTCACACCTGGAGTAGACCACGGTAGACCTAGACCAAGCTGCGAGTCACACCTGGGGTAGACCAGGCTACGAGTCACAACTGGGGTAGACCAGGCTATGATTCACACCTGGGTAGGCAAGGCTGCGAGTCACACCTGGGGTAGACCAGGCTGTGAGTCACTCCTGGGGTAGACCAGGCTGTGAGTGAAACCTGGGGTAGACCAAGCTGCGAGTCACACCTGGGGTAGACCAAGCTGTGAGTCACACCTGGGGTAGACCAGGCTGTGAGTCACACCTGGGGTAGACCAAGCTGCGAGTCACACCTGGGGTAGACCAAGCTGCGAGTAACACCTGGGGTAGACCAGGCTTTGAGTCACACCTGGGGTAGACCAGGCTATGAGTCACACCTGGGGTAGACCAGGCTGTGAGTCACTCCTGGGGTAGACCAGGCTATGATTCACACCTGGGAAGAGCAGGCTGTGAGTCACACCTGGGATAGACCAGGCTGTGAGTCACTCCTGGGGTGGACCAAGCTGCGAGTCACACCTGGAGTAGACCAGGCTGTGAGTCACACCTGGGGTAGACCAAGCTGCGAGTCACACCTGGGGTAGACCAAGCTTTGAGTCACACCTGGGGTAGACCAGGCTTTGAGTCACACCTGGGGTAGACCACGCTATGAGTCACACCTGGGGTAGACCAGGCAATGAGTCACACCTGGGGCAGACCCGGCTGTGAGTCACACCTGGGGTAGACCACGGTAGACCTAGACCAGGCTGCGAGTCACAGCTGCAGTAGACCAGCCTGCGAGTCGCACCTGGGGTGGACCAGGCTATGAGTCACACCTGGGGTAGACCAGGCTGTGAGTCACACCTGGGGTAGACCAAGCTGCGAGTAACACCTGGGGTAGACTAGGCTTTGAGTCACACCTGAGGTAGACCAAGCTGCGAGTCACACCTGGGGTAGACCAGGCTGCGAGTCACACCTGGGTTAAATCAGGCTGCAAGTCACACCTGGGGTAGATCAGGCTATGATTCACACCTGGGGTCGACCAGGCTAAGAGTCACAACTGGGGTAGACCAGGCTGTGAGTCACACCTGGATAGACAAGGCTGCGAGTCACACCTGGGGTAGACCAGGCTGCGAGTCACACCTGGGGTAGACCACGGTAGACCTAGACCAGGCTGCGAGTCACAGCTGCAGTAGACCAGGCTGCGAGTCGCACCTGGGGTGGACCAGGCTATGAGTCACACCTGGGGTAGACCAGGCTATGATTCACACCTGATGTCGACCAGGCTGCAAGTCACACCTGGGGTAGACCAGGCTGTGAGTCACTCCTGGGGTAGACCAGGCTATGATTCACACCTGGGTAGACCAGTCTGCGAGTCACACCTGGAGTAGACCAGGCTGCGAGTCACACCTGGGGTAGACCAGGCTGTGAGTCACACCTGGGGTAGACCAGGCTGTGAGTCACACCTGGGGTAGACCAAGCTGCAAGTCACACCTGGGGTAGACCAAGCTGCGAGTCACACCTGGGGTGGACCAGGCTGTGAGTCACACCTGGGGTAGACCAAGCTGCGAGTAACAACTGGGGTAGACTAGGCTTCGAGTCACACCTGGGGTAGACCAAGCTGCGAGTCACACCTGGGGTAGACCAGGCTGCGAGTAACACCTGGGGTAGACCAGGCTTTGAGTCACACCTGGGGTAGACAAGGCTATGAGTCACACCTGGGGCAGTCGAGGCTGTGAGTCACACCTGGGGTAGACCAGGCTATGAGTCACACCTGGGGTAGACCAGGCTGCGAGTCACACCTGGGGTAGACCACGGTAGACCTAGACCAGGCTGCGAGTCACACCTGGGGTAGACCAGGCTGCGAGTCACACCTGGGGTAGACAAGGCTATAAGTCACACCTGGGGTAGACCAGGCTGCGAGTCACACCTGGGGTACACCAAGCTGCGAGTCACACCTGGGGTAGACCAGGCTGCGAGTCACACCTGGGGTAGATCAGGCTGCATGTCACACCTGGAGTAGACCAGGCTATGATTCACACCTGGGGTCGACTAGGCTGCGAGTCACACCTGGGGTAGACCAGGCTCTGAGTCACTCCTGGGGTAGACCAGGCTATGATTCACACCTGGGGTAGACCAGGCTGCGAGTCACACCTGGGGTAGACCAGGCTGTGAGTCACACCTGGGGTAGACCAAGCTGCGAGTCACACCTAGGGTAGACCAAGCTGCGAGTCACATCTGGGCTAGACCAGGCTGTGAGTCACACCTGGGATAGAAAAAGCTGCGAGTAACACCTGGGGTAGACCAGGCTTTGAGTCACACCTGGGGTAGACCAGGCTGTCAGTCACACCTGGGGTAGACCACGGTAGACCTAGACCAGGCTGCGAGTCACAGCTGCAGTAGACCAGGCTGCAAGTCACACCTGGGGTAGACCAGGCTATGAGTCACACCTGGAGTAGACCAGTCTATGATTCACACCTGGGGTCGACCAGGCTGCGAGTCACACCTGGGGTAGACCAGGCTGTGAGTCACTCCTGGGGTAGACCAGGCTATGATTCACACCTGGGTAGACCAGGCTGCGAGTCACACCTGGAGTAGACCAGGCTGAGAGTCACTCCTGGGGTAGACCAGGCTGTGATTCACACCTGGGGTAGACCAAGTTGCGAGTCACACCTGGGGTAGACCAAGCTGCGAGTCACACCTGGGGTAGACCAGGCTGTGAGTCACACCTGGGGTAGACCAAGCTGCGAGTCACACCTGGGGTAGACCAAGCTGCGAGTAACACCTGGGGTAGACCAGGCTTCGAGTCACACCCGGGGTAGACCAAGCTGCGAGTCACACCTGGGGTAGACCAGGCTGCGAGTCACACCTGGGTTAAATCAGGATGCGAGTCACACCTGGGGTAGACCAGGCTATGATTCACACCTGGGGTAGACCAGGCTCCGAGTCACACCTGGGGTAGACCAGGCTGTGAGTCACTCCTGGCGTAGACCAGGCTATGATTCACACCTGGGTAGACCAGGCTGCGAGTCACACCTGGAGTAGACAAGGCTGTCAGTCACTCCTGGGGTAGACCAGGCTGTGAGTCACACCTGGGGTAGACCAAGCTGTGAGTCACACCTGGGGTAGACCAGGCTGAGAGTCACACCTGGGGTAGACCAGGCTGTGAGTCACACCTGGGGTAGACCAAGCTGCGAGTCAAACCTGGGGTAGACCAAGCTGCGAGTAACACCTGGGGTAGACCAGGCTTCGAGTCACACCTGGGGTAGACCAAGCTGCGAGTCACACCTGGGGTAGACCAGGCTGCGAGTCACACCTGGGGTAAACCAGGCTATGATTCACACCTGGGGTCGACCAGGCTGCAAGTCACACCTGGGGTAGACCAGGCTGTGAGTCACTCCTGGGGTAGACCAGGCTATGATTCACACCTGGGTAGAGCAGGCTGTGAGTCACACCTGGGATAGACCAGGCTGTGAGTCACACCTGGGGTAGACCAGTCTATGATTCACACCTGGGATCGACCAGGCTGCGAGTCACACCTGGGGTAGACCAGGCTGTGAGTCACTCCTGGGGTAGACCAGGCTATGATTCACACCTGGGTAGACCAGTCTGCGAGTCACACCTGGAGTAGACCAGGCTGTGAGTCACTCCTGGGGTAGACCAGGCTGTGAGTCACACCTGGGGTAGACCAAGTTGTGAGTCACACCTGGGGTAGACCAAGCTGCGAGTCACACCTGGGGTAGACCAGGCTGTGAGTCACACCTGGGGTAGACCAAGCTGCGAGTCACACCTGGGGTAGACCAAGCTGCGAGTAACACCTGGGGTAGACCAAGCTTCGAGTCACACCCGGGGTAGACCAAGCTGCGAGTCACACCTGGGGTAGACCAGGCTGCGAGTCACACCTGGGTTAAATCAGGCTGCGAGTCACACCTGGGGTAGACGAGGCTATGATTCAACCCTGGGATCGACCAGGCTGCGAGTCACACCTGGGGTAGACCAGGCTGTGAGTCACTCCTGGCGTAGACCAGGCTATGATTCACACCTGGGTAGACCAGGCTGCGAGTCACACCTGGAGTAGACCAGGCTGTCAGTCACTCCTGGGGTAGACCAGGTTGTGAGTCACACCTGGGGTAGACCAAGCTGTGAGTCACACCTGGGGTAGACCAGGCTGCGAGTCACACCTGGGGTAGACCAGGCTGTGAGTCACACCTGGGGTAGACCAAGCTGCGAGTCACACCTGGGGTAGACCAAGCTGCGAGTAACACCTGGGTTAGACCAGGCTTCGAGTCACACCTGGGGTAGACCAAGCTGCGAGTCACACCTGGGGTAGACCAGGCTGCGAGTCACACCTGGGGTAGACCAAGCTGCGAGTCACACCTGGGGTAGACCAAGCTTTGAGTCACACCTGGGGTAGACCAGGCTTTGAGTCACACCTGGGGTAGACCACGCTATGAGTCACACCTGGGGTAGACCAGGCAATGAGTCACACCTGGGGCAGACCCGGCTGTGAGTCACACCTGGGGTAGACCAGGCTGCGAGTCACACCTGGGGTAGACCACGGTAGACCTAGACCAGACTGCGAGTCACAGCTGCAGTAGACCAGCCTGCGAGTCGCACCTGGGGTGGACCAGGCTATGAGTCACACCTGGGGTAGACCAGGCTGTGAGTCACACCTGGGGTAGACCAAGCTGCGAGTAACACCTGGGGTAGACTAGGCTTTGAGTCACACCTGGTGTAGACCAAGCTGCGAGTCACACCTGGGGTAGACCAGGCTGCGAGTCACACCTGGGTTAAATCAGGCTGCGAGTCACACCTGGGGTAGATCAGGCTATGATTCACACCTGGGGTCGACCAGGCTAAGAGTCACAACTGGGGTAGACCAGGCTGTGAGTCACACCTGGGTAGACAAGGCTGCGAGTCACACCTGGGGTAGACCAGGCTGCGAGTCACACCTGGGGTAGACCACGGTAGACCTAGACCAGGCTGCGAGTCACAGCTGCAGTAGACCAGGCT
Source organism: Ambystoma mexicanum (assembly GCF_040938575.1). NCBI lineage: Eukaryota > Metazoa > Chordata > Amphibia > Caudata > Ambystomatidae > Ambystoma > Ambystoma mexicanum. The sequence goes on from NC_090922.1 coordinate 1,531,222,970, forward strand.
GCGAGTCGCACCTGGGGTGGACCAGGCTATGAGTCACACCTGGGGTAGACCAGGCTATAATTCACACCTGGGGTCGACCAGGCTGCGAGTCATACGTGGGGTAGACCAGGCTGTGAGTCACTCCTGGGGTAGACCAGGCTATGATTCACACCTGGGTAGACCAGGCTGCGAGTCACACCTGGAGTAGACCAGGCTGCGAGTCACACCTGGGGTAGACCAGGCTGTGAGTCACACCTGGGGTAGACCAGGCTGTGAGTCACACCTGGGGTAGACCAAGCTGCAAGTCACACCTGGGGTAGGCCAAGCTGCGAGTCACACCTGGGGTGGACCAGGCTGTGAGTCACACCTGGGGTAGACCAAGCTGCGAGTAACAACTGGGGTAGACTAGGCTTCGAGTCACACCTGGGGTAGACCAAGCTGCGAGTCACACCTGGGGTAGACCAAGCTGCGAGTCACACCTGGGTTAAATCAGGCTGCGAGTCACACCTGGGGTAGATCAGGCTATGATTCACACCTGGGGTTGACCAGGCTAAGAGTCACAACTGGGGTAGACCAGGCTGTGAGTCACACCTGGATAGACAAGGCTGCGAGTCACACCTGGGTAGACCAGGCTGCGAGTCACACCTGGAGTAGACCAGGCTGCGAGTCACACCTGGGGTAGACCAGGCTGTGAGTCACACCTGGGGTAGACCAAGCTGCAAGTCACACCTGGGGTAGACCAAGCTGCGAGTCACACCTGGGGTGGACCAGGCTGTGAGTCACACCTGGTGTAGACCAAGCTGCGAGTAACAACTGGGGTAGACTAGGCTTCGAGTCACACCTGGGGTAGACCAAGCTGCGAGTCACACCTGGGGTAGACCAAGCTGCGAGTCACACCTGGGTTAAATCAGGCTGCGAGTCACACCTGGGGTAGATCAGGCTATGATTCACACCTGGGGTTGACCAGGCTAAGAGTCACAACTGGGGTAGACCAGGCTGTGAGTCACACCTGGGTAGACAAGGCTGCGAGTCACACCTGGGGTAGACCAGGCTGTGAGTCACTCCTAGGGTAGACCAGGCTGTGAGTGACACCTGGGGTAGACCAAGCTGCGAGTCACACCTGGGGTAAACCAAGCTGCGAGTCACACCTGGGGTCGACCAGGCTACGAGTCACAACTGGGGTAGACCAGGCTATGATTCACACCTGGGTAGGCAAGGCTGCGAGTCACACCTGGGGTAGACCAGGCTGTGAGTCACTCCTGGGGTAGACCAGGCTGTGAGTGAAACCTGGGGTAGACCAAGCTGCGAGTCACACCTGGGGTAGACCAAGCTGTGAGTCACACCTGGGGTAGACCAGGCTGTGAGTCACACCTGGGGTAGACCAAGCTGCGAGTCACACCTGGGGTAGACCAAGCTGTGAGTAACACCTGGGGTAGACCAGGCTTTGAGTCACACCTGGGGTAGACCAGGCTATGAGTCACACCTGGGGTAGACCAGGCTGTGAGTCACTCCTGGGGTAGACCAGGCTATGATTCACACCTGGGTAGAGCAGGCTGTGAGTCACACCTGGGATAGACCAGGCTGTGAGTCACTCCTGGGGTGGACCAAGCTGCGAGTCACACCTGGAGTAGACCAGGCTGTGAGTCACACCTGGGGTAGACCAAGCTGCGAGTCACACCTGGGGTAGACCAAGCTTTGAGTCACACCTGGGGTAGACCAGGCTTTGAGTCACACCTGGGGTAGACCACGCTATGAGTCACACCTGGGGTAGACCAGGCAATGAGTCACACCTGGGGCAGACCCGGCTGTGAGTCACACCTGGGGTAGACCAGGCTGCGAGTCACACCTGGGGTAGACCACGGTAGACCTAGACCAGGCTGCGAGTCACAGCTGCAGTAGACCAGCCTGCGAGTCGCACCTGGGGTGGACAAGGCTATGAGTCACACCTGGGGTAGACCAGGCTGTGAGTCACACCTGGGGTAGACCAAGCTGCGAGTAACACCTGGGGTAGACTAGGCTTTGAGTCACACCTGGGGTAGACCAAGCTGCGAGTCACACCTGGGGTAGACCAGGCTGCGAGTCACACCTGGGTTAAATCAGGCTGCAAGTCACACCTGGGGTAGATCAGGCTATGATTCACACCTGGGGTCGACCAGGCTAAGAGTCACAACTGGGGTAGACCAGGCTGTGAGTCACACCTGGGTAGACAAGGCTGCGAGTCACACCTGGGGTAGACCAGGCTGCGAGTCACACCTGGGGTAGACCACGGTAGACCTAGACCAGGCTGCGAGTCACAGCTGCAGTAGACCAGGCTGCGAGTCGCACCTGGGGTGGACCAGGCTATGAGTCACACCTGGGGTAGACCAGGCTATGATTCACACCTGGGGTCGACCAGGCTGCAAGTCACACCTGGGGTAGACCAGGCTGTGAGTCACTCCTGGGGTAGACCAGGCTATAATTCACACCTGGGTAGACCAGGCTGCGAGTCACACCTGGAGTAGACCAGGCTGCGAGTCACACCTGGGGTAGACCAGGCTGTGAGTCACACCTGGGGTAGACCAGGCTGTGAGTCACACCTGGGGTAGACCAAGCTGCAAGTCACACCTGGGGTAGACCAAGCTGCGAGTCACACCTGGGGTGGACCAGGCTGTGAGTCACACCTGGGGTAGACCAAGCTGCGAGTAACAACTGGGGTAGACTAGGCTTCGAGTCACACCTGGGGTAGACCAAGCTGCGAGTCACACCTGGGGTAGACCAAGCTGCGAGTCACACCTGGGTTAAATCAGGCTGCGAGTCACACCTGGGGTAGATCAGGCTATGATTCACACCTGGGGTTGACCAGGCTAAGAGTCACAACTGGGGTAGACCAGGCTGTGAGTCACACCTGGATAGACAAGGCTGCGAGTCACACCTGGGTAGACCAGGCTGCGAGTCACACCTGGAGTAGACCAGGCTGCGAGTCACACCTGGGGTAGACCAGGCTGTGAGTCACACCTGGGGTAGACCAAGCTGCAAGTCACACCTGGGGTAGACCAAGCTGCGAGTCACACCTGGGGTGGACCAGGCTGTGAGTCACACCTGGGGTAGACCAAGCTGCGAGTAACAACTGGGGTAGACTAGGCTTCGAGTCACACCTGGGGTAGACCAAGATGCGAGTCACACCTGGGGTAGACCAAGCTGCGAGTCACACCTGGGTTAAATCAGGCTGCGAGTCACACCTGGGGTAGATCAGGCTATGATTCACACCGGGGGTTGACCAGGCTAAGAGTCACAACTGGGGTAGACCAGGCTGTGAGTCACACCTGGGTAGACAAGGCTGCGAGTCACACCTGGGGTAGACCAGGCTGTGAGTCACTCCTAGGGTAGACCAGGCTGTGAGTGATACCTGGGGTAGTCCAAGCTGCGAGTCACACCTGGGGTAAACCAAGCTGCGAGTCACACCTGGGGTCGACCAGGCTACGAGTCACAACTGGGGTAGACCAGGCTATGATTCACACCTGGGTAGGCAAGGCTGCGAGTCACACCTGGGCTAGACCAGGCTGTGAGTCACTCCTGGGGTAGACCAGGCTGTGAGTGAAACCTGGGGTAGACCAAGCTGCGAGTCACACCTGGGGTAGACCAAGCTGTGAGTCACACCTGGGGTAGACCAGGCTGTGAGTCACACCTGGGGTAGACCAAGCTGCGAGTCACACCTGGGGTAGACCAAGCTGCGAGTAACACCTGGGGTAGACCAGGCTTTGAGTCACACCTGGGGTAGACCAGGCTATGAGTCACACCTGGGGCAGACCAGGCTGTGAGTCACACCTGGGGTAGACCAGGCTGCGAGTCACACCTGGGGTAGACCACGGTAGACCTAGACCAGGCTACGAGTCACAGCTGCAGAAGACAAGGCTGCGAGTCACACCTGGGGTAGACCAGGCTATGAGTCACACCTGGGGTAGACCAGGCTGCAAGTCACACCTGGGGGAGACCACGGTAGACCTAGACCAGGCTGCGAGTCACAGCTGCAGTAGACCAGGCTGCGAGTCACACCTTGGGTAGACCAGGCTATGAGTCACACCTGGGGCAGACCAGGCTGTGAGTCACACCTGGGGTAGACCAGGCTATGAGTCACACCTGGGGTAGACCAGGCTGCGAGTCACACCTGGGGTAGACCACGGTAGACCTAGACCAGGCTGCGAGTCACAGCTGCAGTAGACCACGCTGCGAGTCACAACTGGGGTAGACCAGGCTATGAGTCACACCTGGGGTAGACCAGGCTGCGAGTCACACCTGGGGGTGACCACGGTAGACCTAGACCAGGCTGCGAGTCACACCTGCGGTAGACCAGGCTGTGAGTCACACCTGGGTAGACAAGGCTGCGAGTGACACCTGGGGTAGACCAAGCTGCGAGTCACACCTGGGGTAAACCAAGCTGCGAGTCACACCTGGGGTCGACCAGGCTACGAGTCACAACTGGGGTAGACCAGGCTGTGAGTCACTCCTGGGGTAGACCAGGCTATGATTCACACCTGGGTAGAGCAGGCTGTGAGTCACACCTGGGATAGACCAGGCTGTGAGTCACACCTGGGGTAGACCAGTCTATGATTCACACCTGGGGTCGACCAGGCTGCGAGTCACACCTGGGGTAGACCAGGCTGTGAGTCACTCCTGGGGTAGACCAGGCTATGATTCACACCTGGGTAGACCAGTCTGCGAGTCACACCTGGAGTAGACCAGGCTTTGAGTCACTCCTGGGGTAGACCAGGCTGTGAGTCACACCTGGGGTAGACCAAGTTGTGAGTCACACCTGGGGTAGACCAAGCTGCGAGTCACACCTGGGGTAGACCAGGCTGTGAGTCACACCTGGGGTAGACCAAGCTGCGAGTCACACCTGGGGTAGACCAAGCTGCGAGTAACACCTGGGGTAGACCAGGCTTCGAGTCACACCCGGGGTAGACCAAGCTGCGAGTCACACCTGGGGTAGACCAGGCTGCGAGTCACACCTGGGTTAAATCAGGCTGCGAGTCACACCTGGGGTAGACGAGGCTATGATTCACACCTGGGATCGACCAGGCTGCGAGTCACACCTGGGGTAGACCAGGCTGTGAGTCACTCCTGGCGTAGACCAGGCTATGATTCACACCTGGGTAGACCAGGCTGCGAGTCACACCTGGAGTAGACCAGGCTGTCAGTCACTCCTGGGGTAGACCAGGTTGTGAGTCACACCTGGGGTAGACCAAGCTGTGAGTCACACCTGGGTTAGACCAGGCTGCGAGTCACACCTGGGGTAGACCAGGCTGTGAGTCACACCTGGGGTAGACCAAGCTGCGAGTCACACCTGGGGTAGACCAAGCTGCGAGTAACACCTGGGTTAGACCAGGCTTCGAGTCACACCTGGGGTAGACCAAGCTGCGAGTCACACCTGGGGTAGACCAGGCTGCGAGTCACACCTGGGGTAGACCAAGCTGCGAGTCACACCTGGGGTAGACCAAGCTTTGAGTCACACCTGGGGTAGACCAGGCTTTGAGTCACACCTGGGGTAGACCACGCTATGAGTCACACCTGGGGTAGACCAGGCAATGAGTCACACCTGGGGCAGACCCGGCTGTGAGTCACACCTGGGGTAGACCAGGCTGCGAGTCACACCTGGGGTAGACCACGGTAGACCTAGACCAGGCTGCGAGTCACAGCTGCAGTAGACCAGCCTGCGAGTCGCACCTGGGGTGGACCAGGCTATGAGTCACACCTGGGGTAGACCAGGCTGTGAGTCACACCTGGGGTAGACCAAGCTGCGAGTAACACCTGGGGTAGACTAGGCTTTGAGTCACACCTGGGGTAGACCAAGCTGCGAGTCACACCTGGGGTAGACCAGGCTGCGAGTCACACCTGGGTTAAATCAGGCTGCGAGTCACACCTGGGGTAGATCAGGCTATGATTCACACCTGGGGTCGAACAGGCTAAGAGTCACAACTGGGGTAGACCAGGCTGTGAGTCACACCTGGGTAGACAAGGCTGCGAGTCACACCTGGGGTAGACCAGGCTGCGAGTCACACCTGGGGTAGACCACGGTAGACCTAGACCAGGCTGCGAGTCACAGCTGCAGTAGACCAGGCTGCGAGTCGCACCTGGGGTGGACCAGGCTATGATTCACACCTGGGGTAGACCAGGCTATGATTCACACCTGGGGTCGACCAGGCTGCGAGTCACACGTGGGGTAGACCAGGCTGTGAGTCACTCCTGGGGTAGACCAGGCTATGATTCACACCTGGGTAGACCAGGCTGCGAGTCACACCTGGAGTAGACCAGGCTGCGAGTCACACCTGGGGTAGACCAGGCTGTGAGTCACACCTGGGGTAGACCAGGCTGTGAGTCACACCTGGGGTAGACCAAGCTGCAAGTCACACCTGGGGTAGGCCAAGCTGCGAGTCACACCTGGGGTGGACCAGGCTGTGAGTCACACCTGGGGTAGACCAAGCTGCGAGTAACAACTGGGGTAGACTAGGCTTCGAGTCACACCTGGGGTAGACCAAGCTGCGAGTCACACCTGGGGTAGACCAAGCTGCGAGTCACACCTGGGTTAAATCAGGCTGCGAGTCACACCTGGGGTAGATCAGGCTATGATTCACACCTGGGGTTGACCAAGCTGCGAGTAACACCTGGGTTAGACCAGGCTTCGAGTCACACCTGGGGTAGACCAAGCTGCGAGTCACACCTGGGGTAGACCAGGCTGCGAGTCACACCTGGGGTAGACCAAGCTGCGAGTCACACCTGGGGTAGACCAAGCTTTGAGTCACACCTGGGGTAGACCAGGCTTTGAGTCACACCTGGGGTAGACCACGCTATGAGTCACACCTGGGGTAGACCAGGCAATGAGTCACACCTGGGGCAGACCCGGCTGTGAGTCACACCTGGGGTAGACCAGGCTGCGAGTCACACCTGGGGTAGACCACGGTAGACCTAGACCAGGCTGCGAGTCACAGCTGCAGTAGACCAGCCTGCGAGTCGCACCTGGGGTGGACCAGGCTATGAGTCACACCTGGGGTAGACCAGGCTGTGAGTCACACCTGGGGTAGACCAAGCTGCGAGTAACACCTGGGGTAGACTAGGCTTTGAGTCACACCTGGGGTAGACCAAGCTGCGAGTCACACCTGGGGTAGACCAGGCTGCGAGTCACACCTGGGTTAAATCAGGCTGCGAGTCACACCTGGGGTAGATCAGGCTATGATTCACACCTGGGGTCGAACAGGCTAAGAGTCACAACTGGGGTAGACCAGGCTGTGAGTCACACCTGGGTAGACAAGGCTGCGAGTCACACCTGGGGTAGACCAGGCTGCGAGTCACACCTGGGGTAGACCACGGTAGACCTAGACCAGGCTGCGAGTCACAGCTGCAGTAGACCAGGCTGCGAGTCGCACCTGGGGTGGACCAGGCTATGATTCACACCTGGGGTAGACCAGGCTATGATTCACACCTGGGGTCGACCAGGCTGCGAGTCACACGTGGGGTAGACCAGGCTGTGAGTCACTCCTGGGGTAGACCAGGCTATGATTCACACCTGGGTAGACCAGGCTGCGAGTCACACCTGGAGTAGACCAGGCTGCGAGTCACACCTGGGGTAGACCAGGCTGTGAGTCACACCTGGGGTAGACCAGGCTGTGAGTCACACCTGGGGTAGACCAAGCTGCAAGTCACACCTGGGGTAGGCCAAGCTGCGAGTCACACCTGGGGTGGACCAGGCTGTGAGTCACACCTGGGGTAGACCAAGCTGCGAGTAACAACTGGGGTAGACTAGGCTTCGAGTCACACCTGGGGTAGACCAAGCTGCGAGTCACACCTGGGGTAGACCAAGCTGCGAGTCACACCTGGGTTAAATCAGGCTGCGAGTCACACCTGGGGTAGATCAGGCTATGATTCACACCTGGGGTTGACCAGGCTAAGAGTCACAACTGGGGTAGACCAGGCTGTGAGTCACACCTGGATAGACAAGGCTGCGAGTCACACCTGGGTAGACCAGGCTGCGAGTCACACCTGGAGTAGACCAGGCTGCGAGTCACACCTGGGGTAGACCAGGCTGTGAGTCACACCTGGGGTAGACCAAGCTGCAAGTCACACCTGGGGTAGACCAAGCTGCGAGTCACACCTGGGGTGGACCAGGCTGTGAGTCACACCTGGGTAGACCAAGCCGCGAGTAACAACTGGGGTAGACTAGGCTTCGAGTCACACCTGGGGTAGACCAAGCTGCGAGTCACACCTGGGGTAGACCAAGCTGCGAGTCACACCTGGGTTAAATCAGGCTGCGATTCACACCTGGGGTAGATCAGGCTATGATTCACACCTGGGGTTGACCAGGCTAAGAGTCACAACTGGGGTAGACCAGGCTGTGAGTCACACCTGGGTAGACAAGGCTGCGAGTCACACCTGGGGTAGACCAGGCTGTGAGTCACTCCTAGGGTAGACCAGGCTGTGAGTGACACCTGGGGTAGACCAAGCTGCGAGTCACACCTGGGGTAAACCAAGCTGCGAGTCACACCTGGGGTCGACCAGGCTACGAGTCACAACTGGGGTAGACCAGGCTATGATTCACACCTGGGTAGGCAAGGCTGCGAGTCACACCTGGGGTAGACCAGGCTGTGAGTCACTCCTGGGGTAGACCAGGCTGTGAGTGAAACCTGGGGTAGACCAAGCTGCGAGTCACACCTGGGGTAGACCAAGCTGTGAGTCACACCTGGGGTAGACCAGGCTGTGAGTCACACCTGGGGTAGACCAAGCTGCGAGTCACACCTGGGGTAGACCAAGCTGCGAGTAACACCTGGGGTAGACCAGGCTTTGAGTCACACCTGGGGTAGACCAGGCTATGAGTCACACCTGGGGTAGACCAGGCTGTGAGTCACTCCTGGGGTAGACCAGGCTGTGAGTCACTCCTGGGGTAGACCAGGCTATGATTCACACCTGGGTAGACCAGTCTGCGAGTCACACCTGGAGTAGACCAGGCTGCGAGTCACACCTGGGGTAGACCAGGCTGTGAGTCACACCTGGGGTAGACCAGGCTGTGAGTCACACCTGGGGTAGACCAAGCTGCAAGTCACACCTGGGGTAGACCAAGCTGCGAGTCACACCTGGGGTGGACCAGGCTGTGAGTCACACCTGGGGTAGACCAAGCTGCGAGTAACAACTGGGGTAGACTAGGCTTCGAGTCACACCTGGGGTAGACCAAGCTGCGAGTCACACCTGGGGTAGACCAGGCTGCGAGTAACACCTGGGGTAGACCAGGCTTTGAGTCACACCTGGGGTATACAAGGCTATGAGTCACACCTGGGGCAGTCGAGGCTGTGAGTCACACCTGGGGTAGACCAGGCTATGAGTCACACCTGGGGTAGACCAGGCTGCGAGTCACACCTGGGGTAGACCACGGTAGACCTAGACCAGGCTGCGAGTCACAGCTGCAGTAGACCAGGCTGCGAGTCACACCTGGGGTAGACAAGGCTATAAGTCACACCTGGGGTAGACCAGGCTGCGAGTCACACCTGGGGTACACCAAGCTGCGAGTCACACCTGGGGTAGACCAGGCTGCGAGTCACACCTGGGGTAGATCAGGCTGCATGTCACACCTGGGGTAGACCAGGCTATGATTCACACCTGGGGTCGACTAGGCTGCGAGTCACACCTGGGGTAGACCAGGCTCTGAGTCACTCCTGGGGTAGACCAGGCTATGATTCACACCTGGGGTAGACCAGGCTGCGAGTCACACCTGGGGTAGACCAGGCTGTGAGTCACACCTGGGGTAGACCAAGCTGCGAGTCACACCTAGGGTAGACCAAGCTGCGAGTCACATCTGGGCTAGACCAGGCTGTGAGTCACACCTGGGATAGAAAAAGCTGCGAGTAACACCTGGGGTAGACCAGGCTTTGAGTCACACCTGGGGTAGACCAGGCTGTCAGTCACACCTGGGGTAGACCACGGTAGACCTAGACCAGGCTGCGAGTCACAGCTGCAGTAGACCAGGCTGCAAGTCACACCTGGGGTAGACCAGGCTATGAGTCACACCTGGAGTAGACCAGTCTATGATTCACACCTGGGGTCGACCAGGCTGCGAGTCACACCTGGGGTAGACCAGGCTGTGAGTCACTCCTGGGGTAGACCAGGCTATGATTCACACCTGGGTAGACCAGGCTGCGAGTCACACCTGGAGTAGACCAGGCTGAGAGTCACTCCTGGGGTAGACCAGGCTGTGAGTCACACCTGGGGTAGACCAAGTTGCGAGTCACACCTGGGGTAGACCAAGCTGCGAGTCACACCTGGGGTAGACCAGGCTGTGAGTCACACCTGGGGTAGACCAAGCTGCGAGTCACACCTGGGGTAGACCAAGCTGCGAGTAACACCTGGGGTAGACCAGGCTTCGAGTCACACCCGGGGTAGACCAAGCTGCGAGTCACACCTGGGGTAGACCAGGCTGCGAGTCACACCTGGGTTAAATCAGGATGCGAGTCACACCTGGGGTAGACCAGGCTATGATTCACACCTGGGATCGACCAGGCTCCGAGTCACACCTGGGGTAGACCAGGCTGTGAGTCACTCCTGGCGTAGACCAGGCTATGATTCACACCTGGGTAGACCAGGCTGCGAGTCACACCTGGAGTAGACAAGGCTGTCAGTCACTCCTGGGGTAGACCAGGCTGTGAGTCACACCTGGGGTAGACCAAGCTGTGAGTCACACCTGGGGTAGACCAGGCTGAGAGTCACACCTGGGGTAGACCAGGCTGTGAGTCACACCTGGGGTAGACCAAGCTGCGAGTCACACCTGGGGTAGACCAAGCTGCGAGTAACACCTGGGGTAGACCAGGCTTCGAGTCACACCTGGGGTAGACCAAGCTGCGAGTCACACCTGGGGTAGACCAGGCTGCGAGTCACACCTGGGGTAAACCAGGCTATGATTCACACCTGGGGTCGACCAGGCTGCAAGTCACACCTGGGGTAGACCAGGCTGTGAGTCACTCCTGGGGTATGCCAGGCTATGATTCACACCTGGGTAGAGCAGGCTGTGAGTCACACCTGGGATAGACCAGGCTGTGAGTCACACCTGGGTTAGACCAGTCTATGATTCACACCTGGGATCGACCAGGCTGCGAGTCACACCTGGGGTAGACCAGGCTGTGAGTCACTCCTGGGGTAGACCAGGCTATGATTCACACCTGGGTAGACCAGTCTGCGAGTCACACCTGGAGTAGACCAGGCTGTGAGTCACTCCTGGGGTAGACCAGGCTGTGAGTCACACCTGGGGTAGACCAAGTTGTGAGTCATACCTGGGGTAGACCAAGCTGCGAGTCACACCTGGGGTAGACCAGGCTGTGAGTCACACCTGGGGTAGACCAAGCTGTGAGTCACACCTGGGGTAGACCAAGCTGCGAGTAACACCTGGGGTAGACCAGGCTTCGAGTCACACCCGGGGTAGACCAGGCTGCGAGTCACACCTGGGTTAAATCAGGCTGCGAGTCACACCTGGGGTAGACGAGGCTATGATTCACACCTGGGATCGACCAGGCTGCGAGTCACACCTGGGGTAGACCAGGCTGTGAGTCACTCCTGGCGTAGACCAGGCTATGATTCACACCTGGGTAGACCAGGCTGCGAGTCACACCTGGAGTAGACCAGGCTGTCAGTCACTCCTGGGGTAGACCAGGTTGTGAGTCACACCTGGGGTAGACCAAGCTGTGAGTCACACCTGGGGTAGACCAGGCTGCGAGTCACACCTGGGGTAGACCAGGCTGTGAGTCACACCTGGGGTAGACCAAGCTGCGAGTCACACCTGGGGTAGACCAAGCTGCGAGTAACACCTGGGTTAGACCAGGCTTCGAGTCACACCTGGGGTAGACCAAGCTGCGAGTCACACCTGGGGTAGACCAGGCTGCGAGTCACACCTGGGGTAGACCAAGCTGCGAGTCACACCTGGGGTAGACCAAGCTTTGAGTCACACCTGGGGTAGACCAGGCTTTGAGTCACACCTGGGGTAGACCACGCTATGAGTCACACCTGGGGTAGACCAGGCAATGAGTCACACCTGGGGCAGACCCGGCTGTGAGTCACACCTGGGGTAGACCAGGCTGCGAGTCACACCTGGGGTAGACCACGGTAGACCTAGACCAGGCTGCGAGTCACAGCTGCAGTAGACCAGCCTGCGAGTCGCACCTGGGGTGGACCAGGCTATGAGTCACACCTGGGGTAGACCAGGCTGTGAGTCACACCTGGGGTAGACCAAGCTGCGAGTAACACCTGGGGTAGACTAGGCTTTGAGTCACACCTGGGGTAGACCAAGCTGCGAGTCACACCTGGGGTAGACCAGGCTGCGAGTCACACCTGGGTTAAATCAGGCTGCGAGTCACACCTGGGGTAGATCAGGCTATGATTCACACCTGGGGTCGACCAGGCTAAGAGTCACAACTGGGGTAGACCAGGCTGTGAGTCACACCTGGGTAGACAAGGCTGCGAGTCACACCTGGGGTAGACCAGGCTGCGAGTCACACCTGGGGTAGACCACGGTAGACCTAGACCAGGCTGCGAGTCACAGCTGCAGTAGACCAGGCTGCGAGTCGCACCTGGGGTGGACCAGGCTATGAGTCACACCTGGGGTAGACCAGGCTATAATTCACACCTGGGGTCGACCAGGCTGCGAGTCATACGTGGGGTAGACCAGGCTGTGAGTCACTCCTGGGGTAGACCAGGCTATGATTCACACCTGGGTAGACCAGGCTGCGAGTCACACCTGGAGTAGACCAGGCTGCGAGTCACACCTGGGGTAGACCAGGCTGTGAGTCACACCTGGGGTAGACCAGGCTGTGAGTCACACCTGGGGTAGACCAAGCTGCAAGTCACACCTGGGGTAGGCCAAGCTGCGAGTCACACCTGGGGTGGACCAGGCTGTGAGTCACACCTGGGGTAGACCAAGCTGCGAGTAACAACTGGGGTAGACTAGGCTTCGAGTCACACCTGGGGTAGACCAAGCTGCGAGTCACACCTGGGGTAGACCAAGCTGCGAGTCACACCTGGGTTAAATCAGGCTGCGAGTCACACCTGGGGTAGATCAGGCTATGATTCACACCTGGGGTTGACCAGGCTAAGAGTCACAACTGGGGTAGACCAGGCTGTGAGTCACACCTGGATAGACAAGGCTGCGAGTCACACCTGGGTAGACCAGGCTGCGAGTCACACCTGGAGTAGACCAGGCTGCGAGTCACACCTGGGGTAGACCAGGCTGTGAGTCACACCTGGGGTAGACCAAGCTGCAAGTCACACCTGGGGTAGACCAAGCTGCGAGTCACACCTGGGGTGGACCAGGCTGTGAGTCACACCTGGTGTAGACCAAGCTGCGAGTAACAACTGGGGTAGACTAGGCTTCGAGTCACACCTGGGGTAGACCAAGCTGCGAGTCACACCTGGGGTAGACCAAGCTGCGAGTCACACCTGGGTTAAATCAGGCTGCGAGTCACACCTGGGGTAGATCAGGCTATGATTCACACCTGGGGTTGACCAGGCTAAGAGTCACAACTGGGGTAGACCAGGCTGTGAGTCACACCTGGGTAGACAAGGCTGCGAGTCACACCTGGGGTAGACCAGGCTGTGAGTCACTCCTAGGGTAGACCAGGCTGTGAGTGACACCTGGGGTAGACCAAGCTGCGAGTCACACCTGGGGTAAACCAAGCTGCGAGTCACACCTGGGGTCGACCAGGCTACGAGTCACAACTGGGGTAGACCAGGCTATGATTCACACCTGGGTAGGCAAGGCTGCGAGTCACACCTGGGGTAGACCAGGCTGTGAGTCACTCCTGGGGTAGACCAGGCTGTGAGTGAAACCTGGGGTAGACCAAGCTGCGAGTCACACCTGGGGTAGACCAAGCTGTGAGTCACACCTGGGGTAGACCAGGCTGTGAGTCACACCTGGGGTAGACCAAGCTGCGAGTCACACCTGGGGTAGACCAAGCTACGAGTAACACCTGGGGTAGACCAGGCTTTGAGTCACACCTGGGGTAGACCAGGCTATGAGTCACACCTGGGGTAGACCAGGCTGTGAGTCACTCCTGGGGTAGACCAGGCTATGATTCACACCTGGGTAGAGCAGGCTGTGAGTCACACCTGGGATAGACCAGGCTGTGAGTCACTCCTGGGGTGGACCAAGCTGCGAGTCACACCTGGAGTAGACCAGGCTGTGAGTCACACCTGGGGTAGACCAAGCTGCGAGTCACACCTGGGGTAGACCAAGCTTTGAGTCACACCTGGGGTAGACCAGGCTTTGAGTCACACCTGGGGTAGACCACGCTATGAGTCACACCTGGGGTAGACCAGGCAATGAGTCACACCTGGGGCAGACCCGGCTGTGAGTCACACCTGGGGTAGACCAGGCTGCGAGTCACACCTGGGGTAGACCACGGTAGACCTAGACCAGGCTGCGAGTCACAGCTGCAGTAGACCAGCCTGCGAGTCGCACCTGGGGTGGACCAGGCTATGAGTCACACCTGGGGTAGACCAGGCTGTGAGTCACACCTGGGGTAGACCAAGCTGCGAGTAACACCTGGGGTAGACTAGGCTTTGAGTCACACCTGGGGTAGACCAAGCTGCGAGTCACACCTGGGGTAGACCAGGCTGCGAGTCACACCTGGGTTAAATCAGGCTGCAAGTCACACCTGGGGTAGATCAGGCTATGATTCACACCTGGGGTCGACCAGGCTAAGAGTCACAACTGGGGTAGACCAGGCTGTGAGTCACACCTGGGTAGACAAGGCTGCGAGTCACACCTGGGGTAGACCAGGCTGCGAGTCACACCTGGGGTAGACCACGGTAGACCTAGACCAGGCTGCGAGTCACAGCTGCAGTAGACCAGGCTGCGAGTCGCACCTGGGGTGGACCAGGCTATGAGTCACACCTGGGGTAGACCAGGCTATGATTCACACCTGGGGTCGACCAGGCTGCAAGTCACACCTGGGGTAGACCAGGCTGTGAGTCACTCCTGGGGTAGACCAGGCTATAATTCACACCTGGGTAGACCAGGCTGCGAGTCACACCTGGAGTAGACCAGGCTGCGAGTCACACCTGGGGTAGACCAGGCTGTGAGTCACACCTGGGGTAGACCAGGCTGTGAGTCACACCTGGGGTAGACCAAGCTGCAAGTCACACCTGGGGTAGACCAAGCTGCGAGTCACACCTGGGGTGGACCAGGCTGTGAGTCACACCTGGGGTAGACCAAGCTGCGAGTAACAACTGGGGTAGACTAGGCTTCGAGTCACACCTGGGGTAGACCAAGCTGCGAGTCACACCTGGGTTAAATCAGGCTGCGAGTCACACCTGGGGTAGATCAGGCTATGATTCACACCTGGGGTTGACCAGGCTAAGAGTCACAACTGGGGTAGACCAGGCTGTGAGTCACACCTGGATAGACAAGGCTGCGAGTCACACCTGGGTAGACCAGGCTGCGAGTCACACCTGGAGTAGACCAGGCTGCGAGTCACACCTGGGGTAGACCAGGCTGTGAGTCACACCTGGGGTAGACCAAGCTGCAAGTCACACCTGGGGTAGACCAAGCTGCGAGTCACACCTGGGGTGGACCAGGCTGTGAGTCACACCTGGGGTAGACCAAGCTGCGAGTAACAACTGGGGTAGACTAGGCTTCGAGTCACACCTGGGGTAGACCAAGATGCGAGTCACACCTGGGGTAGACCAAGCTGCGAGTCACACCTGGGTTAAATCAGGCTGCGAGTCACACCTGGGGTAGATCAGGCTATGATTCACACCGGGGGTTGACCAGGCTAAGAGTCACAACTGGGGTAGACCAGGCTGTGAGTCACACCTGGGTAGACAAGGCTGCGAGTCACACCTGGGGTAGACCAGGCTGTGAGTCACTCCTAGGGTAGACCAGGCTGTGAGTGACACCTGGGGTAGTCCAAGCTGCGAGTCACACCTGGGGTAAACCAAGCTGCGAGTCACACCTGGGGTCGACCAGGCTACGAGTCACAACTGGGGTAGACCAGGCTATGATTCACACCTGGGTAGGCAAGGCTGCGAGTCACACCTGGGCTAGACCAGGCTGTGAGTCACTCCTGGGGTAGACCAGGCTGTGAGTGAAACCTGGGGTAGACCAAGCTGCGAGTCACACCTGGGGTAGACCAAGCTGTGAGTCACACCTGGGGTAGACCAGGCTGTGAGTCACACCTGGGGTAGACCAAGCTGCGAGTCACACCTGGGGTAGACCAAGCTGCGAGTAACACCTGGGGTAGACCAGGCTTTGAGTCACACCTGGGGTAGACCAGGCTATGAGTCACACCTGGGGCAGACCAGGCTGTGAGTCACACCTGGGGTAGACCAGGCTGCGAGTCACACCTGGGGTAGACCACGGTAGACCTAGACCAGGCTACGAGTCACAGCTGCAGAAGACAAGGCTGCGAGTCACACCTGGGGTAGACCAGGCTATGAGTCACACCTGGGGTAGACCAGGCTGCAAGTCACACCTGGGGGAGACCACGGTAGACCTAGACCAGGCTGCGAGTCACAGCTGCAGTAGACCAGGCTGCGAGTCACACCTTGGGTAGACCAGGCTATGAGTCACACCTGGGGCAGACCAGGCTGTGAGTCACACCTGGGGTAGACCAGGCTATGAGTCACACCTGGGGTAGACCAGGCTGCGAGTCACACCTGGGGTAGACCACGGTAGACCTAGACCAGGCTGCGAGTCACAGCTGCAGTAGACCAGGCTGCGAGTCACAACTGGGGTAGACCAGGCTATGAGTCACACCTGGGGTAGACCAGGCTGCGAGTCACACCTGGGGGTGACCACGGTAGACCTAGACCAGGCTGCGAGTCACACCTGCGGTAGACCAGGCTGTGAGTCAACCTGGGTAGACAAGGCTGCGAGTGACACCTGGGGTAGACCAAGCTGCGAGTCACACCTGGGGTAAACCAAGCTGCGAGTCACACCTGGGGTCGACCAGGCTACGAGTCACAACTGGGGTAGACCAGGCTATGATTCACACCTGGGTAGACAAGGCTGCGAGTCACACCTGGGGTAGACCAGGCTGTGAGTCACTCCTGGGGTAGACCAGGCTGTGAGTGAAACCTGGGGTAGACCAAGCTGCGAGTCACACCTGGGGTAGACCAAGCTGTGAGTCACACCTGGGGTAGACCAGGCTGTGAGTCACACCTGGGGTAGACCAAGCTGCGAGTCACACCTGGGGTAGACCAAGCTGTGAGTAACACCTGGGGTAGACCAGGCTTTGAGTCACACCTGGGGTAGACCAGGCTATGAGTCACACCTGGGGCAGACCAGGCTGTGAGTCACACCTGGGGTAGACCAGGCTATGAGTCACACCTGGGGTAGACCAGGCTGCGAGTCACACCTGGGGTAGACCACGGTAGACCTAGACCAGGCTACGAGTCACAGCTGCAGAAGACCAGGCTGCGAGTCACACCTGGGGTAGACCAGGCTATGAGTCACACCTGGGGTAGACCAGGCTGCAAGTCACACCTGGGGGAGACCACGGTAGACATAGACCAGGCTGCGAGTCACACCTGCGGTAGACCAGGCTGTGAGTCACAGTCGCGGTAGACTAGGCTGTGAGTCAGACCTGGGGTAGGCAACGAGTCACACCTGGGTAGGCTGCGAGTCACACCTGGTGAAGTCCAAGCTGCAAGTCACACCTGGGGTAGACCTGGCTGCGAGCCACACCTGGGGTAGACCACAGTAGACCTGGACCAGGCTGCGAGTCACAGCTGCAGTAGACCAGGCTGCGAGTCACACGTTGGGTAGACCAGGCTATGAGTCACACCTGGGGCAGACCAGGCTGTGAGTCACACCTGTGGTAGACCAGGCTATGAGTCACACCTGGGGTAGACCAGGCTGCGAGTCACACCTGGGGTAGACCACGGTAGACCTAGACCAGGCTGCGAGTCACAGCTGCAGTAGACCAGGCTGCGAGTCACAACTGGGGTAGAAAAGGCTATGAGTCACACCTGGGGTAGACCAGGCTGCGAGTCATACCTGGGGGTGACCACGGTAGACCTAGACAAGGCTGCGAGTCACACCTGCGGTAGACCAGGCTGTGAGTCACAGCCGCGGTAGATCAGGCTGCGAGTCACACCTGGGGTAGGCAACGAGTCACACCTGGGTAGGCTGCGAGTCACACCTGGGGTAGTCCAGGCTGCGAGTCACACCTGGGGTAGACCAGGCTATGAGTCACACCTGGGGTAGACCAGGCTGCGAGTCACACCTGGGGGAGACCATGGTAGACCTAGACCAGGCTGCGAGTCACACCTGCGGTAGACCAGGCTGTGAGTCACAGCCGCGGTAGACCAGGCTGCGAGTCACACCTGGGGTAGGCAACGAGTCACACCTGGGTAGGCTGCGAGTCACACCTGGGGTAGTCCAAGCTGCAAGTCACACCTGGGGTAGACCAGGCTGCGAGTCACACCTGGGGTAGACCAGGCTATGAGTCACACCTGGGGTAGACCAGGCTGCGAGTCACACCTGGGGGAGACCACGGTAGACCTAGACCAGGCTGCGAGTCACACCTGCGGTAGACCAGGCTGTGAGTCACAGCCGCGGTAGACCAGGCTGCGAGTCACACCTGGGGTAGGCAACGAGTCACACCTGGGTAGGCTGCGAGTCACACCTGGGGTAGTCCAAGCTGCAAGTCACACATGGGGTAGACCAGGCTGTGAGTCACACCTGGGGTAGACCAGGCTGCGAGTCAAACCTGGGGTAGACCAAGCTGCGAGTCACGCCTGGGGTAGACCAGGCTGAGAATCACACCTGGGGTAGACCAGGCTGCGAGTCACAACTGTGGTACACCAGGCTGCGAGTAACACCTGGGGTAGACCAGGCTTTGAGTCACACCTGGGGTAGACTAGGCTATGAGTCACACCTGGGGCAGACCAGGCTGAGTCACACCTGGGGTAGACCAAGCTGCGAGTCACACCTGGGGTAGACCAAGCTGCGAGTAACACCTGGGGTAGACCAGGCTTTGAGTTACACCTGGGGTAGACCAGGCTATGAGTCACACCTGGGGAAGACCAGGCTGCGAGTCACACCTGGGGTAGACCAGGCTGTGAGTCACTCCTGGGTAGACCAGGCTGTGAGTCACACCTGGGGTAGACCAAGCTGCGAGTCACACCTGGGGTAGACAAAGCTGCGAGTCACACCTGGGGTAGACCAGGCTGCGAGTCACACCTGGGGTAGACCAAGCTGCAAGACACACCTGGGGTAGACCAAGCTGCGAGTAACACCTGGGGTAGACCAGGCTTCGAGTCACACCTGGGGTAGACCAAGCTGCGAGTCACACCTGGGGTAGACCAGGCTATGATTCACACCTGGGGTCGACCAGGCTGCGAGTCACACCTGGGGTAGACCAGGCTGTGAGTCACTCCTGGGGTAGACCAGGCTATGATTCACACCTGGGTAGACCAGGCTGTGAGTCACACCTAGGGTAGTCCAGGCTGTGAGTCACTCCTGGGGTAGACCAGGCAGTGAGTCACACCTGGGGTAGACCAAGCTGCGAGTCAGACCTGGGGTAGACCAAGCTGCGAGGCACACCTGGGGTAGACCAGGCTTTAAGTCACACCTGGGGTAGACCAGGCTATGAGTCACACCTTGGGCAGACCAGGCTGTGAGTCACACCTGGGGTAGACCAGGCTGCGAGTCACAACTGTGGTACACCAGGCTGCGAGTAACACCTGGGGTAGACCAGGCTTTGAGTCACACCTGGGGTAGACCTTGGTAGACCTAGACCAGGCTGCGAGTCACAGCTGCAGTAGACCAGGCTGCGAGTCACACCTGGGGTAGACCAGGCTATGAATCACACCTCGGGTAGACCAGGCTGCGAGTCACACCTGGGGTAGACCAAGCTGCGAGTAACACCTGGGGTAGACCAGGCTTTGAGTCACACCTGGGGTAGACCAGGCTATGAGTCACACCTGGGGAAGACCAGGCTGCGAGTCACACCTGGGGTAGACCAGGCTGTGAGTCACTCCTGGGTAGACCAGGCTGTGAGTCACACCTGGGGTAGACAAAGCTGCGAGTCACACCTGGGGTAGACCAGGCTGTGAGTCACACCTGGGGTAGACCAGGCTGTGAGTCACTCCTGGGTAGACCAGGCTGTGAGTCACACCTGGGGTAGACCAGGCTTCGAGTCACACCTGGGGTAGACCAAGCTGCGAGTCACACCTGGGGTAGACCAGGCTATGATTCAAACCTGGGGTCGACCAGGCTGCGAGTCACACCTGGGGTAGACCAGGCTGTGAGTCACTCCTGGGGTAGACCAGGCTATGATTCACACCTGGGTAGACCAGGCTGTGAGTCACACCTGGGGTAGTCCAGGCTGTGAGTCACTCCTGGGGTAGACCAGGCTGTGAGTCACACCTGGGGTAGACCAAGCTGCGAGTCAGACCTGGGGTAGACCAAGCTGCGAGGCACACCTGGGGTAGACCAGGCTTTAAGTCACACCTGGGGTAGACCAGGATATGAGTCACACCTTGGGCAGACCAGGCTGTGAGTCACACCTGGGGTAGACCAGGCTATGAATCACACCTGGGGTAGACCAGGCTGCGAGTCACACCTGGGGTAGAACACGGTAGACCTAGACCAGGATGCGAGTCACAGCTGCAGTAGACCAGGCAGCGAGTCACACCTGGGGTAGAACAAGCTGCGAGTCACACCTGGGGTAGACCAAGCTGCGAGTAACACCTGGGGTAGACCAGGCTTTGAGTCACACCTGGGGTAGACCAGGCTATGAGTCACACCTGGGGAAGACCAGGCTGCGAGTCACACCTGGGGTAGACCAGGCTGTGAGTCACTCCTGGGTAGACCAGGCTGTGAGTCACACCTGGGGTAGACAAAGCTGCGAGTCACACCCGGGGTAGACCAGGCTGTGAGTCACACCTGGGGTAGACCAAGCTGCAAGACACACCTGGGGTAGACCAAGCTGCGAGTAACACCTGGGGTAGACCAAGCTGCGAGTAACACCTGGGGTAGACCAGGCTTCGAGTCACACCTGGGGTAGACCAAGCTGCGAGTCACACCTGGGGTAGACCAGGCTGCGATTCACACCTGGGGTCGACCAGGCTGCGAGTCACACCTGGGGTAGACCAGGCTGTGAGTCACACCTGGGGTAGACCAGGCTGCGAGTCACTCCTGGGGTAGACCAGGCTATGATTCACACCTGGGTAGACCAGACTGCGAGTCACACCTGGGGTAGACCACGGTAGACATAGACCAGGCTATGAGTCACACCTGGGGTAGACCAGGCTGCTAGTCACACCTGGGGTAGACCACGGTAGACCTAGACCAAGCTGCGAGTCACACCTGGGGTAGACCAGGCTGCAAGTCACACCTGGGGTAGACCAGGCTGCAAGTCACATGTGGGGTAGACCAGGCTGTGAGTCACTCCTGGGGTAGACCAGGCTGTGAGTCACACCTGGGGTAGACCAGGCTGCTAGTCACACCTGGGGTACACCAGGCTGCGAGTCACACCTGGGGTACATCAGGCTGCGTGTCAGACCTGGGGTAGACCAGGCTGTGAGTCACACCTGGGGTGGACCAAGCTGAGAGTCACACCTTGGGTAGACCAGGCTGCGAGTCACACCTGGGGTAGACCAAGCTGCGAGTCACACCTGGGTAGACCAAGCTGCGAGTTACACCTGGTGTAGACCAGGCTGTGAGTCACACCTGGGGTAGACCATGCTGCAAGTCACACCCGGGGTAGACCAATCTGTGAGTCACACCCGGGGTAGACCAAGCTGTGAGTCACACCTGGGGTAGACCAGGCTGCGAGTCACACCCGGGGTAGACCAGGCTGTGAGTCACACCCAGGGTAGACCAGGCTGTGAGTCACACCTGTGGTAGACCAAGCTGCGAGTCACACCCGGGGTAGACCAGGCTGTGAGTCACACCTGGGGTAGACCAGGCTGCGAGTCACACCTGTGGTAGACCAGGCTGCGAGTCACACCTGAGGTAGACCAAGCTGTGAGTCACACCTGGGGTAGACCAAGCTGAGACTCACACTTGGGGTAGACCAAGCTGTGAGTCTCACCTGGGGTAGACCAGGCTGCGAGTCACACCTAGGGAAGACCAGGCTGTGAGTCACTCCTGGTGTGGACCAGGCTGCGAGTCACACCTGGGGTAGACCACGGTAGACCTAGACCAGGCTGCGAGTCACACCTGCGGTAGACCAAGCTGTGAGTCACAGCCGCGGTAGACCAGGCTGTGAGTCACACCTGGGGTAGGCAACGAGTCACACCTGGGTAGGCTGCGAGTCACACCTGGGGTAGTCCAAGCTGCAAGTCACACCTGGGGTAGACCAGGCTGCGAGCCACACCAGGGGTAGACCACAGTAGACCAAGCAGCGAGTCGCTGTGAGTCACACCTGGGGTAGACCAGGCTGCGAGTCACACCTGGGGTAGACCAGGCTGCGAGTCACACCTGGGGTAGACCAAGCTGCGAGTCACACCTGGGTAGACCAAGCTGCGAGTTACACCTGGTGTAGACCAGGCTGTGAGTCACACCTGGGGTAGACCATGCTGCAAGTCACACCCGGGGTAGACCAAGCAGTGAGTCACACCTGGGGTAGACCAGGCTGCGAGCCACACCTGGGGTAGACCACAGTAGACCTAGACCAGGCTGCGAGTCACAGCTGCAGTAGACCAGGCTGCGAGTCACACCTTGGGTAGACCAGGCTATGAGTCACACCTGGGGCAGACCAGGCTGTGAGTCACACCTGGGGTAGACCAGGCTATGAGTCACACCTGGGGTAGACCAGGCTGCGAGTCACACCTGGGGTAGACCACGGTAGACCTAGACCAGACAGCGAGTCACAGCTGCAGTAGACCAGGCTGCGAGTCACACCTGGGGTAGACCAGGCTATGAGTCACACCTGGGGTAGACCAGGCTGCGAGTCACACCTGGGGGTGACCACGGTAGACCTAGACCAGGCTGAGAGTCACACCTGCGGTAGACCAGGCTGTGAGTCACAGCCGTGGTAGATCAGGCTGCGAGTCACACCTGGGGTAGGCAACGAGTCACACCTGGGTAGGCTGCGAGTCACACCTGGGGTAGACCAGGCTATGAGTCACACCTGGGGTAGGCAACGAGTCACACCTGGGTAGGCTGCGAGTCACACCTGGGGTAGTCCAAGCTGCAAGTCACACCTGGGGTAGACCAGGCTGTGAGTCACACCTGGGGTAGACCAGGCTGCGAGTCAAACCTGGGGTAGACCAAGCTGCGAGTCACGCCTGGGGTAGACCAGGCTGAGAATCACACCTGGGGTAGACCAGGCTGCGAGTCACAACTGTGGTACACCAGGCTGCGAGTAACACCTGGGGTAGACCAGGCTTTGAGTCACACCTGGGGTAGACAAGGCTATGAGTCACACCTGGGGCAGACCAGGCTGTGAGTCACACCTGGGGTAGACCAGGCTGTGAGTCAGACCTGGGGTAGACCAGGCTGCGAGTCACACCTGGGGTGGACCAAGCTGAGAGTCACACCTGGGGTAGACCAGGCTGTGAGTCACACCTGGGGTAGACCAGGCTGCGAGCCACACCTGGGGTAGACCAGGCTGCGAGTCACACATGGGGTAGACCAAGCTGCGAGTCACACCTGGGTAGACCAAGCTGCGAGTTACACCTGGTGTAGACCAGGCTGTGAGTCACACCTGGGGTAGACCATGCTGCAAGTCACTCCCGGGGTAGACCAAGCTGTGAGTCACACCCGGGGTAGACCAAGCTGTGAGTCACACCTGGGGTAGACCAGGCTGCGAGTCACACCTGGGGTAGACCAGGCTGTGAGTCACACCCAGGGTAGACCAGGCTGTGAGTCACACCTGTGGTAGACCAAGCTGCGAGTCACACCCGGGGTAGACCAGGCTGTGAGTCACACCTGGGGTAGACCAGGCTGCGAGTCACACCTGTGGTAGACCAGGCTGCGAGTCACACCCGAGGTAGACCAAGCTGTGAGTCACACCTGGGGTAGACCAAGCTGAGAGTCACACTTGGGGTAGACCAAGCTGTGAGTCTCACCTGGGGTAGACCAGGCTACGAGTCACACCTAGGGAAGACCAGGCTGTGAGTCACTCCTGGGGTGGACCAGGCTGCGAGTCACACCTGGGGTGGACCAGGCTGCGAGTCACACCTGGGGTAGACCACGGTAGACCTAGACCAGGCTGCGAGTCACACCTGCGGTAGACCAAGCTGTGAGTCACAGCCGCGGTAGACCAGGCTGTGAGTCACACCTGGGGTAGGCAACGAGTCACACCTGGGTAGGCTGCGAGTTACACCTGGGGTAGTCCAAGCTGCAAGTCACACCTGGGGTAGACCAGGCTGCGAGCCACACCGGGGGTAGACCACAGTAGACCAAGCAGTGAGTCGCTGTGAGTCACACCTGGGGTAGACCAGGCTGCGAGTCACACCTGGGGTAGACCAGGCTGCGAGTCACACCTGGGGTAGACCAAGCTGCGAGTCACACCTGGGTAGACCAAGCTGCGAGTTACACCTGGTGTAGACCAGGCTGTGAGTCACACCTGGGGTAGACCATGCTGCAAGTCACACCCGGGGTAGACCAAGCAGTGAGTCACACCTGGGGTAGACCAGGCTGCGAGTCACACCTGGGGTAGTCCAGGCTGTGAGTCACTCCTGGGGTAGACCAGGCTGTGAGTCACACCTGGGGTAGACCAAGCTGTGAGTCACACCTGGGGTAGACCAGGCTGCAAGTCACACCTGGGGTAGAACATGCTGTGAGTCACACCTGGGATAGACCAGACTGCGAGACACACCTGGGGTAGACCATGGTAGACATAGACCAGGCTATGAGTCACACCTGGGGTAGACCAGGCTGCTAGTCACACCTGGGGTAGACCACGGTAGACCTAAACCAAGCTGCGAGTCACACCTGGGGTAGACCAGGCTGCGAGTCACACCTGGGGTAGACCAGGCTGCAAGTCACACCTGTTGTAGACCAGGCTGTGAGTCACTCCTGGGGTAGACCAGGCTGCGAGTCACACCTGGGGTAGACCAGGCTGCGAATCACTCCTGGGGTAGACCAGGCTATGATTCACACCTGGGTACACCAGACTGCGAGTCACACCTGGGGTAGACCACGGTAGACATAGACAAGGCTATGAGTCACACCTGGGGTAGACCAGGCTGCTAGTCACACCTGGGGTAGACCACGGTAGACCTAGACCAAGCTGCGAGTCACACCTGGGGTAGACTAGGCTGCGAGTCACACCTGGGGTAGACCAGGCTGCAACTCACACCTGTGGTAGACCAGGCTGTGAGTCACTCCTGGGGTAGACCAGGCTGCGAGTCACACCTGGGGTACACCAGGCTGTGAGTCACACCTGGGGTAGATCAGGCTGCGTGTCAGACCTGGGGTAGACCAGGCTGCGAGTCACACCTGGGGTGGACCAAGCTGAGAGTCACACCTGGGGTAGACCAGGCTGTGAGTCACACCTGGGGTAGACCAGGCTGCGAGTCACACCTGGGGTAGACCAGGCTGCGAGTCACACCTGGGGTAGACCAAGCTGCGAGTCACACCTGGGTAGACCAAGCTGCGAGTTACACCTGGTGTAGACCAGGCTGTGAGTCACACCTGGGGTAGACCATGCTGCGAGTCACACCCGGGGTAGACCAAGCTGCAAGTCACACCCGGGGTAGACCAAGCTGTGAGTCACACCTGGGGTAGACCAGGCTGCGAGTCACACCTGGGGTAGTCCGGGGTAGACCAGGCTGTGAGTCACACCTGTGGTAGACCAAGCTGCGAGTCACACCTGGGGTAGACAAGGCTGTGAGTCACACCTGGGGTAGACCAGGCTGCGAGTCACACCTGTGGTAGACCAGGCTGCGAGTCACACCCGAGGTAGACCAAGCTGTGAGTCTCACCTGGGGTGGACCAAGCTGAGAGTCACACCTGGGGTAGACCAGGCTGTGAGTCACACCTGGGGTAGACCAGGCTGCGAGTCACACCTGGGGTAGACCAAGCTGCGAGTCACACCTGGGTAGACCAAGCTGCGAGTTACACCTGGTGTAGACCAGGCTGTGAGTCACACCTGGGGTAGACCATGCTGCAAGTCACACCCGGGGTAGACCAAGCTGCGAGTCACACCCGGGGTAGACCAAGCTGTGAGTCACACCTGGGGTAGACCGGGCTGCGAGTCACACCTGGGGTAGTCCGGGGTAGACCAGGCTGTGAGTCACACCTGTGGTAGACCAAGCTGCGAGTCACACCTGGGGTAGACAAGGCTGTGAGTCACACCTGGGGTAGACCAGGCTGCGAGTCACACCTGTGGTAGACCAGGCTGCGAGTCACACCCGAGGTAGACCAAGCTGTGAGTCTCACCTGGGGTAGACCAAGCTGAGAGTCACACTTGGGGTAGACCAAGCTGTGAGGCACACCCGGGGTAGACCAAGCTGTGAGTCACACCTGGGGTAGACCAGGCTGCGAGTCACACCTGGGGTAGTCCGGGGTAGACCAGGCTGTGAGTCACACCTGTGGTAGACCAAGCTGCGAGTCACACCTGGGGTAGACAAGGCTGTGAGTCACACCTGGGGTAGACCAGGCTGCGAGTCACACCTGTGGTAGACCAGGCTGCGAGTCACACCTGAGGTAGACCAAGCTGTGAGTCTCACCTGGGATAGACCAAGCTGAGAGTCACACTTGGGGTAGACCAAGCTGTGAGTCTCACCTGGGGTAGACCAGGCTGCGAGTCACACCTAGGGAAGACCAGGCTGTGAGTCACTCCTGGGTTGGACCAGGCTGCGAGTCACACCTGGGGTAGACCACGGTAGACGTAGGCCAGGCTGCGAGTCACACCAGCGGTAGACCAGGCTGTGAGTCACAGCCGCGGTAGACCAGGCTGCGAGTCACACATGGGGTAGGCAACGAGTCACACCTGGGTAGGCTGCGAGTCACACCTGGGGTAGTCCAAGCTGCAAGTCACACCTCGGGTAGACCAGGCTGCGAGCCACACCTGGGGTAGACCACAGTAGACCAAGCAACGAGTCGCTGTGAGTCACACCTGGGGTAGACCAGGCTGCGAGTCACACCTGGGGTAGACCAGGCTGCGAGTCACACCCGGGGTAGACCAAGCTGTGAGTCACACCCGGGGTAGACCAAGCTGTGAGTCACACCTGGGGTAGACCAGGCTGCAAGTCACACCTGGGGTAGTCCAGGCTGTGAGTCACTCCTGGGGTAGACCAGGCTGTGAGTCACACCTGGGGTAGACCAAGCTGTGAGTCACACCTGGGGTAGACCAGGCTGCAGGTCACACCTGGGGTAGAACAGGGTAGACATAGACCAGGCTATGAGTCACACCTGGTGTAGACCAGGCTGTGAGTCACACCTGGGGTAGACCAGGCTGCGAGTCACACCTGGGGTCGACCAGGCTGCGAGTCACACCTGGGGTAGACCAGGCTGCTAGTCACACCTGGGGTAGATCAGGCTGCGTGTCAGACCTGGGGTAGACCAGGCTGTGAGTCACACCTGGGGTAGACCAGGCTGCGAGTCATACCTGGGGTAGACCAGGCTGCGAGTCACACCTGGGGTAGACCAAGCTGCGAGTCACACCTGGGTAGACCAAGCTGCGAGTTACACCTGGTGTAGACCAGGCTGTGAGTCACACCTGGGGTAGACCATGCTGCAAGTCACACCCGGGGTAGACCAAGCTGTGTGCCACACCCGGGGTAGACCAAGCTGTGAGTCACACCTGGGGTAGACCAAGCTGCGAGTCACACCTGGGGTAGACGAGGCTGTGAGTCACACCCAGGGTAGACCATGCTGTGAGTCACACCTGTGGTAGACCAAGCTGCGAGTCACACCTGGGGTAGACCTGGCTGCGAGTCACACCTGGGGTAGACCAGGCTGTGAGTCACTCCTGGGTAGACCAGGCTGTGAGTCACACCTGGGGTAGACCAAGCTGCGAGTCACACCTGGGGTAGACAAAGCTGCGAGTCACACCTGGGGAAGACCAGGCTGTGAATCACACCTGGGGTAGACCAAGCTGCAAGACACACCTGGGGTAGACCAAGCTGCGAGTAACACCTGGGGTAGACCAAGCTTCGAGTCACACCTGGGGTAGACCAAGCTGCGAGCCACACCTGGGGTAGACCAGGCTATGATTCACACCTGGGGTCGACCAGGCTGCGAGTCACACCTGGGGTAGGCCAGGCTGTGAGTCACTCCTGGGGTAGACCAGGCTATGATTCACACCTGGGTAGACCAGGCTGTGAGTCACACCTGGGGTAGTCCAGGCTGTGAGTCACTCCTGGGGTAGACCAGGCTGTGAGTCACACCTGGGGTAGACCAAGCTGCGAGTCAGACCTGGGGTAGACCAAGCTGCGAGGCACACCTGGGGTAGACCAGGCTTTAAGTCACACCTGGGGTAGACCAGGCTATGAGTCACACCTTGGGCAGACCAGGCTGTGAGTCACACCTGGGGTAGACCAGGCTATGAATCACACCTGGGGTAGACCAGGCTGCGAGTCACACCTGGGGTAGACCACGGTAGACCTAGACCAGGCTGCGAGTCACAGCTGCAGTAGACCAGGCTGCGAGTCACACCTGGGGTAGACCAGGCTATGAATCACACCTGGGGTAGACCAGGCTGCGAGTCACACCTGGGGTAGACCACGGTAGACCTAGACCAGGCTGCGAGTCACAGCTGCAGTAGACCAGGCAGCGAGTCACACCTGGGGTAGAGCAGGCTGTGAGTCACACCTGGGGTAGAACAAGCTGCGAGTCACACCTGGGGTGGACCAAGCTGCGAGTAACACCTGGGGTAGACCAGGCTTTGAGTCACACCTGGGGTAGACCAGGCTATGAGTCACACCTGGGGTAGACAAAGCTGCGAGTCACACCTGGGGTAGATCAGGTTGTGAGTCACACCTGGGGTAGACCAAGCTGCAAGACACACCTGGGGTAGACCAAGCTGCGAGTAACACCTGGGGTAGACCAGGCTTCGAGTCACACCTGGGGTAAACCAAGCTGCGAGTCACACCTGGGGTAGACCAGGCTGCGATTCACACCTGGGGTCGACCAGGCTGCGAGTCACACCTGGGGTAGACCAGGCTGTGAGTCACACCTGGGGTAGACCAGGCTGCGAGTCACTCCTGGGGTAGACCAGGCTATGATTCACACCTGGGTAGACCAGACTGCGAGTCACACCTGGGGTAGACCACGGTAGACATAGACCAGGCTATGAGTCACACCTGGGGTAGACCAGGCTGCTAGTCACACCTGGAGTAGACCACGGTAGACCTAGACCAAGCTGCGAGTCACACCTGGGGTAGACCAGGCTGCGAGTCACACCTGTGGTAGACCAGGCTGCAAGTCACACCTGTGGTAGACCAGGCTGTGAGTCACTCCTGGGGTAGACCAGGCTGCGAGTCACACCTGGGGTAGACCAGGCTGCTAGTTACACCTGGGGTACACCAGGCTGCGAGTCACACCTGGGGTAGATCAGGCTGCGTGTCAGACCTGGGGTAGACCAGGCTGCGAGTCACACCTGGGGTGGACCAAGCTGAGAGTCACACCTGGGGTAGACCAGACTGTGAGTCACACCTGGGGTAGACCAGGCTGCGAGTCACACCTGGGGTAGACCAGGCTGTGAGTCACACCTGGGGTAGACCAGGCTGCGAGTCACTCCTGGGGTAGACCAGGCTATGATTCACACCTGGGTAGACCAGACTGCGAGTCACACCTGGGGTAGACCACGGTAGACATAGACCAGGCTATGAGTCACACCTGGGGTAGACCAGGCTGCTAGTCACACCTGGGGTAGACCACGGTAGACCTAGACCAAGCTGCGAGTCACACCTGGGGTAGACCAGGCTGCGAGTCACACCTGTGGTAGACCAGGCTGCAAGTCACACCTGTGGTAGACCAGGCTGTGAGTCACTCCTGGGGTAGACCAGGCTGCGAGTCACACCTGGGGTAGACCAGGCTGCTAGTTACACCTGGGGTACACCAGGCTGCGAGTCACACCTGGGGTAGATCAGGCTGCGTGTCAGACCTGGGGTAGACCAGGCTGCGAGTCACACCTGGGGTGGACCAAGCTGAGAGTCACACCTGGGGTAGACCAGGCTGTGAGTCACACCTGGGGTAGACCAGGCTGCGAGTCACACCTGGGGTAGACCAGGCTGCGAGTCACACCTGGGGTAGACCAAGCTGCGAGTCACACCTGGGTAGACCAAGCTGCGAGTTACACCTGGTGTAGACCAGGCTGTGAGTCACACCTGGGGTAGACCATGCTGCAAGTCACACCCGGGGTAGACCAAGCTGTGAGTCACACCCGGGGTAGACCAAGCTGTGAGTCACACCTGGGGTAGACCAGGCT
This sequence comes from Ambystoma mexicanum, assembly GCF_040938575.1. Lineage (NCBI taxonomy): Eukaryota > Metazoa > Chordata > Amphibia > Caudata > Ambystomatidae > Ambystoma > Ambystoma mexicanum. The sequence continues at coordinate 1,531,253,284 of NC_090922.1, forward strand.
GCGAGTCACACCTGGGGTAGACCAGGCTGTGAGTCACACCCAGGGTAGACCAGGCTGTGAGTCACACCTGTGGTAGACCAAGCTGCGAGTCACACCCGGGGTAGACCAGGCTGTGAGTCACACCTGGGGTAGACCAGGCTGCGAGTCACACCTGTGGTAGACCAGGCTGCGAGTCACACCCGAGGTAGACCAAGCTGTGAGTCACACCTGGGGTAGACCAAGCTGAGAGTCACACTTGGGGTAGACCAAGCTGTGAGTCTCACCTGGGGTAGACCAGGCTGCTAGTCACACCTAGGGAAGACCAGGCTGTGAGTCACTCCTGGGGTGGACCAGGCTGCGAGTCACACCTGGGGTGGACCAGGCTGCGAGTCACACCTGGGGTAGACCACGGTAGACCTAGACCAGGCTGCGAGTCACACCTGCGGTAGACCAAGCTGTGAGTCACAGCCGCGGTAGACCAGGCTGTGAGTCACACCTGGGGTAGGCAACGAGTCACACCTGGGTAGGCTGCGAGTCACACCTGGGGAAGTCCAAGCTGCAAGTCACACCTGGGGTAGACCAGGCTGCGAGCCACACCGGGGGTAGACCACAGTAGACCAAGCAGCGAGTCGCTGTGAGTCACACCTGGGGTAGACCAGGCTGCGAGTCACACCTGGGGTAGACCAGGCTGCGAGTCACACCTGGGGTAGACCAAGCTGCGAGTCACACCTGGGTAGACCAAGCTGCGAGTTACACCTGGTGTAGACCAGGCTGTGAGTCACACCTGGGGTAGACCATGCTGCAAGTCACACCCGGGGTAGACCAAGCAGTGAGTCACACCTGGGGTAGACCAGGCTGCGAGTCACACCTGGGGTAGTCCAGGCTGTGAGTCACTCCTGGGGTAGACCAGGCTGTGAGTCACACCTGGGGTAGACCAAGCTGTGAGTCACACCTGGGGTAGACCAGGCTGCAAGTCACACCTGGGGTAGAACATGCTGTGAGTCACACCTGGGATAGACCAGACTGCGAGACACACCTGGGGTAGACCATGGTAGACATAGACCAGGCTATGAGTCACACCTGGGGTAGACCAGGCTGCTAGTCACACCTGGGGTAGACGACGGTAGACCTAAACCAAGCTGCGAGTCACACCTGGGGTAGACCAGGCTGCGAGTCACACCTGGGGTAGACCAGGCTGCAAGTCACACCTGTGGTAGACCAGGCTGTGAGTCACTCCTGGGGTAGACCAGGCTGCGAGTCACACCTGGGGTAGACCAGGCTGCGAATCACTCCTGGGGTAGACCAGGCTGTGATTCACACCTGGGTACACCAGACTGCGAGTCACACCTGGGGTAGACCACGGTAGACATAGACAAGGCTATGAGTCACACCTGGGGTAGACCAGGCTGCTAGTCACACCTGGGGTAGACCACGGTAGACCTAGACCAAGCTGCGAGTCACACCTGGGGTAGACTAGGCTGCGAGTCACACCTGGGGTAGACCAGGCTGCAACTCACACCTGTGGTAGACCAGGCTGTGAGTCACTCCTGGGGTAGACCAGGCTGCGAGTCACACCTGGGGTACACCAGGCTGTGAGTCACACCTGGGGTAGATCAGGCTGCGTGTCAGACCTGGGGTAGACCAGGCTGCGAGTCACACCTGGGGTGGACCAAGCTGAGAGTCACACCTGGGGTAGACCAGGCTGTGAGTCACACCTGGGGTAGACCAGGCTGCGAGTCACACCTGGGGTAGACCAGGCTGCGAGTCACACCTGGGGTAGACCAAGTTGCGAGTCACACCTGGGTAGACCAAGCTGCGAGTTACACCTGGTGTAGACCAGGCTGTGAGTCACACCTGGGGTAGACCATGCTGCGAGTCACACCCGGGGTAGACCAAGCTGCGAGTCACACCCGGGGTAGACCAAGCTGTGAGTCACACCTGGGGTAGACCAGGCTGCGAGTCACACCTGGGGTAGTCCGGGGTAGACCAGGCTGTGAGTCACACCTGTGGTAGACCAAGCTGCGAGTCACACCTGGGGTAGACAAGGCTGTGAGTCACACCTGGGGTAGACCAGGCTGCGAGTCACACCTGTGGTAGACCAGCCAGAGAGTCACACCCGAGGTAGACCAAGCTGTGAGACTCACCTGGGGTGGACCAAGCTGCGAGTCACACCTGGGGTAGACCAGGCTGCGAGTCACACCTGGGGTAGACCAGGCTGCGAGTCACACCTGGGGTAGACCAAGCTGCGAGTCACACCTGGGTAGACCAAGCTGCGAGTTACACCTGGTGTAGACCAGGCTGTGAGTCACACCTGGGGTAGACCATGCTGCAAGTCACACCTGGGGTAGACCATGCTGCAAGTCACACCCGGGGTAGACCAAGCAGTGAGTCACACCTGGGGTAGACCAGGCTGCGAGTCACACCTGGGGTAGTCCAGGCTGTGAGTCACTCCTGGGGTAGACCAGGCTGTGAGTCACACCTGGGGTAGACCAAGCTGTGAGTCACACCTGGGGTAGACCAGGCTGCAAGTCACACCTGGGGTAGAACATGCTGTGAGTCACACCTGGGATAGACCAGACTGCGAGACACACCTGGGGTAGACCATGGTAGACATAGACCAGGCTATGAGTCACACCTGGGGTAGACCAGGCTGCTAGTCACACCTGGGGTAGACCACGGTAGACCTAAACCAAGCTGCGAGTCACACCTGGGGTAGACCAGGCTGCGAGTCACACCTGGGGTAGACCAGGCTGCAAGTCACACCTGTGGTAGACCAGGCTGTGAGTCACTCCTGGGGTAGACCAGGCTGCGAGTCACACCTGGGGTAGACCAGGCTGCGAATCACTCCTGGGGTAGACCAGGCTATGATTCACACCTGGGTACACCAGACTGCGAGTCACACCTGGGGTAGACCACGGTAGACATAGACAAGGCTATGAGTCACACCTGGGGTAGACCAGGCTGCTAGTCACACCTGGGGTAGACCACGGTAGACCTAGACCAAGCTGCGAGTCACACCTGGGGTAGACTAGGCTGCGAGTCACACCTGGGGTAGACCAGGCTGCAACTCACACCTGTTGTAGACCAGGCTGTGAGTCACTCCTGGGGTAGACCAGGCTGTGAGTCACACCTGGGGTAGATCAGGCTGCGTGTCAGACCTGGGGTAGACCAGGCTGCGAGTCACACCTGGGGTGGACCAAGCTGAGAGTCACACCTGGGGTAGACCAGGCTGTGAGTCACACCTGGCGTAGACCAGGCTGCGAGTCACACCTGGGGTAGACCAGGCTGCGAGTCACACCTGGGGTAGACCAAGTTGCGAGTCACACCTGGGTAGACCAAGCTGCGAGTTACACCTGGTGTAGACCAGGCTGTGAGTCACACCTGGGGTAGACCATGCTGCGAGTCACACCCGGGGTAGACCAAGCTGCGAGTCACACCCGGGGTAGACCAAGCTGTGAGTCACACCTGGGGTAGACTAGGCTGCGAGTCACACCTGGGGTAGACCAGGCTGCAACTCACACCTGTTGTAGACCAGGCTGTGAGTCACACCTGGGGTACACCAGGCTGTGAGTCACACCTGGGGTAGATCAGGCTGCGTGTCAGACCTGGGGTAGACCAGGCTGCGAGTCACACCTGGGGTGGACCAAGCTGAGAGTCACACCTGGGGTAGACCAGGCTGTGAGTCACACCTGGCGTAGACCAGGCTGCGAGTCACACCTGGGGTAGACCAGGCTGCGAGTCACACCTGGGGTAGACCAAGTTGCGAGTCACACCTGGGTAGACCAAGCTGCGAGTTACACCTGGTGTAGACCAGGCTGTGAGTCACACCTGGGGTAGACCATGCTGCGAGTCACACCCGGGGTAGACCAAGCTGCGAGTCACACCCGGGGTAGACCAAGCTGTGAGTCACACCTGGGGTAGACCAGGCTGCGAGTCACACCTGGGGTAGTCCGGGGTAGACCAGGCTGTGAGTCACACCTGTGGTAGACCAAGCTGCGAGTCACACCTGGGGTAGACAAGGCTGTGAGTCACACCTGGGGTAGACCAGGCTGCGAGTCACACCTGTGGTAGACCAGGCTGCGAGTCACACCCGAGGTAGACCAAGCTGCGAGTCACACCTGGGGTAGACTAGGCTGCGAGTCACACCTGGGGTAGACCAGGCTGCAACTCACACCTGTTGTAGACCAGGCTGTGAGTCACACCTGGGGTACACCAGGCTGTGAGTCACACCTGGGGTAGATCAGGCTGCGTGTCAGACCTGGGGTAGACCAGGCTGCGAGTCACACCTGGGGTGGACCAAGCTGAGAGTCACACCTGGGGTAGACCAGGCTGTGAGTCACACCTGGCGTAGACCAGGCTGCGAGTCACACCTGGGGTAGACCAGGCTGCGAGTCACACCTGGGGTAGACCAAGTTGCGAGTCACACCTGGGTAGACCAAGCTGCGAGTTACACCTGGTGTAGACCAGGCTGTGAGTCACACCTGGGGTAGACCATGCTGCGAGTCACACCCGGGGTAGACCAAGCTGCGAGTCACACCCGGGGTAGACCAAGCTGTGAGTCACACCTGGGGTAGACCAGGCTGCGAGTCACACCTGGGGTAGTCCGGGGTAGACCAGGCTGTGAGTCACACCTGTGGTAGACCAAGCTGCGAGTCACACCTGGGGTAGACAAGGCTGTGAGTCACACCTGGGGTAGACCAGGCTGCGAGTCACACCTGTGGTAGACCAGGCTGCGAGTCACACCCGAGGTAGACCAAGCTGTGAGACTCACCTGGGGTGGACCAAGCTGCGAGTCACACCTGGGGTAGACCAGCCTGCGAGTCACACCTGGGGTAGACCAGGCTGCGAGTCACACCTGGGGTAGACCAAGCTGCGAGTCACACCTGGGTAGACCAAGCTGCGAGTTACACCTGGTGTAGACCAGGCTGTGAGTCACACCTGGGGTAGACCATGCTGCAAGTCACACCTGGGGTAGACCAAGCTGCGAGTCACACCCGGGGTAGACCAAGCTGTGAGTCACACCTGGGGTAGACCGGGCTGCGAGTCACACCTGGGGTAGTCCGGGGTAGACCAGGCTGTGAGTCACACCTGTGGTAGACCAAGCTGCGAGTCACACCTGGGGTAGACAAGGCTGTGAGTCACACCTGGGGTAGACCAGGCTGCGAGACACACCTGTGGTAGACCAGGCTGCGAGTCACACCCGAGGTAGACCAAGCTGTGAGTCTCACCTGGGGTAGACCAAGCTGAGAGTCACACTTGGGGTAGACCAAGCTGTGAGGCACACCCGGGGTAGACCAAGCTGTGAGTCACACCTGGGGTAGACCAGGCTGCGAGTCACACCTGGGGTAGTCCGGGGTAGACCAGGCTGTGAGTCACACCTGTGGTAGACCAAGCTGCGAGTCACACCTGGGGTAGACAAGGCTGTGAGTCACACCTGGGGTAGACCAGGCTGCGAGTCACACCTGTGGTAGACCAGGCTGCGAGTCACACCTGAGGTAGACCAAGCTGTGAGTCTCACCTGGGGTAGACCAAGCTGAGAGTCACACTTGGGGTAGACCAAGCTGTGAGTCTCACCTGGGGTAGACCAGGCTGCGAGTCACACCTAGGGAAGACCAGGCTGTGAGTCACTCCTGGGGTGGACCAGGCTGTGAGTCACACCTGGGGTAGACCACGGTAGACGTAGGCCAGGCTGCGAGTCACACCTGCGGTAGACCAGGCTGTGAGTCACAGCCGCGGTAGACCAGGCTGCGAGTCACACCTGTGGTAGACCAGGCTGAGAGTCACACCCGAGGTAGACCAAGCTGTGAGACTCACCTGGGGTGGACCAAGCTGCGAGTCACACCTGGGGTAGACCAGGCTGCGAGTCACACCTGGGGTAGACCAGGCTGCGAGTCACACCTGGGGTAGACCAAGCTGCGAGTCACACCTGGGTAGACCAAGCTGCGAGTTACACCTGGTGTAGACCAGGCTGTGAGTCACACCTGGGGTAGACCATGCTGCAAGTCACACCTGGGGTAGACCATGCTGCAAGTCACACCCGGGGTAGACCAAGCAGTGAGTCACACCTGGGGTAGACCAGGCTGCGAGTCACACCTGGGGTAGTCCAGGCTGTGAGTCACTCCTGGGGTAGACCAGGCTGTGAGTCACACCTGGGTTAGACCAAGCTGTGAGTCACACCTGGGGTAGACCAGGCTGCAAGTCACACCTGGGGTAGAACATGCTGTGAGTCACACCTGGGATAGACCAGACTGCGAGACACACCTGGGGTAGACCATGGTAGACATAGACCAGGCTATGAGTCACACCTGGGGTAGACCAGGCTGCTAGTCACACCTGGGGTAGACCACGGTAGACCTAAACCAAGCTGCGAGTCACACCTGGGGTAGACCAGGCTGCGAGTCACACCTGGGGTAGACAGGCTGCAAGTCACACCTGTGGTAGACCAGGCTGTGAGTCACTCCTGGGGTAGACCAGGCTGCGAGTCACACCTGGGGTAGACCAGGCTGCGAATCACTCCTGGGGTAGACCAGGCTATGATTCACACCTGGGTAGACCAGACTGCGAGTCACACCTGGGGTAGACCACGGTAGACATAGACAAGGCTATGAGTCACACCTGGGGTAGACCAGGCTGCTAGTCACACCTGGGGTAGACCACGGTAGACCTAGACCAAGCTGCGAGTCACACCTGGGGTAGACTAGGCTGCGAGTCACACCTGGGGTAGACCAGGCTGCAACTCACACCTGTGGTAGACCAGGCTGTGAGTCACTCCTGGGGTAGACCAGGCTGCGAGTCACACCTGGGGTACACCAGGCTGTGAGTCACACCTGGGGTAGATCAGGCTGCGTGTCAGACCTGGGGTAGACCAGGCTGCGAGTCACACCTGGGGTGGACCAAGCTGAGAGTCACACCTGGGGTAGACCAGGCTGTGTGTCACACCTGGGGTAGACCAGGCTGCGAGTCACACCTGGGGTAGACCAGGCTGCGAGTCACACCTGGGGTAGACCAAGTTGCGAGTCACACCTGGGTAGACCAAGCTGCGAGTTACACCTGGTGTAGACCAGGCTGTGAGTCACACCTGGGGTAGACCATGCTGCAAGTCACACCTGGGGTAGACCAAGCTGCGAGTCACACCCGGGGTAGACCAAGCTGTGAGTCACACCTGGGGTAGACCGGGCTGCGAGTCACACCTGGGGTAGTCCGGGGTAGACCAGGCTGTGAGTCACACCTGTGGTAGACCAAGCTGCGAGTCACACCTGGGGTAGACAAGGCTGTGAGTCACACCTGGGGTAGACCAGGCTGCGAGACACACCTGTGGTAGACCAGGCTGCGAGTCACACCCGAGGTAGACCAAGCTGTGAGTCTCACCTGGGGTAGACCAAGCTGAGAGTCACACTTGGGGTAGACCAAGCTGTGAGGCACACCCGGGGTAGACCAAGCTGTGAGTCACACCTGGGGTAGACCAGGCTGCGAGTCACACCTGGGGTAGTCCGGGGTAGACCAGGCTGTGAGTCACACCTGTGGTAGACCAAGCTGCGAGTCACACCTGGGGTAGACAAGGCTGTGAGTCACACCTGGGGTAGACCAGGCTGCGAGTCACACCTGTGGTAGACCAGGCTGCGAGTCACACCTGAGGTAGACCAAGCTGTGAGTCTCACCTGGGGTAGACCAAGCTGAGAGTCACACTTGGGGTAGACCAAGCTGTGAGTCTCACCTGGGGTAGACCAGGCTGCGAGTCACACCTAGGGAAGACCAGGCTGTGAGTCACTCCTGGGGTGGACCAGGCTGTGAGTCACACCTGGGGTAGACCACGGTAGACGTAGGCCAGGCTGCGAGTCACACCTGCGGTAGACCAGGCTGTGAGTCACAGCCGCGGTAGACCAGGCTGCGAGTCACACCTGGGGTAGGCAACGAGTCACACCTGGGTAGGCTGCGAGTCACACCTGGGGTAGTCCAAGCTGCAAGTCACACCTCGGGTAGACCAGGCTGCGAGCCACACCTGGGGTAGACCACAGTAGACCAAGCAGCGAGTCGCTGTGAGTCACACCTGGGGTAGACCAGGCTGCGAGTCACACCTGGGGTAGACCAGGCTGCGAGTCACACCCGGGGTAGACCAAGCTGTGAGTCACACCCGGGGTAGACCAAGCTGTGTGTCACACCTGGGGTAGACCAGGCTGCGAGTCACACCTGGGGTAGTCCAGGCTGTGAGTCACTCCTGGGGTAGACCAGGCTGTGAGTCACACCTGGGGTAGACCAAGCTGTGAGTCACACCTGGGGTAGACCAGGCTGCAGGTCACACCTGGGGTAGAACAGGGTAGACATAGACCAGGCTATGAGTCACACCTGGTGTAGACCAGGCTGTGAGTCACACCTGGGGTAGACCAGGCTGCGAGTCACACCTGGGGTCGACCAGGCTGCGAGTCACACCTGGGGTAGACCAGGCTGCTAGTCACACCTGGGGTAGATCAGGCTGCGTGTCAGACCTGGGGTAGACCAGGCTGTGAGTCACACCTGGGGTAGACCAGGCTGCGAGTCATACCTGGGGTAGACCAGGCTGCGAGTCACACCTGGGGTAGACCAAGCTGCGAGTCACACCTGGTGTAGACCAGGCTGTGAGTCACACCTGGGGTAGACCATGCTGCAAGTCACACCCGGGGTAGACCAAGCTGTGTGTCACACCCGGGGTAGACCAAGCTGTGAGTCACACCGGGGGTAGACCAGGCTGCGAGTCACACCTGGGGTAGACGAGGCTGTGAGTCACACCCAGGGTAGACCAGGCTGTGAGTCACACCTGTGGTAGACCAAGCTGCGAGTCACACCTGGGGTAGACCAGGCTGTGAGTCACACCTGGGGTAGACCATTCTGCGAGTCACACCTGTGGTAGGCCAGGCTGCGAGTCACACCCGAGGTAGACCAAGGTGTGAGTCACACCTGGGGTAGACCAAGCTGAGAGTCACATTTGGGGTAGACCAAGCTGTGAGTCTCACCTGGGGTAGACCAGGCTGCGAGTCACACCTAGGGAAGACCAGGCTGTGAGTCACTCCTGGGGTGGACCAGGCTGCGAGTCAAACCTGGGGTAGACCACGCTAGACCTAGACCAGGCTGCGAGTCACACCTGTGGTAGACCAGGCTGTGAGTCACAGCCGCGGTTGACCAGGCTGCGAGTCACACCTGGGGAAGGCAACGAGTCACACCTGGGTAGGCTGCGAGTCACACCTGGGGTAGTCCAAGCTGCAAGTCACACCTGGGGTAGACCAGGCTGCGAGCCACACCTGGGGTAGACCACAGTAGACCAAGCAGCGAGTCGCTGTGAGTCACACCTGGGGTAGACCAGGCTGCGAGTAAAACCTGGGGTAGACCAAGCTGCGAGTCACGCCTGGGGTAGACCAGGCTGAGAATCACACCTGGGGTAGACCAGGCTGCGAGTCACACCTGTGGTACACCAGGCTGCGAGTCACACCTCGGGTAGACCAGGCTGCAAGTCACACTTGGGGTAGACCAGGCTGCGAGTAACACCTGGGGTAGACCAGGCTTTGAGTCACACCTGAGGCAGACCAGGCTGTGAGTCACACCTGGGGTAGACCAGGCTATGAGTCACACCTGGGGTAGACCAGGCTGCGAGTCAAACCTGGGGTAGACCACGGTAGACCTAGACCAGGCTGCGAGTCACAGCTGCAGTAGACCAGGCTGCGAGTCACACCTGGGGTAGACCAGGCTATGAGTCACACCTGGGGTAGACCAGGCTGCGAGTCACACCTGGGGTACACCAAGCTGCGAGTCACACCTGGGGTACACCAAGCTGCGAGTCACACCTGGGGTAGACCAGGCTGCGAGTCACACCTGGGGTAGATCAGGCTGCATGTCACACCTGGGGTAGACCAGGCTGCGATTCACACCTGGGGTCGACTAGGCTGCAAGTCACACCTGGGGTAGACCAGGCTGTGAGTCACTCCTGGGGTAGACCAGGCTATGATTCACACCTGGGGCAGACCAGGCTGCGAGTCACACCTGGGGTAGACCAGGCTGTGAGTCACTCCTGGGGTAGACCAGGCTGTGAGTCACACCTGGGGTAGACCAAGCTGCGAGTCACACCTAGGGTAGACCAAGCTGCGAGTCACATCTGGGGTAGACCAGGCTGTGAGTCACACCTGGGGTAGACCAGGCTATGATTCACACCTGGGGTAGACCAGGCTGCGAGTCAAACCTGGGGTAGACCAAGCTGTGAGTCACGCCTGGGGTAAACCAGGCTGAGAATCACACCTGGGGTAGACCAGGCTGCGAGTCACACCTGTGGTACACCAGGCTGCGAGTCACACCTCGGGTAGACCAGGCTGCAAGTCACACTTGGGGTAGACCAGGCTGCGAGTAACACCTGGGGTAGACCAAGCTTTGAGTAACACCTAGGGTAGACAAGGCTATGAGTCACACCTCGGGCAGACCAGGCTGTGAGTCACACCTGGGGTAGACCAGGCTATGAGTCACACCTGGGGTAGACCAGGCTGCGAGTCACACCTGGGGTAGACCATGGTAGACCTAGACCAGGCTGCGAGTCACAGCTGCAGTAGACCAGGCTGCGAGTCACACCTGGGGTAGACCAGGCTATGAGTCACTCCTGGGGTGGACCAGTCTGCGAGTCAAACCTGGGGTAGACCACGGTAGACCTAGACCAGGCTGCGAGTCACACCTGCGGTAGACCAGGCTGTGAGTCACAGCCGCGGTAAACCAGGCTGCGAGTCACACCTGGGGTAGGCAATGAGTCACACCTGGGTAGGCTGCGAGTCACACCTGGGGTAGTCCAAGCTGCAAGTCACACATGGGGTAGACCAGGCTGCGAGCCACACCTGGGGTAGACCACAGTAGACCAAGCAGCGAGTCGCTGTGAGTCACACCTGGGGTAGACCAGGCTGCGAGTCAAACATGGGGTAGACCAAGCTGCGAGTCACACCTGGGGTAGACAAGGCTATGAGTCACACCTGGGGCAGACCAGGCTGTGAGTCACACCTGGGGTAGACCAGGCTATGAGTCACAGCCGCGGTAAACCAGGCTGCGAGTCACACCTGGGGTAAGCAACGAGTCACACCTGGGTAGGCTGCGAGTCACACCTGGGGTAGTCCAAGCTGCAAGTCACACATGGGGTAGACCAGGCTGCGAGCCACACCTGGGGTAGACCACAGTAGACCAAGCAGCGAGTCGCTGTGAGTCACACCTGGGGTAGACCAGGCTGCGAGTCAAACCTGGGGTAGACCAAGCTGCGAGTCACGCCTGGGGTAGACCAGGCTGCGAGTCACACCTGTGGTACACCAGGCTGCGAGTCACACTTGGGGTAGACCAGGCTGCGAGTCACATCTGGGGTAGACCAGGCTTTGAGTCACACCTGGGGTAGACAAGGCTATGAGTCACACCTGGGGCAGACCAGGCTGTGAGTCACACCTGGGGTAGACCAGGCTATGAGTCACACCTGGGGTAGACCAGGCTGCGAGTCACACCTGGGGTAGACCACGGTAGACCTAGACCAGGCTGCGAGTCACAGCTGCAGGAGACCAGGCTGCGAGTCACACCTAGGGTAGACCAGGCTATGAGTCACACCTGGGGTAGACCAGGCTGCGAGTCACACCTGGGGTACACCAAGCTGCGAGTCACACCTGGGGTAGACCAGGCTGCGAGTCACACCTGGGGTAGATCAGGCTGCATGTCACACCTGGGGTAGACCAGGCTATGATTCACACCTGGGGTCGACTAGGCTGCAAGTCACACCTGGGGTAGACCAGGCTGTGAGTCACTCCTGGGGTAGACCAGGCTATGATTCACACCTGGGGTAGACCAGGCTGCGAGTCACACCTGGGGTAGACCAGGCTGTGAGTCACTCCTGGGGTAGACCAGGCTGTGAGTCACACCTGGGGTAGACCAAGCTGCGAGTCACACCTAGGGTAGACCAAGCTGCGAGTCACATCTGGGGTAGACCAGGCTGTGAGTCACACCTGGGGTAGACCAGGCTATGATTCACACCTGGGGTAGACCAGGCTGTGAGTCAAACCTGGGGTAGACCAAGCTGCGAGTCACGCCTGGGGTAAACCAGGCTGAGAATCACACCTGGGGTAGACCAGGCTGCGAGTCACACCTGTGGTACACCAGGCTGCGAGTCACACCTCGGGTAGACCAGGCTGCAAGTCACATTTGGGGTAGACAAGGCTGCGAGTAACACCTGGGGTAGACCAAGCTTTGAGTAACACCTGGGGTAGACAAGGCTATGAGTCACACCTCGGGAAGACCAGGCTGTGAGTCACACCTGGGGTAGACCAGGCTATGAGTCACACCTGGGGTAGACCAGGCTGCGAGTCACACCTGGGGTAGACCAGGCTGTGAGTCACTCCTGGGGTAGACCAGGCTATGATTCACACCTGGGGTAGACCAGGCTGGGAGTCACACCTGGGGTAGACCAGGCTGTGAGTCACTCCTGGGGTAGACCAGGCTGTGAGTCACACCTGGGGTAGACCAAGCTGCGAGTCACACCTAGGGTATACCAAGCTGCGAGTCACATCTGGGCTAGACCAGGCTGTAAGTCACACCTGGGATAGACCAAGCTCCGAGTAACACCTGGGGTAGACCAGGCTTTGAGTCACACCTGGGGCAGACCATCCTGTGAGTCACAACTGGGGTAGACCAGGCTATGAGTCACACCTGGGGTAGACCAGGCTGTCAGTCACACCTGGCGTAGACCACGGTAGACCTAGACCAGGCTGCGAGTCACAGCTGCAGTAGACCAGGCTGCGAGTCACACCTGGGGTGAACCAGGCTATGAGTCACACCTGGGGTAGACCAGGCTATGATTCACACCTGGGGTCGACCAGGCTGCGAGTCACACCTGGGGTAGACCAGGATGTGAGTCACTAACGGGGTAGACCAGGCTATGATTCACATCTGGGTAGACCAGGCTGCGAGTCACACCTGGGGTAGACCAGGCTGTGATACACTCCTGGGCTAGACCAGGCTGTGAGTCACACCTGGGGTAGACCAAGCTGCGAGTCACACCTGGGGTAGACCAAGCGGCGAGTCACACCTGGGGTAGACCAGGCTGTGAGTCGCACCTGGGGTAGACCAAGCTGCGAGTCACACCTGGGGTAGACCATGCTGCGAGTAACACCTGGGGTAGACCAGGCTTTGAGTCACACCTGGGTTAAATCAGGCTGTGAGTCAAACCTGGGGTAGACCAGGCTATGATTTACAACTGGGATCGACCAGGCTATGAGTCACACCTGGGGTAGACCAGGCTGTGCGTCACTCCTGGGGTAGACCAGGCTATGATTCACACATGGGTAGACAAGGCTGCGAGTCACACCTGGGGTAGACCAGGATGTGAGTCACTCCTGAGGTAGACCAGGCTGTGAGTCACACCTGGGGTAGACCAAGCTGCGAGTCACACCTGGGGTAGACCAAGCTGCGAGTCACACCTGGGGTAGACCAGGCTGTGAGTCACATCTGGGGTAGACCAAGCTGCGAGTCACACCTGGGGCAGACCAAGCTGCGAGTAACACCTGGGGTAGACCAGGCTTTGAGTCACACGTGAGGTAGACCAGGCTATGAGTCACACCTGGGGCAGACCAGGCTGTGAGTCACACCTGGGGCAGACCAGGCTATGAGTCACACCTGGGGTAGACAAGGCTGCGAGTCACACTTGGGGTAGACCACGGTAGACCTAGACCAGGCTGCGAGTCACAGCTGCAGTAGACCAGGCTAAGAGTCACACCTGGGATAGACCAGGCTCTGAGTCACACCTGGGTAGACCAGGCTGCGAGTCACACCTGGGGTACACCACAGTAGACCTAGACCAGGCTGCGAGTCACAGCTGCAGTAGACCAGGCTGCGAGTCACACCTGGGTAGACCAGGCTATGAGTCACACCTGAGGTAGACCAGGCTATGATTCACACCTGGGGTCGACCAGGCTGCGAGTCACACCTGGGGTAGACCAAGCTGCAAGTCACACCTGGGGTAGACCAGGCTGTGAGTCACACCTGGGGTAGACCAAGCTGTGAGTCACACCTGGGGTAGACCAAGCTGCGAGTCACACCTGGGGTAGACCAGGCTGCGAGTCACACCTGGGTTAAATCAGGCTGCGAGTCACACCTGGGTAGACCAGGCTGCGAGTCACACCTGGGGTAGACCACAGTAGACCTAGACCAGGCTGCGAGTCACAGCTGCAGTAGACCAGGCTGCGAGTCACACCTGGGTAGACCAGGCTATGAGTCACACCTGAGGTAGACCAGGCTATGATTCACACCTGGGGTCGACCAGGCTGCGAATCACACCTGGGGTAGACCAGGCTGCAAGTCACTCCTGGGGTAGACCAGGCTTTGAGGAACACCAGGGGTAGACCAAGTTGTGAGTCACACCTGGGGTAGACCAAGCTGCAAGTCACACCTGGGGTAGACCAGGCTGTGAGTCACACCTGGGGTAGACCAAGCTGCGAGTAACACCTGGGGTAGACCAGGCTTCGAGTCACACCCGGGGTAGACCAAGCTGCGAGTCACACCTGGGGTCGACCAGGCTGCGAGTCACACCTGGGGTAGACCAGGCAGTGAGTCACTTCTGGGGTAGACCAGGCTATGATTCACACCTGGGTAGACCAGGCTGCGAGTCACACCTGGAGTAGACCAGGCTGTCAGTCACTCCTGGGGTAGACCAGGCTGTGAGTCACACCTGGGGTAGACCAAGCTGCAAGTCACACCTGGGGTAGACCAGGCTGTGAGTCACTCCTGGGGTAGACCAGGCTATGATTCACACCTGGGGTAGACCAGGCTGGGAGTCACACCTGGGGTAGACCAGGCTGTGAGTCACTCCTGGGGTAGACCAGGCTGTGAGTCACACCTGGGGTAGACCAAGCTGCGAGTCACACCTAGGGTAGACCAAGCTGCGAGTCACATCTGGGCTAGACCAGGCTGTAAGTCACACCTGGGATAGACCAAGCTGCGAGTAACAACTGGGGTAGACCAGGCTTTGAGTCACACCTGGGGCAGACCATCCTGTGAGTCACACCTGGGGTAGACCAGGCTGCGAGTCACACCTGGGGTAGACCAGGCTGCGAGTCACACCTGGGTTAAATCAGGCTGCGAGTCACACCTGGGTAGACCAGGCTGCGAGTCACACCTGGGGTAGACCACAGTAGACCTAGACCAGGCTGCGAGTCACAGCTGCAGTAGACCAGGCTGCGAGTCACACCTGGGTAGACCAGGCTATGAGTCACACCTGAGGTAGACCAGGCTATGATTCACACCTGGGGTCGACCAGGCTGCGAATCACACCTGGGGTAGACCAGGCTGCAAGTCACTCCTGGGGTAGACCAGGCTTTGAGGCACACCTGGGGTAGACCAAGTTGTGAGTCACACCTGGAGTAGACCAAGCTGCAAGTCACACCTGGGGTAGACCAGGCTGTGAGTCACACCTGGGGTAGACCAAGCTGCGAGTAACACCTGGGGTAGACCAGGCTTCGAGTCACACCCGGGGTAGACCAAGCTGCGAGTCACACCTGGGGTCGACCAGGCTGCGAGTCACACCTGGGGTAGACCAGGCGGTGAGTCACTCCTGGGGTAGACCAGGCTATGATTCACACCTGGGTAGACCAGGCTGCGAGACACACCTGGAGTAGACCAGACTGTCAGTCACTCCTGGGGTAGACCAGGCTGTGAGTCACACCTGGGGTAGACCAAGCTGCAAGTCACACCTGGGGTAGACCAGGCTGTGAGTCACTCCTGGGGTAGACCAGGCTATGATTCACACCTGGGGTAGACCAGGCTGAGAGTCACACCTGGGGTAGACCAGGCTGTGAGTCACTCCTGGGGTAGACCAGGCTGTGAGTCACACCTGGGGTAGACCAAGCTGCGAGTCACACCTAGGGTAGACCAAGCTGCGAGTCACATCTGGGCTAGACCAGGCTGTAAGTCACACCTGGGATAGACCAAGCTGCGAGTAACACCTGGGGTAGACCAGGCTTTGAGTCACACCTGGGGCAGACCATCCTGTGAGTCACACCTGGGGTAGACCAGGCTATGAGTCACACCTGGGGTAGACCAGGCTGTCAGTCACACCTGGCGTAGACCACGGTAGACCTAGACCAGGCTGCGAGTCACAGCTGCAGTAGACCAGGCTGCGAGTCACACCTGGGGTGAACCAGGCTATGAGTCACACCTGGGGTAGACCAGGCTATGATTCACACCTGGGGTCGACCAGGCTGCGAGTCACACCTGGGGTAGACCAGGATGTGAGTCACTCCCGGGGTAGACCAGCCTATGATTCACATCTGGGTAGACCAGGCTGCGAGTCACACCTGGGGTAGACCAGGCTGTGATTCACTCCTGGGGTAGACCAGGCTGTG
The DNA here is from genome assembly GCF_040938575.1 of Ambystoma mexicanum. Lineage (NCBI taxonomy): Eukaryota > Metazoa > Chordata > Amphibia > Caudata > Ambystomatidae > Ambystoma > Ambystoma mexicanum. The sequence continues at coordinate 1,531,269,630 of NC_090922.1, forward strand.
AGTCACACCTGGGGTAGACCAAGCTGCGAGTCACACCTGGGGTAGACCAAGCGGCGAGTCACACCTGGGGTAGACCAGGCTGTGAGTCGCACCTGGGGTAGACCAAGCTGCGAGTCACACCTGGGGTAGACCAAGCTGCGAGTAACACCTGGGGTAGACCAGGCTTTGAGTCACACCTGGGTTAAATCAGGCTGTGAGTCAAACCTGGGGTAGACCAGGCTATGATTTACAACTGGGATCGACCAGGCTATGAGTCACACCTGGGGTAGACCAGGCTGTGCGTCACTCCTGGGGTAGACCAGGCTATGATTCACACATGGGTAGACAAGACTGCGAGTCACACCTGGGGTAGACCAGGATGTGAGTCACTCCTGAGGTAGACCAGGCTGTGAGTCACACCTGGGGTAGACCAAGCTGCGAGTCACACCTGGGGTAGACCAAGCTGCGAGTCACACCTGGGGTAGACCAGGCTGTGAGTCACATCTGGGGTAGACCAAGCTGCGAGTCACACCTGGGGCAGACCAAGCTGCGAGTAACACCTGGGGTAGACCAGGCTTTGAGTCACACGTGAGGTAGACCAGGCTATGAGTCACACCTGGGGCAGACCAGGCTGTGAGTCACACCTGGGGCAGACCAGGCTATGAGTCACACCTGGGGTAGACAAGGCTGCGAGTCACACTTGGGGTAGACCACGGTAGACCTAGACCAGGCTGCGAGTCACAGCTGCAGTAGACCAGGCTAAGAGTCACACCTGGGATAGACCAGGCTCTGAGTCACACCTGGGTAGACCAGGCTGCGAGTCACACCTGGGGTAGACCACAGTAGACCTAGACCAGGCTGCGAGTCACAGCTGCAGTAGACCAGGCTGCGAGTCAGACCTGGGTAGACCAGGCTATGAGTCACACCTGAGGTAGACCAGGCTATGATTCACACCTGGGGTCGACCAGGCTGCGAGTCACACCTGGGGTAGACCAAGCTGCAAGTCACACCTGGGGTAGACCAGGCTGTGAGTCACACCTGGGGTAGACCAAGCTGTGAGTCACACCTGCGGTAGACCAAGCTGCGAGTCACACCTGGGGTAGACCAGGCTGCGAGTCACACCTGGGTTAAATCAGGCTGCGAGTCACACCTGGGTAGACCAGGCTGCGAGTCACACCTGGGGTAGACCACAGTAGACCTAGACCAGGCTGCGAGTCACAGCTGCAGTAGACCAGGCTGCGAGTCACACCTGGGTAGACCAGGCTATGAGTCACACCTGAGGTAGACCAGGCTATGATTCACACCTGGGGTCGACCAGGCTGCGAATCACACCTGGGGTAGACCAGGCTGCAAGTCACTCCTGGGGTAGACCAGGCTTTGAGGCACACCTGGGGTAGACCAAGTTGTGAGTCACACCTGGGGTAGACCAAGCTGCAAGTCACACCTGGGGTAGACCAGGCTGTGAGTCACACCTGGGGTAGACCAAGCTGCGAGTAACACCTGGGGTAGACCAGGCTTCGAGTCACACCCGGGGTAGACCAAGCTGCGAGTCACACCTGGGGTCGACCAGGCTGCGAGTCACACCTGGGGTAGACCAGGCGGTGAGTCACTCCTGGGGTAGACCAGGCTATGATTCACACCTGGGTAGACCAGGCTGCGAGTCACACCTGGAGTAGACCAGGCTGTCAGTCACTCCTGGGGTAGACCAGGCTGTGAGTCACACCTGGGGTAGACCAAGCTGCAAGTCACACCTGGGGTAGACCAGGCTGTGAGTCACTCCTGGGGTAGACCAGGCTATGATTCACACCTGGGGTAGACCAGGCTGGGAGTCACACCTGGGGTAGACCAGGCTGTGAGTCACTCCTGGGGTAGACCAGGCTGTGAGTCACACCTGGGGTAGACCAAGCTGCGAGTCACACCTAGGGTAGACCAATCTGCGAGTCACATCTGGGCTAGACCAGTCTGTAAGTCACACCTGGGATAGACCAAGCTGCGAGTAACACCTGGGGTAGACCGGGCTTTGAGTCACACCTGGGGCAGACCATCCTGTGAGTCACACCTGGGGTAGACCAGGCTATGAGTCACACCTGGGGTAGACCAGGCTGTCAGTCACACCTGGCGTAGACCACGGTAGACCTAGACCAGGCTGCGGCGAGTCACAGCTGCAGTAGACCAGGCTGCGAGTCACACCTGGGGTGAACCAGGCTATGAGTCACACCTGGGGTAGACCAGGCTATGATTCACACCTGGGGTCGACCAGGCTGCGAGTCACACCTGGGGTAGACCAGGATGTGAGTCACTCCCGGAGTAGACCAGCCTATGATTCACATCTGGGTAGACCAGGCTGCGAGTCACACCTGGGGTAGACCAGGCTGTGATTCACTCCTGGGGTAGACCAGGCTGTGAGTCACACCTGGGGTAGACCAAGCTGCGAGTCACACCTGGGGTAGACCAAGCGGCGAGTCACACCTGGGGTAGACCAAGCGGCGAGTCGCACCTGGGGTAGACCAAGCTGCGAGTCACACCTGGGGTAGACCAAGCTGCGAGTAACACCTGGGGTAGACCAGGCTTTGAGTCACACCTGGGTTTAATCAGGCTGTGAGTCAAACCTGGGGTAGACCAGGCTATGATTTACAACTGGGATCGACCAGGCTATGAGTCACACCTGGGGTAGACCAGGCTGTGCGTCACTCCTGGGGTAGACCAGGCTATGATTCACACATGGGTAGACAAGGCTGCGAGTCACACCTGGGGTAGACCAGGATGTGAGTCACTCCTGAGGTAGACCAGGCTGTGAGTCACACCTGGGGTAGACCAGGCTGCGAGTCACACCTGGGGTAGACCAAGTTGCGAGTCACACCTGGGTAGACCAAGCTGCGAGTTACACCTGGTGTAGACCAGGCTGTGAGTCACACCTGGGGTAGACCATGCTGCGAGTCACACCCGGGGTAGACCAAGCTGCGAGTCACACCCGGGGTAGACCAAGCTGTGAGTCACACCTGGGGTAGACCAGGCTGCGAGTCACACCTGGGGTAGTCCGGGGTAGACCAGGCTGTGAGTCACACCTGTGGTAGACCAAGCTGCGAGTCACACCTGGGGTAGACAAGGCTGTGAGTCACACCTGGGGTAGACCAGGCTGCGAGTCACACCTGTGGTAGACCAGGCTGCGAGTCACACCCGAGGTAGACCAAGCTGCGAGTCACACCTGGGGTAGACTAGGCTGCGAGTCACACCTGGGGTAGACCAGGCTGCAACTCACACCTGTTGTAGACCAGGCTGTGAGTCACACCTGGGGTACACCAGGCTGTGAGTCACACCTGGGGTAGATCAGGCTGCGTGTCAGACCTGGGGTAGACCAGGCTGCGAATCACACCTGGGGTGGACCAAGCTGAGAGTCACACCTGGGGTAGACCAGGCTGTGAGTCACACCTGGCGTAGACCAGGCTGCGAGTCACACCTGGGGTAGACCAGGCTGCGAGTCACACCTGGGGTAGACCAAGTTGCGAGTCACACCTGGGTAGACCAAGCTGCGAGTTACACCTGGTGTAGACCAGGCTGTGAGTCACACCTGGGGTAGACCATGCTGCGAGTCACACCCGGGGTAGACCAAGCTGCGAGTCACACCCGGGGTAGACCAAGCTGTGAGTCACACCTGGGGTAGACCAGGCTGCGAGTCACACCTGGGGTAGTCCGGGGTAGACCAGGCTGTGAGTCACACCTGTGGTAGACCAAGCTGCGAGTCACACCTGGGGTAGACAAGGCTGTGAGTCACACCTGGGGTAGACCAGGCTGCGAGTCACACCTGTGGTAGACCAGGCTGCGAGTCACACCCGAGGTAGACCAAGCTGTGAGACTCACCTGGGGTGGACCAAGCTGCGAGTCACACCTGGGGTAGACCAGCCTGCGAGTCACACCTGGGGTAGACCAGGCTGCGAGTCACACCTGGGGTAGACCAAGCTGCGAGTCACACCTGGGTAGACCAAGCTGCGAGTTACACCTGGTGTAGACCAGGCTGTGAGTCACACCTGGGGTAGACCATGCTGCAAGTCACACCTGGGGTAGACCAAGCTGCGAGTCACACCCGGGGTAGACCAAGCTGTGAGTCACACCTGGGGTAGACCGGGCTGCGAGTCACACCTGGGGTAGTCCGGGGTAGACCAGGCTGTGAGTCACACCTGTGGTAGACCAAGCTGCGAGTCACACCTGGGGTAGACAAGGCTGTGAGTCACACCTGGGGTAGACCAGGCTGCGAGACACACCTGTGGTAGACCAGGCTGCGAGTCACACCCGAGGTAGACCAAGCTGTGAGTCTCACCTGGGGTAGACCAAGCTGAGAGTCACACTTGGGGTAGACCAAGCTGTGAGGCACACCCGGGGTAGACCAAGCTGTGAGTCACACCTGGGGTAGACCAGGCTGCGAGTCACACCTGGGGTAGTCCGGGGTAGACCAGGCTGTGAGTCACACCTGTGGTAGACCAAGCTGCGAGTCACACCTGGGGTAGACAAGGCTGTGAGTCACACCTGGGGTAGACCAGGCTGCGAGTCACACCTGTGGTAGACCAGGCTGCGAGTCACACCTGAGGTAGACCAAGCTGTGAGTCTCACCTGGGGTAGACCAAGCTGAGAGTCACACTTGGGGTAGACCAAGCTGTGAGTCTCACCTGGGGTAGACCAGGCTGCGAGTCACACCTAGGGAAGACCAGGCTGTGAGTCACTCCTGGGGTGGACCAGGCTGTGAGTCACACCTGGGGTAGACCACGGTAGACGTAGGCCAGGCTGCGAGTCACACCTGCGGTAGACCAGGCTGTGAGTCACAGCCGCGGTAGACCAGGCTGCGAGTCACACCTGTGGTAGACCAGGCTGAGAGTCACACCCGAGGTAGACCAAGCTGTGAGACTCACCTGGGGTGGACCAAGCTGCGAGTCACACCTGGGGTAGACCAGGCTGCGAGTCACACCTGGGGTAGACCAGGCTGCGAGTCACACCTGGGGTAGACCAAGCTGCGAGTCACACCTGGGTAGACCAAGCTGCGAGTTACACCTGGTGTAGACCAGGCTGTGAGTCACACCTGGGGTAGACCATGCTGCAAGTCACACCTGGGGTAGACCATGCTGCAAGTCACACCCGGGGTAGACCAAGCAGTGAGTCACACCTGGGGTAGACCAGGCTGCGAGTCACACCTGGGGTAGTCCAGGCTGTGAGTCACTCCTGGGGTAGACCAGGCTGTGAGTCACACCTGGGGTAGACCAAGCTGTGAGTCACACCTGGGGTAGACCAGGCTGCAAGTCACACCTGGGGTAGAACATGCTGTGAGTCACACCTGGGATAGACCAGACTGCGAGACACACCTGGGGTAGACCATGGTAGACATAGACCAGGCTATGAGTCACACCTGGGGTAGACCAGGCTGCTAGTCACACCTGGGGTAGACCACGGTAGACCTAAACCAAGCTGCGAGTCACACCTGGGGTAGACCAGGCTGCGAGTCACACCTGGGGTAGACCAGGCTGCAAGTCACACCTGTGGTAGACCAGGCTGTGAGTCACTCCTGGGGTAGACCAGGCTGCGAGTCACACCTGGGGTAGACCAGGCTGCGAATCACTCCTGGGGTAGACCAGGCTATGATTCACACCTGGGTAGACCAGACTGCGAGTCACACCTGGGGTAGACCACGGTAGACATAGACAAGGCTATGAGTCACACCTGGGGTAGACCAGGCTGCTAGTCACACCTGGGGTAGACCACGGTAGACCTAGACCAAGCTGCGAGTCACACCTGGGGTAGACTAGGCTGCGAGTCACACCTGGGGTAGACCAGGCTGCAACTCACACCTGTGGTAGACCAGGCTGTGAGTCACTCCTGGGGTAGACCAGGCTGCGAGTCACACCTGGGGTACACCAGGCTGTGAGTCACACCTGGGGTAGATCAGGCTGCGTGTCAGACCTGGGGTAGACCAGGCTGCGAGTCACACCTGGGGTGGACCAAGCTGAGAGTCACACCTGGGGTAGACCAGGCTGTGTGTCACACCTGGGGTAGACCAGGCTGCGAGTCACACCTGGGGTAGACCAGGCTGCGAGTCACACCTGGGGTAGACCAAGTTGCGAGTCACACCTGGGTAGACCAAGCTGCGAGTTACACCTGGTGTAGACCAGGCTGTGAGTCACACCTGGGGTAGACCATGCTGCAAGTCACACCTGGGGTAGACCAAGCTGCGAGTCACACCCGGGGTAGACCAAGCTGTGAGTCACACCTGGGGTAGACCGGGCTGCGAGTCACACCTGGGGTAGTCCGGGGTAGACCAGGCTGTGAGTCACACCTGTGGTAGACCAAGCTGCGAGTCACACCTGGGGTAGACAAGGCTGTGAGTCACACCTGGGGTAGACCAGGCTGCGAGACACACCTGTGGTAGACCAGGCTGCGAGTCACACCCGAGGTAGACCAAGCTGTGAGTCTCACCTGGGGTAGACCAAGCTGAGAGTCACACTTGGGGTAGACCAAGCTGTGAGGCACACCCGGGGTAGACCAAGCTGTGAGTCACACCTGGGGTAGACCAGGCTGCGAGTCACACCTGGGGTAGTCCGGGGTAGACCAGGCTGTGAGTCACACCTGTGGTAGACCAAGCTGCGAGTCACACCTGGGGTAGACAAGGCTGTGAGTCACACCTGGGGTAGACCAGGCTGCGAGTCACACCTGTGGTAGACCAGGCTGCGAGTCACACCTGAGGTAGACCAAGCTGTGAGTCTCACCTGGGGTAGACCAAGCTGAGAGTCACACTTGGGGTAGACCAAGCTGTGAGTCTCACCTGGGGTAGACCAGGCTGCGAGTCACACCTAGGGAAGACCAGGCTGTGAGTCACTCCTGGGGTGGACCAGGCTGTGAGTCACACCTGGGGTAGACCACGGTAGACGTAGGCCAGGCTGCGAGTCACACCTGCGGTAGACCAGGCTGTGAGTCACAGCCGCGGTAGACCAGGCTGCGAGTCACACCTGGGGTAGGCAACGAGTCACACCTGGGTAGGCTGCGAGTCACACCTGGGGTAGTCCAAGCTGCAAGTCACACCTCGGGTAGACCAGGCTGCGAGCCACACCTGGGGTAGACCACAGTAGACCAAGCAGCGAGTCGCTGTGAGTCACACCTGGGGTAGACCAGGCTGCGAGTCACACCTGGGGTAGACCAGGCTGCGAGTCACACCCGGGGTAGACCAAGCTGTGAGTCACACCCGGGGTAGACCAAGCTGTGTGTCACACCTGGGGTAGACCAGGCTGCGAGTCACACCTGGGGTAGTCCAGGCTGTGAGTCACTCCTGGGGTAGACCAGGCTGTGAGTCACACCTGGGGTAGACCAAGCTGTGAGTCACACCTGGGGTAGACCAGGCTGCAGGTCACACCTGGGGTAGAACAGGGTAGACATAGACCAGGCTATGAGTCACACCTGGTGTAGACCAGGCTGTGAGTCACACCTGGGGTAGACCAGGCTGCGAGTCACACCTGGGGTCGACCAGGCTGCGAGTCACACCTGGGGTAGACCAGGCTGCTAGTCACACCTGGGGTAGATCAGGCTGCGTGTCAGACCTGGGGTAGACCAGGCTGTGAGTCACACCTGGGGTAGACCAGGCTGCGAGTCATACCTGGGGTAGACCAGGCTGCGAGTCACACCTGGGGTAGACCAAGCTGCGAGTCACACCTGGTGTAGACCAGGCTGTGAGTCACACCTGGGGTAGACCATGCTGCAAGTCACACCCGGGGTAGACCAAGCTGTGTGTCACACCCGGGGTAGACCAAGCTGTGAGTCACACCGGGGGTAGACCAGGCTGCGAGTCACACCTGGGGTAGACGAGGCTGTGAGTCACACCCAGGGTAGACCAGGCTGTGAGTCACACCTGTGGTAGACCAAGCTGCGAGTCACACCTGGGGTAGACCAGGCTGTGAGTCACACCTGGGGTAGACCATTCTGCGAGTCACACCTGTGGTAGGCCAGGCTGCGAGTCACACCCGAGGTAGACCAAGGTGTGAGTCACACCTGGGGTAGACCAAGCTGAGAGTCACATTTGGGGTAGACCAAGCTGTGAGTCTCACCTGGGGTAGACCAGGCTGCGAGTCACACCTAGGGAAGACCAGGCTGTGAGTCACTCCTGGGGTGGACCAGGCTGCGAGTCAAACCTGGGGTAGACCACGCTAGACCTAGACCAGGCTGCGAGTCACACCTGTGGTAGACCAGGCTGTGAGTCACAGCCGCGGTTGACCAGGCTGCGAGTCACACCTGGGGAAGGCAACGAGTCACACCTGGGTAGGCTGCGAGTCACACCTGGGGTAGTCCAAGCTGCAAGTCACACCTGGGGTAGACCAGGCTGCGAGCCACACCTGGGGTAGACCACAGTAGACCAAGCAGCGAGTCGCTGTGAGTCACACCTGGGGTAGACCAGGCTGCGAGTAAAACCTGGGGTAGACCAAGCTGCGAGTCACGCCTGGGGTAGACCAGGCTGAGAATCACACCTGGGGTAGACCAGGCTGCGAGTCACACCTGTGGTACACCAGGCTGCGAGTCACACCTCGGGTAGACCAGGCTGCAAGTCACACTTGGGGTAGACCAGGCTGCGAGTAACACCTGGGGTAGACCAGGCTTTGAGTCACACCTGAGGCAGACCAGGCTGTGAGTCACACCTGGGGTAGACCAGGCTATGAGTCACACCTGGGGTAGACCAGGCTGCGAGTCAAACCTGGGGTAGACCACGGTAGACCTAGACCAGGCTGCGAGTCACAGCTGCAGTAGACCAGGCTGCGAGTCACACCTGGGGTAGACCAGGCTATGAGTCACACCTGGGGTAGACCAGGCTGCGAGTCACACCTGGGGTACACCAAGCTGCGAGTCACACCTGGGGTACACCAAGCTGCGAGTCACACCTGGGGTAGACCAGGCTGCGAGTCACACCTGGGGTAGATCAGGCTGCATGTCACACCTGGGGTAGACCAGGCTGCGATTCACACCTGGGGTCGACTAGGCTGCAAGTCACACCTGGGGTAGACCAGGCTGTGAGTCACTCCTGGGGTAGACCAGGCTATGATTCACACCTGGGGCAGACCAGGCTGCGAGTCACACCTGGGGTAGACCAGGCTGTGAGTCACTCCTGGGGTAGACCAGGCTGTGAGTCACACCTGGGGTAGACCAAGCTGCGAGTCACACCTAGGGTAGACCAAGCTGCGAGTCACATCTGGGGTAGACCAGGCTGTGAGTCACACCTGGGGTAGACCAGGCTATGATTCACACCTGGGGTAGACCAGGCTGCGAGTCAAACCTGGGGTAGACCAAGCTGTGAGTCACGCCTGGGGTAAACCAGGCTGAGAATCACACCTGGGGTAGACCAGGCTGCGAGTCACACCTGTGGTACACCAGGCTGCGAGTCACACCTCGGGTAGACCAGGCTGCAAGTCACACTTGGGGTAGACCAGGCTGCGAGTAACACCTGGGGTAGACCAAGCTTTGAGTAACACCTAGGGTAGACAAGGCTATGAGTCACACCTCGGGCAGACCAGGCTGTGAGTCACACCTGGGGTAGACCAGGCTATGAGTCACACCTGGGGTAGACCAGGCTGCGAGTCACACCTGGGGTAGACCATGGTAGACCTAGACCAGGCTGCGAGTCACAGCTGCAGTAGACCAGGCTGCGAGTCACACCTGGGGTAGACCAGGCTATGAGTCACTCCTGGGGTGGACCAGTCTGCGAGTCAAACCTGGGGTAGACCACGGTAGACCTAGACCAGGCTGCGAGTCACACCTGCGGTAGACCAGGCTGTGAGTCACAGCCGCGGTAAACCAGGCTGCGAGTCACACCTGGGGTAGGCAATGAGTCACACCTGGGTAGGCTGCGAGTCACACCTGGGGTAGTCCAAGCTGCAAGTCACACATGGGGTAGACCAGGCTGCGAGCCACACCTGGGGTAGACCACAGTAGACCAAGCAGCGAGTCGCTGTGAGTCACACCTGGGGTAGACCAGGCTGCGAGTCAAACATGGGGTAGACCAAGCTGCGAGTCACACCTGGGGTAGACAAGGCTATGAGTCACACCTGGGGCAGACCAGGCTGTGAGTCACACCTGGGGTAGACCAGGCTATGAGTCACAGCCGCGGTAAACCAGGCTGCGAGTCACACCTGGGGTAAGCAACGAGTCACACCTGGGTAGGCTGCGAGTCACACCTGGGGTAGTCCAAGCTGCAAGTCACACATGGGGTAGACCAGGCTGCGAGCCACACCTGGGGTAGACCACAGTAGACCAAGCAGCGAGTCGCTGTGAGTCACACCTGGGGTAGACCAGGCTGCGAGTCAAACCTGGGGTAGACCAAGCTGCGAGTCACGCCTGGGGTAGACCAGGCTGCGAGTCACACCTGTGGTACACCAGGCTGCGAGTCACACTTGGGGTAGACCAGGCTGCGAGTCACATCTGGGGTAGACCAGGCTTTGAGTCACACCTGGGGTAGACAAGGCTATGAGTCACACCTGGGGCAGACCAGGCTGTGAGTCACACCTGGGGTAGACCAGGCTATGAGTCACACCTGGGGTAGACCAGGCTGCGAGTCACACCTGGGGTAGACCACGGTAGACCTAGACCAGGCTGCGAGTCACAGCTGCAGGAGACCAGGCTGCGAGTCACACCTAGGGTAGACCAGGCTATGAGTCACACCTGGGGTAGACCAGGCTGCGAGTCACACCTGGGGTACACCAAGCTGCGAGTCACACCTGGGGTAGACCAGGCTGCGAGTCACACCTGGGGTAGATCAGGCTGCATGTCACACCTGGGGTAGACCAGGCTATGATTCACACCTGGGGTCGACTAGGCTGCAAGTCACACCTGGGGTAGACCAGGCTGTGAGTCACTCCTGGGGTAGACCAGGCTATGATTCACACCTGGGGTAGACCAGGCTGCGAGTCACACCTGGGGTAGACCAGGCTGTGAGTCACTCCTGGGGTAGACCAGGCTGTGAGTCACACCTGGGGTAGACCAAGCTGCGAGTCACACCTAGGGTAGACCAAGCTGCGAGTCACATCTGGGGTAGACCAGGCTGTGAGTCACACCTGGGGTAGACCAGGCTATGATTCACACCTGGGGTAGACCAGGCTGTGAGTCAAACCTGGGGTAGACCAAGCTGCGAGTCACGCCTGGGGTAAACCAGGCTGAGAATCACACCTGGGGTAGACCAGGCTGCGAGTCACACCTGTGGTACACCAGGCTGCGAGTCACACCTCGGGTAGACCAGGCTGCAAGTCACATTTGGGGTAGACAAGGCTGCGAGTAACACCTGGGGTAGACCAAGCTTTGAGTAACACCTGGGGTAGACAAGGCTATGAGTCACACCTCGGGAAGACCAGGCTGTGAGTCACACCTGGGGTAGACCAGGCTATGAGTCACACCTGGGGTAGACCAGGCTGCGAGTCACACCTGGGGTAGACCAGGCTGTGAGTCACTCCTGGGGTAGACCAGGCTATGATTCACACCTGGGGTAGACCAGGCTGGGAGTCACACCTGGGGTAGACCAGGCTGTGAGTCACTCCTGGGGTAGACCAGGCTGTGAGTCACACCTGGGGTAGACCAAGCTGCGAGTCACACCTAGGGTATACCAAGCTGCGAGTCACATCTGGGCTAGACCAGGCTGTAAGTCACACCTGGGATAGACCAAGCTCCGAGTAACACCTGGGGTAGACCAGGCTTTGAGTCACACCTGGGGCAGACCATCCTGTGAGTCACAACTGGGGTAGACCAGGCTATGAGTCACACCTGGGGTAGACCAGGCTGTCAGTCACACCTGGCGTAGACCACGGTAGACCTAGACCAGGCTGCGAGTCACAGCTGCAGTAGACCAGGCTGCGAGTCACACCTGGGGTGAACCAGGCTATGAGTCACACCTGGGGTAGACCAGGCTATGATTCACACCTGGGGTCGACCAGGCTGCGAGTCACACCTGGGGTAGACCAGGATGTGAGTCACTAACGGGGTAGACCAGGCTATGATTCACATCTGGGTAGACCAGGCTGCGAGTCACACCTGGGGTAGACCAGGCTGTGATACACTCCTGGGCTAGACCAGGCTGTGAGTCACACCTGGGGTAGACCAAGCTGCGAGTCACACCTGGGGTAGACCAAGCGGCGAGTCACACCTGGGGTAGACCAGGCTGTGAGTCGCACCTGGGGTAGACCAAGCTGCGAGTCACACCTGGGGTAGACCATGCTGCGAGTAACACCTGGGGTAGACCAGGCTTTGAGTCACACCTGGGTTAAATCAGGCTGTGAGTCAAACCTGGGGTAGACCAGGCTATGATTTACAACTGGGATCGACCAGGCTATGAGTCACACCTGGGGTAGACCAGGCTGTGCGTCACTCCTGGGGTAGACCAGGCTATGATTCACACATGGGTAGACAAGGCTGCGAGTCACACCTGGGGTAGACCAGGATGTGAGTCACTCCTGAGGTAGACCAGGCTGTGAGTCACACCTGGGGTAGACCAAGCTGCGAGTCACACCTGGGGTAGACCAAGCTGCGAGTCACACCTGGGGTAGACCAGGCTGTGAGTCACATCTGGGGTAGACCAAGCTGCGAGTCACACCTGGGGCAGACCAAGCTGCGAGTAACACCTGGGGTAGACCAGGCTTTGAGTCACACGTGAGGTAGACCAGGCTATGAGTCACACCTGGGGCAGACCAGGCTGTGAGTCACACCTGGGGCAGACCAGGCTATGAGTCACACCTGGGGTAGACAAGGCTGCGAGTCACACTTGGGGTAGACCACGGTAGACCTAGACCAGGCTGCGAGTCACAGCTGCAGTAGACCAGGCTAAGAGTCACACCTGGGATAGACCAGGCTCTGAGTCACACCTGGGTAGACCAGGCTGCGAGTCACACCTGGGGTACACCACAGTAGACCTAGACCAGGCTGCGAGTCACAGCTGCAGTAGACCAGGCTGCGAGTCACACCTGGGTAGACCAGGCTATGAGTCACACCTGAGGTAGACCAGGCTATGATTCACACCTGGGGTCGACCAGGCTGCGAGTCACACCTGGGGTAGACCAAGCTGCAAGTCACACCTGGGGTAGACCAGGCTGTGAGTCACACCTGGGGTAGACCAAGCTGTGAGTCACACCTGGGGTAGACCAAGCTGCGAGTCACACCTGGGGTAGACCAGGCTGCGAGTCACACCTGGGTTAAATCAGGCTGCGAGTCACACCTGGGTAGACCAGGCTGCGAGTCACACCTGGGGTAGACCACAGTAGACCTAGACCAGGCTGCGAGTCACAGCTGCAGTAGACCAGGCTGCGAGTCACACCTGGGTAGACCAGGCTATGAGTCACACCTGAGGTAGACCAGGCTATGATTCACACCTGGGGTCGACCAGGCTGCGAATCACACCTGGGGTAGACCAGGCTGCAAGTCACTCCTGGGGTAGACCAGGCTTTGAGGAACACCAGGGGTAGACCAAGTTGTGAGTCACACCTGGGGTAGACCAAGCTGCAAGTCACACCTGGGGTAGACCAGGCTGTGAGTCACACCTGGGGTAGACCAAGCTGCGAGTAACACCTGGGGTAGACCAGGCTTCGAGTCACACCCGGGGTAGACCAAGCTGCGAGTCACACCTGGGGTCGACCAGGCTGCGAGTCACACCTGGGGTAGACCAGGCAGTGAGTCACTTCTGGGGTAGACCAGGCTATGATTCACACCTGGGTAGACCAGGCTGCGAGTCACACCTGGAGTAGACCAGGCTGTCAGTCACTCCTGGGGTAGACCAGGCTGTGAGTCACACCTGGGGTAGACCAAGCTGCAAGTCACACCTGGGGTAGACCAGGCTGTGAGTCACTCCTGGGGTAGACCAGGCTATGATTCACACCTGGGGTAGACCAGGCTGGGAGTCACACCTGGGGTAGACCAGGCTGTGAGTCACTCCTGGGGTAGACCAGGCTGTGAGTCACACCTGGGGTAGACCAAGCTGCGAGTCACACCTAGGGTAGACCAAGCTGCGAGTCACATCTGGGCTAGACCAGGCTGTAAGTCACACCTGGGATAGACCAAGCTGCGAGTAACAACTGGGGTAGACCAGGCTTTGAGTCACACCTGGGGCAGACCATCCTGTGAGTCACACCTGGGGTAGACCAGGCTGCGAGTCACACCTGGGGTAGACCAGGCTGCGAGTCACACCTGGGTTAAATCAGGCTGCGAGTCACACCTGGGTAGACCAGGCTGCGAGTCACACCTGGGGTAGACCACAGTAGACCTAGACCAGGCTGCGAGTCACAGCTGCAGTAGACCAGGCTGCGAGTCACACCTGGGTAGACCAGGCTATGAGTCACACCTGAGGTAGACCAGGCTATGATTCACACCTGGGGTCGACCAGGCTGCGAATCACACCTGGGGTAGACCAGGCTGCAAGTCACTCCTGGGGTAGACCAGGCTTTGAGGCACACCTGGGGTAGACCAAGTTGTGAGTCACACCTGGAGTAGACCAAGCTGCAAGTCACACCTGGGGTAGACCAGGCTGTGAGTCACACCTGGGGTAGACCAAGCTGCGAGTAACACCTGGGGTAGACCAGGCTTCGAGTCACACCCGGGGTAGACCAAGCTGCGAGTCACACCTGGGGTCGACCAGGCTGCGAGTCACACCTGGGGTAGACCAGGCGGTGAGTCACTCCTGGGGTAGACCAGGCTATGATTCACACCTGGGTAGACCAGGCTGCGAGACACACCTGGAGTAGACCAGACTGTCAGTCACTCCTGGGGTAGACCAGGCTGTGAGTCACACCTGGGGTAGACCAAGCTGCAAGTCACACCTGGGGTAGACCAGGCTGTGAGTCACTCCTGGGGTAGACCAGGCTATGATTCACACCTGGGGTAGACCAGGCTGGGAGTCACACCTGGGGTAGACCAGGCTGTGAGTCACTCCTGGGGTAGACCAGGCTGTGAGTCACACCTGGGGTAGACCAAGCTGCGAGTCACACCTAGGGTAGACCAAGCTGCGAGTCACATCTGGGCTAGACCAGGCTGTAAGTCACACCTGGGATAGACCAAGCTGCGAGTAACACCTGGGGTAGACCAGGCTTTGAGTCACACCTGGGGCAGACCATCCTGTGAGTCACACCTGGGGTAGACCAGGCTATGAGTCACACCTGGGGTAGACCAGGCTGTCAGTCACACCTGGCGTAGACCACGGTAGACCTAGACCAGGCTGCGAGTCACAGCTGCAGTAGACCAGGCTGCGAGTCACACCTGGGGTGAACCAGGCTATGAGTCACACCTGGGGTAGACCAGGCTATGATTCACACCTGGGGTCGACCAGGCTGCGAGTCACACCTGGGGTAGACCAGGATGTGAGTCACTCCCGGGGTAGACCAGCCTATGATTCACATCTGGGTAGACCAGGCTGCGAGTCACACCTGGGGTAGACCAGGCTGTGATTCACTCCTGGGGTAGACCAGGCTGTGAGTCACACCTGGGGTAGACCAAGCTGCGAGTCACACCTGGGGTAGACCAAGCGGCGAGTCACACCTGGGGTAGACCAGGCTGTGAGTCGCACCTGGGGTAGACCAAGCTGCGAGTCACACCTGGGGTAGACCAAGCTGCGAGTAACACCTGGGGTAGACCAGGCTTTGAGTCACACCTGGGTTAAATCAGGCTGTGAGTCAAACCTGGGGTAGACCAGGCTATGATTTACAACTGGGATCGACCAGGCTATGAGTCACACCTGGGGTAGACCAGGCTGTGCGTCACTCCTGGGGTAGACCAGGCTATGATTCACACATGGGTAGACAAGACTGCGAGTCACACCTGGGGTAGACCAGGATGTGAGTCACTCCTGAGGTAGACCAGGCTGTGAGTCACACCTGGGGTAGACCAAGCTGCGAGTCACACCTGGGGTAGACCAAGCTGCGAGTCACACCTGGGGTAGACCAGGCTGTGAGTCACATCTGGGGTAGACCAAGCTGCGAGTCACACCTGGGGCAGACCAAGCTGCGAGTAACACCTGGGGTAGACCAGGCTTTGAGTCACACGTGAGGTAGACCAGGCTATGAGTCACACCTGGGGCAGACCAGGCTGTGAGTCACACCTGGGGCAGACCAGGCTATGAGTCACACCTGGGGTAGACAAGGCTGCGAGTCACACTTGGGGTAGACCACGGTAGACCTAGACCAGGCTGCGAGTCACAGCTGCAGTAGACCAGGCTAAGAGTCACACCTGGGATAGACCAGGCTCTGAGTCACACCTGGGTAGACCAGGCTGCGAGTCACACCTGGGGTAGACCACAGTAGACCTAGACCAGGCTGCGAGTCACAGCTGCAGTAGACCAGGCTGCGAGTCAGACCTGGGTAGACCAGGCTATGAGTCACACCTGAGGTAGACCAGGCTATGATTCACACCTGGGGTCGACCAGGCTGCGAGTCACACCTGGGGTAGACCAAGCTGCAAGTCACACCTGGGGTAGACCAGGCTGTGAGTCACACCTGGGGTAGACCAAGCTGTGAGTCACACCTGCGGTAGACCAAGCTGCGAGTCACACCTGGGGTAGACCAGGCTGCGAGTCACACCTGGGTTAAATCAGGCTGCGAGTCACACCTGGGTAGACCAGGCTGCGAGTCACACCTGGGGTAGACCACAGTAGACCTAGACCAGGCTGCGAGTCACAGCTGCAGTAGACCAGGCTGCGAGTCACACCTGGGTAGACCAGGCTATGAGTCACACCTGAGGTAGACCAGGCTATGATTCACACCTGGGGTCGACCAGGCTGCGAATCACACCTGGGGTAGACCAGGCTGCAAGTCACTCCTGGGGTAGACCAGGCTTTGAGGCACACCTGGGGTAGACCAAGTTGTGAGTCACACCTGGGGTAGACCAAGCTGCAAGTCACACCTGGGGTAGACCAGGCTGTGAGTCACACCTGGGGTAGACCAAGCTGCGAGTAACACCTGGGGTAGACCAGGCTTCGAGTCACACCCGGGGTAGACCAAGCTGCGAGTCACACCTGGGGTCGACCAGGCTGCGAGTCACACCTGGGGTAGACCAGGCGGTGAGTCACTCCTGGGGTAGACCAGGCTATGATTCACACCTGGGTAGACCAGGCTGCGAGTCACACCTGGAGTAGACCAGGCTGTCAGTCACTCCTGGGGTAGACCAGGCTGTGAGTCACACCTGGGGTAGACCAAGCTGCAAGTCACACCTGGGGTAGACCAGGCTGTGAGTCACTCCTGGGGTAGACCAGGCTATGATTCACACCTGGGGTAGACCAGGCTGGGAGTCACACCTGGGGTAGACCAGGCTGTGAGTCACTCCTGGGGTAGACCAGGCTGTGAGTCACACCTGGGGTAGACCAAGCTGCGAGTCACACCTAGGGTAGACCAATCTGCGAGTCACATCTGGGCTAGACCAGTCTGTAAGTCACACCTGGGATAGACCAAGCTGCGAGTAACACCTGGGGTAGACCGGGCTTTGAGTCACACCTGGGGCAGACCATCCTGTGAGTCACACCTGGGGTAGACCAGGCTATGAGTCACACCTGGGGTAGACCAGGCTGTCAGTCACACCTGGCGTAGACCACGGTAGACCTAGACCAGGCTGCGGCGAGTCACAGCTGCAGTAGACCAGGCTGCGAGTCACACCTGGGGTGAACCAGGCTATGAGTCACACCTGGGGTAGACCAGGCTATGATTCACACCTGGGGTCGACCAGGCTGCGAGTCACACCTGGGGTAGACCAGGATGTGAGTCACTCCCGGAGTAGACCAGCCTATGATTCACATCTGGGTAGACCAGGCTGCGAGTCACACCTGGGGTAGACCAGGCTGTGATTCACTCCTGGGGTAGACCAGGCTGTGAGTCACACCTGGGGTAGACCAAGCTGCGAGTCACACCTGGGGTAGACCAAGCGGCGAGTCACACCTGGGGTAGACCAAGCGGCGAGTCGCACCTGGGGTAGACCAAGCTGCGAGTCACACCTGGGGTAGACCAAGCTGCGAGTAACACCTGGGGTAGACCAGGCTTTGAGTCACACCTGGGTTTAATCAGGCTGTGAGTCAAACCTGGGGTAGACCAGGCTATGATTTACAACTGGGATCGACCAGGCTATGAGTCACACCTGGGGTAGACCAGGCTGTGCGTCACTCCTGGGGTAGACCAGGCTATGATTCACACATGGGTAGACAAGGCTGCGAGTCACACCTGGGGTAGACCAGGATGTGAGTCACTCCTGAGGTAGACCAGGCTGTGAGTCACACCTGGGGTAGACCAAGCTGCGAGTCACACCTGGGGTAGACCAAGCTGCGAGTCACACCGGGGTACACCAGGCTGTGAGTCACATCTGGGGTAGACCAAGCTGCGAGTCACACCTGGGGCAGACCAAGCTGCGAGTAACACCTGGGGTAGACCAGGCTTTGAGTCACACGTGAGGTAGACCAGGCTATGAGTCACACCTGGGGCAGACCAGGCTGTGAGTCACACCTGGGGCAGACCAGGCTATGAGTCACACCTGGGGCAGACAAGGCTGCGAGTCACACTTGGGGTAGACCACGGTAGACCTAGACCAGGCTGCGAGTCACAGCTGCAGTAGACCAGGCTAAGAGTCACACCTGGGATAGACCAGGCTCTGAGTCACACCTGGGTAGACCAGGCTGCGAGTCACACCTGGGGTAGACCACAGTAGACCTAGACCAGGCTGCGAGTCACAGCTGCAGTAGACCAGGCTGCGAGTCAGACCTGGGTAGACCAGGCTATGAGTCACACCTGAGGTAGACCAGGCTATGATTCACACCTGGGGTCGACCAGGCTGCGAGTCACACCTGGGGTAGACCAAGCTGCAAGTCACACCTGGGGTAGACCAGGCTGTGAGTCACACCTGGGGTAGACCAAGCTGTGAGTCACACCTGGGGTAGACCAAGCTGCGAGTCACACCTGGGGTAGACCAGGCTGCGAGTCACACCTGGGTTAAATCAGGCTGCGAGTCACACCTGGGTAGACCAGGCTGCGAGTCACACCTGGGGTAGACCACAGTAGACCTAGACCAGGCTGCGAGTCACAGCTGCAGTAGACCAGGCTGCGAGTCACACCTGGGTAGACCAGGCTATGAGTCACACCTGAGGTAGACCAGGCTATGATTCACACCTGGGGTCGACCAGGCTGCGAATCACACCTGGGGTAGACCAGGCTGCAAGTCACTCCTGGGGTAGACCAGGCTTTGAGGCACACCTGGGGTAGACCAAGTTGTGAGTCACACCTGGGGTAGACCAAGCTGCAAGTCACACCTGGGGTAGACCAGGCTGTGAGTCACACCTGGGGTAGACCAAGCTGCGAGTAACACCTGGGGTAGACCAGGCTTCGAGTCACACCCGGGGTAGACCAAGCTGCGAGTCACACCTGGGGTCGACCAGGCTGCGAGTCACACCTGGGGTAGACCAGGCGGTGAGTCACTCCTGGGGTAGACCAGGCTATGATTCACACCTGGGTAGACCAGGCTGCGAGTCACACCTGGAGTAGACCAGGCTGTCAGTCACTCCTGGGGTAGACCAGGCTGTGAGTCACACCTGGGGTAGACCAAGCTACAAGTCACACCTGGGGTAGACCAGGCTGTGAGTCACTCCTGGGGTAGACCAGGCTATGATTCACACCTGGGGTAGACCAGGCTGGGAGTCACACCTGGGGTAGACCAGGCTGTGAGTCACTCCTGGGGTAGACCAGGCTGTGAGTCACACCTGGGGTAGACCAAGCTGCGAGTCACACCTAGGGTAGACCAATATGCGAGTCACACCTGGGATAGACCAAGCTGCGAGTAACACCTGGGGCAGACCAGGCTTTGAGTCACACCTGGGGCAGACCATCCTGTGAGTCACACCTGGGGTAGACCAGGCTATGAGTCACACCTGGGGTAGACCAGGCTGTCAGTCACACCTGGCGTAGACCACGGTAGACCTAGACCAGGCTGGGAGTCACAGCTGCAGTAGACCAGGCTGCGAGTCACACCTGGGGTGAACCAGGCTATGAGTCACACCTGGGGTAGACCAGGCTATGATTCACACCTGGGGTCGACCAGGCTGCGAGTCACACCTGGGGTAGACCAGGATGTGAGTCACTCCCGGGGTAGACCAGCCTATGATTCACATCTGGGTAGACCAGGCTGCGAGTCACACCTGGGGTAGACCAGGCTGTGATTCATACCTGGGGTAGACCAGGCTGTGAGTCACACCTGGGGTAGACCAAGCTGCGAGTCACACCTGGGGTAGACCAAGCGGCGAGTCACACCTGGGGTAGACCAGGCTGTGAGTCGCACCTGGGGTAGACCAAGCTGCGAGTCACACCTGGGGTAGACCAAGCTGCGAGTAACACCTGGGGTAGACCAGGCTTTGAGTCACACCTGGGTTAAATCAGGCTGTGAGTCAAACCTGGGGTAGACCAGGCTGTGATTTACAACTGGGATCGACCAGGCTATGAGTCACACCTGGGGTAGACCAGGCTGTGCGTCACTCCTGGGGTAGACCAGGCTATGATTCACATATGGGTAGACAAGGCTGCGAGTCACACCTGGGGTAGACCATGATGTGAGTCACTCCTGAGGTAGTACAGGCTGTGAGTCACACCTTGGTTAGACCAAGCTGCGAGTCACACCTGGGGTAGACCAAGCTGCGAGTCACACCTGGGGTAGACCAGGCTGTGAGTCACATCTGGGGTAGACCAAGCTGCGAGTCACACCTGGGGCAGACCAAGCTGCGAGTAACACCTGGGGTAGACCAGGCTTTGAGTCACACGTGAGGTAGACCAGGCTATGAGTCACACCTGGGGCAGACCAGGCTGTGAGTCACACCTGGGGCAGACCAGGCTATGAGTCACACCTGGGGTAGACAAGGCTGCGAGTCACACTTGGGGTAGACCACGGTATACCTAGACCAGGCTGCGAGTCACAGCTGCAGTAGACCAGGCTAAGAGTCACACCTGGGATAGACCAGGCTCTGAGTCACACCTGGGTAGACCAGGCTGCGAGTTCCACCTGGGGTAGACCACAGTAGACCTAGACCAGGCTGCGAGTCACAGCTGCAGTAGACCAGGCTGCGAGTCAGACCTGGGTAGACCAGGCTATGAGTCACACCTGAGGTAGACCAGGCTATGATTCACACCTGGGGTCGACCAGGCTGCGAGTCACACCTGGGGTAGACCAAGCTGCAAGTCACACCTGGGGTAGACCAGGCTGTGAGTCACACCTGGGGTAGACCAAGCTGTGAGTCACACCTGGGGTAGACCAAGCTGCGAGTCACACCTGGGGTAGACCAGGCTGCGAGTCACACCTGGGTTAAATCAGGCTGCGAGTCACACCTGGGTAGACCAGGCTGCAAGTCACACCTGGGGTAGACCACAGTATACCTAGACCAGGCTGCGAGTCACAGCTGCAGTAGACCAGGCTGTGAGTCACACCTGCGTAGACCAGGCTATGAGTCACACCTGAGGTAGACCAGGCTATGATTCACACCTGGGGTCGACCAGGCTGCGAATCACACCTGGGGTAGACCAGGCTGCAAGTCACTCCTGGGGTAGACCAGGCTTTGAGGCACACCTGGGGTAGACCAAGTTGTGAGTCACACCTGCGGTAGACCAAGCTGCAAGTCACACCTGGGGTAGACCAGGCTGTGAGTCACACCTGGGGTAGACCAAGCTGTGAGTCACACCTGGGGTAGACCAAGCTGCAAGTAACACCTGGGGTAGACCAGGCTTCGAGTCACACCCGGGGTAGACCAAGCTGCGAGTCACACCTGGGGTAGACCAGGCTGCGAGTCACACCTGGGTTAAATCAGGCTGCGAGTCACACCTGGGGTAGACCAGGCTATGATTCACACCTGGGGTCGACCAGGCTACGAGTCACACCTGGGGTAGACCAGGCTGTGAGTCACTCCTGGGGTAGACCAGGCTATGATTCACACCTGGGTAGACAAGGCTGCGAGTCACACCTGGGGTAGACCAGGCTGTGAGTCACTCCTGGGGTAGACCAGGCTGTGAGTCACACCTGGGGTAGACCAAGCTCCGAGTCACACCTGGGGTAGACCAAGCTGCGAGTCACACCTGGGGTAGACCAAGCTGCGAGTCACACCTGGGGTAGACCAAGCTGCGAGTCACACCTGGGGTAGACCAAGCTGCGAGTCACACCTGGGGTAGACCAGGCTGCGAGTCACACCTGGGTTAAATCAGGCTGCGAGTCACACCTGGGGTAGACCAGGCTATGATTCACACCTGGGGTCGACCAGGCTACGAGTCACACCTGGGGTAGACCAGGCTGTGAGTCACTCCTGGGGTAGACCAGCCTATGATTCACATCTGGGTAGACCAGGCTGCGAGTCACACCTGGGGTAGACCAGGCTGTGATTCACTCCTGGGGTAGACCAGGCTGTGAGTCACACCTGGGGTAGACCAAGCTGCGAGTCACACCTGGGGTAGACCAAGCGACGAGTCACACCTGGGGTAGACCAGGCTGTGAGTCGCACCTGGGGTAGACCAAGCTGCGAGTCACACCTGGGGTAGACCAAGCTGCGAGTAACACCTGGGGTAGACCAGGCTTTGAGTCACACCTGGGTTAAATCAGGCTGTGAGTCAAACCTGGGGTAGACCAGGCTATGATTTACAACTGGGATCGACCAGGCTATGAGTCACACCTGGGGTAGACCAGGCTGTGCGTCACTCCTGGGGTAGACCAGGCTATGATTCACATATGGGTAGACAAGGCTGCGAGTCACACCTGGGGTAGACCATGATGTGAGTCACTCCTGAGGTAGTACAGGCTGTGAGTCACACCTTGGTTAGACCAAGCTGCGAGTCACACCTGGGGTAGACCAAGCTGCGAGTCACACCTGGGGTAGACCAGGCTGTGAGTCACATCTGGGGTAGACCAAGCTGCGAGTCACACCTGGGGCAGACCAAGCTGCGAGTAACACCTGGGGTAGACCAGGCTTTGAGTCACACGTGAGGTAGACCAGGCTATGAGTCACACCTGGGGCAGACCAGGCTGTGAGTCACACCTGGGGCAGACCAGGCTATGAGTCACACCTGGGGTAGACAAGGCTGCGAGTCACACTTGGGGTAGACCACGGTATACCTAGACCAGGCTGCGAGTCACAGCTGCAGTAGACCAGGCTAAGAGTCACACCTGGGATAGACCAGGCTCTGAGTCACACCTGGGTAGACCAGGCTGCGAGTCACACCTGGGGTAGACCACAGTAGACCTAGACCAGGCTGCGAGTCACAGCTGCAGTAGACCAGGCTGCGAGTCAGACCTGGGTAGACCAGGCTATGAGTCACACCTGAGGTAGACCAGGCTATGATTCACACCTGGGGTCGACCAGGCTGCGAGTCACACCTGGGGTAGACCAAGCTGCAAGTCACACCTGGGGTAGACCAGGCTATGAGTCACACCTGGGGTAGACCAAGCTGTGAGTCACACCTGGGGTAGACCAAGCTGCGAGTCACACCTGGGGTAGACCAGGCTGCGAGTCACACCTGGGTTAAATCAGGCTGCGAGTCACACCTGGGTAGACCAGGCTGCAAGTCACACCTGGGGTAGACCACAGTAGACCTAGACCAGGCTGCGAGTCACAGCTGCAGTAGACCAGGCTGTGAGTCACACCTGCGTAGACCAGGCTATGAGTCACACCTGAGGTAGACCAGGCTATGATTCACACCTGGGGTCGACCAGGCTGCGAATCACACCTGGGGTAGACCAGGCTGCAAGTCACTCCTCGGGTAGACCAGGCTTTGAGGCACACCTGGGGTAGACCAAGTTGTGAGTCACACCTGCGGTAGACCAAGCTGCAAGTCACACCTGGGGTAGACCAGGCTGTGAGTCACACCTGGGGTAGACCAAGCTGTGAGTCACACCTGGGGTAGACCAAGCTGCGAGTAACACCTGGGGTAGACCAGGCTTCGAGTCACACCCGGGGTAGACCAAGCTGCGAGTCACACCTGGGGTAGACCAGGCTGCGAGTCACACCTGGGTTAAATCAGGCTGCGAGTCACACCTGGGGTAGACCAGGCTATGATTCACACCTGGGGTCGACCAGGCTGCGAGTCACACCTGGGGTAGACCAGGATGTGAGTCACTAACGGGGTAGACCAGGCTATGATTCACATCTGGGTAGACCAGGCTGCGAGTCACACCTGGGGTAGACCAGGCTGTGATACACTCCTGGGCTAGACCAGGCTGTGAGTCACACCTGGGGTAGACCAAGCTGCGAGTCACACCTGGGGTAGACCAAGCGGCGAGTCACACCTGGGGTAGACCAGGCTGTGAGTCGCACCTGGGGTAGACCAAGCTGCGAGTCACACCTGGGGTAGACCATGCTGCGAGTAACACCTGGGGTAGACCAGGCTTTGAGTCACACCTGGGTTAAATCAGGCTGTGAGTCAAACCTGGGGTAGACCAGGCTATGATTTACAACTGGGATCGACCAGGCTATGAGTCACACCTGGGGTAGACCAGGCTGTGCGTCACTCCTGGGGTAGACCAGGCTATGATTCACACATGGGTAGACAAGGCTGCGAGTCACACCTGGGGTAGACCAGGATGTGAGTCACTCCTGAGGTAGACCAGGCTGTGAGTCACACCTGGGGTAGACCAAGCTGCGAGTCACACCTGGGGTAGACCAAGCTGCGAGTCACACCTGGGGTAGACCAGGCTGTGAGTCACATCTGGGGTAGACCAAGCTGCGAGTCACACCTGGGGCAGACCAAGCTGCGAGTAACACCTGGGGTAGACCAGGCTTTGAGTCACACGTGAGGTAGACCAGGCTATGAGTCACACCTGGGGCAGACCAGGCTGTGAGTCACACCTGGGGCAGACCAGGCTATGAGTCACACCTGGGGTAGACAAGGCTGCGAGTCACACTTGGGGTAGACCACGGTAGACCTAGACCAGGCTGCGAGTCACAGCTGCAGTAGACCAGGCTAAGAGTCACACCTGGGATAGACCAGGCTCTGAGTCACACCTGGGTAGACCAGGCTGCGAGTCACACCTGGGGTACACCACAGTAGACCTAGACCAGGCTGCGAGTCACAGCTGCAGTAGACCAGGCTGCGAGTCACACCTGGGTAGACCAGGCTATGAGTCACACCTGAGGTAGACCAGGCTATGATTCACACCTGGGGTCGACCAGGCTGCGAGTCACACCTGGGGTAGACCAAGCTGCAAGTCACACCTGGGGTAGACCAGGCTGTGAGTCACACCTGGGGTAGACCAAGCTGTGAGTCACACCTGGGGTAGACCAAGCTGCGAGTCACACCTGGGGTAGACCAGGCTGCGAGTCACACCTGGGTTAAATCAGGCTGCGAGTCACACCTGGGTAGACCAGGCTGCGAGTCACACCTGAGGTAGACCAGGCTATGATTCACACCTGGGGTCGACCAGGCTGCGAATCACACCTGGGGTAGACCAGGCTGCAAGTCACTCCTGGGGTAGACCAGGCTTTGAGGAACACCAGGGGTAGACCAAGTTGTGAGTCACACCTGGGGTAGACCAAGCTGCAAGTCACACCTGGGGTAGACCAGGCTGTGAGTCACACCTGGGGTAGACCAAGCTGCGAGTAACACCTGGGGTAGACCAGGCTTCGAGTCACACCCGGGGTAGACCAAGCTGCGAGTCACACCTGGGGTCGACCAGGCTGCGAGTCACACCTGGGGTAGACCAGGCAGTGAGTCACTCCTGGGGTAGACCAGGCTATGATTCACACCTGGGTAGACCAGGCTGCGAGTCACACCTGGAGTAGACCAGGCTGTCAGTCACTCCTGGGGTAGACCAGGCTGTGAGTCACACCTGGGGTAGACCAAGCTGCAAGTCACACCTGGGGTAGACCAGGCTGTGAGTCACTCCTGGGGTAGACCAGGCTATGATTCACACCTGGGGTAGACCAGGCTGGGAGTCACACCTGGGGTAGACCAGGCTGTGAGTCACTCCTGGGGTAGACCAGGCTGTGAGTCACACCTGGGGTAGACCAAGCTGCGAGTCACACCTAGGGTAGACCAAGCTGCGAGTCACATCTGGGCTAGACCAGGCTGTAAGTCACACCTGGGATAGACCAAGCTGCGAGTAACAACTGGGGTAGACCAGGCTTTGAGTCACACCTGGGGCAGACCATCCTGTGAGTCACACCTGGGGTAGACCAGGCTGCGAGTCACACCTGGGGTAGACCAGGCTGCGAGTCACACCTGGGTTAAATCAGGCTGCGAGTCACACCTGGGTAGACCAGGCTGCGAGTCACACCTGGGGTAGACCACAGTAGACCTAGACCAGGCTGCGAGTCACAGCTGCAGTAGACCAGGCTGCGAGTCACACCTGGGTAGACCAGGCTATGAGTCACACCTGAGGTAGACCAGGCTATGATTCACACCTGGGGTCGACCAGGCTGCGAATCACACCTGGGGTAGACCAGGCTGCAAGTCACTCCTGGGGTAGACCAGGCTATGAGTCACACCTGGGGTAGACCAGGCTGCGAGTCATACCTGGGGTAGACCAGGCTGCGAGTCACACCTGGGGTAGACCAAGCTGCGAGTCACACCTGGTGTAGACCAGGCTGTGAGTCACACCTGGGGTAGACCATGCTGCAAGTCACACCCGGGGTAGACCAAGCTGTGTGTCACACCCGGGGTAGACCAAGCTGTGAGTCACACCGGGGGTAGACCAGGCTGCGAGTCACACCTGGGGTAGACGAGGCTGTGAGTCACACCCAGGGTAGACCAGGCTGTGAGTCACACCTGTGGTAGACCAAGCTGCGAGTCACACCTGGGGTAGACCAGGCTGTGAGTCACACCTGGGGTAGACCATTCTGCGAGTCACACCTGTGGTAGGCCAGGCTGCGAGTCACACCCGAGGTAGACCAAGGTGTGAGTCACACCTGGGGTAGACCAAGCTGAGAGTCACATTTGGGGTAGACCAAGCTGTGAGTCTCACCTGGGGTAGACCAGGCTGCGAGTCACACCTAGGGAAGACCAGGCTGTGAGTCACTCCTGGGGTGGACCAGGCTGCGAGTCAAACCTGGGGTAGACCACGCTAGACCTAGACCAGGCTGCGAGTCACACCTGTGGTAGACCAGGCTGTGAGTCACAGCCGCGGTTGACCAGGCTGCGAGTCACACCTGGGGAAGGCAACGAGTCACACCTGGGTAGGCTGCGAGTCACACCTGGGGTAGTCCAAGCTGCAAGTCACACCTGGGGTAGACCAGGCTGCGAGCCACACCTGGGGTAGACCACAGTAGACCAAGCAGCGAGTCGCTGTGAGTCACACCTGGGGTAGACCAGGCTGCGAGTAAAACCTGGGGTAGACCAAGCTGCGAGTCACGCCTGGGGTAGACCAGGCTGAGAATCACACCTGGGGTAGACCAGGCTGCGAGTCACACCTGTGGTACACCAGGCTGCGAGTCACACCTCGGGTAGACCAGGCTGCAAGTCACACTTGGGGTAGACCAGGCTGCGAGTAACACCTGGGGTAGACCAGGCTTTGAGTCACACCTGAGGCAGACCAGGCTGTGAGTCACACCTGGGGTAGACCAGGCTATGAGTCACACCTGGGGTAGACCAGGCTGCGAGTCAAACCTGGGGTAGACCACGGTAGACCTAGACCAGGCTGCGAGTCACAGCTGCAGTAGACCAGGCTGCGAGTCACACCTGGGGTAGACCAGGCTATGAGTCACACCTGGGGTAGACCAGGCTGCGAGTCACACCTGGGGTACACCAAGCTGCGAGTCACACCTGGGGTACACCAAGCTGCGAGTCACACCTGGGGTAGACCAGGCTGCGAGTCACACCTGGGGTAGATCAGGCTGCATGTCACACCTGGGGTAGACCAGGCTGCGATTCACACCTGGGGTCGACTAGGCTGCAAGTCACACCTGGGGTAGACCAGGCTGTGAGTCACTCCTGGGGTAGACCAGGCTATGATTCACACCTGGGGCAGACCAGGCTGCGAGTCACACCTGGGGTAGACCAGGCTGTGAGTCACTCCTGGGGTAGACCAGGCTGTGAGTCACACCTGGGGTAGACCAAGCTGCGAGTCACACCTAGGGTAGACCAAGCTGCGAGTCACATCTGGGGTAGACCAGGCTGTGAGTCACACCTGGGGTAGACCAGGCTATGATTCACACCTGGGGTAGACCAGGCTGCGAGTCAAACCTGGGGTAGACCAAGCTGTGAGTCACGCCTGGGGTAAACCAGGCTGAGAATCACACCTGGGGTAGACCAGGCTGCGAGTCACACCTGTGGTACACCAGGCTGCGAGTCACACCTCGGGTAGACCAGGCTGCAAGTCACACTTGGGGTAGACCAGGCTGCGAGTAACACCTGGGGTAGACCAAGCTTTGAGTAACACCTAGGGTAGACAAGGCTATGAGTCACACCTCGGGCAGACCAGGCTGTGAGTCACACCTGGGGTAGACCAGGCTATGAGTCACACCTGGGGTAGACCAGGCTGCGAGTCACACCTGGGGTAGACCATGGTAGACCTAGACCAGGCTGCGAGTCACAGCTGCAGTAGACCAGGCTGCGAGTCACACCTGGGGTAGACCAGGCTATGAGTCACTCCTGGGGTGGACCAGTCTGCGAGTCAAACCTGGGGTAGACCACGGTAGACCTAGACCAGGCTGCGAGTCACACCTGCGGTAGACCAGGCTGTGAGTCACAGCCGCGGTAAACCAGGCTGCGAGTCACACCTGGGGTAGGCAATGAGTCACACCTGGGTAGGCTGCGAGTCACACCTGGGGTAGTCCAAGCTGCAAGTCACACATGGGGTAGACCAGGCTGCGAGCCACACCTGGGGTAGACCACAGTAGACCAAGCAGCGAGTCGCTGTGAGTCACACCTGGGGTAGACCAGGCTGCGAGTCAAACATGGGGTAGACCAAGCTGCGAGTCACACCTGGGGTAGACAAGGCTATGAGTCACACCTGGGGCAGACCAGGCTGTGAGTCACACCTGGGGTAGACCAGGCTATGAGTCACAGCCGCGGTAAACCAGGCTGCGAGTCACACCTGGGGTAAGCAACGAGTCACACCTGGGTAGGCTGCGAGTCACACCTGGGGTAGTCCAAGCTGCAAGTCACACATGGGGTAGACCAGGCTGCGAGCCACACCTGGGGTAGACCACAGTAGACCAAGCAGCGAGTCGCTGTGAGTCACACCTGGGGTAGACCAGGCTGCGAGTCAAACCTGGGGTAGACCAAGCTGCGAGTCACGCCTGGGGTAGACCAGGCTGCGAGTCACACCTGTGGTACACCAGGCTGCGAGTCACACTTGGGGTAGACCAGGCTGCGAGTCACATCTGGGGTAGACCAGGCTTTGAGTCACACCTGGGGTAGACAAGGCTATGAGTCACACCTGGGGCAGACCAGGCTGTGAGTCACACCTGGGGTAGACCAGGCTATGAGTCACACCTGGGGTAGACCAGGCTGCGAGTCACACCTGGGGTAGACCACGGTAGACCTAGACCAGGCTGCGAGTCACAGCTGCAGGAGACCAGGCTGCGAGTCACACCTAGGGTAGACCAGGCTATGAGTCACACCTGGGGTAGACCAGGCTGCGAGTCACACCTGGGGTACACCAAGCTGCGAGTCACACCTGGGGTAGACCAGGCTGCGAGTCACACCTGGGGTAGATCAGGCTGCATGTCACACCTGGGGTAGACCAGGCTATGATTCACACCTGGGGTCGACTAGGCTGCAAGTCACACCTGGGGTAGACCAGGCTGTGAGTCACTCCTGGGGTAGACCAGGCTATGATTCACACCTGGGGTAGACCAGGCTGCGAGTCACACCTGGGGTAGACCAGGCTGTGAGTCACTCCTGGGGTAGACCAGGCTGTGAGTCACACCTGGGGTAGACCAAGCTGCGAGTCACACCTAGGGTAGACCAAGCTGCGAGTCACATCTGGGGTAGACCAGGCTGTGAGTCACACCTGGGGTAGACCAGGCTATGATTCACACCTGGGGTAGACCAGGCTGTGAGTCAAACCTGGGGTAGACCAAGCTGCGAGTCACGCCTGGGGTAAACCAGGCTGAGAATCACACCTGGGGTAGACCAGGCAGGCTGCGAGTCACACCTGTGGTACACCAGGCTGCGAGTCACACCTCGGGTAGACCAGGCTGCAAGTCACATTTGGGGTAGACAAGGCTGCGAGTAACACCTGGGGTAGACCAAGCTTTGAGTAACACCTGGGGTAGACAAGGCTATGAGTCACACCTCGGGAAGACCAGGCTGTGAGTCACACCTGGGGTAGACCAGGCTATGAGTCACACCTGGGGTAGACCAGGCTGCGAGTCACACCTGGGGTAGACCAGGCTGTGAGTCACTCCTGGGGTAGACCAGGCTATGATTCACACCTGGGGTAGACCAGGCTGGGAGTCACACCTGGGGTAGACCAGGCTGTGAGTCACTCCTGGGGTAGACCAGGCTGTGAGTCACACCTGGGGTAGACCAAGCTGCGAGTCACACCTAGGGTATACCAAGCTGCGAGTCACATCTGGGCTAGACCAGGCTGTAAGTCACACCTGGGATAGACCAAGCTCCGAGTAACACCTGGGGTAGACCAGGCTTTGAGTCACACCTGGGGCAGACCATCCTGTGAGTCACAACTGGGGTAGACCAGGCTATGAGTCACACCTGGGGTAGACCAGGCTGTCAGTCACACCTGGCGTAGACCACGGTAGACCTAGACCAGGCTGCGAGTCACAGCTGCAGTAGACCAGGCTGCGAGTCACACCTGGGGTGAACCAGGCTATGAGTCACACCTGGGGTAGACCAGGCTATGATTCACACCTGGGGTCGACCAGGCTGCGAGTCACACCTGGGGTAGACCAGGATGTGAGTCACTAACGGGGTAGACCAGGCTATGATTCACATCTGGGTAGACCAGGCTGCGAGTCACACCTGGGGTAGACCAGGCTGTGATACACTCCTGGGCTAGACCAGGCTGTGAGTCACACCTGGGGTAGACCAAGCTGCGAGTCACACCTGGGGTAGACCAAGCGGCGAGTCACACCTGGGGTAGACCAGGCTGTGAGTCGCACCTGGGGTAGACCAAGCTGCGAGTCACACCTGGGGTAGACCATGCTGCGAGTAACACCTGGGGTAGACCAGGCTTTGAGTCACACCTGGGTTAAATCAGGCTGTGAGTCAAACCTGGGGTAGACCAGGCTATGATTTACAACTGGGATCGACCAGGCTATGAGTCACACCTGGGGTAGACCAGGCTGTGCGTCACTCCTGGGGTAGACCAGGCTATGATTCACACATGGGTAGACAAGGCTGCGAGTCACACCTGGGGTAGACCAGGATGTGAGTCACTCCTGAGGTAGACCAGGCTGTGAGTCACACCTGGGGTAGACCAAGCTGCGAGTCACACCTGGGGTAGACCAAGCTGCGAGTCACACCTGGGGTAGACCAGGCTGTGAGTCACATCTGGGGTAGACCAAGCTGCGAGTCACACCTGGGGCAGACCAAGCTGCGAGTAACACCTGGGGTAGACCAGGCTTTGAGTCACACGTGAGGTAGACCAGGCTATGAGTCACACCTGGGGCAGACCAGGCTGTGAGTCACACCTGGGGCAGACCAGGCTATGAGTCACACCTGGGGTAGACAAGGCTGCGAGTCACACTTGGGGTAGACCACGGTAGACCTAGACCAGGCTGCGAGTCACAGCTGCAGTAGACCAGGCTAAGAGTCACACCTGGGATAGACCAGGCTCTGAGTCACACCTGGGTAGACCAGGCTGCGAGTCACACCTGGGGTACACCACAGTAGACCTAGACCAGGCTGCGAGTCACAGCTGCAGTAGACCAGGCTGCGAGTCACACCTGGGTAGACCAGGCTATGAGTCACACCTGAGGTAGACCAGGCTATGATTCACACCTGGGGTCGACCAGGCTGCGAGTCACACCTGGGGTAGACCAAGCTGCAAGTCACACCTGGGGTAGACCAGGCTGTGAGTCACACCTGGGGTAGACCAAGCTGTGAGTCACACCTGGGGTAGACCAAGCTGCGAGTCACACCTGGGGTAGACCAGGCTGCGAGTCACACCTGGGTTAAATCAGGCTGCGAGTCACACCTGGGTAGACCAGGCTGCGAGTCACACCTGGGGTAGACCACAGTAGACCTAGACCAGGCTGCGAGTCACAGCTGCAGTAGACCAGGCTGCGAGTCACACCTGGGTAGACCAGGCTATGAGTCACACCTGAGGTAGACCAGGCTATGATTCACACCTGGGGTCGACCAGGCTGCGAATCACACCTGGGGTAGACCAGGCTGCAAGTCACTCCTGGGGTAGACCAGGCTTTGAGGAACACCAGGGGTAGACCAAGTTGTGAGTCACACCTGGGGTAGACCAAGCTGCAAGTCACACCTGGGGTAGACCAGGCTGTGAGTCACACCTGGGGTAGACCAAGCTGCGAGTAACACCTGGGGTAGACCAGGCTTCGAGTCACACCCGGGGTAGACCAAGCTGCGAGTCACACCTGGGGTCGACCAGGCTGCGAGTCACACCTGGGGTAGACCAGGCAGTGAGTCACTCCTGGGGTAGACCAGGCTATGATTCACACCTGGGTAGACCAGGCTGCGAGTCACACCTGGAGTAGACCAGGCTGTCAGTCACTCCTGGGGTAGACCAGGCTGTGAGTCACACCTGGGGTAGACCAAGCTGCAAGTCACACCTGGGGTAGACCAGGCTGTGAGTCACTCCTGGGGTAGACCAGGCTATGATTCACACCTGGGGTAGACCAGGCTGGGAGTCACACCTGGGGTAGACCAGGCTGTGAGTCACTCCTGGGGTAGACCAGGCTGTGAGTCACACCTGGGGTAGACCAAGCTGCGAGTCACACCTAGGGTAGACCAAGCTGCGAGTCACATCTGGGCTAGACCAGGCTGTAAGTCACACCTGGGATAGACCAAGCTGCGAGTAACAACTGGGGTAGACCAGGCTTTGAGTCACACCTGGGGCAGACCATCCTGTGAGTCACACCTGGGGTAGACCAGGCTGCGAGTCACACCTGGGGTAGACCAGGCTGCGAGTCACACCTGGGTTAAATCAGGCTGCGAGTCACACCTGGGTAGACCAGGCTGCGAGTCACACCTGGGGTAGACCACAGTAGACCTAGACCAGGCTGCGAGTCACAGCTGCAGTAGACCAGGCTGCGAGTCACACCTGGGTAGACCAGGCTATGAGTCACACCTGAGGTAGACCAGGCTATGATTCACACCTGGGGTCGACCAGGCTGCGAATCACACCTGGGGTAGACCAGGCTGCAAGTCACTCCTGGGGTAGACCAGGCTTTGAGGCACACCTGGGGTAGACCAAGTTGTGAGTCACACCTGGAGTAGACCAAGCTGCAAGTCACACCTGGGGTAGACCAGGCTGTGAGTCACACCTGGGGTAGACCAAGCTGCGAGTAACACCTGGGGTAGACCAGGCTTCGAGTCACACCCGGGGTAGACCAAGCTGCGAGTCACACCTGGGGTCGACCAGGCTGCGAG
This sequence comes from Ambystoma mexicanum, assembly GCF_040938575.1. Lineage (NCBI taxonomy): Eukaryota > Metazoa > Chordata > Amphibia > Caudata > Ambystomatidae > Ambystoma > Ambystoma mexicanum. The sequence continues at coordinate 1,531,303,100 of NC_090922.1, forward strand.
TCACACCTGGGGTAGACCAGGCGGTGAGTCACTCCTGGGGTAGACCAGGCTATGATTCACACCTGGGTAGACCAGGCTGCGAGACACACCTGGAGTAGACCAGACTGTCAGTCACTCCTGGGGTAGACCAGGCTGTGAGTCACACCTGGGGTAGACCAAGCTGCAAGTCACACCTGGGGTAGACCAGGCTGTGAGTCACTCCTGGGGTAGACCAGGCTATGATTCACACCTGGGGTAGACCAGGCTGGGAGTCACACCTGGGGTAGACCAGGCTGTGAGTCACTCCTGGGGTAGACCAGGCTGTGAGTCACACCTGGGGTAGACCAAGCTGCGAGTCACACCTAGGGTAGACCAAGCTGCGAGTCACATCTGGGCTAGACCAGGCTGTAAGTCACACCTGGGATAGACCAAGCTGCGAGTAACACCTGGGGTAGACCAGGCTTTGAGTCACACCTGGGGCAGACCATCCTGTGAGTCACACCTGGGGTAGACCAGGCTATGAGTCACACCTGGGGTAGACCAGGCTGTCAGTCACACCTGGCGTAGACCACGGTAGACCTAGACCAGGCTGCGAGTCACAGCTGCAGTAGACCAGGCTGCGAGTCACACCTGGGGTGAACCAGGCTATGAGTCACACCTGGGGTAGACCAGGCTATGATTCACACCTGGGGTCGACCAGGCTGCGAGTCACACCTGGGGTAGACCAGGATGTGAGTCACTCCCGGGGTAGACCAGCCTATGATTCACATCTGGGTAGACCAGGCTGCGAGTCACACCTGGGGTAGACCAGGCTGTGATTCACTCCTGGGGTAGACCAGGCTGTGAGTCACACCTGGGGTAGACCAAGCTGCGAGTCACACCTGGGGTAGACCAAGCGGCGAGTCACACCTGGGGTAGACCAGGCTGTGAGTCGCACCTGGGGTAGACCAAGCTGCGAGTCACACCTGGGGTAGACCAAGCTGCGAGTAACACCTGGGGTAGACCAGGCTTTGAGTCACACCTGGGTTAAATCAGGCTGTGAGTCAAACCTGGGGTAGACCAGGCTATGATTTACAACTGGGATCGACCAGGCTATGAGTCACACCTGGGGTAGACCAGGCTGTGCGTCACTCCTGGGGTAGACCAGGCTATGATTCACACATGGGTAGACAAGACTGCGAGTCACACCTGGGGTAGACCAGGATGTGAGTCACTCCTGAGGTAGACCAGGCTGTGAGTCACACCTGGGGTAGACCAAGCTGCGAGTCACACCTGGGGTAGACCAAGCTGCGAGTCACACCTGGGGTAGACCAGGCTGTGAGTCACATCTGGGGTAGACCAAGCTGCGAGTCACACCTGGGGCAGACCAAGCTGCGAGTAACACCTGGGGTAGACCAGGCTTTGAGTCACACGTGAGGTAGACCAGGCTATGAGTCACACCTGGGGCAGACCAGGCTGTGAGTCACACCTGGGGCAGACCAGGCTATGAGTCACACCTGGGGTAGACAAGGCTGCGAGTCACACTTGGGGTAGACCACGGTAGACCTAGACCAGGCTGCGAGTCACAGCTGCAGTAGACCAGGCTAAGAGTCACACCTGGGATAGACCAGGCTCTGAGTCACACCTGGGTAGACCAGGCTGCGAGTCACACCTGGGGTAGACCACAGTAGACCTAGACCAGGCTGCGAGTCACAGCTGCAGTAGACCAGGCTGCGAGTCAGACCTGGGTAGACCAGGCTATGAGTCACACCTGAGGTAGACCAGGCTATGATTCACACCTGGGGTCGACCAGGCTGCGAGTCACACCTGGGGTAGACCAAGCTGCAAGTCACACCTGGGGTAGACCAGGCTGTGAGTCACACCTGGGGTAGACCAAGCTGTGAGTCACACCTGCGGTAGACCAAGCTGCGAGTCACACCTGGGGTAGACCAGGCTGCGAGTCACACCTGGGTTAAATCAGGCTGCGAGTCACACCTGGGTAGACCAGGCTGCGAGTCACACCTGGGGTAGACCACAGTAGACCTAGACCAGGCTGCGAGTCACAGCTGCAGTAGACCAGGCTGCGAGTCACACCTGGGTAGACCAGGCTATGAGTCACACCTGAGGTAGACCAGGCTATGATTCACACCTGGGGTCGACCAGGCTGCGAATCACACCTGGGGTAGACCAGGCTGCAAGTCACTCCTGGGGTAGACCAGGCTTTGAGGCACACCTGGGGTAGACCAAGTTGTGAGTCACACCTGGGGTAGACCAAGCTGCAAGTCACACCTGGGGTAGACCAGGCTGTGAGTCACACCTGGGGTAGACCAAGCTGCGAGTAACACCTGGGGTAGACCAGGCTTCGAGTCACACCCGGGGTAGACCAAGCTGCGAGTCACACCTGGGGTCGACCAGGCTGCGAGTCACACCTGGGGTAGACCAGGCGGTGAGTCACTCCTGGGGTAGACCAGGCTATGATTCACACCTGGGTAGACCAGGCTGCGAGTCACACCTGGAGTAGACCAGGCTGTCAGTCACTCCTGGGGTAGACCAGGCTGTGAGTCACACCTGGGGTAGACCAAGCTGCAAGTCACACCTGGGGTAGACCAGGCTGTGAGTCACTCCTGGGGTAGACCAGGCTATGATTCACACCTGGGGTAGACCAGGCTGGGAGTCACACCTGGGGTAGACCAGGCTGTGAGTCACTCCTGGGGTAGACCAGGCTGTGAGTCACACCTGGGGTAGACCAAGCTGCGAGTCACACCTAGGGTAGACCAATCTGCGAGTCACATCTGGGCTAGACCAGTCTGTAAGTCACACCTGGGATAGACCAAGCTGCGAGTAACACCTGGGGTAGACCGGGCTTTGAGTCACACCTGGGGCAGACCATCCTGTGAGTCACACCTGGGGTAGACCAGGCTATGAGTCACACCTGGGGTAGACCAGGCTGTCAGTCACACCTGGCGTAGACCACGGTAGACCTAGACCAGGCTGCGGCGAGTCACAGCTGCAGTAGACCAGGCTGCGAGTCACACCTGGGGTGAACCAGGCTATGAGTCACACCTGGGGTAGACCAGGCTATGATTCACACCTGGGGTCGACCAGGCTGCGAGTCACACCTGGGGTAGACCAGGATGTGAGTCACTCCCGGAGTAGACCAGCCTATGATTCACATCTGGGTAGACCAGGCTGCGAGTCACACCTGGGGTAGACCAGGCTGTGATTCACTCCTGGGGTAGACCAGGCTGTGAGTCACACCTGGGGTAGACCAAGCTGCGAGTCACACCTGGGGTAGACCAAGCGGCGAGTCACACCTGGGGTAGACCAAGCGGCGAGTCGCACCTGGGGTAGACCAAGCTGCGAGTCACACCTGGGGTAGACCAAGCTGCGAGTAACACCTGGGGTAGACCAGGCTTTGAGTCACACCTGGGTTTAATCAGGCTGTGAGTCAAACCTGGGGTAGACCAGGCTATGATTTACAACTGGGATCGACCAGGCTATGAGTCACACCTGGGGTAGACCAGGCTGTGCGTCACTCCTGGGGTAGACCAGGCTATGATTCACACATGGGTAGACAAGGCTGCGAGTCACACCTGGGGTAGACCAGGATGTGAGTCACTCCTGAGGTAGACCAGGCTGTGAGTCACACCTGGGGTAGACCAAGCTGCGAGTCACACCTGGGGTAGACCAAGCTGCGAGTCACACCGGGGTACACCAGGCTGTGAGTCACATCTGGGGTAGACCAAGCTGCGAGTCACACCTGGGGCAGACCAAGCTGCGAGTAACACCTGGGGTAGACCAGGCTTTGAGTCACACGTGAGGTTGACCAGGCTATGAGTCACACCTGGGGCAGACCAGGCTGTGAGTCACACCTGGGGCAGACCAGGCTATGAGTCACACCTGGGGCAGACAAGGCTGCGAGTCACACTTGGGGTAGACCACGGTAGACCTAGACCAGGCTGCGAGTCACAGCTGCAGTAGACCAGGCTAAGAGTCACACCTGGGATAGACCAGGCTCTGAGTCACACCTGGGTAGACCAGGCTGCGAGTCACACCTGGGGTAGACCACAGTAGACCTAGACCAGGCTGCGAGTCACAGCTGCAGTAGACCAGGCTGCGAGTCAGACCTGGGTAGACCAGGCTATGAGTCACACCTGAGGTAGACCAGGCTATGATTCACACCTGGGGTCGACCAGGCTGCGAGTCACACCTGGGGTAGACCAAGCTGCAAGTCACACCTGGGGTAGACCAGGCTGTGAGTCACACCTGGGGTAGACCAAGCTGTGAGTCACACCTGGGGTAGACCAAGCTGCGAGTCACACCTGGGGTAGACCAGGCTGCGAGTCACACCTGGGTTAAATCAGGCTGCGAGTCACACCTGGGTAGACCAGGCTGCGAGTCACACCTGGGGTAGACCACAGTAGACCTAGACCAGGCTGCGAGTCACAGCTGCAGTAGACCAGGCTGCGAGTCACACCTGGGTAGACCAGGCTATGAGTCACACCTGAGGTAGACCAGGCTATGATTCACACCTGGGGTCGACCAGGCTGCGAATCACACCTGGGGTAGACCAGGCTGCAAGTCACTCCTGGGGTAGACCAGGCTTTGAGGCACACCTGGGGTAGACCAAGTTGTGAGTCACACCTGGGGTAGACCAAGCTGCAAGTCACACCTGGGGTAGACCAGGCTGTGAGTCACACCTGGGGTAGACCAAGCTGCGAGTAACACCTGGGGTAGACCAGGCTTCGAGTCACACCCGGGGTAGACCAAGCTGCGAGTCACACCTGGGGTCGACCAGGCTGCGAGTCACACCTGGGGTAGACCAGGCGGTGAGTCACTCCTGGGGTAGACCAGGCTATGATTCACACCTGGGTAGACCAGGCTGCGAGTCACACCTGGAGTAGACCAGGCTGTCAGTCACTCCTGGGGTAGACCAGGCTGTGAGTCACACCTGGGGTAGACCAAGCTACAAGTCACACCTGGGGTAGACCAGGCTGTGAGTCACTCCTGGGGTAGACCAGGCTATGATTCACACCTGGGGTAGACCAGGCTGGGAGTCACACCTGGGGTAGACCAGGCTGTGAGTCACTCCTGGGGTAGACCAGGCTGTGAGTCACACCTGGGGTAGACCAAGCTGCGAGTCACACCTAGGGTAGACCAATATGCGAGTCACACCTGGGATAGACCAAGCTGCGAGTAACACCTGGGGTAGACCAGGCTTTGAGTCACACCTGGGGCAGACCATCCTGTGAGTCACACCTGGGGTAGACCAGGCTATGAGTCACACCTGGGGTAGACCAGGCTGTCAGTCACACCTGGCGTAGACCACGGTAGACCTAGACCAGGCTGGGAGTCACAGCTGCAGTAGACCAGGCTGCGAGTCACACCTGGGGTGAACCAGGCTATGAGTCACACCTGGGGTAGACCAGGCTATGATTCACACCTGGGGTCGACCAGGCTGCGAGTCACACCTGGGGTAGACCAGGATGTGAGTCACTCCCGGGGTAGACCAGCCTATGATTCACATCTGGGTAGACCAGGCTGCGAGTCACACCTGGGGTAGACCAGGCTGTGATTCATACCTGGGGTAGACCAGGCTGTGAGTCACACCTGGGGTAGACCAAGCTGCGAGTCACACCTGGGGTAGACCAAGCGGCGAGTCACACCTGGGGTAGACCAGGCTGTGAGTCGCACCTGGGGTAGACCAAGCTGCGAGTCACACCTGGGGTAGACCAAGTGTCATGTCACGCGGGAGACTGGGGTCTGCCGCTCCCATTTCCTCCTGGCGAGTCTACCCGCGCGTTCGCGTCTGGGGACTCGCCGGGAGGGGAGCAACGGATTACAGGGCCGGCGGCCTTCGGCGCATGCGCGGAGGTCCTCTCTCTCGGTTCCGCGCATGCGCCGTGGGGGCTTGCCTTCCAAGCCTCGTTCTGGGTTCGCCGGCGCCCGGAAACGGAACGGTTTGCGTTCCAGGCCTCTCGGGCGCCGGCGGCCCATAAAAGAGGCCGCTAGTCAAAGCTGCCCGCGTCTCAACGCGGTTTGCTTCGCTTTCCTCGTTGTTCCTGCCCAGCCTTACCTGTGGCCTGTCCTGGGCCTACCTGCCTCCAGCCTTACCTGTGGCCTGTCCTGGGCCTACCTGCCTCCAGCCTTACCTGTGGTCTGTCCTGGGCCTACCTGCCTCCAGCCCTACCTGTGGCCTGTCCTGGGCCTACCTGCCTCCAGCCTTACCTGTGGCCTGTCCTGGGCCTACCTGCCTCCAGCCTTACCTGTGGCCTGTCCTGGGCCTACCTGCCTCCAGCCTTACCTGTGGCCTGTCCTGGGCCTACCTGCCTCCAGCCTTACCTGTGGCCTGTCCTGGGCCTACCTGCCTCCGGCCTTACCGGTGGCCTGTCCTGGGCCTGCCTGCCTCCAGTCCTTACCTGTGGCCTGCCCTGGGCCAGCCTGACTCCAGTTCTTATCCGGGTCCTGTCCTGGGCCTGCCTGCCTTCAATCCTCACCTGGGTTCGGCCCTGGGCCAGCCAGCCTCCAGCTACTACCTAGGTTTTGCCCTGGGTCAGTCTTCCCTCAGTCCATTCCGGAGTTCTGTCCTGAGTCATCATTGTGTAGAGGGGACTTATCCCACACTAGCCTGCATTCCCCCTGTTCCATCTTGGGCACGTTCCTACAGTTCTCTAATTGGCCAGACAACTAGTTCCAACTGTCCTCACTCTTTCCTGTCTTGCCTGACTCCGAATCTCATCCTGTGTACCATTGGAACTATCTGCACCAGCCAAGCTCCTTTGCCTACTACGAATACCTTTCTGCTACACTGGTCTATCTATCAACTGTCGCTGCACTGAGGTTCTTGGAAGATTCATGGTCTGGACAACAAGCTCTACCTGGACTATGGTTCCCTCCATCTGAGCCTACATCCTCTTGTCACGCTTACCTGGGAGAGTGCCTTTGTGACATTGGGGGTTGGTCCATCCTTCACCCAGTTCCTCATTTGGGTGGTGGAGAGGCTGATTCCTCGTGCCGCTATCTCATCAGTTCCTGGACTCCAGACTGGCGACCTCTGCGAGACCAACCACCAAGACTACAGTTACGCGGTCCTCTCGGGCCAATCAGCTTGACAGATTGAGACGCCTTCCTCCTGATTCAGAGATGGATGAATCGCAGGACATGAGGAACGAGTTGCTAGCGCTCAGGGCCGAGATGACCGCCCTGCGTCAGGAGAATCAAACATTACGACAAATGATAACGCAAGGAGCACCTAGTACCTCTCAAGGAGAGGGATCATTGGCTCATACAACACCCATCAAATTCGACGGAGACCCTAGACGGGTGGCGGAGTTTTGTAACCACTGCAGAATACACTTTCTCTTCAGGTCTACCTACTTCAACACTGATAGGGCCAAGATTGGTTACATCTTGGGGAACCTAACTGGGAACGCATTAGCTTGGGCAACTCCGTTTGTGGTTACGAACAGTCCTATTTTGAATGACTTTGCTGCCTTTGAAAAGGCCTTTCTTGAGGTATTTCAGACGCCGAACCTGGCCTCCGTTGCACAGAATCAATTGATGGACTACAAACAGGGAAGCAATGACGTCATCACCTACATCAGCCGTTTCCGACTTTTGGCTACTGACTCCCAGTGGCCCGAAATTACACAGAAGACACTGTTTCGTCGAGGCCTGAGAGAGGAGTACAAGGATGAGTTACTTCACATTCCTGAACCAGAGAGCCTTCAACTCTTGATCGATCAAGTACTCCGTATTGACCAAAGGCTAGCCGAACGAAAGGCTGAGAGACGTCGGCTTGACAGAAGCGGTCCCCGGACAACCAACACACCTGCTGGTTCGTTTGGGTCGACCGAGTCCGGACCTGAGCCCATGCAAGTAGGAGCCATGAGGGGACCTTTGACGGAAGAAGAGAAGAAACGAAGGAGGTCTTTGCGTTTGTGTCTTTACTGTGGAGCAGCTGGACATTATTTGGGTACGTGTCCTTTGCGTCCGCAGAAGAAGAAGTCGGGAAACTAGGAGACCTGTCGTATACAGGAAGGGCAACGACAGGTCCCATTCCTTCCTCAGACCCTTCTGTTATTTGTTCTATACGTCTGCCCATGCAACCAGCGGTACTACAGACCCTGAAGGTCCGAATTAAACTACCAGACAAGAACCTGGAAGTATCCGGTCTACTGGACTGTGGGGCTTCCGGCAATTACATCGACGAAACGTTCGTCACCAGACATAAGATACCACTCGTTTCCAGACACACGCCTCTGTCGGTGGAGCTTATTGATGGCACTCCCTTGTCTTCTGGACCCGTTAGTCAGTTCACAGTTGGACTGGCCCTTCTGATTGCTGATCATTACGAGGAACTAGCCTTTGATGTTATCAAGTCACCGAACTACAAGATGGTTTTGGGATTACCTTGGTTGCAACACCACAATCCTTTGATAGACTGGAGAACCCAGACCTTGACCTTTTCATCCGAACGGTGTGCTCAAGAATGCAAGCTACCCGTTCCCACCAGGACCGTCTCGACTTCTCTAATAACGGACAGCAATGGGGTTCATCTATGTTCCACGTCTCTGGTCCCACAGGAATATTCCGAATTCAAACATGTGTTTTCTGAACCTGGCAACATACCCCTTCCTCCACACCGTTCTTTTGATTGCTCCATTGACCTGCTACCGGACCACGTTATTCCCCATGGGAAACTATATGCTTTGACACGTGACGAGAAGCTAGTTCTTCAGGAGTATTTGTCGGAGAGTCTAGAAAAGGGGTACATTGTGCCATCGAAATCGCCTGCAGGATTCCCCCTGTTTTTTGTAAAGAAAAAAGAAGGTACATTGAGACCCTGTGTCGACTACCGGCAGTTGAATGACATAACAGCCAAGGACCGGTATCCTTTACCCTTAATTCGCAGCATCCTTGAAACCCTGCATACTGCGCGAATCTTCTCCAAATTGGACCTCCGCGGAGCTTATCATTTGGTGCGCATCAGGAGTGGGGACGAGTGGAAGACAGCTTTCAAGACATCTTTTGGGCATTTTGAATACAGGGTTATGCCTTTCGGCCTATGTAATGCTCCCGCTGTTTTTCAACGATTCATGGACTACATCTTTGGTGACCTGTTAGGGTTATCCGTTTGGGTTTATCTGGACGACATATTGATATTCTCTAAATCCTTAGACGAGCATGTGGAACATGTTCGTGAGGTCCTTCATCGGCTGTCCGTCAATAACCTGTTCGCCAAAGCGGAGAAATGTAGCTTTCACCAACCCAGCATTGAATTCTTGGGATTTGTTATCAATCAAGAAGGCATTGGGATGGATCCCAAGAAGGTGCGAGCCATACAAGAATGGAGACATCCACACGATATCAAGGCTCTCCAACGCTTCCTGGGATTCGCAAACTTTTACAGGCGCTTTATCCCACAGTTCTCACAGATCTCGGCGCCCCTCACCAGGCTAACCAGCAGCAAGATCACGTTCGAATGGGATCTCGTGGCTTCCCGGGCTTTCGACGTATTGAAGTCGGCCTTTATGGCTGCCCCGATCCTGCGCCATCCCCAGGAAGAGTTGCCTTACATAGTGGAGGCCGATGCTTCCAGCTTTGCTGTAGGGGCAGTCCTTCTTCAGAAAGATCCTATCACGTTGGTAGAACATCCAGTAGCCTATTATTCTCGCAAGTTGAGTCCCAGCGAACGAAACTACGCGGTGATTGAAAGGGAACTGTTAGCCATCAAGACCGCATTCGAGGAATGGAGACATTTTCTCCTCGGAGCACGCTTTTCTGTGGAGGTGCGGACAGACCATCGCAATCTGCAATATCTTCGCTCTCTGCAATGTCGGACTCCTCGTCAAGCCCGGTGGGCCTTCTTCTTCTCTCCGTTTGAGTTCCATGTTACTTATATCCCGGGAACCTCCAATACGAAAGCGGATGCGCTTTCCAGGTCCCTGGAAAACGTAGATGGGACGCCCTGTCCAGAACAGCCACTGATTTCTCCTCGCCATTTTCTGCTGGCCTTGTCCTCTCACCTTAAGTCCATCGCGGAAGCCACTCGGTCGGATCCAGAAAGAACGTCCCTTCTTAGTCGGCAACTAGTATCAGAACGAGACGGACTGTTGTTTTTTCAAAGAAGACTCTACATACCCAGAGGAGCCATTAGAAGGGGCATTCTACACGGATTCCATGATTCACCCATAGGAGGACATCGCGGGGTCAGAGCCACTCGAGAGTTGATATCCCGACAGTTCTGGTGGCCTGGTTGGGCGACCGAGGTCCAGAAGTACATTGACAGCTGTCCAATATGTGCCCAGTGCAAGGTTCCCAGAAGACGACCATTGGGTTTGTTAATGCCCACCGAAGTGGCTCCCTATCCATGGCATACCATCGCCACCGATTTCATTGTGGATTTGCCTCCATCTGAAGGGTACACCTGTATAATGGTGGTTGTGGACAGCTTCACCAAACTGGCCCATTTCATCCCATTCCGGAAAATCCCTACAGCTACTCAAATGGCTTCAGCGTTTCTGCACGACATCTACCGGTTGCACGGCCTACCGGAGAAAATCATATCGGATAGAGGTACCCAGTTCCTTTCATCATTTTGGAGACAGGTGTGTGGTCATCTGGGAATACATAGAGCTCTAAGCTCATGCTATCACCCACAGACAAATGGGCTAACCGAAAGGACCAATCAGACTTTGGAGGGGTACCTCCGCTGTTTTGCCAATGCCACACAGTCTAATTGGAAAGGTGGGCTAGATCTGGCCGAAGTATCCTACAACAACACTGTTCATGCCTCCATTGGAGTCAGCCCATTCTTCTGTTCCACTGGTCTACATCCTCGGTTAATGCCTTTTCAACCAGTTCCGTCTAGTACTGTTCCCTCTGCTGATGGTCTGGTCTTACACATCCGGGAACAGCAAGAACTTGCACACAAGATCTTAAGTGAAGCCAAGGATCGGATGAAGAGACAGGCAGACAGGAAGAGGAGTGCAGAACCTAATTTCCAGGAGGGCGACAAGGTGTGGTTGTCCTCAAAGAACCTGCCTCTCCGCAATCTGCCCGTCAAACTGGCCCCTCGATATTTGGGACCCTTTGTTATCACCAAACGGTTGTCCTCTGTAGCCTTCCGTCTTCACCTACCCTCTTCCTGGCGTGTACATCCCGTTTTTCACGTGTCCCTGTTAAAACCCTATGTGGTCGATGATTATGGCCGCACCTCTCCTCGTCCGGCCTCTGTTTTGGTACAGGGGGGCCCTGAGTTTGAGGTACACGAGATCTGTGATGCCCGGTACCGTAGAGGGGTGCTCCACTATTTGGTTGACTGGAAGGGGTACCCGGCCTGTGATCGTACCTGGGAACCGCGCCAGCACGTGCATGCTCCCCGGCTGATACGTGAGTTCTACGTACGGTTTCCCTGGAAGCCTGGGGCCCCGGGTCTTCCTGGGAGGGGGCATAGTGTCATGTCACGCGGGAGACTGGGGTCTGCCGCTCCCATTTCCTCCTGGCGAGTCTACCCGCGCGTTCGCGTCTGGGGACTCGCCGGGAGGGGAGCAACGGATTACAGGGCCGGCGGCCTTCGGCGCATGCGCGGAGGTCCTCTCTCTCGGTTCCGCGCATGCGCCGTGGGGGCTTGCCTTCCAAGCCTCGTTCTGGGTTCGCCGGCGCCCGGAAACGGAACGGTTTGCGTTCCAGGCCTCTCGGGCGCCGGCGGCCCATAAAAGAGGCCGCTAGTCAAAGCTGCCCGCGTCTCAACGCGGTTTGCTTCGCTTTCCTCGTTGTTCCTGCCCAGCCTTACCTGTGGCCTGTCCTGGGCCTACCTGCCTCCAGCCTTACCTGTGGCCTGTCCTGGGCCTACCTGCCTCCAGCCTTACCTGTGGTCTGTCCTGGGCCTACCTGCCTCCAGCCCTACCTGTGGCCTGTCCTGGGCCTACCTGCCTCCAGCCTTACCTGTGGCCTGTCCTGGGCCTACCTGCCTCCAGCCTTACCTGTGGCCTGTCCTGGGCCTACCTGCCTCCAGCCTTACCTGTGGCCTGTCCTGGGCCTACCTGCCTCCAGCCTTACCTGTGGCCTGTCCTGGGCCTACCTGCCTCCGGCCTTACCGGTGGCCTGTCCTGGGCCTGCCTGCCTCCAGTCCTTACCTGTGGCCTGCCCTGGGCCAGCCTGACTCCAGTTCTTATCCGGGTCCTGTCCTGGGCCTGCCTGCCTTCAATCCTCACCTGGGTTCGGCCCTGGGCCAGCCAGCCTCCAGCTACTACCTAGGTTTTGCCCTGGGTCAGTCTTCCCTCAGTCCATTCCGGAGTTCTGTCCTGAGTCATCATTGTGTAGAGGGGACTTATCCCACACTAGCCTGCATTCCCCCTGTTCCATCTTGGGCACGTTCCTACAGTTCTCTAATTGGCCAGACAACTAGTTCCAACTGTCCTCACTCTTTCCTGTCTTGCCTGACTCCGAATCTCATCCTGTGTACCATTGGAACTATCTGCACCAGCCAAGCTCCTTTGCCTACTACGAATACCTTTCTGCTACACTGGTCTATCTATCAACTGTCGCTGCACTGAGGTTCTTGGAAGATTCATGGTCTGGACAACAAGCTCTACCTGGACTATGGTTCCCTCCATCTGAGCCTACATCCTCTTGTCACGCTTACCTGGGAGAGTGCCTTTGTGACATTGGGGGTTGGTCCATCCTTCACCCAGTTCCTCATTTGGGTGGTGGAGAGGCTGATTCCTCGTGCCGCTATCTCATCAGTTCCTGGACTCCAGACTGGCGACCTCTGCGAGACCAACCACCAAGACTACAGTTACGCGGTCCTCTCGGGCCAATCAGCTTGACACCAAGCTGCGAGTAACACCTGGGGTAGACCAGGCTTTGAGTCACACCTGGGTTAAATCAGGCTGTGAGTCAAACCTGGGGTAGACCAGGCTATGATTTACAACTGGGATCGACCAGGCTATGAGTCACACCTGGGGTAGACCAGGCTGTGCGTCACTCCTGGGGTAGACCAGGCTATGATTCACATATGGGTAGACAAGGCTGCGAGTCACACCTGGGGTAGACCATGATGTGAGTCACTCCTGAGGTAGTACAGGCTGTGAGTCACACCTTGGTTAGACCAAGCTGCGAGTCACACCTGGGGTAGACCAAGCTGCGAGTCACACCTGGGGTAGACCAGGCTGTGAGTCACATCTGGGGTAGACCAAGCTGCGAGTCACACCTGGGGCAGACCAAGCTGCGAGTAACACCTGGGGTAGACCAGGCTTTGAGTCACACGTGAGGTAGACCAGGCTATGAGTCACACCTGGGGCAGACCAGGCTGTGAGTCACACCTGGGGCAGACCAGGCTATGAGTCACACCTGGGGTAGACAAGGCTGCGAGTCACACTTGGGGTAGACCACGGTATACCTAGACCAGGCTGCGAGTCACAGCTGCAGTAGACCAGGCTAAGAGTCACACCTGGGATAGACCAGGCTCTGAGTCACACCTGGGTAGACCAGGCTGCGAGTTCCACCTGGGGTAGACCACAGTAGACCTAGACCAGGCTGCGAGTCACAGCTGCAGTAGACCAGGCTGCGAGTCAGACCTGGGTAGACCAGGCTATGAGTCACACCTGAGGTAGACCAGGCTATGATTCACACCTGGGGTCGACCAGGCTGCGAGTCACACCTGGGGTAGACCAAGCTGCAAGTCACACCTGGGGTAGACCAGGCTGTGAGTCACACCTGGGGTAGACCAAGCTGTGAGTCACACCTGGGGTAGACCAAGCTGCGAGTCACACCTGGGGTAGACCAGGCTGCGAGTCACACCTGGGTTAAATCAGGCTGCGAGTCACACCTGGGTAGACCAGGCTGCAAGTCACACCTGGGGTAGACCACAGTATACCTAGACCAGGCTGCGAGTCACAGCTGCAGTAGACCAGGCTGTGAGTCACACCTGCGTAGACCAGGCTATGAGTCACACCTGAGGTAGACCAGGCTATGATTCACACCTGGGGTCGACCAGGCTGCGAATCACACCTGGGGTAGACCAGGCTGCAAGTCACTCCTGGGGTAGACCAGGCTTTGAGGCACACCTGGGGTAGACCAAGTTGTGAGTCACACCTGCGGTAGACCAAGCTGCAAGTCACACCTGGGGTAGACCAGGCTGTGAGTCACACCTGGGGTAGACCAAGCTGTGAGTCACACCTGGGGTAGACCAAGCTGCGAGTAACACCTGGGGTAGACCAGGCTTCGAGTCACACCCGGGGTAGACCAAGCTGCGAGTCACACCTGGGGTAGACCAGGCTGCGAGTCACACCTGGGTTAAATCAGGCTGCGAGTCACACCTGGGGTAGACCAGGCTATGATTCACACCTGGGGTCGACCAGGCTACGAGTCACACCTGGGGTAGACCAGGCTGTGAGTCACTCCTGGGGTAGACCAGGCTATGATTCACACCTGGGTAGACAAGGCTGCGAGTCACACCTGGGGTAGACCAGGCTGTGAGTCACTCCTGGGGTAGACCAGGCTGTGAGTCACACCTGGGGTAGACCAAGCTCCGAGTCACACCTGGGGTAGACCAAGCTGCGAGTCACACCTGGGGTAGACCAAGCTGCGAGTCACACCTGGGGTAGACCAAGCTGCGAGTCACACCTGGGGTAGACCAAGCTGCGAGTCACACCTGGGGTAGACCAGGCTGCGAGTCACACCTGGGTTAAATCAGGCTGCGAGTCACACCTGGGGTAGACCAGGCTATGATTCACACCTGGGGTCGACCAGGCTACGAGTCACACCTGGGGTAGACCAGGCTGTGAGTCACTCCTGGGGTAGACCAGCCTATGATTCACATCTGGGTAGACCAGGCTGCGAGTCACACCTGGGGTAGACCAGGCTGTGATTCACTCCTGGGGTAGACCAGGCTGTGAGTCACACCTGGGGTAGACCAAGCTGCGAGTCACACCTGGGGTAGACCAAGCGACGAGTCACACCTGGGGTAGACCAGGCTGTGAGTCGCACCTGGGGTAGACCAAGCTGCGAGTCACACCTGGGGTAGACCAAGCTGCGAGTAACACCTGGGGTAGACCAGGCTTTGAGTCACACCTGGGTTAAATCAGGCTGTGAGTCAAACCTGGGGTAGACCAGGCTATGATTTACAACTGGGATCGACCAGGCTATGAGTCACACCTGGGGTAGACCAGGCTGTGCGTCACTCCTGGGGTAGACCAGGCTATGATTCACATATGGGTAGAGAAGGCTGCGAGTCACACCTGGGGTAGACCATGATGTGAGTCACTCCTGAGGTAGTACAGGCTGTGAGTCACACCTTGGTTAGACCAAGCTGCGAGTCACACCTGGGGTAGACCAAGCTGCGAGTCACACCTGGGGTAGACCAGGCTGTGAGTCACATCTGGGGTAGACCAAGCTGCGAGTCACACCTGGGGCAGACCAAGCTGCGAGTAACACCTGGGGTAGACCAGGCTTTGAGTCACACGTGAGGTAGACCAGGCTATGAGTCACACCTGGGGCAGACCAGGCTGTGAGTCACACCTGGGGCAGACCAGGCTATGAGTCACACCTGGGGTAGACAAGGCTGCGAGTCACACTTGGGGTAGACCACGGTATACCTAGACCAGGCTGCGAGTCACAGCTGCAGTAGACCAGGCTAAGAGTCACACCTGGGATAGACCAGGCTCTGAGTCACACCTGGGTAGACCAGGCTGCGAGTCACACCTGGGGTAGACCACAGTAGACCTAGACCAGGCTGCGAGTCACAGCTGCAGTAGACCAGGCTGCGAGTCAGACCTGGGTAGACCAGGCTATGAGTCACACCTGAGGTAGACCAGGCTATGATTCACACCTGGGGTCGACCAGGCTGCGAGTCACACCTGGGGTAGACCAAGCTGCAAGTCACACCTGGGGTAGACCAGGCTATGAGTCACACCTGGGGTAGACCAAGCTGTGAGTCACACCTGGGGTAGACCAAGCTGCGAGTCACACCTGGGGTAGACCAGGCTGCGAGTCACACCTGGGTTAAATCAGGCTGCGAGTCACACCTGGGTAGACCAGGCTGCAAGTCACACCTGGGGTAGACCACAGTAGACCTAGACCAGGCTGCGAGTCACAGCTGCAGTAGACCAGGCTGTGAGTCACACCTGCGTAGACCAGGCTATGAGTCACACCTGAGGTAGACCAGGCTATGATTCACACCTGGGGTCGACCAGGCTGCGAATCACACCTGGGGTAGACCAGGCTGCAAGTCACTCCTCGGGTAGACCAGGCTTTGAGGCACACCTGGGGTAGACCAAGTTGTGAGTCACACCTGCGGTAGACCAAGCTGCAAGTCACACCTGGGGTAGACCAGGCTGTGAGTCACACCTGGGGTAGACCAAGCTGTGAGTCACACCTGGGGTAGACCAAGCTGCGAGTAACACCTGGGGTAGACCAGGCTTCGAGTCACACCCGGGGTAGACCAAGCTGCGAGTCACACCTGGGGTAGACCAGGCTGCGAGTCACACCTGGGTTAAATCAGGCTGCGAGTCACACCTGGGGTAGACCAGGCTATGATTCACACCTGGGGTCGACCAGGCTGCGAGTCACACCTGGGGTAGACCAGGATGTGAGTCACTAACGGGGTAGACCAGGCTATGATTCACATCTGGGTAGACCAGGCTGCGAGTCACACCTGGGGTAGACCAGGCTGTGATACACTCCTGGGCTAGACCAGGCTGTGAGTCACACCTGGGGTAGACCAAGCTGCGAGTCACACCTGGGGTAGACCAAGCTGCGAGTCACACCTGGGGTAGACCAGGCTGTGAGTCGCACCTGGGGTAGACCAAGCTGCGAGTCACACCTGGGGTAGACCATGCTGCGAGTAACACCTGGGGTAGACCAGGCTTTGAGTCACACCTGGGTTAAATCAGGCTGTGAGTCAAACCTGGGGTAGACCAGGCTATGATTTACAACTGGGATCGACCAGGCTATGAGTCACACCTGGGGTAGACCAGGCTGTGCGTCACTCCTGGGGTAGACCAGGCTATGATTCACACATGGGTAGACAAGGCTGCGAGTCACACCTGGGGTAGACCAGGATGTGAGTCACTCCTGAGGTAGACCAGGCTGTGAGTCACACCTGGGGTAGACCAAGCTGCGAGTCACACCTGGGGTAGACCAAGCTGCGAGTCACACCTGGGGTAGACCAGGCTGTGAGTCACATCTGGGGTAGACCAAGCTGCGAGTCACACCTGGGGCAGACCAAGCTGCGAGTAACACCTGGGGTAGACCAGGCTTTGAGTCACACGTGAGGTAGACCAGGCTATGAGTCACACCTGGGGCAGACCAGGCTGTGAGTCACACCTGGGGCAGACCAGGCTATGAGTCACACCTGGGGTAGACAAGGCTGCGAGTCACACTTGGGGTAGACCACGGTAGACCTAGACCAGGCTGCGAGTCACAGCTGCAGTAGACCAGGCTAAGAGTCACACCTGGGATAGACCAGGCTCTGAGTCACACCTGGGTAGACCAGGCTGCGAGTCACACCTGGGGTACACCACAGTAGACCTAGACCAGGCTGCGAGTCACAGCTGCAGTAGACCAGGCTGCGAGTCACACCTGGGTAGACCAGGCTATGAGTCACACCTGAGGTAGACCAGGCTATGATTCACACCTGGGGTCGACCAGGCTGCGAGTCACACCTGGGGTAGACCAAGCTGCAAGTCACACCTGGGGTAGACCAGGCTGTGAGTCACACCTGGGGTAGACCAAGCTGTGAGTCACACCTGGGGTAGACCAAGCTGCGAGTCACACCTGGGGTAGACCAGGCTGCGAGTCACACCTGGGTTAAATCAGGCTGCGAGTCACACCTGGGTAGACCAGGCTGCGAGTCACACCTGAGGTAGACCAGGCTATGATTCACACCTGGGGTCGACCAGGCTGCGAATCACACCTGGGGTAGACCAGGCTGCAAGTCACTCCTGGGGTAGACCAGGCTTTGAGGAACACCAGGGGTAGACCAAGTTGTGAGTCACACCTGGGGTAGACCAAGCTGCAAGTCACACCTGGGGTAGACCAGGCTGTGAGTCACACCTGGGGTAGACCAAGCTGCGAGTAACACCTGGGGTAGACCAGGCTTCGAGTCACACCCGGGGTAGACCAAGCTGCGAGTCACACCTGGGGTCGACCAGGCTGCGAGTCACACCTGGGGTAGACCAGGCAGTGAGTCACTCCTGGGGTAGACCAGGCTATGATTCACACCTGGGTAGACCAGGCTGCGAGTCACACCTGGAGTAGACCAGGCTGTCAGTCACTCCTGGGGTAGACCAGGCTGTGAGTCACACCTGGGGTAGACCAAGCTGCAAGTCACACCTGGGGTAGACCAGGCTGTGAGTCACTCCTGGGGTAGACCAGGCTATGATTCACACCTGGGGTAGACCAGGCTGGGAGTCACACCTGGGGTAGACCAGGCTGTGAGTCACTCCTGGGGTAGACCAGGCTGTGAGTCACACCTGGGGTAGACCAAGCTGCGAGTCACACCTAGGGTAGACCAAGCTGCGAGTCACATCTGGGCTAGACCAGGCTGTAAGTCACACCTGGGATAGACCAAGCTGCGAGTAACAACTGGGGTAGACCAGGCTTTGAGTCACACCTGGGGCAGACCATCCTGTGAGTCACACCTGGGGTAGACCAGGCTGCGAGTCACACCTGGGGTAGACCAGGCTGCGAGTCACACCTGGGTTAAATCAGGCTGCGAGTCACACCTGGGTAGACCAGGCTGCGAGTCACACCTGGGGTAGACCACAGTAGACCTAGACCAGGCTGCGAGTCACAGCTGCAGTAGACCAGGCTGCGAGTCACACCTGGGTAGACCAGGCTATGAGTCACACCTGAGGTAGACCAGGCTATGATTCACACCTGGGGTCGACCAGGCTGCGAATCACACCTGGGGTAGACCAGGCTGCAAGTCACTCCTGGGGTAGACCAGGCTTTGAGGCACACCTGGGGTAGACCAAGTTGTGAGTCACACCTGGAGTAGACCAAGCTGCAAGTCACACCTGGGGTAGACCATGCTGTGAGTCACACCTGGGGTAGACCAAGCTGCGAGTAACACCTGGGGTAGACCAGGCTTCGAGTCACACCCGGGGTAGACCAAGCTGCGAGTCACACCTGGGGTCGACCAGGCTGCGAGTCACACCTGGGGTAGACCAGGCGGTGAGTCACTCCTGGGGTAGACCAGGCTATGATTCACACCTGGGTAGACCAGGCTGCGAGACACACCTGGAGTAGACCAGACTGTCAGTCACTCCTGGGGTAGACCAGGCTGTGAGTCACACCTGGGGTAGACCAAGCTGCAAGTCACACCTGGGGTAGACCAGGCTGTGAGTCACTCCTGGGGTAGACCAGGCTATGATTCACACCTGGGGTAGACCAGGCTGGGAGTCACACCTGGGGTAGACCAGGCTGTGAGTCATTTCTGGGGTAGACCAGGCTGTGAGTCACACCTGGGGTAGACCAAGCTGCGAGTCACACCTAGGGTAGACCAAGCTGCGAGTCACATCTGGGCTAGACCAGGCTGTAAGTCACACCTGGGATAGACCAAGCTGCGAGTAACACCTGGGGTAGACCAGGCTTTGAGTCACACCTGGGGCAGACCATCCTGTGAGTCACACCTGGGGTAGACCAGGCTATGAGTCACACCTGGGGTAGACCAGGCTGTCAGTCACACCTGGCGTAGACCACGGTAGACCTAGACCAGGCTGCGAGTCACAGCTGCAGTAGACCAGGCTGCGAGTCACACCTGGGGTGAACCAGGCTATGAGTCACACCTGGGGTAGACCAGGCTATGATTCACACCTGGGGTCGACCAGGCTGCGAGTCACACCTGGGGTAGACCAGGATGTGAGTCACTCCCGGGGTAGACCAGCCTATGATTCACATCTGGGTAGACCAGGCTGCGAGTCACACCTGGGGTAGACCAGGCTGTGATTCACTCCTGGGGTAGACCAGGCTGTGAGTCACACCTGGGGTAGACCAAGCTGCGAGTCACACCTGGGGTAGACCAAGCGGCGAGTCACACCTGGGGTAGACCAGGCTGTGAGTCGCACCTGGGGTAGACCAAGCTGCGAGTCACACCTGGGGTAGACCAAGCTGCGAGTAACACCTGGGGTAGACCAGGCTTTGAGTCACACCTGGGTTAAATCAGGCTGTGAGTCAAACCTGGGGTAGACCAGGCTATGATTTACAACTGGGATCGACCAGGCTATGAGTCACACCTGGGGTAGACCAGGCTGTGCGTCACTCCTGGGGTAGACCAGGCTATGATTCACACATGGGTAGACAAGACTGCGAGTCACACCTGGGGTAGACCAGGATGTGAGTCACTCCTGAGGTAGACCAGGCTGTGAGTCACACCTGGGGTAGACCAAGCTGCGAGTCACACCTGGGGTAGACCAAGCTGCGAGTCACACCTGGGGTAGACCAGGCTGTGAGTCACATCTGGGGTAGACCAAGCTGCGAGTCACACCTGGGGCAGACCAAGCTGCGAGTAACACCTGGGGTAGACCAGGCTTTGAGTCACACGTGAGGTAGACCAGGCTATGAGTCACACCTGGGGCAGACCAGGCTGTGAGTCACACCTGGGGCAGACCAGGCTATGAGTCACACCTGGGGTAGACAAGGCTGCGAGTCACACTTGGGGTAGACCACGGTAGACCTAGACCAGGCTGCGAGTCACAGCTGCAGTAGACCAGGCTAAGAGTCACACCTGGGATAGACCAGGCTCTGAGTCACACCTGGGTAGACCAGGCTGCGAGTCACACCTGGGGTAGACCACAGTAGACCTAGACCAGGCTGCGAGTCACAGCTGCAGTAGACCAGGCTGCGAGTCAGACCTGGGTAGACCAGGCTATGAGTCACACCTGAGGTAGACCAGGCTATGATTCACACCTGGGGTCGACCAGGCTGCGAGTCACACCTGGGGTAGACCAAGCTGCAAGTCACACCTGGGGTAGACCAGGCTGTGAGTCACACCTGGGGTAGACCAAGCTGTGAGTCACACCTGCGGTAGACCAAGCTGCGAGTCACACCTGGGGTAGACCAGGCTGCGAGTCACACCTGGGTTAAATCAGGCTGCGAGTCACACCTGGGTAGACCAGGCTGCGAGTCACACCTGGGGTAGACCACAGTAGACCTAGACCAGGCTGCGAGTCACAGCTGCAGTAGACCAGGCTGCGAGTCACACCTGGGTAGACCAGGCTATGAGTCACACCTGAGGTAGACCAGGCTATGATTCACACCTGGGGTCGACCAGGCTGCGAATCACACCTGGGGTAGACCAGGCTGCAAGTCACTCCTGGGGTAGACCAGGCTTTGCGGCACACCTGGGGTAGACCAAGTTGTGAGTCACACCTGGGGTAGACCAAGCTGCAAGTCACACCTGGGGTAGACCAGGCTGTGAGTCACACCTGGGGTAGACCAAGCTGCGAGTAACACCTGGGGTAGACCAGGCTTCGAGTCACACCCGGGGTAGACCAAGCTGCGAGTCACACCTGGGGTCGACCAGGCTGCGAGTCACACCTGGGGTAGACCAGGCGGTGAGTCACTCCTGGGGTAGACCAGGCTATGATTCACACCTGGGTAGACCAGGCTGCGAGTCACACCTGGAGTAGACCAGGCTGTCAGTCACTCCTGGGGTAGACCAGGCTGTGAGTCACACCTGGGGTAGACCAAGCTGCAAGTCACACCTGGGGTAGACCAGGCTGTGAGTCACTCCTGGGGTAGACCAGGCTATGATTCACACCTGGGGTAGACCAGGCTGGGAGTCACACCTGGGGTAGACCAGGCTGTGAGTCACTCCTGGGGTAGACCAGGCTGTGAGTCACACCTGGGGTAGACCAAGCTGCGAGTCACACCTAGGGTAGACCAATCTGCGAGTCACATCTGGGCTAGACCAGTCTGTAAGTCACACCTGGGATAGACCAAGCTGCGAGTAACACCTGGGGTAGACCGGGCTTTGAGTCACACCTGGGGCAGACCATCCTGTGAGTCACACCTGGGGTAGACCAGGCTATGAGTCACACCTGGGGTAGACCAGGCTGTCAGTCACACCTGGCGTAGACCACGGTAGACCTAGACCAGGCTGCGGCGAGTCACAGCTGCAGTAGACCAGGCTGCGAGTCACACCTGGGGTGAACCAGGCTATGAGTCACACCTGGGGTAGACCAGGCTATGATTCACACCTGGGGTCGACCAGGCTGCGAGTCACACCTGGGGTAGACCAGGATGTGAGTCACTCCCGGAGTAGACCAGCCTATGATTCACATCTGGGTAGACCAGGCTGCGAGTCACACCTGGGGTAGACCAGGCTGTGATTCACTCCTGGGGTAGACCAGGCTGTGAGTCACACCTGGGGTAGACCAAGCTGCGAGTCACACCTGGGGTAGACCAAGCGGCGAGTCACACCTGGGGTAGACCAAGCGGCGAGTCGCACCTGGGGTAGACCAAGCTGCGAGTCACACCTGGGGTAGACCAAGCTGCGAGTAACACCTGGGGTAGACCAGGCTTTGAGTCACACCTGGGTTTAATCAGGCTGTGAGTCAAACCTGGGGTAGACCAGGCTATGATTTACAACTGGGATCGACCAGGCTATGAGTCACACCTGGGGTAGACCAGGCTGTGCGTCACTCCTGGGGTAGACCAGGCTATGATTCACACATGGGTAGACAAGGCTGCGAGTCACACCTGGGGTAGACCAGGATGTGAGTCACTCCTGAGGTAGACCAGGCTGTGAGTCACACCTGGGGTAGACCAAGCTGCGAGTCACACCTGGGGTAGACCAAGCTGCGAGTCACACCGGGGTACACCAGGCTGTGAGTCACATCTGGGGTAGACCAAGCTGCGAGTCACACCTGGGGCAGACCAAGCTGCGAGTAACACCTGGGGTAGACCAGGCTTTGAGTCACACGTGAGGTAGACCAGGCTATGAGTCACACCTGGGGCAGACCAGGCTGTGAGTCACACCTGGGGCAGACCAGGCTATGAGTCACACCTGGGGCAGACAAGGCTGCGAGTCACACTTGGGGTAGACCACGGTAGACCTAGACCAGGCTGCGAGTCACAGCTGCAGTAGACCAGGCTAAGAGTCACACCTGGGATAGACCAGGCTCTGAGTCACACCTGGGTAGACCAGGCTGCGAGTCACACCTGGGGTAGACCACAGTAGACCTAGACCAGGCTGCGAGTCACAGCTGCAGTAGACCAGGCTGCGAGTCAGACCTGGGTAGACCAGGCTATGAGTCACACCTGAGGTAGACCAGGCTATGATTCACACCTGGGGTCGACCAGGCTGCGAGTCACACCTGGGGTAGACCAAGCTGCAAGTCACACCTGGGGTAGACCAGGCTGTGAGTCACACCTGGGGTAGACCAAGCTGTGAGTCACACCTGGGGTAGACCAAGCTGCGAGTCACACCTGGGGTAGACCAGGCTGCGAGTCACACCTGGGTTAAATCAGGCTGCGAGTCACACCTGGGTAGACCAGGCTGCGAGTCACACCTGGGGTAGACCACAGTAGACCTAGACCAGGCTGCGAGTCACAGCTGCAGTAGACCAGGCTGCGAGTCACACCTGGGTAGACCAGGCTATGAGTCACACCTGAGGTAGACCAGGCTATGATTCACACCTGGGGTCGACCAGGCTGCGAATCACACCTGGGGTAGACCAGGCTGCAAGTCACTCCTGGGGTAGACCAGGCTTTGAGGCACACCTGGGGTAGACCAAGTTGTGAGTCACACCTGGGGTAGACCAAGCTGCAAGTCACACCTGGGGTAGACCAGGCTGTGAGTCACACCTGGGGTAGACCAAGCTGCGAGTAACACCTGGGGTAGACCAGGCTTCGAGTCACACCCGGGGTAGACCAAGCTGCGAGTCACACCTGGGGTCGACCAGGCTGCGAGTCACACCTGGGGTAGACCAGGCGGTGAGTCACTCCTGGGGTAGACCAGGCTATGATTCACACCTGGGTAGACCAGGCTGCGAGTCACACCTGGAGTAGACCAGGCTGTCAGTCACTCCTGGGGTAGACCAGGCTGTGAGTCACACCTGGGGTAGACCAAGCTACAAGTCACACCTGGGGTAGACCAGGCTGTGAGTCACTCCTGGGGTAGACCAGGCTATGATTCACACCTGGGGTAGACCAGGCTGGGAGTCACACCTGGGGTAGACCAGGCTGTGAGTCACTCCTGGGGTAGACCAGGCTGTGAGTCACACCTGGGGTAGACCAAGCTGCGAGTCACACCTAGGGTAGACCAATATGCGAGTCACACCTGGGATAGACCAAGCTGCGAGTAACACCTGGGGTAGACCAGGCTTTGAGTCACACCTGGGGCAGACCATCCTGTGAGTCACACCTGGGGTAGACCAGGCTATGAGTCACACCTGGGGTAGACCAGGCTGTCAGTCACACCTGGCGTAGACCACGGTAGACCTAGACCAGGCTGGGAGTCACAGCTGCAGTAGACCAGGCTGCGAGTCACACCTGGGGTGAACCAGGCTATGAGTCACACCTGGGGTAGACCAGGCTATGATTCACACCTGGGGTCGACCAGGCTGCGAGTCACACCTGGGGTAGACCAGGATGTGAGTCACTCCCGGGGTAGACCAGCCTATGATTCACATCTGGGTAGACCAGGCTGCGAGTCACACCTGGGGTAGACCAGGCTGTGATTCATACCTGGGGTAGACCAGGCTGTGAGTCACACCTGGGGTAGACCAAGCTGCGAGTCACACCTGGGGTAGACCAAGCGGCGAGTCACACCTGGGGTAGACCAGGCTGTGAGTCGCACCTGGGGTAGACCAAGCTGCGAGTCACACCTGGGGTAGACCAAGCTGCGAGTAACACCTGGGGTAGACCAGGCTTTGAGTCACACCTGGGTTAAATCAGGCTGTGAGTCAAACCTGGGGTAGACCAGGCTATGATTTACAACTGGGATCGACCAGGCTATGAGTCACACCTGGGGTAGACCAGGCTGTGCGTCACTCCTGGGGTAGACCAGGCTATGATTCACATATGGGTAGACAAGGCTGCGAGTCACACCTGGGGTAGACCATGATGTGAGTCACTCCTGAGGTAGTACAGGCTGTGAGTCACACCTTGGTTAGACCAAGCTGCGAGTCACACCTGGGGTAGACCAAGCTGCGAGTCACACCTGGGGTAGACCAGGCTGTGAGTCACATCTGGGGTAGACCAAGCTGCGAGTCACACCTGGGGCAGACCAAGCTGCGAGTAACACCTGGGGTAGACCAGGCTTTGAGTCACACGTGAGGTAGACCAGGCTATGAGTCACACCTGGGGCAGACCAGGCTGTGAGTCACACCTGGGGCAGACCAGGCTATGAGTCACACCTGGGGTAGACAAGGCTGCGAGTCACACTTGGGGTAGACCACGGTATACCTAGACCAGGCTGCGAGTCACAGCTGCAGTAGACCAGGCTAAGAGTCACACCTGGGATAGACCAGGCTCTGAGTCACACCTGGGTAGACCAGGCTGCGAGTTCCACCTGGGGTAGACCACAGTAGACCTAGACCAGGCTGCGAGTCACAGCTGCAGTAGACCAGGCTGCGAGTCAGACCTGGGTAGACCAGGCTATGAGTCACACCTGAGGTAGACCAGGCTATGATTCACACCTGGGGTCGACCAGGCTGCGAGTCACACCTGGGGTAGACCAAGCTGCAAGTCACACCTGGGGTAGACCAGGCTGTGAGTCACACCTGGGGTAGACCAAGCTGTGAGTCACACCTGGGGTAGACCAAGCTGCGAGTCACACCTGGGGTAGACCAGGCTGCGAGTCACACCTGGGTTAAATCAGGCTGCGAGTCACACCTGGGTAGACCAGGCTGCAAGTCACACCTGGGGTAGACCACAGTAGACCTAGACCAGGCTGCGAGTCACAGCTGCAGTAGACCAGGCTGTGAGTCACACCTGCGTAGACCAGGCTATGAGTCACACCTGAGGTAGACCAGGCTATGATTCACACCTGGGGTCGACCAGGCTGCGAATCACACCTGGGGTAGACCAGGCTGCAAGTCACTCCTGGGGTAGACCAGGCTTTGAGGCACACCTGGGGTAGACCAAGTTGTGAGTCACACCTGCGGTAGACCAAGCTGCAAGTCACACCTGGGGTAGACCAGGCTGTGAGTCACACCTGGGGTAGACCAAGCTGTGAGTCACACCTGGGGTAGACCAAGCTGCGAGTAACACCTGGGGTAGACCAGGCTTCGAGTCACACCCGGGGTAGACCAAGCTGCGAGTCACACCTGGGGTAGACCAGGCTGCGAGTCACACCTGGGTTAAATCAGGCTGCGAGTCACACCTGGGGTAGACCAGGCTATGATTCACACCTGGGGTCGACCAGGCTACGAGTCACACCTGGGGTAGACCAGGCTGTGAGTCACTCCTGGGGTAGACCAGGCTATGATTCACACCTGGGTAGACAAGGCTGCGAGTCACACCTGGGGTAGACCAGGCTGTGAGTCACTCCTGGGGTAGACCAGGCTGTGAGTCACACCTGGGGTAGACCAAGCTCCGAGTCACACCTGGGGTAGACCAAGCTGCGAGTCACACCTGGGGTAGACCAAGCTGCGAGTCACACCTGGGGTAGACCAAGCTGCGAGTCACACCTGGGGTAGACCAAGCTGCGAGTCACACCTGGGGTAGACCAGGCTGCGAGTCACACCTGGGTTAAATCAGGCTGCGAGTCACACCTGGGGTAGACCAGGCTATGATTCACACCTGGGGTCGACCAGGCTACGAGTCACACCTGGGGTAGACCAGGCTGTGAGTCACTCCTGGGGTAGACCAGCCTATGATTCACATCTGGGTAGACCAGGCTGCGAGTCACACCTGGGGTAGACCAGGCTGTGATTCACTCCTGGGGTAGACCAGGCTGTGAGTCACACCTGGGGTAGACCAAGCTGCGAGTCACACCTGGGGTAGACCAAGCGACGAGTCACACCTGGGGTAGACCAGGCTGTGAGTCGCACCTGGGGTAGACCAAGCTGCGAGTCACACCTGGGGTAGACCAAGCTGCGAGTAACACCTGGGGTAGACCAGGCTTTGAGTCACACCTGGGTTAAATCAGGCTGTGAGTCAAACCTGGGGTAGACCAGGCTATGATTTACAACTGGGATCGACCAGGCTATGAGTCACACCTGGGGTAGACCAGGCTGTGCGTCACTCCTGGGGTAGACCAGGCTATGATTCACATATGGGTAGACAAGGCTGCGAGTCACACCTGGGGTAGACCATGATGTGAGTCACTCCTGAGGTAGTACAGGCTGTGAGTCACACCTTGGTTAGACCAAGCTGCGAGTCACACCTGGGGTAGACCAAGCTGCGAGTCACACCTGGGGTAGACCAGGCTGTGAGTCACATCTGGGGTAGACCAAGCTGCGAGTCACACCTGGGGCAGACCAAGCTGCGAGTAACACCTGGGGTAGACCAGGCTTTGAGTCACACGTGAGGTAGACCAGGCTATGAGTCACACCTGGGGCAGACCAGGCTGTGAGTCACACCTGGGGCAGACCAGGCTATGAGTCACACCTGGGGTAGACAAGGCTGCGAGTCACACTTGGGGTAGACCACGGTATACCTAGACCAGGCTGCGAGTCACAGCTGCAGTAGACCAGGCTAAGAGTCACACCTGGGATAGACCAGGCTCTGAGTCACACCTGGGTAGACCAGGCTGCGAGTCACACCTGGGGTAGACCACAGTAGACCTAGACCAGGCTGCGAGTCACAGCTGCAGTAGACCAGGCTGCGAGTCAGACCTGGGTAGACCAGGCTATGAGTCACACCTGAGGTAGAGCAGGCTATGATTCACACCTGGGGTCGACCAGGCTGCGAGTCACACCTGGGGTAGACCAAGCTGCAAGTCACACCTGGGGTAGACCAGGCTATGAGTCACACCTGGGGTAGACCAAGCTGTGAGTCACACCTGGGGTAGACCAAGCTGCGAGTCACACCTGGGGTAGACCAGGCTGCGAGTCACACCTGGGTTAAATCAGGCTGCGAGTCACACCTGGGTAGACCAGGCTGCAAGTCACACCTGGGGTAGACCACAGTAGACCTAGACCAGGCTGCGAGTCACAGCTGCAGTAGACCAGGCTGTGAGTCACACCTGCGTAGACCAGGCTATGAGTCACACCTGAGGTAGACCAGGCTATGATTCACACCTGGGGTCGACCAGGCTGCGAATCACACCTGGGGTAGACCAGGCTGCAAGTCACTCCTGGGGTAGACCAGGCTTTGAGGCACACCTGGGGTAGACCAAGTTGTGAGTCACACCTGCGGTAGACCAAGCTGCAAGTCACACCTGGGGTAGACCAGGCTGTGAGTCACACCTGGGGTAGACCAAGCTGTGAGTCACACCTGGGGTAGACCAAGCTGCGAGTAACACCTGGGGTAGACCAGGCTTCGAGTCACACCCGGGGTAGACCAAGCTGCGAGTCACACCTGGGGTAGACCAGGCTGCGAGTCACACCTGGGTTAAATCAGGCTGCGAGTCACACCTGGGGTCGACCAGGCTATGATTCACACCTGGGGTCGACCAGGCTACGAGTCACACCTGGGGTAGACCAGGCTGTGAGTCACTCCTGGGGTAGACCAGGCTATGATTCACACCTGGGTAGACAAGGCTGCGAGTCACACCTGGGGTAGACCAGGCTGTGAGTCACTCCTGGGGTAGACCAGGCTGTGAGTCACACCTGGGGTAGACCAAGCTCCGAGTCACACCTGGGGTAGACCAAGCTGCGAGTCACACCTGGGGTAGACCAAGCTGCGAGTCACACCTGGGGTAGACCAGGCTGTGAGTCACACCTGGGGTAGACCAAGTTGCGAGTCACACCTGGGGTAGACCAAGCTGTGAGTAACACCTGGGGTAGACCAGGCTTTGAGTCACACCTGGGGTAGACCAGGCTATGAGTCACACCTGGGGCAGACCAGGCTGTGAGTCACACCTGGGGCAGACCAGGCTGTGATTCACACCTGGGGTAGACCAGGCTGCGAGTCACACCTGGGGTAGACCACAGTAGACCTAGACCAGGCTGCGAGTCACAGCTGCAGTAGACCAGGCTGCGAGTCACACCTGGGGTAGACCAGGCTATGAGTCACACCTGGGGTAGACCACGGTAGACCTAGACCAGGCTGCGAGTCACAGCTGCAGTAGACCAGGCTGCGAGTCACACCTGGGGTAGACCAGGCTATGAGTCACACCTGGGGTAGACCAGGCTATGATTCACACCTGTGGTCGACCAGGCTGCGAGTCACACCTGGGGTAGACCAGGCGGTGAGTCACTCCTGGGGTAGACCAGGCTATGATTCACACCTGGGTAGACCAGGCTGCGAGTCACACCTGGAGTAGACCAGGCTGTCAGTCACTCCTGGGGTAGACCAGGCTGTGAGTCACACCTGGGGTAGACCAAGCTGCAAGTCACACCTGGGGTAGACCAGGCTGCGAGTCACACCTGGGGTAGACCAGACTGTGAGTTACACCTGGGGTAGACCAAGATGCGAGTCACACCTGGGGTAGACCAAGCTGCGAGTAACACCTGGGGTAGACCAGGCTGCGAGTCACACCTGGGGTAGACCAGGCTGCAAGTCACACCTGGGGTAGACCAGGATGCGAGTCACACCTGGGGTAGACCAGGCTATGATTCACACCTGGGGTCGACCAGGCTGCAAGTCACACCTGGGGCAGACCAGGCTGTGAGTCACTCCTGGGGTAGACCAGGCTATGATTCACACCTGGGTAGAGCAGGCTGTGAGTCACACCTGGGGTAGACCAGGCTGTGAGTCACTCCTGGGGTGGACCAAGCTGCGAGTCACACATGGGGTAGACCAACCTGTGAGTCACACCTGGGGTAGACCAAGCTGCGAGTCACACCTGGGGTAGACCAAGCTGTGAGTCACACCTGGGGTAGACCAGGCTTTGAGTCACACCTGGGGTAGACCAGGCTATGAGTCACACCTGGGGCAGACTCGGCTGTGAGTCACACCTGGGGTAGACCAGGCTGCGAGTCACACCTGGGGTAGACCACGGTAGACCTAGACCAGGCTGCGAGTCACAGCTGCAGTAGACCAGGCTGCGAGCCGCACCTGGGGTGGACCAGGCTATGAATCACACCTGGGTTAGACCAGGCTATGATTCACACCTGGGGTCGACCATGCTGCGAGTCACACCTGGGGTAGACCAGGCTGTGAGTCACTCCTGGGGTAGACCAGGCTATGATTCACACCTGGATAGACCAGGCTGCAAGTCACACCTGGAGTAGACAAGGCTGTGAGTCACTCCTGGGGTATACCAAGCTGCGAGTCACACCTGAGGTAGACCAATCTGCGAGTCACACCTGGGGTAGACCAGGCTGTGAGTCACACCTGGGGTAGACCAAGCTGCGAGTCACACCTGGGGTAGACCAAGCTGCGAGTAACACCTGGGGTAGACTAGGCTTCGAGTCACACCTGGGGTAGACCAAGCTGCAAGTCACACCTGGGGTAGATCAGGCTGCGAGTCACACCTGGGTTAAATCAGGCTGCGAGTCACACCTGGGGTAGATCAGGCTATGATTCACACCTGGGGTCAACCAGGCTACGAGTCACAACTGGGGTAGACCAGGCTGTGAGTCACTTCTGGGGTAGACCAGGCTATGATTCACACCTGGGTAGACAAGGCTGCGAGTCACACCTGGGGTAGACCGGGCTGTGAGTCACTCCTGGGGTAGACCCGGCTGTGAGTGACACCTGGGGTAGAACAAGCTGCGAGTCACACCTGGGATAGACCAAGCTGCGAGTCACACCTGGGGCAGACCAGGCTGTGAGTCACACCTGGGGTAGACCAGGCTATGAGTCACACCTGGGGTAGACCAGGCTGCGAGTTACACCTGGGGTAGACCACGGTAGACCTAGACCAGACTGCGAGTCACAGCTGCAGTAGACCAGGCTGCGAGTCACACCTGGGGTAGACCACGGTAGACCTAGACCAGGCTGCGAGTCACAGCTGCAGTAGACCAGGCAGCGAGTCACACCTGGGGTAGACCAAGCTGCGAGTCACAGCTGGGGTAGACCAAGCTGCGAGTAACACCTGGGGTAGACCAGGCTTTGAGTCACACCTGGGGTAGACCAGGCTATGAGTCACACCTGGGGCAGACCAGGCTGCGAGTCACACCTGGGGTAGACCAGGCTGTGAGTCCCTCCTGGGTAGACCAGGCTGTGAGTCACACCTGGGGTAGACCAAGCTGCAAGTCACACCTGCGATAGACCAAGCTGCGAGTCACACCTGGGGTAGACCAGGCTGTGAGTCACACCTGGGGTAGACCAAGCTGCGAGTCACACCTGGGGTAGACCACGGTAGACCAAGACCAGGCTGCGAGTCACAGCTGCAGTAGACCAGGCTGTGAGTCACACCTGGGGTAGACCAGGCTATGAGTCACACCTGGGGTAGACCAAGCTGCGAGTCACACCTGGGGTAGACCAGGCTGCGAGTCACACCTGGGGTAGATCAGGCTGCGAGTCACACCTGGGGTAGACCAGGCTGTGAGTCACTCCTGGGGTAGACCAGGCTATGATTCACACCTGGGGTAGACCAGGCTGTGAGTCACACCTGGGGTAGACCAAGCTGCGAGTCACACCTGGGGTAGACCAAGCTGCGAGTAACACCTGGGGTAGACTAGGCTTCGAGTCACACCTGGGGTAGACCAAGCTGCAAGTCACACCTGGGGTAGATCAGGCTGCGAGTCACACCTGGGTTAAATCAGGCTGCGAGTCACACCTGGGGTAGATCAGGCTATGATTCACACCTGGGGTCAACCAGGCTACGAGTCACAACTGGGGTAGACCAGGCTGTGAGTCACTTCTGGGGTAGACCAGGCTATGATTCACACCTGGGTAGACAAGGCTGCGAGTCACACCTGGGGTAGACCAGGCTGTGAGTCACTCCTGGGGTAGACCTGGCTGTGAGTGACACCTGGGGTAGAACAAGCTGCGAGTCACACCTGGGATAGACCAAGCTGCGAGTCACACCTGGGGCAGACCAGGCTGTGAGTCACACCTGGGGTAGACCAGGCTATGAGTCACACCTGGGGTAGACCAGGCTGCGAGTTACACCTGGGGTAGACCACGGTAGACCTAGACCAGACTGCGAGTCACAGCTGCAGTAGACCAGGCTGCGAGTCACACCTGGGGTAGACCACGGTAGACCTAGACCAGGCTGTGAGTCACAGCTGCATTAGACCAGGCAGCGAGTCACACCTGGGGTAGACCAAGCTGCAAGTCACAGCTGGGGTAGACCAAGCTGCGAGTAACACCTGGGGTAGACCAGGCTTTGAGTCACACCTGGGGTAGACCAGGCTATGAGTCACACCTGGGGCAGACCAGGCTGCGAGTCACACCTGGGGTAGACCAGGCTGTGAGTCCCTCCTGGGTAGACCAGGCTGTGAGTCACACCTGGGGTAGACCAAGCTGCAAGTCACACCTGCGGTAGACCAAGCTGCGAGTCACACCTGGGGTAGACCAGGCTGTGAGTCACACCTGGGGTAGACCAAGCTGCGAGTCACACCTGGGGTAGACCACGGTAGACCAAGACCAGGCTGCGAGTCACAGCTGCAGTAGACCAGGCTGTGAGTCACACCTGGGGAAGACCAGGCTATGAGTCACACCTGGGGTAGACCAAGCTGCGAGTCACACCTGGGGTAGACCAGGCTGCGAGTCACACCTGGGGTAGATCAGGCTGCGAGTCACACCTGGGGTAGACCAGGCTGTGAGTCACTCCTGGGGTAGACCAGGCTATGATTCACACCTGGGGTAGACCAGGCTGCGAGTCACACCTGGGGTAGACCAGGCTGTGAGTCACTCCTGGGGTAGACCAGGCTGTGAGTCACACCTGGGGTAGACCAAGCTGCGAGTCACACCTAGGGTAGACCAAGCTGCGAGTCACATCTGGGGTAGACCAGGCTGTAAGTCACACCTGGGATAGACCAAGCTGCGAGTAACACCTGGGGTAGACCAGGCTTTGAGTCACACCTGGGGCAGACCATCCAGTGAGTCACACCTGGGGTAGACCAGGCTATGAGTCACACCTGGGGTAGACCAGGCTGTCAGTCACACCTGGCGTAGACCACGGTAGACCTAGACCAGGCTGCGAGTCACAGCTGCAGTAGACCAGGCTGCGAGTCACACCTGGGGTAAACCAGGCAATGAGTCACACCTGGGGTAGACCAGGCTATGATTCACACCTGGGGTCGACCAGGCTGCGAGTCACACCTGGGGTAGACCAGGATGTGAGTCACTCCCGGGGTAGACCATGCTTTGATTCACATCTTGGTAGACCAGGCTGCGAGTCACACCAGGCATAGACCAGTCTGTGATTCACTCCTGGGGTAGACCAGGCTGTGAGTCACACCTGGGGTAGACCAAGCTGCGAGTCACACCTGGGGTAGACCAAGCGGCGAGTCACACCTGGGGTAGACCAGGCTGTGAGTCGCACCTGGGGTAGACCAAGCTGCGAGTCACACCTGGGGTAGACCAAGCTGCGAGTAACACCTGGGGTAGACCAGACTTTGAGTCACACCTGGGTTAAATCAGGCTGTGAGTCAAACCTGGGGTAGACCAGGCTATGATTTACAACTGGGATCGACCAGGCTATGAGTCACACCTGGGGTAGACCAGGCTGTGCGTCACTCCTGGGGTAGACCAGGCTATGATTCACACATGGGTAGACAAGGCTGCGAGTCACACCTGGGGTAGACCAGGATGTGAGTCACTCCTGAGGTAGACCAGGCTGTGAGTCACACCTGGGGTAGACCAAGCTGCGAGTCACACCTGGGGTAGACCAAGCTGCGAGTCTCACCTGGGGTAGACCAGGCTGTGAGTCACATCTGGGGTAGACCAAGCTGCGAGTCACACCTAGGGCAGACCAAGCTGCGAGTAACACCTGGGGTAGACCAGGCTTTGAGTCACACCTGGGGTAGACCAGGCTATGAGTCACACCTGGGGCAGACCAGGCTGTGAGTCACACCTGGGGTAGACCAGGCTATGAGTCACACCTGGGGTAGACAAGGCTGCGAGTCACACCTGGGGTAGACCACGGTAGACCTAGACCAGGCTGCGAGTCACAGCTGCAGTAGACCAGGCTAAGAGTCACACCTGGGATAGACCAGGCTCTGAGTCACACCTGGGTAGACCAGGCTGCGAGTCACACCTGGGGTAGACCACAGTAGACCTAGACCAGGCTGCGAGTCACAGCTGCAGTAGACTAGGCTGCGAGTCACACCTGGGTAGACCAGGCTATGAGTCACACCTGAGGTAGAATAGGCTATGATTCACACCTGGGGTCGACCAGGCTGCGAGTCACACCTGGGGTAGACCAAGCTGCAAGTCACTCCTGGGGTAGACCAGGCTTTGAGTCACACCTGGGGTAGACCAAGTTGTGAGTCACACCTGGGGTAGACCATGCTGCAAGTCACACCTGGGGTAGACCAGGCTGTGAGACACACCTGGGGTAGACCAAGCTGTGAGTCACACCTGGGGTAGACCAAGCTGCGAGTAACACCTGGGGTAGACCAGGCTTCGAGTCACACCCGGGGTAGACCAAGCTGCGAGTCACACCTGGGGTAGACCAGGCTGCGAGTCACACCTGGGTTAAATCAGGCTGCGAGTCACACCTGGGGTAGACCAGGCTATGATTCACACCTGGGGTCGACCAGGCTACGAGTCACACCTGGGGTAGACCAGGCTGTGAGTCACTCCTGGGGTAGACCAGGCTATGATTCACACCTGGGTAGACAAGGCTGCGAGTCACACCTGGGGTAGACCAGGCTGTGAGTCACTCCTGGGGTAGACCAGGCTGTGAGTCACACCTGGGGTAGACCAAGCTGCGAGTCACACCTGGGGTAGACCAAGCTGCGAGTCACACCTGGGGTAGACCAGGCTGTGAGTCACACCTGGGGTAGACCAAGTTGCGAGTCACACCTGGGGTAGACCAAGCTGTGAGTAACACCTGGGGTAGACCAGGCTTTGAGTCACACCTGGGGTAGACCAGGCTATGAGTCACACCTGGGGCAGACCAGGCTGTGAGTCACACCTGGGGCAGACCAGGCTGTGAGTCACACCTGGGGTAGACCAGGCTGCGAGTCACACCTGGGGTAGACCACAGTAGACCTAGACCAGGCTGCGAGTCGCAGCTGCAGTAGACCATGCTGCGAGTCACACCTGGGGTAGACCAGGCTATGAGTCACACCTGGGGTAGACCAAGCTATGAGTCACACCTGGGGTAGACCACGGTAGACCTAGACCAGGCTGCGAGTCACAGCTGCAGTAGACCAGGCTGCGAGTCACACCTGGGGTAGACCAGGCTATGAGTCACACCTGGGGTAGACCAGGCTGCGAGTCACACCTGGGGCAGACCAGGCTGCGAGTAACACCTGGGGTAGACCAGGCTGCGAGTCACACCTGGGGTAGACCAGGCTGCGAGTCACACCTGGGGTAGACCAGGCTGCGAGTCACACCTGGGGCAGACCAGGCTGTGAGTCACTCCTGGGGTAGACCAGGCTATGATTCACACCTGGGTAGAGCAGGCTGTGAGTCACACCTGGGGTAGACCAGGCTGTGAGTCACTCCTGGGGTGGACCAAGCTGCGAGTCACACATGGGGTAGACCAACCTGTGAGTCACACCTGGGGTAGACCAAGCTGCGAGTCACACCTGGGGTAGACCAAGCTATGAGTCACACCTGGGGTAGACCAGGCTTTGAGTCACACCTGGGGTAGACCAGGCTATGAGTCACACCTGGGGCAGACTCGGCTGTGAGTCACACCTGGGGTAGACCAGGCTGCAAGTCACACCTGGGGTAGACCACGGTAGACCTAGACCAGGCTGCGAGTCACAGCTGCAGTAGACCAGGCTGCGAGCCGCACCTGGGGTGGACCAGGCTATGAATCACACCTGGGTTAGACCAGGCTATGATTCACACCTGGGGTAAACCATGCTGCGAGTCACACCTGGGGTAGACCAGGCTGTGAGTCACTCCTGGGGTAGACCAGGCTATGATTCACACCTGGATAGACCAGGCTGCAAGTCACACCTGGAGTAGACAAGGCTGTGAGTCACTCCTGGGGTAGACCAAGCTGCGAGTCACACCTGAGGTAGACCAATCTGCGAGTCACACCTGGGGTAGACCAGGCTGTGAGTCACACCTGGGGTAGACCAAGCTGCGAGTCACACCTGGGGTAGACCAAGCTACGAGTAACACCTGGGGTAG
This sequence comes from Ambystoma mexicanum, assembly GCF_040938575.1. Classification (NCBI taxonomy): domain Eukaryota; kingdom Metazoa; phylum Chordata; class Amphibia; order Caudata; family Ambystomatidae; genus Ambystoma; species Ambystoma mexicanum. The sequence goes on from NC_090922.1 coordinate 1,531,339,331, forward strand.
ACTATGCTTCGAGTCACACCTGGGGTAGACCAAGCTGCGAGTCACACCTGGGGTAGATCAGGCTGCGAGTCACACCTGGGTTAAATCAGGCTGCGAGTCACACCTGGGGTAGATCAGGCTATGATTCACACCTGGGGTCGACCAGGCTACGAGTCACAACTGGGGTAGACCAGGCTGTGAGTCACTTCTGGGGTAGACCAGGCTATGATTCACACCTGGGTAGACAAGGCTGCGAGTCACACCTGGGGTAGACCAGGCTGTGAGTCACTCCTGGGGTAGACCCGGCTGTGAGTGACACCTGGGGTAGAACAAGCTGCGAGTCACACCTGGGGTAGACCAAGCTGCGAGTCACACCTGGGGCAGACCAGGCTGTGAGTCACACCGGGGGTAGACCAGGCTATGAGTCACACCTGGGGTAGACCAGGCTGCGAGTTACACCTGGGGTAGACCACGGTAGACCTAGACCAGACTGCGAGTCACAGCTGCAGTAGACCAGGCTGCGAGTCACACCTGGGGTAGACCACGGTAGACCTAGACCAGGCTGCGAGTCACAGCTGCAGTAGACCAGGCAGCGAGTCACACCTGGGGTAGACCAAGCTGCAAGTCACAGCTGGGGTAGACCAAGCTGCGAGTAACACCTGGGGTAGACCAGGCTTTGAGTCACACCCGGGGTAGACCAGGCTATGAGTGACACCTGGGGCAGACCAGGCTGCGAGTCACACCTGGGGTAGACCAGCCTGTGAGTCCCTCCTGGGTAGACCAGGCTGTGAGTCACACCTGGGGTAGACCAAGCTGCAAGTCACACCTGGGGTAGACCAAGCTGCGAGTCACACCTGGGGTAGACCAGGCTGTGAGTCACACCTGGGGTAGACCAAGCTGCAAGTCACACCTGGGGTAGACCACGGTAGACCTAGACCAGGCTGCGAGTCACAGCTGCAGTAGAACAGGCTGCAAGTCACACCTGGGGTAGACCAGGCTATGAGTCACACCTGGGGTAGACCAAGCTGTGAGTCACACCTGGGGTAGACCAGGCTGCGAGTCACACCTGGGGTAGATCAGGCTGCGAGTCACACCTGCGGTAAACCAGGCTATGATTCGCACCTGGGGTCGACCAGGCTGCGAGTCACACCTGGGGTAGACCAGGCTGTGAGTCACTCCTGGGTAGACCAGGCTATGATTCACACCTGGGTAGACCAGGCTGCGAGTCACACCTGGGGTAGATCAGACTGTGAGTCACTCCTGGGGTAGACCAGGCTGCAAGTCACTCCTGGGGTAGACCAGGCTGTGAGTCACACCTGGGGTAGACCAAACTGCGAGTCACACCTGGGGTAGACCAAGCTGCGAGTCACACCTGGGGTAAACCAGGCTGTGAGTCACTCCTCGGGTAGACCAGGCTGTGAGTCACTCCTGGGGTAGACCAGGCTTTGAGTCACACCTGGGGTAGACCAAGCTGCGAGTCACACCTGGGGTAGATCAGGCTGCGAGTCACACCTGGGTTAAATCAGGCTGCGAGTCACACCTGGGGTAGATCAGGCTATGATTCACACCTGGGGTCGACCAGGCTACGAGTCACAACTGGGGTAGACCAGGCTGTGAGTCACTTCTGGGGTAGACCAGGCTATGATTCACACCTGGGTAGACAAGGCTGCGAGTCACACCTGGGGTAGACCAGGCTGTGAGTCACTCCTGGGGTAGACCCGGCTGTGAGTGACACCTGGGGTAGAACAAGCTGCGAGTCACACCTGGGGTAGACCAAGCTGCGAGTCACACCTGGGGCAGACCAGGCTGTGAGTCACACCTGGGGTAGACCAGGCTATGAGTCACACCTGGGGTAGACCAGGCTGCGAGTTACACCTGGGGTAGACCACGGTAGACCTAGACCAGACTGCGAGTCACAGCTGCAGTAGACCAGGCTGCGAGTCACACCTGGGGTAGACCACGGTAGACCTAGACCAGGCTGCGAGTCACAGCTGCAGGAGACCAGGCAGCGAGTCACACCTGGGGTAGACCAAGCTGCGAGTCACAGCTGGGGTAGACCAAGCTGCGAGTAACACCTGGGGTAGACCAGGCTTTGAGTTACACCTGGGGTAGACCAGGCTATGAGTGACACCTGGGGCAGACCAGGCTGCGAGTCACACCTGGGGTAGACCAGGCTGTGAGTCCCTCCTGGGTAGACCAGGCTGTGAGTCACACCTGGGGTAGACCAAGCTGCAAGTCACACCTGGGGTAGACCAAGCTGCGAGTCACACCTGGGGTAGACCAGGCTGTGAGTCACACCTGGGGTAGACCAAGCTGCGAGTCACACCTGGGGTAGACCACGGTAGACCTAGACCAGGCTGCGAGTCACAGCTGCAGTAGACCAGGCTGCGAGTCACACCTGGGGTAGACCAGGCTATGAGTCACACCTGGGGTAGACCAAGCTGTGAGTCACACCTGGGGTAGACCAGGCTGCGAGTCACGCCTGGGGTAGATCAGGCTGCGAGTCACACCTGCGGTAAACCAGGCTATGATTCGCACCTGGGGTCGACCAGGCTGCAAGTCACACCTGGGGTAGACCAGGCTGTGAGTCACTCCTGGGGTAGACCAGGCTATGATTCACACCTGGGTAGACCAGGCTGCGAGTCACACCTGGGGTAGATCAGACTGTGAGTCACACCTGGGGTAGACCAGGCTGCGAGTCACTCCTGGGGTAGACCAGGCTGTGAGTCACACCTGGGGTAGACCAAGCTGCGAGTCACACCTGGGGTAGACCAAGCTGCGAGTCACACCTGGGGTAAACCAGGCGGTGAGTCACTCCTCGGGTAGACCAGGCTGTGAGTCACTCCTGGGGTAGACCAGGCTTTGAGTCACACCTGGGGTAGACCATGCTGCGAGGCAAGTTGTAGTACAGATTTCATCCTTGTGAAGCCATTGAAGGAACAGATTTGGAAATGTATTTATGAAGGAAGTGAGAATCCTGCCCCCCCCCCCCAAATATTATTGGTGAGAAGCATAACTGGTGAACTTTGGCCTGTTTGAGCATAGGTCTGGAGAATTGTAGTTTTAGGTCTTGTGTGGAGTGGACCAGGCTGCGAGTCACACCTTGGGTAGACCACGGTAGACCTAGACCAGGCTGCGAGTCACAGCTGCAGTAGACCAGGCTGCGAGTCACACCTGGGGTAGACCAGGCTATGAGTCACACCTGGGGTAGACCAGGCTGCGAGTCACACCTGGGGTAGACCACGGTAGACCTACACCAGGCTGCGAGTCACAGCTGCAGTAGACCAGGCAGCGAGTCACACCTGGGGTAGACCAGGCTGTGAGTCACACCTGGGGTAGACAAAGCTGCGAGTCACACCTAGGGTAGACCAAGCTGCGAGTAACACCTGGGGTAGACCAGGCTTTGAGTCACACCTGGGGTAGACCAGGCTATGAGTCACATCTGGGGCAGACCAGGCTGCGAGTCACACCTGGGGTAGACCAGGCTGTGAGTCACACCTGGGGTAGACCAAGCTGCGAGTCACACCTGGGGTAGACCAAGCTGCGAGTCACACCTGGGGTAGACCAGGCTGTGAGTCACAACTGGGGTAGACCAAGCTGCGAGTCACACCTGGGGTAGGCCAAGCTGCGAGTAACACCTGGGGTAGACCAGGCTACGAGTCACACCTGGGGTAGACCAGGCTATGATTTACACCTGGGGTCGACGAGGCTGCGAGTCATACCTGGGGTAGACCAGGCTGTGAGTCACTCCTGGGGTAGACCAGGCTATGATTCACACCTGGGTAGACCAGGCTGTGAGTCACACCTGGGGTAGCCCAGGCTGTGAGTCACTCCTGGGGTAGACCAGGCTGTGAGTCACACCTGGGGTAGACCAAGCTGCGAGTCACACCTGGGGTGGACCAAGCTGCGAGTCACACCTGGGGTAGACCAGGCTGTGAGTCACACCTGGGGTAGACCAAGCTGGAGTCACACCTGGGGCAGACCCAGCTGTGAGTCACACCTGGGGTAGACCAGGCTATGTGTCACACCTGGGGTAGACCAGGCTGCGAGTCACACCTGGGGTAGACCATGGTAGACCTAGACCAGGCTGCGAGTCACAGCTGCAGTAGACCAGGCTGAGAGTCATACCTGGGGTAGACCAGGCTATGAGTCACACCTGGGGTAGATCAAGCTGCGAGTCATACCTGGGGTAGACCAGGCTGCGAGTCACACCTGAGGTAGATAAGGCTGCGAGTCACACCTGCGGTAGACCAGGCTATGATTCGCACCTGGGGTCGACCAGGCTGCGAGTCACACCTGGGGTAGACCAGGCTGTGAGTCACTCCTGGGGTAGACCAGGCTATGATTCACACCTGGGTAGACCAGGCTGCGAGTCACACCTGGGGTAGACCAGACTGTGAGTCACTCCTGGGGTAGACCAGGCTGCGAGTCACTCCCGGGGTAGACCAGGCTGTGAGTCACACCTGGGGTAGACCAAGCTGCGAGTCACACCTGGGGTAGACCAAGCTGCGAGTCACACCTGGGGTAAACCAGGCTGTGAGTCACTCCTGGGGTAGACCAGGCTGTGAGTCACTCCTGGGGTAGACCAGGCTGTGAGTCACTCCTGGGGTAGACCAAGCTGCGAGTCACACCTGGGGTAGACCAAGCTGCGAGTCACACCTGGGGTAAACCAGGCTGTGAGTCACTCCTGGGGTAGACCAGGCTGTGAGTCACTCCTGGGGTAGACCAGGCTGTGAGTCACACCTGGGGTAGACTATGCTGCGAGGCAAGTTGTAGTACAGATTTCATCCTTGTGAAGCCATGGAAGGAACAGATTTGGAAATGTATTTATGAAGGAAGTGGGAATCCTGCCCCCCCCCCCCCGTAATTTTGGGTGAGAAGCATAACTGGTGAACTTTGGCCTGTTTGAGCATAGGTCTGGAGAATTGTAGTTTTAGGTCTTGCCTGGGCGAAAATACCCCAAACACATGATGTCCAGTGAGAAATTCACTAGGACTGGGGACACCTGGGGTGTAATAAACACTACTGCATACTAAAACATGCAATTCTCATTCTGAAACAAACAACAAAACACAAGGTTCTGTTAGTAATGTATGATAGGTGTTCTTGGTTCTCTTCTCTTTGACTTTCCTTGTTTAAGAGCAGAGACTCGTGCCGATGCATTTCAAGACGGAAACGTCCATCCTGGGGCAGGGGGGCAGGTTCCACGTAGCACCTGCTCTTAGGCTCTGACCTCTAGTGCACACTACTAGACCCCAGTATCACCACCGTGAACACGCCATGCTCATACCTGCTTGCTGAGACAGGAGAGGAGGGGAGGACTGGCACTCCTGGCACTGGGGTGGGGGCTGCCTGGGGGCTCCCTGAAAGCCAGAGGGCATGGCTCGGGCACTGCCAGCACATGGTACCTGCTGTATGGCTGGAAGTAGTGAAAGAGGCTGCACTGGTGGCGTGTTATACCCAGCGCTTTAAGTGGGATTGAAAATCGAGGGGCGGGGCTAGTTAGGGGGTGTGGCCTAAGGATACGCCCCTAACGAGAGGCGGAGGGGGTGGCTGGTAAAAGTTGGAGCTGGGGCACACAGGCATTATTACCTTTGATACGCCCAGTCCTTCCTTTGAACAAAAGAAGGGGCTGGGCGCACCAAAAGGTGTGACACCAGTGTGCCCCCAGCTCACTCGCAGCAGGCAGCCCTTTCATTCAAGGAGCCCCCGCTTTAACCACAGGTTCCTTGAATGAAAGGTCTGTACTTGAAACAGGAGGATGGCTGGAGGGCCCAGTCTCTCCTTCTTTTTTCGAGTAACTAGTCATCACCTGGCATCATGCTGGGTGATGACTGGTTAGTTACTCGAAACAAAAGGAGAGCTGGGCAGTCCAGCAGTCCTCCTGTTTCAAGTACATACATCAGGCAGCCCGCACTGCACGGTTACGGACGCCTGCTGCTTGCTGCTGTCAGTACTTCGGTTAAAGAAAAGGCAATGCCTTTTCTTTTTTCTAAACCGAAGTGCTGACACCGGCAGGCAGCTCGTGTAACTGTGCAGATTCTACACGGGCTGCCTGAGGTGTCGGCTGGCTGGGCTAGTCGGTTGGGCCCCGTCAGGGCCCCGGCTCGGGAGCCCTTTCTGGAGACTGCCGGGTGTTAGGCAGAATCCTGTGCAATTTCCTTGGGGAACACTGCAAAAAGATTAAGACCACAGGAGTAAGCAGTAAACCCAATTGGTAGCAGTCTGCACCACCCAGATTTACATGATAGCTGTGTCTGAGCAGTCAGACTTCTCTCAAGAAGAGTTAGGCAGTATACAGAGGATACACAATAGGGCTAAAAACACAGTAGAGCAAGCAAACACTGACCAGAGCTTGTTATCAAAAGTATATAATTATTTATTTAATACACACTTTCGAAAATACACTGGCACTATTAATCAAACGCAAGTGCAAACACAATCAGAAAAGTATACACACCTCCCTTAAGACTTATTAGACAAGTCTAAGTCAAAACACCACTTTTTGTCAAAACAGATGTGAGCGCGTAACTTAGATGGCACTCCAATAATTAAGTTAAAGGAAGAGAAAAAGGCAGGTCATGAAAATAAAACAGTTCCCAACACTTTTATAAGGCCAAAACAAGTTAGTGAAGGCAGAGTCTACTGTAGAGCCACAGTTCATAGGCCAGGCCCACTTTAAATGGAGCAAGGTGAAATGTGCCCAAGATCACACAGTTTAGAAATGCATTCAAGTCTTTATAGAAATGTTCAAAAGAGGTTGGGTTGATTCAGAAGGTAAAGTTAGAAGGTCTGGGGGCCAGACCTAAATCCTTGGCTTTCAGTTGGAAAGCCAAGGATTTAAGGGTCACCTTTAGCAAACCGAAGAAAGGGAGGCCAAGTGGAACACAGTACCATTAAAGTTGAGGAAGCTCCAGTGGTGGCAGTTGTTCCTGGCAGCGGGTGCAGTTTGTGGTTTCAACCAGGGGAAGAGAGGATCTCGTCGAGGAGGAAACATGGAGTCGTTGCACTGCCCAGGGAAGAAAAAGCCAGGCGGCTCACCACTGGGCCAATCAGAACAGAGTGTGACTTGAGTTGCTAAGGCAACGCAGTCCAGGGTGCCAATTCCCCCACCCACACATCCTGTGGAACCCAGACAGAGTGGCACCAGTTGGAGGGCTTCTGTGGAGAAGCCTGCCAAAAAGGGGAACAAAGGGCCCGACCTTGGTTGCAGTTACAGAGACGGACACGAATGCCATTTTAGAAAAGAGTTCTGGCAAAAAGACCCAACCGGTGATTTAATATTAAATAAATAAACCGGCGGTATCTTTAACATTGCACCAAAAAGTGGTGTGTTTAAAATCAATGGGAAAATCCCATAGGAAATAATCCGGTGGAATATTTTGTGTGGTAACCGCTGCCACCAGCCAGAAACTCGACAAGGGGGGACTGGACAGTGCCCCCTTGGAAACAGACCCAGGGGCAATCTAATTAACCCCTTCCAGTACTTCCACAATATGATGGTTTGTACTGGTTCTGTTCACAATTTTGGACTAATAAAGTCAATGTTGACTTTACATGCCCTGAGACCCAGTAGTCAGTCCCAGGGTATGGAGTCTATGTTTGGGGGTCACTATGACACCCCTGTGTTACTGCACTGAGGGTGCTGTGTAACACATACACTAAAACAGATGATACCCTATGGAGTAAAAGACCCCATAGCCCATAAGCACACAATAAGTCAAAGACATACCTCAAATCATGCCTACGAGTGGGAGAAAAAGAGTCTCACTCTTAGGAGAAAAAAACAAACCCCAAAAAACAAGCAAAGCTGCTGGGGGACTCCCTAGGTTTGGGAAATTAGCCTTATAAGAGAATTCTCCCTAACACCAGGGCCTAGTCCTGGCTGGCCTTGCCCACTTAAAGCCCTGGTTATACCATTACCGCTCTTCTTCCCCCAGTGATGCTTGCCCTGCGCTGTGATTGGTGCACCATGAGAGCAGGACACACAGGCCGTACCGTCGTCGCAGGGTTTGGATTCGCTTCTTCGCCTGCAGCTGGAAGATGCTGGAGGAATAGCCCTGCCTTGGCAGTGCTGTCATCTTTAATAGCAGGGATGTGCCTGCCAGCCGGGCTGCCAACCCTGGCCCCTCCAGGTTACCATGGTAACAGACACGGGGATGTGAGCAGCGTTAATAGAACCAATAGCGTAATGTAATATATGGTGCACGTGAACACTATTCCCAGTGATCATGTGACCCATGTTGGGCCATTCAGATAAAGGTTGCTAGTCGGATCTCAATACGCAAAAACCAGAAAGGGCTTACAACGTCATCACTCGGTACATACAATGATACAATACACCATAAAACGGGCGGTGCCACTTCCATCTACACAAGCAACAGAGAATAAATATCCCAATGACCTCTTCACCGTGTTCACAGCATCACTCTAGCACAGCATCCGCCTGGACAGTGTTCTTCAGCACATGTGATGTTTAAACGACCATTACTACATGTGATGTCACACCGTATTCAACATATCACCTGCTTCCTGTTCCGCTATCCAGACATTCAACAGTGCAGTAGAGACATTTCAACACAATGGTGTGGCCATTTCTGCTGATGGTTGTGCACTTTGACTACTATGACTCGTTAACATCATTTGCCTGCTAGTGTGACCATTACCAACAAGGCATATGGGTTGTGCCTGACACACTGCTTGTACACATGAGTGCGTACCCCGGCTGTCATTATCTGTAGTGGGGTTCATGTCTGCCAGCACATAGCCAGACACCAACTCATTGTGTCATTTAGTACTTAACAGCCACGCAGTGCCATTAAAAGGTAGGAAGTTAGAAAAATACCTCCGTGATTACAGAGACAATTGGCAATGTTCTCCACAATAATCTTACAGCACCAGTCACCTGTCTTATGTCTTTCTTAGACATCAAGAATGAATGCAAATCATGCTGATTAGTATTGTAACATAAAACAGTCCATCAAATTACAATATTTGTACAAATAACAGTACAGGTCCAACTATTCGTTGAGGCCATCTGGAACAACAGTGTGTAATCTATTGATCCAGTAAGCTTCACGTTGCTCAAGCTTTTAACTCACACTGAAACTTAGGTTTGTAACATCCACAACTTCAAGAATTTGAAATCTTAATTGTGACAATTGGTGTTTATGTTGTTGGAAATGTCTAGATACTGCTGGTTGTTGGTTCTCATATTTAAGTTGCGCTCGCTCCAACATATACAAGCTTTTCAGCTAGTCTGTCCTACATACAGTTGGCCACATGGACTTTTTATTGAATATATCACATTCTGTGTGTTACATGTTGAGTTGGTGTTCAATTTGATTTTCTCTCCTATCCTATCGTATGTGACAAAATCTCCTTTCTTAACATTGTTACATGCGAAACATGGGAATGTCCATGTGTTCTTAGGTTTATGTGTGGTCACTCTCTTAGGTTGTGTCTTCACCAGCAAATCTCTTAAATTGCTGCTTCTTTGGAAGACCAATAGATTTTGTAGTTTACTGTCACAGCTCAACAAGGGCCAGTGTCTTAAAATTGACTTTTTGATTGTTGTGGACTGGATACTATATTTACTGCCAAATACCAGTGGCCCTTCTGTCGCAGTGGAAGCAACCTTGGGTGCCATGAGAAACGACCTGTCCTTCACCTCAACTTTACTCCTGGCTGCCGCAAGCTCATTCTCTGAGTACCTCCTTCCGTAAAATCTGGCGACCATTCTGTCCAATTATTGTTTGCATCTGCTTCAGTGCTTAATATACGTTTTACCGATAGAAGTTGGCTACGAGGCAAACCATGGTGGAAGGAGGATGAAAGCTCATTCTGTGTAGAAGATTATTACAGTCGGTATGTTTGTGGTACAAGGAAGTCTCAAATCCAGCGGCTATCAGAGTAATCTACACATCTAAGAAATGCAGACCAGGGACCCCAATTACAAAGGTAACATTTATTCTATAATCAATGATGTTGAGATATGCTAGAAAAGATGTTAGTGTTTCTACATTGTCATTCCATACCAGAAATGTATCATCGATATAGCGTCCCGAGTAGCGTATATGTTTATGCCATACTGGGGGGTGGATAATATGGTCATTCTCAAATTTCAGCATGAATGAGTTGGCATAGGCTGGAGCCATTGTGGCCCCTATAGTGTGGCTACTAGTCTGAAGGTAAAACCTTCTATTGTGTTCAAAGTAGGCAGTCAGCGAAATAAATTCCATAAGTATCACTCTCCACTCTTTGGAGGCCCCCACCTCATTTTCCTTCAGCAGTAGCCATTCACCTGCCTATTGCCCTACACCGTCAGGAATAGAGGTGTACAGGCTACACACATCGATGGTGACCAATATGTCGGCCTCGTCGATGTGTATGTTACCAAGTTTGTTCAGGAAGCCTGTTGTATCTTTAATGTAAGTAGGATATTTCTGGATGAAGGGTGACAGGATGGCGCTGATGTAGACTCCAAGGGGTTGTAGAACGCCTTGTGTCGCTGCTACAATTGGGTGCCCCTGAGGTTTTTCCACAGATTTATGAGAAGGTAAAAGTGCAGTACTTTAGGATGATGTTGTAGCTTGATTGATCTGTGTGATGTCTGAGTGAATGCAGGGCCTCATGGAATGTTAGGTGGAGCCTGGAGTGTTGGAGGCTTAGGAGTTCTATGGAGTGACGGTTAGGACTTGGAGTATGGCATGGAACCAGGACAGATGCTTGTGACCTTCTCTCCTACCTTTCATGATCTACCATCTATCTATTTAACCAAGGACAATAAAGCATCTTCTGTTTGTACTTACTGGGGTGAGCCTGGTTCCTGCTCCATGTCATCACTGATCCAGGCACATCTTGCTGGGGAGCAAGATACAACATTTTGGCAACAAGGATTAAGCTAAGAGAACCCGGAGAAGTTGGGAGAGCCAAGGAGAAGTGAAGGAGAGAAAGCCTGATGCCATGTACCAGCTGGTGGTGAAAAATGAAGTTGGTGCCAATGAAGAGGATAGCTGTGGCATCAGAGGCATCAGACTATGAAGCTTGAAGCCCATCCATGGGGCTGGAGGAGCGCTGGCCCTGGCGAAACGTTGGGGGCTGAGTGGCAGAAAGAAGTTGTCACCAGTGAGCAGCCCGGTGTTACCACTGATGAGCCGAGCCCTGTTGCGTTCATTTGGAGAAAGGGCTCATGGGACTTGCTGTCCGGTGGTGGAAAATCCCTGTTTCAAGGTACTGGGAAAAAGAAAAAGAGTTGTTGTGTCTTTGGGCATTTTGTGAGGGGCAATAGGGGGCCATGGGTGGGGCGCGCTCGTTCGTGTCCCCCGCATTCCAGCCATTGCTGTTGGGCTGGAACGCATGGATTTAGCCTCTGCGCCATTGCCCCTTCGTCGGAGTTTCAGAGCTGCTCTGAGAGGAAGATTCACTAGAGGAAAGGCCTTAAAGTCGTGGGCCAACGCGATGACGTTCAATGAGGAAGTTGGAGATGCTCGTCGGAGCTACAAGGAGAAGAAAAAAAACATTTGGTTGTATTGCATGCCGAGCCGGCAGAATGGGCATTTTGTTGTGGAACTTCACTGACAGAGAGTGTTGAGAAGGATTTCTGAACTCTGTCCAGGAGGGGCAGAGGTTCAGAAGGCCAACCTAGTTTCTTGGAACAGGGTAACCTCTGGACAAGCCAGACCAATCAGGGTAGCTAAGGCAGGCGGTCAAGACTAAGGCCGTCATTATGACTTTGGCGGTAGCCATGCCATTATTGGCGGCATGGCTCCTGCCAAAATCGGGTCCCGGTTCCCACAATGGGAATTACCAGGCCATTCCGAGTTCAGAGGGCCCGGTAATTCCTCCCTTCAGGAACCCGGGCCTGGACCTTTCCCATTCCCATTTGAGCCCCCATAGGGCTGAATGGGAATGGGAGAGGGAGCAAAGAACGGGCTGATTACGAGCGGCCCGTTGTTTGCTCCCTCTTCCCCGTGCGGGACCCGCTCTGCACGTCTGGTAAAACCAGACGTGCAGAGCGGGTCCCGCGAGGGGACCTTGTAATCAGGCGGTACGGGGTTGACGGCGCCGGCACCGATACTGGCGCCGTTAACCCCTTACCCCCTAACTTATAATGAGGCCCTAAGTCTCAGGAGGGGTGAGGGTGACTGAAGGACCTCAATGAGCACACAGAGCAAGGACACTTACAAATTACTCCAGACAGGTGTTATATTAAAAATATAGACACATTTATTACAAGGCTTTTGTAACATAGACCATAGCAAAGAATCACAGTAACACTAAGTAAACCAATACATCACACTCAATACCATATATATACAAGACCAGGGGGGTCTAAAGAGATGACTGCACGAAATATGTTGACAACCTAGAGGGGAAGGAAACAGGCAGTGAGGCCCAATTCAACATCAGTTATTCACCTGACTAAGAGGTAGTCCAAGCCCTAAGAAGAGGGGAGCCTTGTGCTCAGTAGTACATGTAATGCAAACGCATGTGCAAAACAGGGTCTCTTCAGGGGTCTCTAGCCGCTCGGGAAGGTGGATAAGGCGATGAAGAATAAGTTCCCACTATTCAAGAAGGACCTTCACTTGAAGGCAGAGGCAGGTCAAGAGTTCGGGATAGAGTCGCTATTTCGCAATAGCAGTGGACAGGAGAGGGGCCCCCAGGGGCCACTCATGCGTAAAGATGGGCTCTGGCACTAGGGGCCACCAGTTGGGGTAAAGATTACTCACCAGTCCCTGAGGAAAGGAGACCCAAACTTCAGCAGGTTAGTCCAATGTGGTTGGAGGTTCGAATGCGGCAAAAAGGACATTTCTGCACCTTTTAGTTCCTGAGATCCAGCGAGGATTCCCAAATGGGACAGTGGCGATTTCTCCACTCCGGGTGGATGAATCGCCCCAGTTTCACTGCATCAGGATTCAGGGGAAAGAGGGTCACAAATGTAGCAGACTTGCAAAGGATGTTGCCTCAGCAGGGCAACACGGTAACTGCGTTTACTCCGGTCCGGGCGCACTCGTCTCACTTCAGACCTGGGAATGCCAAGTGTACGAAATTCGGTGTGAGGGTGCCGTGGACGCACAGCTAGCAGTATACCAAGTTTCGAGGGCCTCCTCGAAACGACGGCGGTGACAGAGCAAAGGTCCTGTGTAAGATGGTCAGTCCACTGGTTGGCCCAGCGACACTTCCAAGAAAGCTTACTTTCAGGTTTTAGTGAAGGTGCCGAGAATAGTTGGTCCCACTATTCCAATGGGTCGAAGCGCCTTTGCAGACCTTCTAGGACGACCAGATGCAGAGGGGTCCCACGGGACGACAGCGTGCTCAGGGTGCCAAACCTTCCAGCGGGTCACCAGAGGTTCCTCGTCTCAGCTTCGTAGTTGCGGGATACTTGAATCCTATCCTTTGTTCAGTGAGAACTCAGGAGATCGACCTGGTTGTGGTGTTTCCAGCCTCCTCTTATCCAAAGTTCCCTTTGCGCCATAACGGAGAGGACCCAATGGGAGATCTGCTCACAAACATGCACTCCATACGTGGACCAATCACAGACCACGGTGGCCTCAGGCATTCAGGACACTCCAGACTCTCTGGCACCCAGGATGTGTATTGGGACCAGACATCGCAGCCCACATCCTGGAGGCGCACACAAGGCATGGAGAAGCCCACAAAAGCATTGGGATTCACGGGAAAATGCATGACCAAATAAGGACGGAACCAGATCGACTCGACCTGGGGAAGGTGAAGGGGCCAAAGGACAGGACAAAGAACCTTGTGGCATGGCCATTTTGGGAGCCAGGCCACCTATTTGTGCCAAACTCGGTTAACGCAGTTAACATGGCAGGAAAGGGTTAAAAATAATGCAAAATGATAGCTGCCACCAGTCCTGCCCATGACACATCTGCACAGTTCATAAAAAGTCCAGCGAGAGTATCTAGGGCCTTTGGAAATGACTGTAGACCTAAATGTGCTGTATGGTAAGATACATTGCACACTTGTTACATGTTGCACAAAAGCTGCAACATGAGGAAAGGACTAAGGGAAACAAAGTCTCCCAGTGCTGACTGTCTTAAGGGCATGTCAGTTTCCCCATAAAAAGTGTGTGAAAGCCCAGAGGAGTGCAGCTGAGGGCTGTGCTTCTCTGGCAAAGTCAGTCAGTGGTGTCTAAACAGCAGCAAAAAGTTTGGGGGTTGACACATGGAGGGAAAATTACATACACATGTGAAATCTTTCCTAGCAGAGAGTTACACGGATTTGTGCTGGCAAGGTACTGTGATCCTTTTAGCCATCGCTGCAGCATTAAAGGAACAATGTGGTACTTTTTACTGAAGGTTCGCGTCCAGCCTTTTAGGGACAGCTGGAGCACCGCATGTGTTGCCAGCAATAATGAAAGCAATGTTTGTGTTTGATCCGATAAATGCTGGGGTGGCGGCGTCTGAGTGAAGACAGATATTTACACTGAATATGTTTAGAGGTGCTTACGGTTAAGTATTATAAAAACGTTTTGTGAGTTACAGACACGTTTAAATTGCAGGAGGACATTAATACTGTGTGCCGCAGGGCAAGAAATGATATGACTTTGATGATGCATTTCAAACAGTTTTCACAAGATTGTTGCTGAATGTCCTATTGGGATGAGTTATGGAGCTGAATGGGGATAAATGTCATGAGGTTGCACAACTTGTTATTTGCAGGGCATGTTAGTATGTAGTGGGAAATGCATTTTCAAGCACAGCAATTTATAGGAGGACTGCACATGATATATTTTGAGAAATGATTCAATGTTTTTTTCTTCTAGGAGTATAATTATGAACTTGAGTTTTAAACATTGAGATGTCCACAGAGTTCTGTTGTAGAGATTGTGCTATTGTGCAGAGATGATTTAAATGTGGTGAGAGCTTCAATGATGAGTTTAATTAGAAATCACTTTGATGTTAATGGTGATTTCACTTGCACCCCAGCATGGCGATTGATCACCCCCATGGCTGGTGGTGAAAAACATGCCTATCTTAGGAAATGTAGATTTTAAAATGTGCATGTGTGTGTTGTGAATTTGTTGTGTGGACAGTGAGTTGAAGTTTGCGTCCGTGAGCGTAAAGAGTAGTCGTCGTGAGTGAATGTGACGCAAGGGTGCGCACATGTGGTAGCATATTGTGCGGCAGTTGTGTACGTGTGAGAGGTAGCACATGTGTGTAGTGGTTGTGTACGTGTGAGAGTTAGCATGTGTTTGGAGTTGCATGCATGTTTGATTGGGTAGCTTCCACATGCTGGCCAGGTGTGTTTGCTGTATTATTGGAAAAACTTTGTAGGAACCCAATATTTTTGAATTGTTTGGACACTTGAGAAGGAGTGCTCCAGTGAGGTTAGCGCTTAGAGTAGCATAGTTGTTTGGATACTTAGAGATGGAGTGCTCCAGTGACTTTAACCTTTAGAGTAGGGTAGTTGTGTATACACCAGGGCAAGAGGCCCATAATGTAGCTTGGAGGTTGTTTCAATGCAGTTGTGCGTGTGAGTGTTGGGGCAAGGGGTCCAGGTTATAAGTTTGTGCGTTGTTGGTGACCGCACAAGTTCTCCAGTGTTGTGGTTGATGTCTTTTAGGAGTAAGGTTCAGACTCCTAGTAGTTGATCTGTGGTGCCAGGCGGTGCGGTGTAGGGGGAAGTATTGTGGTTTAGCACGTCAGTTGATTTTGTTGTTAATTTGTTTTGGAGTGGCACACAGATTTTAGGCCAGTGTTTTTTTTTTTAGTGTGGGTTTTTTTTGGGGTGAAGTTGTGGTCGTTGAGAACCAGCTGAACCGCACACTGGCAGGTGTTATTGTTGATTAATCTATATTACAAGGATATATTTCGGTTATTTTTGCAAAGTTTAGGATTGCACTACATATTTTTTTCCATCTTTTGTTTGCGTCTGTACTGTTTTGCAAATTTGAGTTTTTTCGTGGCACTACAGTTTTCATTCTTGTGGTGTTTATTTTGATGGTTTTACATGGTTTTCACTGTGCATAGCCCACGCACCACACTTCTCCTTTTATGGTTGTGTTTTTTGTGATTTTTGTGATCTTTTTATTTGTGATTCATTTTGCTATATTTTCTCATCCTTTTTTCATGTTTTCTTTGGGGAGAAGGGATGAGGCATGGTTTGTTTGTGGGTTGAGGCATGGTTTGTTTGTGGTTCAATGGTTGTGTCTATGGAATTGTAGTTGCCATGTTCAGGACGTTTCGATATGGGCCATTGCAATAGTCACAGGTTTGGGGCTACAATGTTTTGGCAAGTGTTCTGCCCCAGAGAGGGGCGTAGTTTGTGCTCAGGTGTGGCGGTCCTGGCGGAAGGAGTTTAGTTTAGGAAGGTGTTGGTGTGTAGTTCGGTTTCATTGTCCTGTGTGGCAAGGTACGCGCTTGGTGGTGGCACCACTAAGACCCCGGCGTGGCAGGCCGGGGTAGAAGGAGTTATGGTTGTTATGATTGTTAGTCCTAGCATGATAGTGGGAGTGATCTGTTTCTTGTGGTTGTTTTTCTTGTCGTTGTTTTTAAGGAGAGAGATATGTTGTAGCTTGATTGATCTGTGTGATGTCTGAGTGAATGTAGGGCCTCATGGAATGGCGAGGTGGAGCCTGGAGTGTTGGAGGCTTAGGAGTTTCACGGAGTGACAGTTAGGACTTGGAGTATGGCAGGGAACCAGGACAGATGCTTGTGACCTTCTCTCCTACCTTTCATGATCTATGTATCTGTAACCAAGGACAATAAAGCATCTTCTGTTTTTACTTACTGGGGTCAGCCTGGTTCCTGCTCCATGTCATCACTGAATCACTGATCAAGGCACCTCTTGCTGGGGAGCAGGATACAACAGGTGACACTGTCATAAGAATGATTTGGTTTTTGTCATTAATCCAGTCATCACTCTCAGCCATATCTACGATGGCTTTCAGATTCGCCAATTTCTCTGGTAGGATTATACAGTACTATACTAAATTGAGGTCATCCAATTGTCTACAACATTCTTGTTCATACTCATCAGCACTCATAATAAGCACGGCCCCTCTTTTATCCGCTGGACGGATACATTTTCTCTCTTCTTCATATAGGTTTCTGATAATCGAGAAGCTCAAGTTCTTGTGTTTAGGACTCTTGTAAGATAATGTTCTCAAGTCTTTCAGTATAGTTTCATGAAACACATCGATGGTGCCATGAGGTAATGGAAGTACATAGTTACTTTTGGGTCGGAGCTCAAGGTATTCTGTCTCTCTTTGTGATGTGTCTGTGTGCATGTTGGCAAAGTATGTCTTTAGTTTTAGTTTGCGAATAAACTTGAATATCTCTACCTCAGTGTTAGAAAAGTTGGGTCCATATGTAGAAACAAAGTTTAAGACTTCCTGTAGGATCTGTATTTCTGATTTGCTAAGGGTTCTGTCTGAAAGGTTGACGACTAGTTTTTCCTGCTCGGATAGCTGCTCTGTGTTCTGTTTGCTCCTCCTCTTCCTTCTCCCCTCTGGGTTATTTTCTTCTTATGTCCAAACTGTCAAACGGGAAATTATATTGTACCTCCTATTGCAACGAATATGTGTATATTGGCCTACGCCAAGCTGTTTATAATCCACTTGCGACTAAATCTGTGTTGCAAGGTCCTGACCTTAGAATCAATGTAAGCCGCCATTTAATCTGTCATTTTAGGTTCTCTCTGTAAAGTCACCCTGTGAGTTAAAATGGTGGACGATGTCATTCTGAAATACAACATGGCCGTCTTGACCTCTGTGTGTAACTAATATGTAACTTGCCTGTAGGCTACTTGTTGGGGTCGTGAACTGGAACCTGTCCTTCACTGACCTGTGTGTAAAGGATTACTCGCGCCAATGAAACTAATCCGCGAGCATATGTTAAGAACAATGTATCCAAATACTGAACTAAGAACACTTGTTTAACTACATTGTATTAATGTGTGAGAAGACTTTTATGAGAAATCCTAAAATACACTATTGCCGTGTAGGCTTGTTGACGTATGTATTAAAGGCAAACTTGTTGCATGTAGATGTGCAAACTCAGCATGAACCCTAGATCAGTAATGCATTAGAGGAATATTAACCCGAAGTAGGGTTGGACATCATGTTCGCAAATGGTATAAAAGAGCAACAAATTCTAATGTACAGTGTCTCTCACTAAGCACACTGAACCACGCTGGAGTTCGTTGTGTTGTACTGAGGGCCGATAGCTATCTGTTACTTTTCTTGGAAAACTGTTCAGTATAAAATAAAAGACCTTTGTATGTTCCTTTGTAACCCATGTTCGGTATATTTCCTTTTGAGGTACTCAGCCTCGGTATTTTGATTTTGTTTTCACAGTTGGCGTCCGAATAGGGACCCTCAAGATTGATGCCGGATTGTCGAAGGTTGACACACGCTATCGGACCAAGATCGGACAGTGTGACAAAATAAGGGGCCCCTTCTGAACGAGACGCGACACCTCAGCAGCGCTGCATGTCCCGATCCCTGGACGATTAGCTTGTGGTCCGAGACGGCATCTTGACAAGGGTCCATTTATCGAGGCGGGCAGATTTGCCGAAATCACCAAACACGAGATAAGATTAGCTAGGTAAGATTCTTTGTAATCCGATCGGACCGCCTTCGGATTGATCAGGTGAGTCCTGACCCGATTCTTAAATATCCTGATAATTTGATTTTGGCGTATTTTATCTGCAGACACAATTATTGACCAGGTAACACCAATAATTTGATATGCCTGGGAAATCGTCTACCTGCTTCAGGGCGTTGTTCCGCAGCGATAGACAATCTTTGGAATTTAGCCATCCAGCACCACAGGAGGGGTCGCCGGCGTGTACTATGTACTGTAAGCATGGCATTGGAAGTATAGTGTTTAATGATATTTGGCACAGACAAACCAGACATGCCTCCGAACTTCAGTGGCCAATCAATGTTAGTTTTGAAATCCCTCGTATTGAGTATTTAGAGTCGATTCTATTAAGGAAAAAGCCTAGGCCTGCAGCATTCGATGTTTTGCAGAATTGGAAAAAAGAAGCGTTGCAGCAACTTAAGAGTAGAGAAAAACATGTGCGCCGTCATAAGACAAATGCCGAAAAAGCATTATTCTATGACCAAGATAAACATTCTGAGTCAACTAAGAATATGGATAGGGCTTTCTCACTTGGAATTCAGAAAATCTATCCTTCTAAAGACCGTCATGTTTCCGACGAATTCATAGACAAATTGCTAAATGAGCGAAGGCCTGGTGCCTCTGTGCCACCTCTGTATGTTCCTCTTCCTCTGCTTTGCCTCCTCCTCCTGTTATTCCTGCTCTACCTACTGTTGTTCCCGTTGTTCCTGCTCCTCCTAATGTTCCTCTTCCTCCAGTTGTTGTTCCTCCACCTATTCCTCCACCTCTTCCTATTGCACCAGTAACAGTACCTCCATTGAATTTGCCTGCTCCCCCTCTTCCAAGTGGTCTTGTGCCGATCAGGGTGCGGGGTCAAGGGTTGTTACTCGCAATACTGTACCGCCAGAGAAGAAACGTAATTTGATTGCATGGGCTAAGCATTGTATAGAGAGAGATGATCAAGCTAATGTTTTTGCCACACTTTCTAATATGGATAATTTTCCTGAGAAAAATGTTTTTATTGAAGGTTTAGGGATTCATTTATGTGTAATGTGGGACAAATTAAATAATACAGATCTCCCGCAAGGGTTAAGGGATCTAAACACTTTAGCGTTTTCAAGAGAAAAGAGCCTGGAGAAAGTACATGACCAATGTCGAGAGGTTATTTGAGTATAGAGAGGAGTTGGAAAGGTTACAGAATGAGGATCACAACGAGGGTAGTATGTATGTACAGAAACGGTTCCTTCCTTGTCGTAAATTGATATCTGAGGAAGTACGAATTTGTATGAAAGACACGATTAAATGGATTTCAGACAGGTCGATAACTCCAGTTGAGGTATATGACACATATAGTCAGTATACGCCAGAAATGCAGAGGGAAGTGATACAGGTAATGATAGAATACCTACAGGAAGAATGTGTAAAAGAGAAAGATTAGTTGTCCCACAGAGTTATTGAGTATTTATAAGAGAGCTTTTTCACTTGAAACTTCTTCGACTGCTTTAGCGCTCGACTTGGCTCTGTTGCTTAGTAAGCGTTCGGAGTTGTCTACTTCTCAGTTGCCTATGAGGGAGGTTCCTCCGACATTTGTCCCAAAGGTTGAGATTGCAGCCGATCCTGCAACGAATGCCGTTGCTTTGACCATCCCTGCACATGATACATCGCAGTTTGTTCACGTCCTGTTCTCGAGACAGGAACTGAATACCATTAGACAATCTATTTCTGATATTAGGAAAAATCCAACAGGATTCTATAAACAAATAGAGTCTGTCTTACAGTCCTCAGTATTCACCTTGAGTGATATTGATCTGTTATTTCCTGTACTCCTGCCCGTAGATTTGTGGAAACAGGTTAGGACTATAGATGACGTACCAGGGTTGGGAGATACATGGGCTAACATAATTTGACTCGGTGGAGAAAGGCCTATGGGGGCTCAAATGGGAATGGGGAATGGTTTGTTCAATGGGGAGTTACCGGTCCCGCCAGGGTCGAACTGCACCGGTAAGTCGCCATTGAAAAAGACCGGACTCGGACCCGGTATGGGAGACAGCCATGGTGCTAATAGCACCATGGCTACCGCCCATCTCGTAATGACCCCTTCTGTGTCTCTCCTCATATGTCGTTCTCCCTATCTGCACTCCAATCAAATAGTTCCGGCTTACAGGTGTGGCAAGCAGTACCTACCAGCCCGAACTAATGAAGAGTCATAAACATAAAAATAGGAGCTAGGAGCAAAGAGTGGACGAGTGCAGGTAGAGAAGATGCCTTAATAAAGAAATGAGCGGCCCCAGTATAGGGCCTTGTGGGACACCGTAGAGGTGGTGCGGAGCGAAGCGTAGTCCACACTTCCATGTGAGAGAGTCAGTGAGATGGGAAGAGATCCAGGCAAGGACTAGACTGGAGACAGCGAGGGAGAGTGCGTTGGGCTGAATATTAGTATTGACTGTCTGTAAAAAGACTGCTAGCGCAAGCAGGACTGACTAGAGACTTGTGGGTGTTGAGAAATGGCGCGAGAAGTCACGACAGAGAGCGCAGTAAAAAGTGCTGAAAGCCAGATTGAGGTGCTGGCAGAGGAGAGTGAAGCTCCCGGAAAGGGCAGACACTCGAAAAGTCAGGCAATGGCCTGGGCCCAGATCACACATGGCAAAGCGCCCCATGAGTTCGGGGTGCAGTTCAAAATGCACAGTAATGCCCCTGATTTTCACAGTCACGCACACAGGGGCAAAGGGCATGGGAGTGCGGGCCTGTGTGATGCTTCTGCACAGCTGCAAGTGATCAGAGAATGATTGCACCGTCCATCACCTGCGCCATAATGTGCTTTAAGAATGAGCTCCTCTGAGCACTGCCAGGGAGCCCAGTGCAATCTTTCACTCTTTACTTGATTTCTCTTCGA
Organism: Ambystoma mexicanum; assembly: GCF_040938575.1. Lineage (NCBI taxonomy): Eukaryota > Metazoa > Chordata > Amphibia > Caudata > Ambystomatidae > Ambystoma > Ambystoma mexicanum. The sequence goes on from NC_090922.1 coordinate 1,531,360,793, forward strand.
TTTGTCATGGATTTCCTCTTCCACCAGGTTTCCTTTTCTTTATACAAATCATTTTTTGTATTTTATTTTAGAGAATCTGTGCACCTTTTATTATGTACCAGCTGCTTGTGTTGTTTCTTGGTACAATTGAGTGTCCCTGTAAGTGGAGGAGGCAGTGCTGGCAGAGATTTGAGGCTTCGTTTCTGCAATTATCTATTTCATCCGCTGCACAGTTACTGCACAGTTCCTAAAGTGCTGCGTGTGCTGTGCCAGGCCTCCCCTGCATCACTTGCACCAGAATAGAACTGGTTGTGAACATGTGGCCAGTGATCCATTGGGATGTGCCGACCTCTTTCACCAGGATTTGCACAGGAATGGTGAATGGCATGAAACCTGCGCTGTAACCAGTACATCCACTAAAAGCTATACCGCTGAGTGCTGGGCCACATAACAACCACTAAAGGCTATACCGCTGAGTGCGGGTCCACTTAACGTCCACTACAGGCTATACCGCTGAGTGCTGGTCCATGTAACATCCACTACAGGCTATACTGCTGAGTGCTGGTCCACGTAACATCCACTACAGGCTATACCGCTGAGTGCTGGTCCACTTAACATCCACTACGGGCTATACCACTGAGTTCTGGTCCACTTAACAACCATTACAGGCTATACCACTGAGTGCTGGTCCACTTATCATCCACTACAGGCTATACCGCTGAGTGCTGGTCCACGTAACATCCAGTAGGTTATACCGCTGAGTGGTTCAAGTAAGATCCACTACAGGCTATACCGCTGAGTGCTGTCCACTTAACATCCACTACAGGCTATATCGCTGAGTGCTGTGCCACATAACATCCGGTACAGGCTATACTGCTGAGTGCTGGTCCACTTAACATCCAGTAGGGGTTATACCGCTGGGTGCTGGTCCAGTTAACATCCACTACTGGCTTTACAGCTGAGTGCTGGTCCACGTAACATCCAGTAGGTTATACCGCTGAGTGCTGCTCCATGTAACATCCACTACAGGCTATACAGCTGAGTGCTGGTCCACTTATCATCCAGTAGGGTTATACCGCTGAGTGCTGGTCCACGTAACATCCCGTAGGTTATACCGCTGGTGCAGGTCCACATAACATCCAGTAGGTTATACCGCTGAGTGCTGGTCCACGTAACATCCAGTAGGTTATACCGCTGAGTGCTGGTCCACTTAATATCCACTAATGGGGTTACAGCTGAGTGCTGGTCCACATAACATCCACTACAGGCTATACCGCTGAGTGCCAGTCCACTTAACATCCACTACATACTATACAGCTGAGTGCTGGTCCACTTATCATCCAGTAGGGTTATACCGCTGAGTGCTGGTCCACATAACATCCAGTAGGTTATACCGCTGGTGCAGGTCCACATAACATCCAGTAGGTTATACCGCTGAGTGCTGGTCCACTTAATATCCACTAATGGCATTACAGCTGAGTGCTGGTCCACGTAGCATCCAGTAAAGGCTATACCGCTGAGTGCCGGTCCACGTAACATCAACTACAGGCTATACCGCTGGGTGCCAGTCCACTTAACATCGACTACAGGCTATACCGCTGAGTGCTGGTCCACGTAACAGCCAGTAGGTTATACCGCTGAGTGCTGTTCCACGTAATATCCAGTACAGGCTATACAGGTGAGTGCCGGTCCACGTAACATCCACTACAGGCTATACCGCTGAGTGCTGGTCCACGTAACATCCACTACAGGCTATACCGCTGAGTGCCAGTTCACTTAACATCCACTACAGGCTATACCGCTGAGTGCCGGCCCACATAACATCCAGTACGGGCTATACCGGTGAGTGTTGGTCCACTTAACATCCACTACAGGCTATACTGCTGAGTGCTGGTCCACGTAACATCCAGTAGGTTATACCGCTGAGTGCTGGTCCACGTAACATCCAGTAGGTTATACTGCTGAGTGCTGGCTCACATAACATCCACTACTGGCTATACCGCTGGGTGCCAGTCCACTTAACATCCACTACACGTTATACCGCTGAGTGCTGGCCCACGTAGCAGGCAGTAGGTTCTACCGCTGAGTGCTGTTCCATATAACATCCAGTACGGGCTATACTGCTGAGTGCTGGTCCACTTAACATCCAGTAGGGGTTATACCGCTGAGTGCTGGTCCACTTAACATCCACTACAGGCCATAGCGCTGAGTGCTGTTCCACGTAACATCCAGTAGGTTATACCGCTGAATGCTGGGCCACGTAACATCCACTGCTGGCTTTACCGCTGAGTGCTGGTCCACGTAACATCCACTACAGGCTACCGCTCTGAGTGCTGGTCCACGTAATATCCACTACGGGCTATACCTCTGAGGGCCGTTCCACGTAACATCCACTGTGGGCTATACCTCTGAGTGCTGGTCCACGTAACATCCACTACGGGTTACACCACTGAGTGCTGGTCCCCAAACTTCCACTACAGGCTATATACCGATGAGTGCTGGTCCACATAACATCCAGTAGAGGTTATACCACTGGGTGCTGGTCCACATAACATCCACTACAGGCTATACCACTGAGTTCCAGTCCACATAACCGCTGAGTGGTCTACGTAGCATCCACTACTGGCTTTACAGCTGCGTTCTGGTCCACGTAACATCCACTACAGGCTATACCGCTGAGTGCTGGGCCACATAACATCCAGTAGGTTATATTGCTGAGTGCTGGTCCACGTAACATCCAGTATGTTATACCGCTGAGTGGTCCAAGTAAGATCCACTACGGGCTATACCACTGAGTGCCGGTCCACTTAACATCCACTACAGGCTATATCGCTGAGTGCTGTGCCACATAACATCCAGTACAGGCTATACCGCTGAGTGCTGGTCCACGTAACATCCAGTACAGGATATACCGATGACTGCTGGTCCACGTAACATCCACTACAGGCTATACCGCTGAGTGCCAGTCCACTTAACATCCACTACAGGCTATACCGCTGAGTGCTGGTCCACGTAACACCCAATAGGTTATACCGCTGAGTGGTCCAAGTAAGATCCACTACAAGATATACCGCTGAGTGCTGGTCCACGTAACATGCAGTAGAGGTATACCACTGGGTGCTGGTCCACATAACATCCACTACAGGCTATACCACTGAGTTCCAGTCCACATAACATCCAGTAGGTTATACTGCTGAGTGCTGGTCCACGTAACATCCACTATGGTCTATACACCGCTGGCTGCTGGTGCACGTAACATCCACTACAGGCAATACCACTGAGTGCTGGTCCACATAACATCCACTATGGTCTATACTGCTGAGTGCTGGTCCACGTAACATCCACTATGGTCTATACACCGCTGGCTGCTGGTGCACGTAACATCCACTACAGACAATATCGCGGAGTGCTGGTCCACATAACATCTACTATGGTCTATACCGCTGAGTGCCGGTCCACGTAACATCCACTACAGGCTATACCGCTGAGTGCTGGTCCATGTAACATCCACTAGAGGCTATACCACTGAGTGGTGGTCCATGTACCATCCATTACGGGTTATACCACTGAGTGCTGGTCCACTAACATCCACTACAGGCTATACCGATGAGTGCTGGTCCCCGTAACATCCACTACTGGCTTTACCGCTGAGTGCCGGGCCACTTAGCATCCACTACAGGCTATACCAATGATTGCTGGACCACGTAACATACAGTGCGGGCTATACCTCTCAGTACAAGCTCCTCTCCGTGCCCAGGTCCAGCCGTTCCGGAGGGGGTGTAGTCCTGATCTTCCCCGAGTAGATTCCTGCCTCTGTCATTCCTACTCAGGTCTACTCTTTGGAATGCCTCGCCTGCAGGCTCTCTCTCTCCCCTAGCCATTCCATTACTGTGTCTACTATCTATCGGCCACCTGGTCAGATCCCCTCCTTCCTCTCTGAGTGGGCAGACTTCTCCTCTTCCCTCCTGGTCTCGACCACTCAACTCCTCCTCCTTGGAGATTTCAACATCCATCTGGATGCTTCCTGTCCCTCCTCTGGACTCTTTCGTGACCTCTGCGACTCTCTCTCACTCTCCATTCTCCCCTCTGGCCTAACTCACTCGGCAGGGCACACTCTGGATGTTCTGATCTCCTCAGACCTTCCCCTTTCCATCCCTCTCATCACTCCTCTCTCCTGGAGTGATCACTTTCTCCTTTCCTCCCAGCTCACCCTCTTTACCCCTCAGGCCAAGCCACCTCCATCACTGCCACCCACCTTCTCGGTCATCCGACCTATGAAGCGCATGTCTGTTGAGGCATTTGCCGCCATTTTCTCACCCCCACCTTCCCCATTGGCTGACTCACACCCTGACACAGCCCTTTCCATGCTCCACTCTGCTATTATTGCTACTCTTGATGTTCTTGCCCCTGTCATGAGGATCCACATGAAGCCTAAAGCCAAGTGCAACTTCTGATGCGACTCTGACCTTGCCACCCTCAAACACAAGTGCAGGGTGGCTGAGCAGAATGGTGTGCTTTTTGTACATCCTCTGACAAACTGGCCTGCCGCCTGCTGCAAAGGCATTACCGGCTCTCTGCCCTCTCCAAGAAGAGAGCTCACATCCAAGCCCGCGTCTCTGCAGCATCTAACAACTCAGCTGAATGTTTTAAAATCATACAAGGAACTGGCCCATCCTGCTGCAGTCTCTACCTCTACTGTCCCTTCCCAAGCCCTCTGCACGGCACTGGCTTCTCATTTCATCTCTAAAACAGAGGACATCCAGTCCTCTCTTGCCTCCTCTACCCTTCCTCCCTCTACTCCCTGTTCGTCCTCTGGCCTTTCTTCCGCCACCTCTCCTCCCTCCTTCCCTGTTCTCCCCAGATGAGGTTTCTAGACATGTCCGATCTATGAAAGTGTCGTCAAAACAGGTTCTCCCCTGTTCCTCCAAAACCATCAAGGACCACATTGACTCTCTGGCCCCTCTGGGTGACTTCTGAAACCACTCCTTCGCCACTGGTGTCTTCCCATCTCCTCTGAAGCATTCCTCTGTGCACCCTCTTCTTAAGAAACCCTCGGCCGACCTGTCCTGCCCAGCTAACTATCGCCCAATCTCCACCCCTCCTTTCCTTGGCAAACTCCTAGAAAAACTGGCCACCTGCCAGCTCAATCTTCACACTGAATCTGTTGGTTGTCTCCATGATCATCAGTCTGGCTTCAGAGCTGCCAGAAACAGAGAACCTGCTCTCCTGAACATCCGTGAGGGCCTGCTCTCCAACCTTAATTCCAACACCCCATGTGTCCTCATCCAACTTGATCTCTCTTCTGCTTTTGACACGGTCAACCATGCCATCCTGCTCAACCGACTCTGTGATAACCTGGGTATCACTGGTCAGAACCTGGCGTGGCTGACCTCTTTCTTCTCTGATCGACCCTCCCAGGTTCAACTTGGGTCCTTCCTCTCCTCTATCTCTATCTCTACCTGTGGTGTTCCCCAGGGGTCTAACTTCTCTCCCTGACTGTTCAACCAATACCTGTCTCTCCTTGCCCACTGCATTGCCGCGCTCTGCCCCAACTTTCAGTGCTATGCGGATGACACTCAGCTCATTTTCAGGCTACCTTCAGCCACCTCTTCTCCCTCTCTCATCTCTGACTGTCTGTCCGCCATCCAGGCGTGGTGTGCTGCCAACGATCTCTGCCTTGATGCCAGTAAGACTGAGATTCTCCTCATCAGCAGACCCGCTCCCTCCTTTCCTGTCACTCTCTGGCCGGCCTCTCTTGGCCCTCTTCCTGCTCCCACCAGTGATTCTAATAACCTCGGTGTCATCTTCGACTCCACTCTCTCCTTCTCTCCTCAAATCTCTGATGTTTCTAAGAAGTCACACTACCAGCTGCACCTGCTCAGAGGTATTCTTCCTTTCCTCTCCTTCCCCCAGAAGCTCACTGTCTCTAGAGCACTGGTTCTCTCTAGGCTGGACTATTGCAACAGCCTCTTTCTAAATCTGCCTGCTTCTACTCTCTGCGCTCTGCAGCTCATCCAAAACAGGACTGTGAGACTTGTCCTTGGCCTCAAGCCCAGGGACCGTATCTCTCCAGGACTGAAATCTCTTCACTGGCTCCCAGTGGCTGCGAGGATTAAGTTCAAAACCCTCTGCATTGTCCACAAGGCCTTCTGGGGCCTTGGGCCAAAATACCTTCAACTCTCTCTTCCTAAATATCTTCCTTCTCGAGCTCTTCGCTCATCTGCCTCCAACTCCCTCAGGGTCAGCCGCTTCTCCAAGCAACGAGCTGGGGGTAGATCTCTCTCCGCAGCAGAGGCCTCCCTCTGGAACAGCCTTCCTGCCTCCCTGAAACTTGTGGAGAATCATCTCCGGTTCCGGAAGCACCTCAAAACCTTTCTCTTTGCTTCTGCTTTCTCTCCTCCTCTCCCCTGCTGATTTTCCTGCTGCAACTGAAACTGCACTGGTTACCTGGCCACCTGGCCACCTCTGATCTCGGGCCCAGGTCCCCTCCCCCGCCAGTTGCACACATGCACTGCCTTCCTGGCAACCCCCGCACTTGCGTACTGTTCTCTGCATCCGTACGGTCCCACTACCAGCGGTACTTTTACTTATTGTTTTTTATTCTTGTTATTATTCTTTTCTTATTTATTCTTGTTATCTCAGACACCCGACGCTCCTTACACTGGCTGCCAATTGAAGCCAGGGTTAGAAACAGAATCCTCGCAATGGTCTTTAAATGCAGGCACGGCATAATGCCCAAATATCTGCTTGATCAAATCATAGAAAAATCTAATCCCAGGGCCCTTAGATCCAGCAATCAGAACCTGCTATATCTACCACACTGCAAACTTAAGAAGGTGAAGAAGGGGACATTTTATATGGCAGCCCCTAAACTCTGGAATTTACTTCCCCTATGCTTCGTCAGCAATCCTCGATCATCTCCTTTAAGAAAATCCCCAAGACCCACCTCTTGTATTAATCAAACACCTTGTATTCATCTGGCTGATCGTGCACCGTCACATTCTTGCATTGATAGTCTTCTCTCTCTGACTTATCGTTATCTTCCTTTATGTTTTATGTTTTGTTTTTGTCATGTCTTTGTGCCCTCATGCCTCAGGGTTCATGACTGCGTGTAATAAATTGAATAATAATAATAATAATAATAATAATATTTATTCTATTGATCCCATTCACTGCACTGTCCCCTCCCCCCCCGCACTTACCCTTTCCTCCTTCCCATGCACTTGCGTGATCTGAATGACGCCTGGCTTAGTAGGATCGTTATCTCGTCTTTCCTCTGTTCTCCTCCCTCACTTCGTCGCACCTTGAAACACTTGTGTATAGGCGCGATATAAATGCCATATCATATCACATCATATGGGTCTACGCAACATGCACTAGTGGCTATACCTCTGAGTGCAGGTCCACATAACATCCACTACAGACTATACCTCTGAGTGCCGATCCACATAACATCCACTACTGACTATACCTCTGAGTTCATTTCCATGTAAAAACCAGTACGGGTTATACTGCTGAGTGCAGATTCACGTAACATCCACTACAGGCTCTACCGCTGAGCACCGGTCCACATATCATCCCCTACAGGCTCTCCCGCTGAGCACCGGTCCACATATCATACAGTACGGGCTATACCTCTGAGTGGCGGTCCACGTAACACCCACTATAGTCTTTACCGCCACCTTTTTGCCATGCATTGCAGGTGAGTGCCGGTAGCCCTAGACCCTCCTGGGCCTTGTTATCAGTGGACCAGAAAAGAAAACAATGTTCAATAAACTGATCCTGGATTAGTGAATGGGCAGAGGTGAATGACCTGATCCTGGAGTAGTGAATGGGCAGAGGTGAATGAGCAGAACCTGAACCTGGAGTAGTGAGTGGACAGAGGTGAATGACCTGAACCTGGAGTAGTGAATGGGCAGAGGTGAATGACCTGAACCTGGAGTAGCGAATGGGCAGAGGTGAATGAGCTGATCCTGGAGTAGTGAATGGGCAGAAGTGAATGAGCTGATCCTGGAGTAGCGAATGGGCAGAGGTGAATGAGCTGATCCTGGAGTAGCGAATGGGCAGAGGTGAATGAGCTGATCCTGGAGTAGCGAATGGGCAGAGGTGAATGACCTGATCCTGGAGTAGCGAATGGGCAGAGGTGAACGAGCTGATCCTGGAGTAGCGAATGGGCAGAGGTGAATGAGCTGAACCTGGAGTAGTGAATGGGCAGAGGTGAATGAACTGATCCTGGAGTAGTGAATGGGCAGAGGTGAACGAGCTGATCCTGGAGTAGTGAATGGGCAGAGGTGAACGAGCTGAGCTGATCCTGGAGTAGTGAATGGGCAGAGGTGAACGAGCTGATCCTGGAGTAGTGAATGGGCAGAGGTTAATGAGCTGATCCTGGAGTAGTGAATGGGCAGAGGTGAACGAGCTGATCCTGGAGTAGTGAATGGGCAGAGGTGAATGAGCTGATCCTGGAGTAGTGAATGGGCAGAGGTGAATGACCTGATCCTGCAGTAGTGAATGGGCAGAGGTGAATGAGCTGTCACCAGACACCTCACATACCTCTACTCTGTAGAACATCTGGCCAGGCAGCTGATGAAATGAGTACTAAGCCCCAATAATTATCCCAAATTTGGGCCTTTCAAGATGATGTGCTCTCTATTCTGTATCACATCCTGACTTTTACATAATACACAGCCGTTGCCCATTTTTGTGCTTGATGATCTAACATGGCAGATCCCACCAGTAGGGAGTAGATCCAACCTATCTATATCTTAGGAATTGACCAGCTCAATAAGTATTAGGAAACTTTTCCAAATATTTCGGGATAGATCCTGGAGCTTGTCAGGTGTTGATAGACTATTATAGAGTTTATACGGTCTCATCTTAGTGATTGCGGTTATCCAATCACAACTGAGCAAGATATTTTTGCTCAATTGGTTTGGTTAATAAGATTGACAGTCGATCATTTTATACTGTGCGTAATTCGATCAGCTTTTTTCCTAAAAATTGTCAAAGCGCTCACTGACATGTTTCTGTGTCCCTTTGGAACTTGCTAGTGTGAGAAACCTGATGGTATTCTGCCACCTGCTCCCCTGGGATCCTCTAGTTAGGTGGCATGGGAAGGACCATCACTTTTAGATTCCGACCCTGGGATGGACAGGTGAGGGAGGAGGACCTGAGTGGATCGTCACAGGGGATTGGGAGGAGAAGATTCAAGAGCGAGACATGGCATCCCCCTTTCCCATTCCACATCAAACCAATGCCCTCAGCTTTTATGGGGTATTTTAAACTCATACCATCACCCTCTCCCCATTTCCAACCAATTCTGGGAAGAGGAAGAGGCAACCAGGAGTAGTGAAGATTTCCCATAGGAATAACATGGGGGAATGTAAGGGAAACCGGCCGTAGAAAGGACTTAATTTGTCCCATTGATAGAGTCAGGCAGAGTCAGGCATTCCCTAATTATCACAAACACCATACTGCTTTTCCAACTATAAAAGATGCAGTTCTGAACAGCTAAATGAGCGAGCTGGCAACATTGTTGGAACCAGAGAAGCCATAGAGCAGAGAGCAGCAGGATCGACAGCGCAGGAGAGAATGGCGTGCCGAGATGCTGGCCCGGTGTGTCTGAGGGGCTGAAGAGTGGCTAGGGGGCTGTGTCTCCAGAGAACCGATGGAAAGTGTCTTGCAGGCTGCTATTGGCAGGTACAACATTGCTCGTTCCCTTGGGACCTGTGCCGGCCCCAAGTGTGTCTGAGGGGCAGGTGGTGACACCCTGATCTCAGGCCCGCACAACCAGGTGGAACCGCTCGTCACTGTGGTGGTGCCCAGGTGAGTCTCGTAAAGAGAGAGATTGAAAGAGACTCGGGAGCATGCAACTGACTGAAGCAGAGATTGCAGAAGAACATGTGTGAAGCGGCACAGAGTGGAAAAGAGGAAAGAAAAGCAGATTAGTAAAGAAAAGCAGATTGAGAGAAAAGTGAGAGAAAGAGAGTGAAAATTAGAAAGCTGAGCGCGCAAGCGGCTAAAAAGGGAAAGAATAATATTAAAGAGGGCGCAAGCGACCTGAATTGAGAGACAAGGGTGCAGGCAGACTGGCTGAGTGGAAAAAGGTGACAGTGTGCAAGGAAAAGGTCAAGAAAGTGCAAGTGTGCACAAGAAAGCAAGAAGGAAGCTGCCAGTGGGCATGAGGAGGTAAAGAAAGCACAAGTGTGCGAGAGAAAGCAAGAAGGAAGCTGCCAGTGGGCATGAGGAGGTAAAGAAAGCACAAGTGTGCGAGAGAAAGCAAGAAGGAAGCTGCCAGTGGGCATGAGGAGGTAAAGAAAGCACAAGTGTGCGAGAGAAAGCAAGAAGGAAGCTGCCAGTGGGCATGAGGAGGTAAAGAAAGCACAAGTGTGCGAGAGAAAGGCAAGAAAGGTGTCAGTGCGCATGAAGAGGAGAGTGAAAGTGTGCAAGCAAAGAAAAGAAAGGTGCCAGTGCTCACAAGAAGGAACGTCAAGAGCAGGAAAATACAAGAGTGGGGTTAAGGCTTGGAGTGCTCGCGCTTAGGACGAGAAAATAACCTTGCGTTTTCAAAAGCTTCTGATGCTAACCCTTTGAGAGAACTGTATATGAAAAACAAGGTACATCCTGATAGACTGAACTCATGTTTTCTTTTAACTCAAGAGGGTCCTAAAGTTGGGGAAGGGAACCCCGAGAGGCCCCAGAAATGTACTTGTCTTTGAACTGGAAAGAGGCCTAAGCTTGGGGAAGGGAACCCTGAGAGGCCTGAAATGCAAAAAAAACAATGCAGCACGTGATGTCTTGGTATCCTCGACAGTTAAAGGGGTGGTGGGAAAAGTCTCAGCCTCGGTATATAGGATGGGTGAGGCAAAAAGGAAAAAAGGGTTTGCAACTAGGAAACCGGCGCCCACCGCACACTGTTGGTGACCTGGGCTTTAAGAGAATGTATACAGTACCCAATGGCTTCCGCTCTCCCTTGAAAAAGAGGAATGGATAGCCACAATAGACTGTAGTGAGTTCTAGAGAAATTCTAGGGTGTAGCTTTTGTGTATTTTTCATTCAGCATGTAAACAAAACAATACATTTATTCATAAATAATCCATACAATTTGATAGTTACGATACAATATAGAATACTAAAATTTCAAAAAGAAAGGGGGCCCAACGCATTTCGAGTAGTATGTCACTCTTCATCAGGGCCAAGATTCATTTGAAACAATGGGGGTCATTACGAGTTTGGAAGTAGCCATGGTGCAAATAGCACCATGGCTGCCTCCAAACCCGTGTCCGGGTTCACTGAATGGGGATTTACAGGGTCATTTCAACCTTGGAGGACCCGGTAAATCCCCATTCAGAAAACCATTCCCCTTTCCCATTCGAGCCCCCATAGGGCTCAATGGGAATGGGGAAGGAGCTAATAACGGGCCCGCAAATTGCGGGTCCGTTATTAGCTCCATGGTCCCTTAACGGGTCCCGCTAAAACAGGCTGGTACAACCTCATAGGGGGGACCTCATAATAGGGCGGTAGGGGGTTAACGGCACCGGCATCCTTACCGTTAATCCCCTACTGCCAGGGTCGTAATGACCCCCCATTGGCATTGTTTGGACTATGGAGGAGGTCCTATGAACAGTCCCTTTTAATTGAACTCATCCTTTTGAAGCTGTCCAATCCACACCTGGTAAGAAGACCACCTGAAACCAATCCTGGTTTCCAGTTTTTGTTGAACCACCACTTTTTACTTTTGAAAGACTTCCTAGCACAATTTCGGTCAAATTGTGAGGGCAAGCAGAGGTTTAGACACAGACAGTTTTTTAATTTGAGATTAAACGGTCCCTAGAAACAACAGTGCAGGGAACCATCCCATTAGTGTTAGGACCAGTTAGGGATTGCACCAACCCAGGAACTTTTAGAAATAAAGGTTTTGAAAAGGTATCCTCCAGAGAATTAGAACAACATTCTTAACACTACGCCTGAACATTCTACCTACAAACTCACACCTATCAATAACGAGGCAGATTGACGTCACAAACAGCTACTGTCGATTCTGCAAGGATCAAGAGATCCCAGAAACCATTTTACATCTGGTCATGGAATGCCAATCACTTTCTCTGCAACGCAAACAATTTGGAGCGTTTTTCCAACACTCAGCACAACAAATGAACACTCAAGAAAGATGGGCCGCCCTAATCAGTGGACATAACAATAAATATACATACACAATCACTCTTTTCCTAAGCACCATATTGGAACTGAACAAAAGGACACCATGAGTTTCAATTTAAATCACTGGCTCTTACAACTTACAGATAATGACAAAAATGATGAAAAAGTTTACAAATAAACTAAATCATCAAAAAAAATTAAAAATAAAAGGTATCCTTTGAGTCTGTGGGCCTCATTACCAGACCAGCAAACTACGAGTTCTCCTCGCGGCTGCCTTTTCTCCCACCAGGTCTGACCTGGCGGGCGGAACGACACCTGCAAACAGAGCATGTCGGATGCACCGGCACCGTTCTCAATGGTGCCGGTGCTTCCGACCTCCCCATTCTCATTCAGCCCTATGGGGCACAAATGGGAATGGAGATTAATGCATTCAGGCACCTGCGAATGGGCGATTACCGGGTCCGGCTGGGCCGTAATGACCAGGTAATTGCCCATTTGTAGGTGCCGGAAAAAATTGCACGTTTGGCGGCAGCCTGATGGTTTTACCGGCAAGGCTACCGCCAAACTTGTAATGAGGGCTTGTGACTCTCCTGATACCATACCTGTGTCCAGGAGGGATTCTAAGGGGGGAGGGGGATGAGGGCACTATAGCCCCAACTCTTTTGGTTGTAGCCCCGGATAGAAGCTCAGGAGCTACAACCAAAAGGTTCCTGTTTGGACCAGGAGGATCCAGGTTCCGAGTCCCTGCTAAGACAGCAGGTAAGCATGAACAAACATGTGTCTACACCCTCTGTCCCCACAAGCCATCCCCACCCTCTCTGATCCCCCTGTGTTGTTTCCTTGTGCCCCCCCCCCCCTTCCTGCACACGGGAGTCTGTCCTGATACATTCTGGTTTCACCATCACCGTCTTGTGGCCAATGCTGGATTTTACATTTATGGACTTCATTGATTCACGGTGCGTCACCCTTTCTCAAATCTCATGCTGGACTTCCTTTGCATATTGTACTCATGGTGGCCCTGAATCATGCTGTTCCCATCTTCATCTTGTATCCTGGCTTGCAACATTATGTGTTCCTACTGACTTCTGCAATAGTGTTCGCTCTCCCCTCTTGCTTCTCCACTCTTTTTGACTGCTCACTCTCTGTTCTCTCCTCCCCTCTCCCTTTTCCTATCTCCCCCCCCTCCTCCCCTTACTTTCTTCGATGCACTTACTCTATCAGAATTGTCCCTGGACCCAGTATGATAGCAACCTCGTCTCTCGGTCCCCCATCCAGCCCTCTCCCCCATCTTTTGTTTTCCTCCGGCTCTACCACAAATGTCATCAGGCCTAATACGGTAGTCGCCTGTCTGTTTCCATTTCCTTCCCACTCTCCCCCTCCCTTCCTTATCTATGTCTTAGCTCTTGCACTATCTGAAATGTCGTCAGGCCGAGTAAGATAGTTCATTTCACATCCTTACCGATCATGGCCTGTAAGAATGTCATTGTATTTTCCCTTGTTCCCTCCCTTGCCTTGAAGTGCTTTGAAACACATTGTGTATAGGCGCTATATAAATAAACTATCATATCATATCATATCATATAGCTAGCCCCGAGTCCCGACAGCCTGGACATTAGCGTAGCCCTGGATCTTTTCCAGACCTAGCAACACCCCTGCCTGTGTCACACTAGTCCTTGTGGGTGTGCAGACACTTCATTCACAGGTATGCCTCATTGGCATTGGGGATATTGAGAAGGGGTGTGGCCTCACTCTGGATCACTCGGTTACGCACTTCACATGTACACTATATCACATGTACATAAAGGGTCCAGAGTGCATCTGCAGTGACTGTATGGTTGGCTGTTGTTGTACAGCTGAATGTGATCCAACAGGGAGCCATGGAATAGGAGACTGTCCTAGATTCAATGGCAGTGTTTCCAGGAGGTGTGGCAGGTGCACATCATGGTGGTCACAGGCCACAGGAGTTGAGGTAGGTAAGTGCTCCACATTGAACTGGAACGAAGGCAAACTTGTGGGTGCTGCCTCAAGTTAGGGAGTTGGGGTGCAGATCAGTAGGGAGACTGGTACGAGGGTGCACTTGTGGGTGCTGCCTTAAATTAGGGGTTTGGGGCGCAGGTCAGTGGGATACTGGTACGAGGGCGGACTTGTGGGTGCTGCCTTAAGTTAGGGGGTTGGGGTGCAGAACAGTGGGGATACTGGTATGAGGGCAGACTTGTGGGTGCTGCCTTAAGTTAGGGAGTTGGGGCACAGAATGCAGAACGCCTGGCAGATCTTCATGTAAAGAACCCTTCAATGGGACCAGCAACCTTCAGTTGTGAGAAACTTGAGGTGTTTCTCCCAGGCTATTCCCGGGAATCCTTTGTTCAGGTGGCCAGGGGAGGGCCATCGCTCTTGGATCCCAACCCTGGGGGCGGACGAGCAAGGGAGGATCACCTTGGGGGCTTGGAGAGGGTGTCCTTGGAGATTTCGAGAGGAGAGCCCTTGGACGAGACGCGGTATTCCATTTTTTCCAATGCACCCCTACCCGATATCCCAGCAGTGTTTATGTGATGCTGTCACCAAAATCCCATCCCCCCCAGCACTTTCCATAACGGAAAAGAATGGAGAAAACAAATTACATCTAAAACCCTGAACTAATTTTACCTCTTCCCAACCTACAACTCCCATAATCCCATTCCACTGTTGAAATCCACAATGACTGGGACGAGGAAGAGGCATATGGGAGTCATGAGGATTACCCATCGGAATCAATGGGCATTGGATTCCTATGGGCAGTCCCCATGTTGTCCTGATAACAAGGTCAGACAGAGTCAGACCGGGAGAGACAACTTTTCACACCCGACTCCAATTAACTCTTGCTGGGAGTATAAAAGCAGCAGCCAGGAAGAGGATTGTGAGCGAGTAGGGGATGCTGGAAAGTACCGGAGAGCTGGAGGGACCCTGGGAGGCAAGAGGAGGAGGAGGAGGAGGAGGATGAGGAGGAAGAGGTGGAGGAGGAGGAGGAGGAAGAGGAGGAAGAGGAGGAAGAGGAGGAAGAGGAGGAAGAAGGAAAAGAAGAAGACCCAAACACTGGGAGATTGCAGTGTGGAGGAGGAAACTGTCCCTCCAAAAGGCAAGTCCAGGGGCAGCTGGGGTTGCCAAGTGGTACCGACAGTTAAACTCCTCCTCTGGGCCAGGCAGGCGAACCCAGGCCTCTGAGGCGCAGAGGAAGTGACCCTGACCTCCTACAGATATCCCTTTTGGCTCCTGCAGCTCTCAAAGATAGAAATTGCCATTTTCGGGAGCAACGAAGTGGGAGAAAAATTCACCCAAATGCATTCCGGGACTAGAAGTCCCAAACCTTGTTTGTGTTAAAAATGTAGACTTTTTGAAAACGGGTACGAGCCGGCAGAGGGAGAACCTTTAAGAACAACAAGAAAGTTCCAAGCCCGACAGAGGGAGGCCCACTGGTGAAATTACCAGACGCAAGCAAAACATTGAAGACCAGCTGCAGAGTGCTGCAGCGCCACATGGGTGGTCATAGGAAAGACTCTGGCTGATCCCCATTTGTTTTGCATTGAAACTACAGTTACCAGAAGGCCATAGGAGAGCCACCAGGATTGATCAAGGTGTCACACAGGAGGTCAAGCAAAATCCTTGAACAGTCAAAAGTCTTTGATTTAAGAACTGTGAGAAAGTAAGGGACGTGAATACCACAAACATTGAGAGCGAATAGGAATGTGAAGTTGGAAAGAGTGAACCCGGCCGAGGGATGTCCACTATGAACTGTTTGAAAAGACATTGAAGGGAAGTGAATCTCGAGAAAGTAAAAGAAGGGTCAGTGCCCGAAAGAAGGGTACCCAGGGGTGTACGCATCACCCGAGAAAAGCCAGAGTGAACGTGCAGGAGGAAGGCTGAAAGCAAAGATGGGTCTGCGCCCGGAAGAGGGGGACCTAAGGGTGAATCCATCACCTGAGAAATACGTAAAGCAAGACTTTGTGTTTGTTGTTTTGTTCTTGGAAAAATCTATCAGGCCCCAGAACCAGGAAACCGCAACCACTGAAGGCCTTGATATCAATAAGAACTGTTTTAGGATCCAGGCCCGGAAGAGGGAGAACCAGGGGGTGAAAAGCTATCACCTAAGTCCACGAAAAACAGGGGTCAGCACCCAGGAGAGGGAGACCCCGGGGTGAAGAATCCTCACCCTAAGAAAAATCAGGAAATGAACTTTCATTTTGTTGAAGGAACATTTGTTTTTGTTGTTTGAATACGTCAGCTTCGGAGGTAAGAGATTTTCCGTAGAAATGAGACTTCCATCGAGGCTCCTGAGAGACTGGAACAGAACTGCCGACTCCTGCTTGGAAAGCTCGAGTGTGTGCTGTGCTCCAAGATACCACTTTACCCCATGCTTAAAACGTGGGGAAGGGAGACCCAAGCTACCGCATGCTGACAAATTATTTGAGAACACTTCTTTCTTTTCTTGAGAACTATCCTGCACCCCTTTTTTGGATTAGTTGTAAGGTTTGGCAATAGGTTTCTTAGTATAGGACCTTGTTATTTGACACAATGCCACTAGGCACTAGGACTGCCTTATTTTCAGTTGATGTTCGACGCTTGCCCCATCTTAGATTTTGGTTTAGATTTGGCATTTTGCCCAACCTGCATACAGTTTAATAAACACCCTTGAACTGTGATCACTTGTGTCTGTTGTCTTACTGTTTGTTGCCACCATGAGTTCCTCACACTGTATAGTGAGAGAATGTTCTAATCTAATAAACAGCTCACTGAAGTAAGGATCAACTCCAATCTCAGCGAAGCCGTGGTACATATTCAGGTAAGCCCAGGGTGCGTTTTCACTCCCAGGACTCAACCTTACCCTATGCAAGTGATTGCAGTCCATGGCTAATCTCTGTACCATGTAACAGGCCTGGTACCACCTTCATTTTATAGTACAATAGCAGCGGCGGGTGAAAAACCAACAGTTTTTAATTCTGATCTTCATTTGCACAGCCGCTGGAGTAGAATTAGTTATCAAATGTGCCATGAGAACACCCATGTTGTCAACAGCAGCCGTTCTAAAACCTAAGTAGGTTAAAGTTTGCGTAGGGATCAATGGCGGGTCTCACACACATCAGCGGCACCCCATTTTACTTTTTTTGTTACTTATAAATCTAATTATATTCGTTTTTTTTCATTGATGCAAAGAGGTTAATTCAACATGGAGTATTCCCTGACAGTGTCTAGTTGCCTTTGAAGGCCCACCTGTTTCCTATCCATGAGAATAACATTGTCTGTGAATGTTAGATACGAGACGGTTACAGAGGAGATCCTCGGTGGAGCAATGAAGACTTGGAGAATAGGCAGGGTACGCAGCACTGGCGGAGACCCCTTCATGCACAAAAGACCTCCGTCAGTGGACCCCGCCCATTCAACCGTACCTGTGAACAGGTATACTCATGAAGGTAAACCAAGATCGATAAAAGTGTCCCTGGTATCTGCCAGTCCCTTAACTTGCACCATAGTAGATTGTGATGGTATCTGACAGTCCCTTAACTTGCACCATAGTAGATTGTGATTAACGCAATGAAAGCCCTGCGTATAGTCAATTGCAGACATGTAGAGTGGCAATCTTCCAGGCCTGGATGGTTCTTCCTTTAACCAGCCCGCAACAAGACCATTTAACTGTGTGCCCAGCCCCTTTTGGAAGCTAATCAAACAAAAGGTGGTGCCAGGGTGGCAGGAGAAACAGATAAGAGCAAGACAGAAAGTAGTAAATATGAAATCATTATTTTAATTTCATTCTGATTTATGTATAAAAAATATATAGAAATAGTTGAACATTTTTAATTAATTCGATACATAACATCCTAACATCATGCATTCATACACTCATTCCAAATAATTGACATCCTAAAAACTTCATAATTCTAAGATCTTGGACAAAATTCCAATTCATTTCTACTGTATTTCTAACAGTTGTTCACTCCAACAAAGTATCGACTATCGGTGCCCCAACATATACAACTTCTTTAGAAAAAGGGCTTCCAGGTTGACTAATAGTTTCGACTCGACAGATTGTGTGTGTCTTCATCAGGATGGGTGAACATTAGCAAATTCTAAAAACAAACAGATAACATATTGTTAACATACAAACTCCTATCCCTTCTTACAAGTTTATCAAGCATTTAATTTGGTCAGAACTAAGGGAGCGACCTACATGGTATGCCTCTTAACCAAACAGTCCAGCCATTTATAGGGACCCACTGTATGCATTCAGTCCTAATACTTGCAAGATGCGTTTGCATAGCAAGTATCCTGAAAAATGCAGCATACCTATATACATTGTTTCAAGATTCCATCCTGCCCCTTACTCACTTGGGGTCAGTGGTCATAAAGAAAGGAAGAAGAAACTCTTTCTCAGCAATATACCCCTATTCTTTTGAATTAACATTTTATACAGTGGCCCCCCTTCAGTCCCACTCTCTCACCATGTCATGATTCAATCCAATAATCTCATACCACCTAGTACAGATCACACCTGCAAACCCACGTTGGTTGGCTGTATGGCTTCTGATCCAGTCATCTCTGGCTGTTCCTCTGTTACAGTATTACCCAAGGCTAAGGCTAGTACAGAAAAGACATAAGCCTGAGTACAAATCAGGATGCAAGCATAGAACATCGATCATATTAGGTCAAAGGAATGTGAAATATACCTTCGATCCAAAGGCTACTAGTTCCGCATTGGCAATAAGGGAACTGTGTTTCCAAATGTTTTAGGCAATACTTCTCTAACACGAGAGAAAAACAACAGCTTTTAGTTCCGAAACCTAAATTCGGAAAAACATTGTGAGGAAAAAAGAGAAAGAAGAAGGAATCTCACCTACCTAAATCTTCTCTCAACTATAACGGCCCCCTCCTGCTCGCTAGAATGCACGGGAGCAGAGAAAGGATGTTCTCTTCCAAGAACATAACCAAAGCTCCTTCCTTTTGAGCACACAAAATGAAATGAGCTAACCTCCCTAGTTCTAGAAACAGAATATCAATAATCAGGGTGTGAGTAGAACAGCTTACCTCCCGCAAAAGTCCTATGTACTCATAGCTTAGATCCCTGACCGCACTCGAAAGGTGTTGACATCCGGGAGAAAGACGGAAACCAAAGAGCCGAAAACAGTCCGTCTTTTCTTTCTTTCTTTCTTTCTTTAAATTAGAGTAGGCGTGGACGGACCCACGCAGGCGCTTCCCCATCCAATTGGATGATGTGCACCTATCCACCATTCAGCTTTCGACCCACGTAAAACTCACAATTCCTCCCACCGCCCTGTCTGCCTCACAAAATCCAACAACACACTACTCCTCCTCCTGCCACTCACCCCGTCACCTCCCAACAAAGCCTTCCCACTCAACTCAGCCACACCCTGCGCAGTCAATCGAACCCTCATCAATTCTCTTTCTACAGCATGTCTCTCACACCTAAACAGAAAATGTTCCACAGTCTCAGGCACTCCACACACCGCACAATCCCTCGACTCTCGTTTCCCCACTCTAAACAGACATTCATTCAGCCCCACATGCCCTATTCTCAATCGATTCAGCATCACCTCCTCCCCCCTCCTCCATTCTAGACTTCCCGAATCCACCTTTACTGACACTTTCTCACGAATACCAAACATCCACCTACCTTTCACCCCACTCACCCACTTCTCCTGCCACTCATCCATGACCCGCCTCACCATCACTGCCTTCGTCTCATCCACACTCAAAGGCAATCTTACATCAACCGCTTCCCTTCTCATACCCTCACCCGCCGCCAGATCCACTAACTCATTTCCCAGAATGCCGCTATGACTGGGGACCCACGCCAACTCCAGATCCATCCCCCCATGCACACACCGATCAATCTTTCTCCTGATATCCAAAATCACATCCTTCCTATCACCATCCCTGCCACAATCGCCTCCAACCCACTCAATGAATCTGAAAATACCACTACTTTCTCAAACCTCAACTCGCATACCCTTTCAATCGCCATTGCAATCGCCACCAACTCAGCCGTACAAATTGACGTATCATCCGTCAGACGCCCCACTTTATACTCCCCCGTGCATTCTAAATAATACGCCATTCCCACTCTTCCAGATACCGGATCCTTTGAACCATCCGTGAACACCCTGCACCCTTCCTTCTCTGCCACATATGCCTGACCCAAATCTTTGATCTCACCCCGCAATCCCCGCTTCTTTGACACCACACTCGTCAACTTCAAGCACACCGTAGGAGACCCCATCATCCACATCGGACACCTCACTAGATCCATATCTGTCACAACCATCAACTCGCCCACACCCCACTGCACCCCCTTCTCCCACATGTGAAACCCCAAAGTGCCCCCTTTCCTCCTCCACCGATCCCCATAATAGTCAAACCTCCAATTATACCGCAAACATTCACGTACCGGATGAGCCACACTCTTCGCACTACACTTCATCCACCACCTCATATTCAACACATCCCTTCTCAATCCCAATGGCATCTCCCCCACAAGTACCTGAACCGCATTCATTGGAGAGGATCTCATCACACCCGAACACATTCTCAACGCTCTCGCCTGCATCCTATCCAACCAACTTCTGACTCTTTGTGAAACCCACTGCCACCTGACATCCGAAATCTAGCACACTCAAAATCAATCCCTTATATAACATTCGGAAACACTTCTGCTGCGCACCCCACTCTTTCCCAGTCACCGCCCGCAACAAATTCAACCTGCGTTTACACTTGTCCATCACTCCATCCACTTGCATGTTCCAATTCAACTTTCTATCCAGAATCACCCCCAAGTACCGGAACTCCTTCACACTCTTCACCCTCACACCTTTCAAAACCAAGTTCAACTCCTGCTGCACTCTTCTCCTCGAAAACACCATACTCACACTTTTTTCCACAGACACCGAAAAGCCCCAATTCCCACACCACTCCTCCATGCGTACTATCACAGCTTGCAACCGATTCTGCACCATCAACAAACTCCACCCTCTTACCCATACCACACCATCATCCGCAAAGAAATCTACCTGACACCCGAATCCCATCATAGCCCGAATCAGTCCATCCACCATTACATTAAACAGCATTGCACTAATCACACTTCCCTGCGGTGTCCCATTCTCCATCTTCCAAACTTCAGACAGCACCCCCCTCACTCTCACCTGAAAGGTCCTATCCGCCAAAAATGCCCTTATCCACCGAAACATCCTCCCCTTCACACCCACCTCCAACAATCTTACCAACAACCCACTCTTCCACACCATATCATAAGCCTTCTCCAAATCCAAAAAGAACGCTCCCACCAACTCTCCATCACATAATGCCTCCTCCACCCCAGTCACTAATCTCACTAATGGATCATCTTCCTGAACCCACTCTGAAAATCACTCAAACACCCATTCGACTCCAAATAAAACCCCAATCGCTCAACCACCATCCGTTCCATAACTTTACACATCACAACAGTCAATGCTATCGGCCTATATGACTTACACTCCGTTGGAACCTTTCCACCCTTCAAAATCGCCACCACAATCGCTCTTTTCCATATCTTCGGCAAAACACCACTCTTCCAAATCTCATTGATCAGAGCTAATACCTCCAACTTACATTCTACCGGCAACTTCTCTAAAAATACATACATAACACCATCCACCCCTGGACTTGACCACTTCCCCTTCCGGATCGCACCATCCAACTCCAACATCGAAAACAGGACCTCATATTGCTCTTCCCAAGGCCCAACATTTGCCAACACCTCCCGCATCTCCTCCTCTACCATACCCATTCGTAACCTCACCTCTTCTGGAAAATTCCCCGAACTGTGCACCTCCGCAAAATACTCCCCCATCAAATTCGCCTTTTCCCCATCCTCACTAATCACCTCTTCTCCTTTCAACAACACTGTCATTCCACCCTGTGATCTCGTTAATCCAGACATCTGCTTGAACTGTTTCCATACCTCACCCACACCGGAATCATTCCCCAAGGACCCACAATAACCCCTCCAATAACCACGTTTCCGTTCCCGAATTACTCTCTGCGCCTTAGCTTTAGCCTTTTTATATGTCACCAAATCTGCTATCATTCCTGACCTTACCGCCCTGGCCCTAGCCTTCTTACGTTCCGCCACAGCTCTCGAACATTCAACCGTCCACCAAGGTACCTCAATCTTCCCACTCTTCCCCTTCTCAATCTCTGGAACTGCCGCCTCAGATGCTGCTCTCATTCCCTGCACCAGATATTCATTCCATTCATCCACCCCCTCACCTCTACCTCGAGAAACAATCACTTCCTGGCACACTCTTTTAGACATCTCCCAATCAGCCTTCTTAAAATTCAACCTTCTCCCAGTCATCCGTGGCCTGATCCCTACCTCACCCCTTACAGTCACCAATATACCAGAATGATCACTCCCCATGTCCCCTTCCACACGCACCTCCCAATCACATTCACCCGCTATAGCAGCAGACACCCAGGTCAAATCCAAGCACGACAGATTCCCAGTCCTGACATCTAACCGTGTACCTGAACCATCATTCAGCAAAACCAGTCTCAATTCATCCGCCATGTCCTCCAACATTTCCCCATTTGTATCTGTCCGGTCGCTACCCCACAACGTGTTGGCACTGTTAAAATCGCCACACAAAACACAAGGTCCCAGATGTTGGTCCCAGAGATTGAGAAGGGGAAGAGTGGGAAGATTGAGGTACCTTGGTGGACGGTTGAATGTTCGAGAGCTGTGGCGGAACGTAAGAAGGCTAGGGCCAGGGCGGTAAGGTCAGGAATGATAGCAGATTTGGTGACATATAAAAAGGCTAAAGCTAAGGCGCAGAGAGTAATTCGGGAACGGAAACGTGGTTATTGGAGGGGTTATTGTGGGTCCTTGGGGAATGATTCCGGTGTGGGTGAGGTATGGAAACAGTTCAAGCGGATGTCTGGATTAACGAGATCACAGGGTGGAATGACAGTGTTGTTGAAAGGAGAAGAGGTGATTAGTGAGGATGGGGAAAAGGCGAATTTGATGGGGGAGTATTTTGCGGAGGTGCACAGTTCGGGGAATTTTCCAGAAGAGGTGAGGTTACGAATGGGTATGGTAGAGGAGGAGATGCGGGAGGTGTTGGCAAATGTTGGGCCTTGGGAAGAGCAATATGAGGTCCTGTTTTCGATGTTGGAGTTGGATGGTGCGATCCGGAAGGGGAAGTGGTCAAGTCCAGGGGTGGATGGTGTTATGTATGTATTTTTAGAGAAGTTGCCGGTAGAATGTAAGTTGGAGGTATTAGCTCTTATCAATGAGATTTGGAAGAGTGGTGTTTTGCCGAAGATATGGAAAAGAGCGATTGTGGTGGCGATTTTGAAGGGTGGAAAGGTTCCAACGGAGTGTAAGTCATATAGGCCGATAGCATTGACTGTTGTGATGTGTAAAGTTATGGAACGGATGGTGGTTGAGCGATTGGGGTTTTATTTGGAGTCGAATGGGTGTTTGAGTGATTTTCAGAGTGGGTTCAGGAAGAATCGGTCGGTGGCTGATCCATTAGTGAGATTAGTGACTGGGGTGGAAGAGGCAATATGTGATGGAGAGATGGTGGGAGCGTTCTTTTTGGATTTGGAGAAGGCTTATGATATGGTGTGGAAGAGTGGGTTGTTGGTAAGATTGTTGGAGGTGGGTGTGAAGGGGAGGATGTTTCGGTGGATAAGGGCATTTTTGGCGGATAGGACCTTTCAGGTGAGAGTGAGGGGGGTGCTGTCTGAAGTTTGGAAGATGGAGAATGGGACACCGCAGGGAAGTGTGATTAGTGCAATGCTGTTTAATGTAATGGTGGATGGACTGATTCGGGCTATGATGGGATTCGGGTGTCAGGTAGATTTCTTTGCGGATGATGGTGTGGTATGGGTAAGAGGGCGGAGTTTGTTGATGGTGCAGAATCGGTTGCAAGCTGTGATATGTCCCCTTATCACTCCAGACAGCACACCCACTTCCACCACCTCACACGGATTATAATAATTCAGCACCAATATTTCCAATCCTCCTACTCGTATCCCCACCCCAATCGCCTCTACTTCTCCATCCACCACAATCTCTCTTGCTACCAACCCCTTTCGAACCGCTAGAGCCACACCCCCCCCTCTCCCTTCCAACCTATCCTTACGAAACAACTCAAAACCCGGTATCACAAACCTCAGATCACCCCTCAACCACGTCTCCTGAATACAAACCACGTCAACATTCAATTCCCTGCACAACACCGCTTTTAACTCCTGTCCATTTCTCAACAAACTTCTCGCATTCCACTGCAAAATCCTCATGCCGGGACCCCACTTTGCTTCCGCATTTTAGCAACCATCTTAAATACATCCTCTTCCACCACATCCACAACACTCAAATACCTCCTCCCCGCTTCCACCACTCCTTTCGTAAGATCTGACACACTAATAGAAGCATTCCTTTGAACCAACTCCAGCACACTCACTATGAAACACATAAACTCTGTTTTTGAAACAATCACCATTTCTTTGCCTTTCACCTCACCCATCACTTTCTTCCTTCCCACACCCTCTTCCACTACCAACTCTTTCGCACTCACCTCACTTGCTACTCGTGCCGGTTTCACCTTTGCTACAGCCTCCGCATATGACAAACCTTCCGCCGCCCTAACCTGCACCACCTCTCTCGCAACCCTATGACTCTCACACCCCCTAAACGCAGTAGAATGCCCTCCCCCACAATTCACACACTTCATCGGAGTCTCCACCTTGCATTCCTTAATGTCATGATCCCTTCCACACCTCCCACAATGTCTTTCATTCCTGCATACTCTCGCCATATGCCCAAACTGTTGACACTTATAACACCTTATTGGCATCGCTACATAAGCTTTCACACGGAACCTCTGATAACCCAACTCCACCATTTCCGGACACTCCTTCCTCGCAAATCTCACTGCTACTGTCGTAGATATTACATCCCCACGTGCATCTCTCCTTCCCAACCTCCATGCTTCCACCACCCCAACATCCACTAATTTATCTTCTATCTCAGACATACTTACAGTCACCGGCACTCCATACAACACCCCCTTACACGACACACCACTTTGATCAATCGCATGTACCGCATGTCTACCCAAACAACGCACTTCCAGAATCTTAGCTTTGCTATCAGCATTCATTCCCTCCACTAGCAACCGACCCCCAGCCACTACTAGCACCCGAGTAACATCCCCCACAGCTGCCTCTATCCATCTAGCAATTTCCAATGGATTCACCCCCAAAAATGTATTTTTGCGACTATCAGGTTTCAATACCACCTTCCACACACTATCATGTTGCATCTTCTCTGCCTCCAACACACCACTCCCCAAAGCCCCCAGCTCCTCCAAATCACTTTTTTCCTGACACTCCGACCCTGAGAAGTCTTGAACCAACCCTCCTTCATTATTCCTCTGAGGAGACCTACTGCGAAGCCGTCCCCCATTTCCCCCTTTCCCCTCCTCCATAGATGAGGATCTCACAGATGACACCTTTCCCCTCTTCTCCCTTTCCTCCACCCCTCCTTTCTTTCCAGGCTTCCCATCTCCCTTGCCCATCCTTACCTCCTCTTCTGGACACACTTTCCCCTTGCTCTCGCCTAAGGAGACCTCTCAGCCTCCTCAAGCCCAACTCTCTCCACTTAGTAGCTGCTCCGCCCTGCCTGAGTCCGTCCACATGAAGACCGGCAGTAACCCGGAAGTACTGCTCGCCAGAGCGCTCCCACACGGCGGAAAAGCCGAGATACTGTACTGAGGCAAGGTCCTCCTCCTTTACTGCGCTCCTTGCTCAACTCCTCTCCTCGCGCTCCCCTCCGGTGTTCCACATCACGACCACCGTGATTCCCTTCCTAAGCCCAGTGCTCGTCTTTACTCAGTCAGCGAAGCGAACAACTTCTACAGTCCGTCTTTTATTTCCAGGCGTCATACGCCTCGACACTAAAGAGGGAGGTGAAGCCCGTAAGGCATAAAGATAAAGGAAGTCGATAGCAAATACTCAACCCAACATGGCTCACATATTGCCGCCATGAAAAGTCTGAAGAATAAGCACTAAGAAAGGACTAAAACACGAACACGAAGATACTCGCTCTGGGTATTCGAGTGTTTAGTGAACCAACGCCGCAGCATGAGCCGCTGTAGAGGCTTTAAAGACTATGGACCTCAGAACGACAAAAATAAAAATTTGTGAAAGAATTAATGAAGAATTAAATATAAACAAATTACCTTGCAAGATGGAAGAGTAGGTAACCAAAGGAATAAATTAAGATAAATAAAAAAAAAAAAGTTTAATGACACACCTCTGGGTGTGCGCTGGGGAAAAGTAAATCTTTACTAAGACTCAAGATTAAATATCAAACGAAAAAAACGGAAGGAAATTCAGATCTAAAATATGCGTGACTAACGGAGCATTCAGTTGTCCAGTTCTGATTTTAGATTTATGCTCACCTATACGTAATTTTACTGCTCGCGAGGTCTTTCCAATGTAGGCCTTTTTAAACAGGCATATTATTACATTTATTACATTAGAACTAATGCAAGTGATATGATGCCTTAGACTCCAGTTCCTTTCATGAATATTAATTATAGAAATAGGTGTAGTGCTAGAACAATTGCAGCAATTACCACAAGGGTAGTGTCCCAAAACTGGAGGCATACCCCAGGTCGCTGTAATAGTGGGTTGTTTTTCTTCTACCTAATTTCTATTGGCATTTTTCGTTTATTCCCATGAAGGATCCCAGCAAAATGGATGTAGAAACTGAATTGCGGTGCTTCTTTCTGAAAATCAGGCTAAACTTTGGAGTCAAGATGATTGCTTGATAGCTTCTGTGAATAGGGTTTGCTTAGCGTTTGATGGGGCGTGCTTGTTGTTTGCATGGCGCCTCCTTCCCCATGTCCATGTTCTCCCTCATTTTCCTCACTTAATGAGGATTTTTCTTTTTCCGCCCTCTTACTATACACAGTGCGCTTGCCCTTCCTGCGCCTCCTGTGTAAAGCAGTCGTGCAGAGTGTTAAGTGCAAAGTCTGATCCGTGAATCAGCAAATTGGTTTTTAGGACGGCACAAAGTCACTTTGTGCTGTGCTAAATGTGTGGCGATGAAACGGTTGAAGCACCATTTGGGCCTTCACCCTCTCGCTCACGTCTGGAGGCCTGCTGCTGCTGTTCTGGAAGCCGTGCAAGCTCTGAAGTAGGAACAACATAACTGCACTTTACTATACGGCCCTTATATTTTCATTTGTATGCACTGATGCTTCTTTTCAGTTGCACTCCTGTCGGACTATGTTTGAAGTCCGGCGCAGAGTGATCTGTTTTCGAGCTGCAGCTGCCATTTGCAACCTGATGCTGCTGGCGGCATCCAAGACTGTGGTTCCCCTCCCCCTTTTGTCGCATAGTCATTTTTGCAGTACAAAATGACTTGGCACTGCAAAAATACACTTTGCACAGTTCGATGAATCAGGGCTTTGTGTTGGCAGTACAAAGTCACTTTGAACCGTGTAAAACATTCCATGAATCGGACCCTTATTTGGAGATGTGAAGTGAGAGCCTATATGCACTGTACAGCCATATGAGAACTATGCATTTAGTGGCTGTATGTACTAAGTGGGGGTGCCTGTGCAGCGTAAGCATGTATATGCACTGCAAAGATGCATGTGTGTTTTTGTTTTTCTGCAATTTGAGCACACATCT
This sequence comes from Ambystoma mexicanum, assembly GCF_040938575.1. Lineage (NCBI taxonomy): Eukaryota > Metazoa > Chordata > Amphibia > Caudata > Ambystomatidae > Ambystoma > Ambystoma mexicanum. The sequence goes on from NC_090922.1 coordinate 1,531,388,663, forward strand.
GAGGATGCATGTGTATTGTGTGGAGGGGTACACAGCGTAAGGTGCATCTGAAGGGAGCGTGTGTGTACAAATGTGTGGGTGTGTTCATAGAACGAGGGAGTGGGCATAGTTCAGTATGGGCTATGCAATGCAGAGTTTATTGTGTGCATGGCATGCTGGGGGTGGCCAAGGAACTTGTTCCCACTGCCTTTGGGCTGGCAATCTGCTACCTGGGGTGAGATGATATGTAAAGACTCATGCCAAGCTGGCTAGTTAATAAACGTCTGCTTTCAAAGGTTCTGGGCTTCATGGCCATGCTGCTAAAAGTGCCTCTCATTTCACTCATCCATAAGTATTCAACACCTTCCTGCAACCCCTAAACGCATTCCTTCCCCCATCTTTCCGATTTCCAAGCTGCTCTCACTCTCAGGCCTTCCTTAAGTGCAAAGAACATCATTAAATGCCCAAATTGTTGGCATTGCCAATGCTCGTTTTGAAATGTAGTGTAATGCATTTTCCTATAGTCTTCCTGTTTCTGCAGTGCTTTTCATGTTTATCTGCATGAGTGTGATGCGTCTTTGTAAACTGCAACACAGTAGAATACAAAATAAATAAAGAAATGAAGGGCATGTTCCTGAAATACGTGGGAGGGCCCCAAGGAACGCCTTGCTGTGTTTATTTTATGAATGTGGTTGGTACTGCGCCCAGACGTGAGCTAAGGAAACCAAACAACCACCACAAAGACACTCTTTATGAATGTTCTTTTGGCCAAAATACAGCATTGTCATTTTACCCAGTAACAGCAGAGAGGCGGCAATTAAAAGAAAAGGATGCAGGTGCTCCAGTGCTCCCCAGCAGCCCACGCTCTTTCTTCCTGCTTTTTGCTTCCGCCGGGGATTGTCCTGTGTTTCCTGAGGGTGTGGCGCCATCTAGTGGTTAGGTTAGAACCGTCTATTCTTTCGCGCTATAGTGCCACATGTATTTCTGTTTTAACAGTAAGAACGCTTCCTTTCTGGGTCGGTTTCCTCGCAGGTATAATAAGTTAAAACGATCTGAAGAGGGATCTTTAGTAACTGAAATATATATGTTGTTAATATTGATGAAGAGAATTTCCTATGAGAACGGATGTTATTTGGGATCTGTGTTTCCTACATCACTGCTGCCTTCGCTTGGAGCCGCAGGACTGTATGTTCGGTGTCATTCTGTAACACGCAGATTCATCCGACAGGCTTCTCGGCGCTACTTCAGTTTGGATGGAAAGAGCTGCACATACAATACACCAATCCCGATTCCCTTCGGATGAAGCTAGTCCAGTCCTGGTTTCTTCTTTGAGCTGCATGATGTGGGTTCGTTCCTGTATTTATGATCTGTATGAAGCCCCCCCCTCCCCCTCCGTCCCACAGGCCTGATACTCAGCCCCCAGGCCTAAACTCTTGCATTATTCCCCAGCCTCCACCTCGTCTCCTCCCTCCCGGGATGGGATCGGGCAAGGACTGGACCCCGCCCCCCTCCACTTTAGAGCCTGGCAGTGCAGCAGTGCACCCTTTACCTCTCTCTATGGTAAATATCACACTGACCGAAACGCTCCCCCGTGTGCACGATGCTGCACTTCACACACATTGCTGCCGCCACGTGCTCGCACCATGTACACTCTGACATTTCCAAACACAAAATGCTTCCCTCAGCAAACTTTGACATTTTTCAAAATGTCCCAAATACTCCGGCATTCCCTGCTTGTTTCTGATTCCATAAGATGCTAGTACATACATTTTGGAAATTCTAAAATGCTCCAGTTTGCGATCTTATATCTCTCGACTGATCACATGTGTGATCGTGGTCCTCTGACACTGAAAGGCGGAAACAATGGGTGAAGTTTTGAGAGCAGGAAATTATTGATTTTAGGATCCGACAGGAACTGTGAGCTCCAAATAACTGCTCTGGGAGCCATGCAGTGTTGCGCTGAAAACTTGGCAATGACTGATAAGTAGCTGTGACCTACCCTTCACCCTCCCTGGGCCAGTGGGAGTGAGGCGATGGAAGAGGGGCTGTGGGCTGGGAGCGCACGGCACGATCCACCGACTCCCTGTGAAGGTCAGTCAGATGCCTGTGGAGTGTGCCCAGGGGCTGTGGAGTGTGCCCACGGAGTGGTTGGAGAGTGGGCGGGGGGTGGGGGGAGGCAGGTGGGAGACGGTGGCTTTCCTCTTAGTCGGGATGGCTGGGACTTCCGTGAGCAGGGACTGCAGCAGAACTCAGTGCTTGTCTCACAGGGCCAGTGTTGGATTCAGTGAGAACCTTAGCATGGACTAAGAAAAGGCCAGGTCCACCTCAGGGCAGTGCCACAGACGTTCCTCCAGGAGAGGGGTGGCAGAGGGTGTCAATGGAAGCCAACAGTTGCAGATCGATCAACACTCCGAGCGTAGGGCCCTTTTGGGTATCGTGCATGCAATGCATGGGATGCAGAATAACTCCGATACCAAATAATCAAACCAACTCAGGAAGATGGCAAAGTTGCTGTTTTATTAACAATTATCTAAAACAGGGAGTTTACAACGGACATCAACGTACGTTCTCTCGAGCTCTCAGCGCATTTCTCATAAAAACATTCTTTTATTCGGAAAATACATCAGACGTGACGTACTACATGGCAAATAAGAAAAACCTATGAGCAGTTGTGATTGGTTGAAGGGGAACATCTAAACATACTTTCTACAAGGGATGGGATTGTATTTGGTTCTCTACTGTCAGGTGAACAACTCATGCCTACCTCTAAAACATGTCATCTTCAACACTATTAAGTACACAGTATATCTTTGGCTCTCAAACTATAAGGCCCTTCAGTATATGGCCCTCTACAATTGGTTGGCACGCTCGTGCCAGTCTGGAACATGTGGTTCACTTAGCAGAACATAAGTTCAGACCCAGGTGCCAGGAGGTGGTCTTGACTTTACCTCTCCACCCAATTAGCCCACCATCGCTCATCGCCCATGCCTGCTGCCATGAAGGTTGTCTTTAAACTTGGCCTTGAAAAGTATCTTTGTCTTTGTCTCTGGGAATATAGGGGAGTGCGAGCATGCACTATCGCTGTTCTCGAACTCCACGCTCAGCTCTATTTCCATCCTTGGGTCACGTGACAGGAGACCATGATTTGGTCAATTTTTCAGAATTTAAATGTCTTAAATGAATAAAACTTGGCACTCGTGGCGTTCTTTCTTTGCACCTTAACAAGGGATGATTCCGCATGTCATGAGCACCGCCTTCACAACTAGATAACAAGTCTTGGCTGCTTCAGCATTGACACCAGGCCAGACAGCCTTTCCAGACCCTTCAATGATCTCGGGTTATTCCTGCTGCAACACAATTCTCAACCTTTCTCTCCATGGGTCCAGGCTTATTAAAATCCATGACCCCGATGTCCAGCTTCTAAAGAATGGTGACTTTGCCTGCAATCTATCCACTACATATAGCCAGCTTCTAAGATTACTTAATCTACTTGCGTTTCAGCATCTACACAGTTATTGAACCGCTAGCATTTTCTGCAGTGTTTTGCACGGTTTACTCGATTCTTAACTTCGTCATAAGTTTCTACGCGGTCCATGCATTCTCTTTAGTCAGTATTCTCAGGGCATCACGTTCGTCGTTCGTGACGTCAATAGCTTCTCTTTTGCTCCTTGTCATATTCCTTCTGGGAGTTCATTCCTCAGTTTGTCGTCTCTTCGGGGCTCTATTTGATAGGGTTTTCTCAGTGGGTACCTTCTTTCGGATATACGTTGTGGAATTGGCAAAACTGCTGGTGTCAAGCAAGGCACGATCTCAGGCTTCCAACATACAGGAGGTAGGGGGGTGGGATTTCCTGCAGAGGCATGTTACTGCTCCTCTACAGCTCCATCACAGGAGCTGCCACCTGACTCGCTGCTCATCCAGTAATGAAGTGACTGCACATGCATTACCTGTGGGCTTTACAGAGCAGACCTTACCGCCAACATCCAGTTCCTGAACAGAGTGCGGACCGCATGCTATTTGGACTGCACGATTCAATTTACAGGTACTCTATCCCTGCAGCGCTGTTGTGTTGCACATGCTAATGCAGGCCATCACCTCTGGCCCCATTGTGATAGGCATTATGAGGGCAAAATATCTTCAAGATGGCGTCCGTGCAAACCCGACGTCGTCCACTGTTTTGGATTGGCTGAGGCTTCCTATTCGCAGGTCGGCGAGAAGCCGGCACGCCTCCAAAGGCACCGCTCACAAGGCTCCTGTCCCAAGCCTGTCGGAGCTGGGACGGCCTGTGGGGCACCCAGATGTACCCCTATCACTCCCGTACCGGCCATTATTTCACGGCTCCATCACTTTGGTGAACCTCGCACACCAATAACCGTAAGACTGTAAAGCCACACACGCTGTAAGACTCTGATCCTTGGCGCAAAATCTCATTGTCTTGGATCATAAACAATCTATTGCCACTAGCTCCCAAAGCTAAGCGACCTTCAGCGCTAACTTATCTAGCGATCACCTGCTTGCCCGTGCCTTGGCCCCATTATTCTCTAGGCGGTAATTCACTATGCACCAAAAGACACACTCTCTCGCACTGTGAGGCTCACTATTAATATGCGTTGTATATTTTACCTGCCCTGAATGCCTGTACTGTTTTGCGTTGTATGTTTACCGGTTCTGAACAGACGCAGCTGGTCGCGACTGCCCATAGAGGGGGGCATTCTCTATGCCAAACAAACTTTGCCTTAACTTAATATTGATCCTCTCTGGAAGAAAATAGTATAGCGGACTCCAGTGCTTTCATACGCAATGCCTGTTACATTGTGAAGCTTCACTGCACACTGGAGCATTGCTGTTCACTACGCTTTATAGATTGTCCTGCTGCCTAAAGTCATTCTTGCGCTCGCATGGCTGTAAGCGCCCAACACACACTGCTTCTACTTATGGGCCCACCCCTAGGGTACATTTACTATTGCCCAGATTTACAGTTGTCCTCAGGGCTCTTAGCACTGTGCCCTAATGTATTACCTGCCACACCTAACTCATTGTATTACCCCCTCTACGGGACCTTACTGTGTTGCTTCGCAGTGGTTCATTGCTACCTACCACTCTGCATTGATCCTCGCTAATGTCAGAGTGACTCACTGCATTACTGAACTACTCTGCACCCAGCCTGCAGCCCCTGTGTCCATGTTGAATTGCTGATTTGTGCCCACTCTGCAGCCCATGCCTTGCTGATCTGCGCCCATTCTGCATTTAACCTATTCTGTTCCTTGCCTGCTGCCCCCTGCCCAGACTGAACTGTTGAACGGTATTTAGCCTATTCTGCTTCTAGCCTACAGCCCCGGTGCCCATGCTGAATCGGGGAACAACGGCAACCGCCGTGAGCATAATTAACACAGCCCGTAGCCTGCTTACCCATATAGGTCTTCTGTTCATTGCCCACCAGTTAGCCGGCACTAGCCCCCCCAGAACCCTCTCCAGCTCTCCAAACTCTATCACCCCTCTAGCCACCCCCACCACTATGGGACACTCATTTCCATGTCCCCCTACCATGCCTCAAATCAAACCATGCATTTTACTCCTTAGAAACTCCAGACTCCGAGCAAGACTCACAAGACTCCATGAACCCCTGACCAGAACCCTTCCTCCTGTTAATAAAAGATCCAGTAACCAGAAGGTAACTACCATGCATATCAACAAAATGAGAACTCTACCCACCCACATCCAAACCAAACCCACCCATCCCACTGCACCCCCTAAAAGGAGGTCTAATAAATGCCAGATCCCTGACTGCACATGCCACAGATATCTGTGACCTGATCTCAATCGATAACCTAGACTTTCTAGCTGTCGCGGAATCCTGGTTACACGACGCAGACAGGACCGCTACTCTCCCTAGGAAATCCGGAATGTTATACCATATTGAGACAAGACAGAACTAATATGCGAGGCGGTGGCATCGCTATCATAGCCAAGACTAGCCTAGGTATGAGATCAACACCTGCCACAGTATCCGAATCATGTGAAACACTCACTATCACACTTCCCCTAGCTAGCTCCCAGACACTGACTATCCATCGTATCTACAGACCGCCTGGACCTATAGGATCCTTCGAGGAGGATATCCATAACCTACTCTCCGATAACCTCAAAACTTCTTCCCATAGCTAGCTCCCAGACACTGACTATCCATCGTATCTACAGACCACCTGGACCTATAGGATCCTTCAAGGAGGATATCCATAACCTACTCTCCGATAACCTCAAAACTTCTTCCCCTAGCTAGCTCCCAAACACTGACTATCCATCGTATCTACAGACCGCCTGGACCTATAGGATCCTTCGAGGAGGATATCCATAACCTACTCTCCGATAACCTCAAAACTTCTTCCCCTAGCTAGCTCCCAAACACTGACTATCCATCGCATCTACAGACCGCCTGGACCTATAGGATACTTCGAGGAGGATATCCATAACCTACTCTCCGATAACCTCAAAACTTCTTCCCTTAGCTAGCTCCCAGACACTGACTATCCATCGTATCTACAGACCGCCTGGACCTATAGGATCCTTCAAGGAGGATATCCATAACCTACTCTCCGATAACCTCAAAACTTCTTCCCCTAGCTAGCTCCCAAACACTGACTATCCATCGTATCTACAGACCGCCTGGACCTATAGGATCCTTCGAGGAGGATATCCATAACCTACTCTCCGATAACCTCAAAACTTCTTCCCTTAGCTAGCTCCCAAACACTGACTATCCATCGTATCTACAGACCGCCTGGACCTATAGGATCCTTCGAGGTGGATATCCATAACCTACTCTCCAATAACCTCAAAACCTCTTCACCACTACTTGTCCTGGGGGATTTCTATCGGGGCTTCAATGACCCCCTAGATAAAAACACCAGATCCATCGCCAACACTCTATCTGACCTAGGTATAACGCAAACAACTCTTGATCTTACTCACATCAAAGGGAGAACCCTTGACTGGCTGGCAGACTACAACTGCACCCCCAACATCAAATCCATTGTCCCACTACTCTGGACTGACCAATTCTTCCTATCCTTCCAACTTCCAACTTCTAGACCACTCCTGCCAGCACCCACGTTGGCCCTTCCATGTCCAACAAGAAACCAAAAGAATATCACCATGGACAAAGTGATCCCAGCGATCCTCCCCACCCTTAATTGACTAGCGGATCATTTGGACCCCGAAACACTTGTCAACGAATACAACAAAATTATGTTATCCACCTAGGACAACATCGCCCCTCTAAAACTTAGACTGAGTAAACCTAAATCCCACCTAAACAAATGGTTTACCCTCCGACTACTTACGAGAAGTTATGAAACAGCATGGAGATCAATCCCCTCAGAACACCATAAAAATAAACTCACGGAAATCTCCTCCCAATATAAAAAGGAAATCCACTTAGCCAAGCAAAACTCCTTCAATAAACGTATACCGAATGCTAATTCAAGCATGAGGGAACTGTTTACCATCCTCAAGGAACTAGAGTCACCCATTCCGGACACCATGTTCTGAAGACAAATCGTGGTGCTCCGATATTCAACAAGCATTATCCAACAAAATAACAATGCTCCAACAGAAAATCGCCAAGAAAAAAGCCCTTGTCACTAAACCACCCCAGACCAATAACCTAATTATAGACCCCAGTCCTAAGGAACAAGACCAAGCTGCACGATTCGTGTTCGCCAAAACCTCGATCCTCGATGTGGAGAAAGTCATCCTCTCTCTCAAGCCATTAAACTGCCAGGGCGACCCGTGCCCTGCCCAGTTGATAAAAGACGCGGCTAGGGATCGCTCCCCATTTATTTTGAAGCTTGTCAATGCCTCATTCACGTCAGGCATCGTGCCACCCAACCTTAAACAATCTTGGGTATTACCCCTACTCAAAAATCAAGCCCTAGACCCACTTATACCCACGAACTACCGTCCTATCACGACGGTACTTTTTCTGCTTAAAATCTTGGACAAGATTGCTTATAACCAAATCCAAACATTTTTGGAACAACATAAGCTTTTAGGAAAACGCCAATCAGGCTTCCGTCCCCAACATGGTACAGAGGCTGCCCTTATTGATTTGAAAACACAAATAGATGAATTACGAGATAAAGGAAAAATAGCTCTCCTTCTGTTGCTGGATATCTCGGCTGCATTCGACCTTGTGGACCACGGGGTCCTCTGCAGTCACCTAGATTCAGCGGCACACTTTTCTAAAGAGGCCATAACCTGGATCGAGTCATTCCTCAGCGATAGGACCATGAGGGTGTTCTCCCCCGCTGCAGCAGCTGACCCAATACCCATCCTATGCGGAGTTCCTCAGGGCTCCTGTTTCTCCCCAACCCTAAACAACTTATTTACCAAGCCCCTTTTTGATGATCAGGACCTTCTTGGTATCACCTACACCAATTACGCAGCTGATATCCAGATTCTCCTCCCACTTTCCGGGGATTACAACAAGGATTTGGCCTTAGTGAATGGGGTGTACATCATCATCCAGGCATGGATGGCAACCCACGGTCTATGCCTGAATGATGACAAAACAGAACTCATAATCCTAGGAACCCACGCCCACCTCAAAAAACGGAGCCAAGACTACACCTCATTTGAGATTGATGGTAATATCATCAGGGTGTCCAAGGAGGTGAAGACCCTTGGCCTTTATCTGGATTCCACCCTCTCCTTCAAAAAACAGGTGAAATCTATGGCATCTGCCACAGATTACACCTCTAAGCTCATTAGAGCTGGCAGGCACTTTCTATCAGACAACTGCTTTATCTTACCCAGAGCCTTGATTTTATCTAGGCTGGACTACTGTAACAACCTTTACATTGTAAGCGAGAAGCTGCACTGATATTGCTACTAGACTGACATGAAAAGTGAGGCAACCGTGACCTGTAAGCGAGAAGCAGCACTGATATTGCTACTAGACTGACATGAAAGGTGAGGCAACTGTGACCTGTAGGCGAGAAGCCGCACTGATATTGCTACTTGACTGAGATGAAAGGTGAGGCCACCGTGACCTGCAGGTGAGAAGCAGCACTGATATTGCTACTGGTCTGACATGAAAGATGAGGCCACCGTGACCTGTAAGCGAGAAGCGGCACTGATATTGCTACTAGACTGATATTAAAGATGAGGCAATCGTGACCTGTAAGCGAGAAGCAGCACTGATATTGCTACTGGACTGACATGAAAGATGAGGGCACCGTGACCTGTAAGCGAGAAGCAGCACTGATATTGCTACTTGACTGACATGAAAGGTGAGGCCACCGTGACCTGAAAGCGAGAAGCAGCACTGATTTGCTACTAGACTGACATGAAAGATGAGGCAACCGTGGCCTGTAAGGGAGAAGCAGCACTGATATTGCTACTAGACTGACATGAAAGCCAATTGTAGGCATATGGTTGCTGCTGTTTTGCTGTATTAAAGTGATCAGTGTTTAATTATTTGTGATTGATTCACCATTGTTTAAATTGTTGGTATCACTTTCAATAAATTTTGATACACATTTTTTCAAATATATTTTTCTCTGGACAATCTTTTTCCTGTTTCCTATGAAAGGTGAGGCAACCATGGCCTGTAAACGAGAAGCAGCACTGATATTGCTACTAGACTGACATGAAAGATGAGGCAACTGTGACCTGTAGGCGAGAAGCAGCACTGATATTGCTACTATAATGACATGAAAGATGAGGCAGGCGTGGCCTGTAAGCGAGAAGCAGCACTGATATTGCTACTTGACTGACATGAAGGATGAGGAAACCGTGACCTGTAAGCGAGAAGCAGCACTGATATTGTTACTAGACTGACATGAAAGATGAGGCAACCGTGGCCTGTAAGGGAGAAGCAGCACTGATATTGCTACTAGACTGACATGAAAGATGAGGCAACCGTGGCCTGGAAGCGAGATGCAGCACTGATATTGCTACTTGACTGACATGAAGGATGAGGCAACCGTGACCTGTAAGCGAGAAGCAGCACTGATATTGTTACTAGACTGACATGAAAGATGAGGCAACCGTGGCCTGTAAGGGAGAAGCAGCACTGATATTGCTACGAGACTGACATGAAAGATGAGGCAACCGTCGCCTGTAAGCGAGAAGCAGCACTGATATTGCTACTAGGCTGACATGAAAGATGAGGCAACCGTGGACTTTAAGGGAGAAGCAGCACTGATATTGCTACTTGACTGACATGAAGGATGAGGCAACCGTGACCTGTAAGCGAGAAGCAGCACTGATATTGTTACTAGACTGACATGAAAGATGAGGCAACCGTGGCCTGTAAGGGAGAAGCAGCACTGATATTGCTACGAGACTGACATGAAAGATGAGGCAACCGTCGCCTGTAAGCGAGAAGCAGCACTGATATTTCTACTAGGCTGACATGAAAGATGAGGCAACCGTGGACTTTAAGGGAGAAGCAGCACTGATATTGCTACTAGACTGACATGAAAGATGAGGCAACCGTGGCCTGTAAGGAAGAAGCAGCACTGATATTGCTATCGAACTCCTACAAACCAAAATTAAGGAGCATCACAAATACCTATCACAGCACCTCCAAACAACCACCACTACTGGTCTAGTGCCCACCCCCAGCCCAGTGCCTCCCTCCACTAAAGCCCCCACTCCCCCTCTTCAAATTCAGGGAAGTAACAGAACAGGAAGTCATTAAGATAATGAACAAAATTAAACCATCCAACTGTAAAGGAGACCTCTGTCCAGCTAGTCTCATTAAAGACTGCACCGAAACACTCGCCCCCTTTCTCAAATCCTTCATTAATGCCTCCTTCAACGCCAACACAGTTCCAGACAGTCTAAAAGAAGCTTGGGTTCGCCCCCTTCTAAAAAAAAACCTACTCTTGACCCAGAAGTCGCTAATAACTTCAGACCCATCATCACCGTGCCCTTCCCGCTCAAGATCCTGGATAAAGTTGCTTACACGCAAATCCAGGAATATCTTAAAACCAACAATATCCTAGGTAAAAGACAGTCAGGCTTCCGATCAGGTAACGGGACAGAGTCAGCCCTACTCGACCTAAAAATACAACTTGGGGACATCATGGACAAAGGCAAACCAGCACTCCTTCTACTGGATCTGTCCGCCGCCTTTGACCTTGTCAACCATGATATACTAGGCATGCACCTAAAAAATGGAGCACACTTCTCTCCAGAAGCTATCACTTGGGTGGCCTCGTTCCTAAATGGTACACTCATGAAGGTCTTCTCAGACACTGCCTCGGCAACTCCCACCATCATCCACTGCGGCGTTCCCCAGGGCTCCTGCACCGCCCCCACACTCTACAATATATTCACCCTTCCACCCTTTAATGACCTCGACTGTCGTAACATAGCGTACACCAATTACACGGACGACACGCAGGTACTACTCCCACTAACCGGGACCTATGATGAAGGTCTCTGCTTAAATGGGGATAAAACCGTGATCCTCACAGTAGGGAAAAGCACAACTCTCAACAAACTCCCTCCACAATATAAATACTTTAAAGGAATGGTTCGCCCAAAAAATGTTATTGCCCAAAAAGATGCACTTTTTTTTTGTAAGTTCCTATGTAAAATTTTGAGCAATTCAAGCTCAAAAATTGGAAAAGCAAGCACATGGGCGCATCCATTTTGTGAAATGGAGGCCCTCCTGTGCTGGCTTTTGCTTTTGCGGCACTAATGAAGGAAAAGCCAGCCAGCTGTAGTAAACAAAGGCTACTGCTGGGTGGCTTCTCCTTCATTGGTGCCGGGACACGGAGGACGCGGACTGGAGACTACAGGCAGAAAAGCTGCAGCTGAATCTCGGTAAGTGCTATTTATTTATTTTTTTAAATAAGCACTAGCTGCATTTTTTTCTCTACTTTTTCTGGGGTGGAGGAGCCCAGAAAACTTAGAAATAAAACCGCAGCTTTAAAAACATTGTATTTATGTTTGCGGTAGCTTTTGAAGCTACCGCAAACATAAATACAACGTTATTGTGTTTGAAAACGCTGCGGTTTTTCTTTCTTAGTTTCTCAGGCTCCTCCAAGCCTGAGAAACTTAGAAAGAAAAACCGCAGCGTTTTCAAACACAACCACGTTGTGTTTCTGTCTAAATCTGCTTTCCCATTTGGGGCTGTCAGGCTCCCGTGGAGCCCGAAAGCCCCAAATGGGAAAGCAGATTTAGGCAGAAACACTGCAGCATTTAGCATTACAGAAAACAACCGCGTAGTGTTTCTGCAGCATTTAGCATTTCCCATTTGGGGCTCTCGGGCCCCCCGTGGGGAGCCCGAGAGCCCCAAATGGGAAATCAGCTGTAGGCAGAAACACTGCGGCATGTAAACACAACTGCGCTGTGTTTCTGCCTGGCTTGGCTTTCACTTTGGGTCTCCGGTGCTCACCTGGGGGAGCACCATAGACCCAAAGTGATAGCCACGGCAGGCAGAAACACAACGCGGTTGTGTTTGAAAACAGTGCGGTTTTTCTTTCTAAGTTTCTCAGGCTCCTCCAGCTCGGAGGAGCCTGAGAAACTTAGAAAGAAAAACCACAGCGTTTTCAAACACATTAACGTTGTATTTATGTTTGCGTTCGCTTCAAAAGCTACTGCAAACATAAATACAACGTTTTTAAAGCTGCGGTTTTATTTCTAAATTTTCCGGGCTCCTCCAGCCCGGAAAACTTAGAAAAAAAAACGCAGCTAGTGCTTATTTAAAAAAATAAAAATAAATAGCACTTACCGAGATTCAGCTGCAGCTTTACTGCTCTGGTCTCCGGTCCCCGTCCTCCGCCTACAGCACTAATGAAGGGAAAGCCACCCAGTGGTAGCTTTTGTTTACTACAGCTGGCTGGCTTTTCCTTCATTAGTGCTGCAAAAGCAAAAGCCAGCACAGGCGGGCATCCATTTCACAAAATGGATGCGCCCATGTGCTTGCTTTTTCAATTTTTGAGCTTGAATTGCTCAAAATTTTACATAGGAATTTAAAAAACAAAATGCGAGTATATTTGTTTTATTATTGCCCATCATTTTGGGCAATACAAAATTTTGGGTGAACCATTCCTTTAACATCGATAACTCCATCATCACAGTCTCTAAGACTGTCAAAACATTAGGTGTTCACCTAGATGCCTCACTATCCATGTCTCGCCAGGTCAACGCCATATCATTCTCCTCAGCACTCACCACCATGGTGATCAACGCAGTCAAACCTTTCCTCTCCACCAAAAATCGCCTATCCATCTCCAGACCCACAATAGGTACCAAACTGGACTACTGTAATGCCCTTTGCCTAGGTACCTCCGCCAGCAATTTAAAAAAACTCCCAATCACGCAAAACAACGTGCTCAGGGCAGCGCTGACCATCCCAAAAAGAGAACACATCTCTCAAGCTAGGAAAGATGCCCATTGGTTACCAGTAAAGGAGCGCATACTCTTCAAAGCCATGGCCAACACACACAGGTGCCTTACTTCAGAGGCCCCACCCTATCTCTCAGAAAGAATCACCCTCAACACCTCCAACAGACCCACTAGAGCACACCGCGCTAACCAAATCTATGTTCCCACGTTTAAAAGAACTAGAGCTGGAGGGTCTAGCTTCCAACACCTTGCACCCAAAAACTGGAATGCCCTGCCAACCTCACTAAGGAATGAAGAATCATACACTACCTTTCGCAAAAACCTAAAAACCCTTCTATTCCGCTAATGTTTTTGCTTACCAACATGCACGGCTATACCTGCACTGTAACCAGAGTAAAGTATAACCCCTGTCTCTTTGTCATTGTACCACTGTTACCGACTGTTACATCCTACCTATGTTAAGCTCAAGCCTTCTGTAACAGCGCCACGATGCCTCAGGGAAGCACTGTGCGCTTTATAAATGCAAATAAATAAAAAATAAGAAAATAAAAAATATTGCTACTAGACTGACATGAAAGATGAGGCCACCGTGACCGGTAAGCGAGAAGCAGCACTGATATTGCTACTAGACTGACATGAAAGGTGAGGCAACCGTGGCCTGTAAGGGAGAAGCAGCACTGATATTGCTACTAGACTGACATGAAAGATGAGGCAACCGTGACCTGTAAGCGAGAGGCAGCACTGATATTGCTACTAGACTGACATGAAAGATGAGGCAACCGTGGCCTGTAAGGGAGAAGCAGCACTGATATTGCTACTAGACTGACTTGACAGGTGAGGTAACTGTGGCCTGTAAGCGAGAAACAGCACTGATATTGCTATTAGACTGACATGAAAGATGAGGCAACCGTGAACTTTAAGCGAGAAGCAGCACTGATATTGCTACTAGACTGACATGAAATATGAGGCAACCGTGGCCTGTAAGCGAGAAGCAGCACTGATATTGCTACTAGACTGACATGAAAGATGAGGCAACCGTGACCTGTAGGCGAGAAGCAGCACTTATATTGCTACTAGACTGACATGAAAGATGAGGCAACCGTGGCCTGTAAGCGAGAAGCAGCACTGATATTGCTACTAGATTGACATGAAAGATGAGACCACCATGGCCTGTAAGGGAGAAGCAGCACTGATATTGCTACTAGACTGACAAGAAAGATGAGTGAACCGAGGCCTGTAAGCGAGAAGCAGCACTGATATTGCTACTAAACTGACATGAAAGATGAGGCAACCGTGACCTGTAGGCGAGAAGCAGCACTGATATTGCTACTAAACTGACATGAAAGATGAGGCAACCGTGATCTTCAGGCGAGAAGCAGCACTGATAATGCTACTAGTCTGACATGAAAGATGAGGCAACCGTGATCTTCAGGGGAGAAGCAGCACTGATATTGCTACTAGAGTGTAGCGAAAAAGGACTCAACAAAGACCACAAATTAAATATGTTTCTGTAACAACTATTTTCTGCAAATGAAAAATAATTTAGAACATGTTTTCTCAATTTGTTTGACAGAAATGTGCACATATATTCCACCAAATGGGCAATTCTGGGTATCTCTAATAGCACATTGAGTCCTTACTAACACATTGACCTCTCACACATCCCGCTGCCTATATTCACATCTTGCTAATTTCTCAGCAGCAGGATCCGTCCTGAGACCCCTGGTCCTGATACCTGATGACCGCATTGCCCACATCTTACATTAATACGAAAACAATGCTGGGCGCTAACCGGCTCCAAAGCGAGGCTTGGATGCTTCGTTGCTAAGCAACGCGTCCTTTAGCAGGACTCTACGTCCGCCAGCCGACAAAGCCGAATAAGGCCATCCTGTGTGCCCCTGTTCGCGCCTGTGTGCGTTAATACCCATCAATTTGGTCACACATGTACTGTTCTAATGATACCGTTCCTCATTGTGCCACTGGGACACATGCCAGAACTCCTCGTATGAACAGTAATTGACTTTACCACCCACTGGAGGTAACCTTGACAACAAACCCTTGGCTGATATAATGGGTATCACGAGATCTACTTTAATCACATGCACGCGCAATGTTGAAATGTTTATAATGTCGTAAGCCTATCCCCTCATTTCGGAATGCTAACGTACAAATCCAGTTATTTAGCATTATGCATGCAGTGTAAATTTATGGCCCGGGCTAAATGTTAAACGGCACAGCCACCGTCATGCCTGCATCCCTAACATATTTAAGCAATATCTCCTTTTTACCACAAGCTCACTAACCCGCGACTATAGCATGCATGCCCATCCCTAACTAGCCTACTGCATTAGACTGTGTCTCTATCACGTGTGTGCTCACCATGATCTAGCCACGACTACAGTTCATGAGCCCACCCTGAACTATCCTGACTATGTGCTTAGTACATAATAGCCCATCATTATAGGTTGCGTATGCCTCTGAACTAACCCACTACTGCTTAGTACGCAACAGCCTATCACGTTACATTGTGTGTCACCCCCAATCTAGCCTACCACTAGAGACACTGTGATTTTCATTTTTAGACAGACCCGAACCTGCTACCTACTCTAGCATGGAATCTCTAAGACATGTGACACTCATTATGGCCACCATCCTCCCACTATTCCACGATACATATAGCTCCATCCAACCTCCCTCCCAACACCTGGAACAAAACGCTGCTCACCTCACCCACTGGAACTACCCCCCAACAACCCCTATCACCTGCAGAATGGATCGCCAAATATGCTACCCCACCCACATCCCTCATGCCCCGCCCGACATACTTGAGAAATGCTAAACTAGGTTCCTGGACAGACTCACCTAACTTGTTGAATCTTGACATGGCTTGCCCTTAAGAAATGCCCGACTGAGTTCTCGCATTTGCACCAAGCATATACCTACCAGAACCACCTTGCCACAACTTAAACCACCACACCAGTCCACACAACTACAACACAGCAGCAAACCCAACAACCTCTGCCAGGATACTCCATGCACCCAACCTCCGGAGATCTCAGTGGCTGCCACCACAATCAAAGGCGCGCTCATCAACGCACACTCCTTAGTTGCCCACTCTCCCGACATTGCAGACCTGATCACATCCAACAAACTGGACTTCCTTGCAGTAACCGAAACATGGCTACATCCTGCTGCAGGACCATCTCTCTCTATTGCGGTCCCGGAAAACTATTCTATCATTAAAACAGACAGAGCAACAGGGATAGGGGGCGGAATAGCAGTAATTGCCAAAACTAGTTTAAATAACAGAGAAGTCAACAACATAGACATACCGTCTTCCGCAGAATTGTTATCCTTCAAACTTCCACTATCTAGCTCCTTAACATTACTAATCCACCTAATCTACAGACCTCCAGGAGCTATCGCATCCTTTGAAGAGGACATTCCCCATCTTTTGACTGCTAACTCAAAACCAGGTTCCCAAATTATGCTACTGGGGGATTTCAACCTTGGCTTACAGGACCCGAATGATGCGAATGCCTCCTTGATCAACGATACCATCACACAGCTAGGACTGTCACAACACATCAACAAATCCACACATATCAAAGGCAGAACACTAGATTGGCTTGCTGACGTCAACTGCGACATCTTGGTGACCAACATCACACAATGTGCCGGTCTGACCACCATTTTATTACTTTCACGATACCCAAAGTCAGTCAAAAAAGTGGACCTACTATCGAGGCTCCTAAAACCTTAACCAGAAACACACACAATATCACCATCGAAAACCTGAGACCTCTGATACAACCGATCACTTCCGAATTCCTTAATTCCCCCAACATTGACCCCTCATCAGTAGTTGAACTCTACAACAACAGACTGGAACAAGCCTTCAACCTAATAGCCCCTCACAAACTTAGAAAACCTAAACCCACTGCGCATGTGAATGAATGGTTCTCAGCAGAACTAAAGGCACTTCGCAACCTCAAGAGAACAGCGGAATCCTGCTGGAGAAAAGCCCCTTCGATCACCACCAAGGATACACTCTCCCTGACAGCAGCCACCTATAAAACTGCCATCACGAATGCCTAAAAAGAGATCTTCAATACAAGAATTCATAATGCCAAATCGGCACTAAAGAGCTTTTCTCTATCCTACGAGAACTGGAATCACCTGTGGTCACCACTGATAACTGCATGAGGGACAACACTTGGTGCAACAACATCTAGAAAGTGCTCTCCAACAAAATTGCCCTCCTACATACCAAAATAGAAGTAAAAAAAGCCAGTCTCACATCTAAAGACCTCCTCAGTGACTCGCACAGCCCTCCTCCCCCCAACTTCCCCCTATTACACTTCTCACCCATTACAGAGGATGAAGTAATAAATATAATTGCTAGTCTAAAACCATCCAAATTACTAGGCAACCTATGCCCTGCCACAGTCTTAAGGACGGAGCCAGAGACCTCGCTCCCCTTATCACCGTGCTGATTAACGCCTCGTTCAAAAACTTAACGAAGGCTGGGTCCTACCCTTGTTCAAAAAACCCAGCCTAGACCCCAACACACCCACTAATTATAGGCCCTTTACCACGGTACTCTTCCTCTCAAACATTCTAGATAGAGAAGCTTATCTCCAAATACAACAACATTTGAAAGACAACAACCTTCTTGGACAGAGACAATCTGGCTCTAGACCCAGGTACGGGACTGAAACAGCCCTCCTGGACCTAAAAATCCAAATGGACGAAGCCAGAGACAAGGGTAACCTGGCCATTCTGCTCTTGTTGGATCTGTCTGCAGCCTTTGACTTAGTCTACCACCAAATTCTTACCAAACACTTGTCCTTGGCTGCTGCATTCTCCCAGGATGCCACCAATTGGATTCAGTCCTTCCTATCGGACAGATCAACCAGGGTCTTTGCCCCATCTGGCGGCGCTGATGCTGACCCTGCTCGAATCCAATGTGGAGTTCCCCAAGGCTCTTGTATCTCCCCCACACTTTACAATGTCTTCACTAAGCTCCTCTTTGACCGCCTTGACAATTTGGGCGTTACATATACTAACTATGCTGACGACACCCAGATCCTCAACGGCCTCACGGGGAGCTATGACGAAGATGTTGCAAAGCTAAATGACATCTACCTTGAAATCCAAGCATGGATGGCCACCCACAGCCTCTCTGACAAAACCGAACTGCTTATTGTCGCTTCACAGGCCCGTCTCAACAAATTAGACTCCAGATATCAATCCTTCACCATTGATGGCAACATCATAAAAGTGTTGAAAAAAGTCAAAACATTGGGGGTGTATCTCGACTCCACACTTTCTCTTAAAATACTAAATGCCACTATTTCATCCACAGCCTATACCAATGAACTTATAAACGCATGTAAACCATTTCTTTCCACCAACCTCTGCCTCACACTGGATAGAGCCGTCATTTCGTCCAAGTTGGACTGCTGCAACACTCTCTTGATTCCTTGAACCACAACTTAAACAGATTATAGATATTCCAAAATAATGCTCTCCTATGGGCCCTCACTCTTCCCCGCAAGGCCCACATCTCCACCTTTAGGAAGGAATTTCACTGGCTCCCTATCTGCGAGAGAATTAAACTACGGGCGCTGGTCATTACACATAAATGCTTATACTTGACAGCCCCACGCTACCTTTCAGAAAAATTCACGAGACAGACCTCTACCAGACCTACTAGATCCCCCCACTTACACCAACTCAACATACCTAAATTCAACCTGAAAACAGCTGCGGGAGCAAGCTTCCCAGTACTAGCAGCTAAACAGTGGACGTTTAGAGTCAACTGCTCATAACCCAACAATAGTCAGACCTCTGCACTTAGTTACCTGCATCTGGCCTACCTTCTTATTTAAGCTATTTGTCTGTCATTATGTTATCTGTATCATATGTATGTGATGACGGCGGCGAATCAAACTGTAACCCGGCCCCGCAACAATCTACTATGCCACATCCTGGACCACTCTGTAACTAGGTCCCGTGAACCATTCACTGTCCTGTATCTTATTCCTTGGTCCTGTATGTGCAACATTCTGTAACCACTGTTCAACCTAAGTTCTAGCGCCCAGTTACCCTAGGGTTCGGCTGCGCTCTACAAATAAATTAACTAAACTAAGCTAAACTAATATGCATCAATATTTACTCAAATATAATAGAGTACTTAGAGCAAAATGTTCGGTTTACTAAAAATGTCTTAGCAATAGTTTGCAGTGACAAAATAGGATTGTTTCATAATGTCACATTATGAAAGTATCGCAAAGGGGCAGAGGATAGGGAAGTCTACCATAATAGAACCACACAGTAAATCTGGAGCTCAGCACTCACACGTACCTCGCGGGAGACGGGGTGGCGTACACATATTTCATATGTAATTCAGGATAAAAATATCTGTCACTAACACTTCATGTTATACAAGTTGTGTAATTATAGCTCCTGTGGCACAAATTGAAACTGCTGGCACATCTGCAGGCGTGTGACGTATGGTTGTCCCGTGTCCCAGGGGAGCAGCGCTGCCCTGTAGAAGGCATTGTTTCAGTGCACACATATGTGCCTACTGTGCATCCAGCAGATGTGTCAGGCACTCAATTTTGTAAGGGTCATCCCTGTATCCACGCTTATAAACCTCTGGGTATTAAGCACGTTAAAAACGAATTATAATTATTGATCATGTTAGCCAGATGAAGAGGACAGCTAGAAGTTTATAAAATACAACTGCATGTGACAGTCTGCCACCTGGTGACAGCCTAAACAGATTTTGTGGCTCCTGTTGCAACTTTATCGGCTCAAATTCATCCTGAGGAGCTCAGGCTGCCCTCGGTCCACGCTACCAAAAGAGGGGAAGGAGTTGTTTCTGTCGGGCTGCGTCTGCTAGTAGTATGGGAGCTGAGCAGGCCCTACAGACCCCTCAGCAGTAGTCATTTAGTCACACTACTATGCAGGGTCTTGCATACGAAATACCTATCACTCCTATGTTTGGTGGGCAGCATTCAAGGCTAAGCAGTGGTACCCTACAGACCTCGTCTCTGAAGTCCTGGACTTTCTTGCCTGGCCCTATTAGAAGAGTCTGGAGGTCCTTCGGTTTGTCTAGCAGTTCTTCAGGGAAATTGCACTTTCAAATGGATCTGTTGCTGTCCTTTTCCAGTTATTCTTGCGTCCTGAGCTTCCCAACCCCTCAGTTCTGGAGCGAGGCGGGTATTGGCAGCCCACCTGTGTGAAAGACAGTGCACCCCCCACGGCTGCAGACGAAGGAGGCCTGGAGGCTGTCTGTTTCCACTAGACGTCTGCAGTGATGCCTTTTACACTCCCCACCAAGCCATGCCCCTCCCTCCAAGCTATGTCTAAAAGGGTAGTAGGTTTGGTGCAGTCAGTGGGCCTCATTACAAATAAGGCGGTCCGGAAATAACGGTGGCGGTAAACCCGCTGCCACCGTTGTTTCCGGACCGCCTGATCCCGACTCCTGCAGGCGGACGTGGAAACACCAGCAGCATTACGAGATGGTGCCGGTGTTTCCATGATCCCCATTCCCATTAAGTCCCATAGGACTCAATGGGAATGGGGATTTACACCATTTCGCCTCCGTGATTCCCAGAAAACCGGGGTTGTAATGCCCCAGTAATTCCGGGAATCACGGAGGCGGAATGGTAATACGAATCCGGCGGTAACCAGGCGGTTTTACCACCTCGGTTACCGCCGGACTCGTAATGAGTCCGAGTGTCTGTGATGGGGACATTCTATGCATCCTATGCATGTGCAGAATGCTCGCTCAGAAGCGTAAAGGTGGCTGCCCATTCAAGACTTGGCCTCTCTACTGAAACCTCCAACGTGTGACATGGCTGTACTATTGCAATACAGAGCAGCAGCCCTAATAATGGGCTCTCGTAGACTGAAACCTAAAGTATAGCCGCCCTGCTGTGAGGGATTAGTACAGTCCCTGTGTGAAAACAAAAAGAAGATATCGAGGCTGAGTACCCCAAAAGGAAATACACCAAAGGCGGGTTACAAAGAAAGATGCAAATATCTTTATTCTTTACTAAACAGTTTCAAGGGACAAAGCAACAGATAGCTATCGGCCCTCAGTACAACACAGCGAACTCCAGCTCAGTTCGGTGTGCTCAGTGAGTGGGACTGTGCATTAGAATAGTCGCACCTTTTATTCAGTCCAAAACATGATGTTCAACCCACCTACAAGTTAATACAAGTTAATTCATCACGGATCTAGGGTTCATGCCGAGTTCATACATCTATACATTTAGGGTTTAACATTAATACATTCACTAACAAGTCACAATGGCAGCAGTATGTCTTCGGATTTCTCGTAGAGCCTTCTAAAACCTCTTTATACAATGCAGTCAAACAAGTGTTCACATTTCAGTATTTTAATACATTGTGTTTAACATATGCTCGCGGATTAGCTTAGTTGGCGCAGGTAATCCTCTACACACGGGTCAACGAAGGACAAGGTCTCAGTTCATGGCCCTAACATGTGGCCTGCAGGCAAGTTACATATTAGTTTGTACTCAGAGGTCAAGACGGCCATGTTACATTCAGAATGACACTGTCCACAATCTTAGAACACAGGGTGACTTTAGAGGGAGAATCTAAAATGGCGGATAGACCTAAAATGGTGGCTTACTCTGATCTGAGGTCAAGACCTTTTAACACGGATTTCTTCGTAAGTGGCTTGGTTTAGGCCAATATACATATATGCATACAGTATAGGAGGCATGATATGATTTCCCGTTTGACAAACCCTCCTTTTGGCCTATGCCAAGCGCTAAAACTACTTCTGATCACTTTACGAACAACTCCATGTCTCAATGTCCATACACCCTGAATCACTATCGGAAATATCTATTGCCATTAGATCAGTTATCAGAATTTCCTTCAGAACATATCCATTGGAGTTCAAGATCGCAAGAAGTCCCAGAACCAAGCGCTAAGATCCCAGTTTCCCGCGGGAACATGCACTTCTGAACTAAGGACATGCAGATTTTGTATTGCATTAAAGATTGTTGGGGAGGAATCTGGCCCGAAAACACAACAAGCAGACCCCACTAATTTACACACTCCACCACATTCAGCCAGAATGACATCTAATGCCACCCGGTTCTGAAGTGCTACTAATCTTATTGCTTTCTGTTCTAATGTCATATTATAGAGTAGGTCTGTGGTCCGGTTGATGGTTCTCTCCAGTACTCTTGCTAGTCTCCTGATGTCTTCGGAGTTCGCTATTTGTCCCCGAAATGGCACAAAGGATTTCGCTACATCTCCCAGAACCTGTGCTGGAGTGTCACCATTCTCGTCCCGCCGTGGATGAGCTTTTGAAACCTCTACAATACTGGCTATGTATATCACGGGTAACAGGATCCTTAAATAACAAGTTCCCTGCCAATCCCTGGGTAACCATGGAAATGCTGCATTATCGCAAACAAAGTAGACAGGTTCGCCTACATACAAAGGTCTGTCTTCCCCAGTCAAATTCGCAAAATTGGCACAACCTTTAAAATCTCCCATTGACTGAGTGCCATTCCTCTGTATGCAGAAAGAAACTGAATCAGGGCTATGGTTAACAGCGTAAGAAGGAGGCATGGCATCCTTATTGCCTATAGGAGTCATCTTGAAAGAAATCAAAGATTGAAAAGGACGAGACAGTCTATCAGAAGGCCTAATAGAAGCAACGTTGAGCTTGCTCCTATTCGCGAAAAGCGAGCATCCCAGGGGCGTAAGAACACGTTTCTCAAAACTATTCAAATTAGTACCGTCAAAGTTCCCGAGATGCTATCGTTCCATCGGCCGGGTGTGGAATCCTCTTGACATGTGTTGCGTGGATCCAGTTTTTCCTGCCTGCAACCCGCACCGCAGTCTGTGTGACCAGCAGGACCTGGAAAGGGCCCCGCCACCGAGGTGCAAGGCAAGAAGATCGCTCAAATGCCTTTATTAAAACCTAGTCACCGGGATGAATGCTGTGACCTGGGCCCTCGTATCGTACAGGTAAAGCCTCTTGCACCTGGTGATAAATCAAATACAAGTTTTTAGTCAACTGGCTACAGTAATCTGAAAGAAGTACATTTTCAATGTTTTTCAAAGAACAACATTTTGGAAGGTTACAGATATTAGCAGATCTCCCCATTACCACCTCAAATGGAGAGAGGCCAGTCTTAGTTTGAGGGGTTGTACGCATAGCTAGCAACACGATCGGTAAGGCGTCTGGCCATTTTAGTTTGGTGCCGGAACACGTCTTAGCGTGCTTGTTCTTGATGATGCCGTTGTGTCTTTCTACTAGTCCGGCACTCTGAGCGTGTCTGGCCGAATGGAACCGTTTGTCGATCTGTAGTGCCGCACATATCTGCAGAATTACAGCAGCGACAAAATGTGGACCATTGTCCGACCAGATGACTATTGGTAGCCCGAACCTAGGAAAAGCTCCTTTAACATGGTTTTTGCAGTAGTCAATGCTGTAGCATCTTTAACAGGAAAAGCCTCAACCCATTTGCTAAAAGCACAGATGACAACTAACACATATTTCAAATTATTGCACCGTTCCATTTCGATAAAATCAAAGTGTATGACCTCGAAGGGGACAGAAGTTGGGCCAAAACATTCCCTAGGAGTTGTCGTTCCCTTTCCCACATTGTGCTGTAAACAGATCATGCAGTCCTGAACATATCGCTCAGTTATTTTAGAGATTTTGTCATTTTCCCAAACTTCCTCCAACATTTTTGTAAGCTTCCAGGCACATATATGTGTAGGGCCATGAGCCATGACGACCATCATCATTATGTACGTGTCAGGAAGTAACCATTTCCCTTCAACTACGTCCACCAACACCCACCATCATTGAGTTTCCCCAAGCCTTCAGCCCATTTCTTGGACTCTTCTAATGTGGCATCGGCTTGGATATCTCTTACAGAGTCAACACCCTCATCCATTACATAGGCATTTACGGTCTCCCTTGAAGTGTATATGTCTGCAGGGAGATTGGTGGCAGTCTGTTTAGCTATCTGATCAGCGAAAGCGTTCCCTTTTCCTACATCATCTACAATCTTTTGATGTGCTGCACATTTTACGACAGCTAACTGAGTAGGGAGTGCAAGCGCTAAGAGCAGTTGTACTATTAGGGAGCCATGCTGAATCTTTGTACCATGCAAAGTTAAGAACCCTCTTTCTGACCAAAGTCTACCAAAGTTGTGAACTACCCCAAAGGCATACTGACTATCAGTGTATATGTTTACTGTAAGCCCTTTGGACAGTTCACAAGCTCAGGTCAATGCTATAATCTCTACGGCCTGCATGGAGTTATGCGTAATTTTCTTGGTTTCCACGACCGTGCTCAATGTGGTGATTGCATAAGTAGCTGTGGATGTACCATCCGGAAGTTTGAAGCAGGAGCCATCACAAAACAGCTCCCCTTGTGGATTTTTCAAAGGAGTGTCTTTTAGATCAATTCTACCCTTTGTCTCTTGTTCGGTAGTGTACATGCAATCATGTGACTCTTCATCACTGCAAGCAGTACCTTGCGGGAAAGGTAAGAGTTCAGCCGGATTAAGGACACAACACCTCTTAATTTGTATGTGTGGGGCAAACAAGATCAATTCATATCTCGTCAACCGTGCGGAAGTGAGGTGTTGCGTTTGAGTTCTGTTCAGCAGAACATCTACAGAGTGAGGCACCATCAGGGTTAGAGGATGGCCTAGAACCATTCCCTCACTCTGTTTTACAGACGCAGCAGCGACAGCTCGCAAACATCTTGGCAAAGCGCATGCTACAGGATCAAGGGCGGAAGAAAAGTAACCGCATGGCCTACTCTTCCCTCCATGTTCCTGCGTTAACACAGCCAAAGCACATCCATCACATTCATGCACAAACAACACAAAGGCCTTTTCATAGTTTGGTGTGCCCAAAACCGGTGCCGAGCACAATGCAGTCTTGAGCAGATCAAATGCTTGCTGGTGCTCCATGTTCCACGTCAATGGCGAAGAAATGCCCTTCTTCGTCAGAGCCAACATCGGCTTAATCACTAGTGAAAAGTTGGGGATCCACAACCTACAGTAAGAAGCCATACCTATCAAGGCTCTAACTTCCTTCTGTGTATTTGGGACAGACATGCTAGAAATGAGTTTTATCCGTTCAGGCATCAATCTTCTTCCCTCCTTTGACAGGAGATAGCCTAAATAGGCGACCTCCTGACAATAATATTGAAACTTATTAAGCGAAGCTTTGTGTCCATGTTTAGCCAGGTGTATAAGTAATAACACAGTGCCCTCCCTACAAGTGCTCTCTAAGTCAGCAGCTAAAAGCAAGTCATCAACATATTGAAGCAGTGTACAAGTAGAGGGCAATTCAAGGATATCAAGCTGCTCTTTCAAAGCCCTACTATAGATGCTAGGACTTTCCGTGTAACCTTGCGGTGCACGGGTAAAGGTGAACGAGCGTCCCCCTAAGGTGAATGCGAACAAATATCTACTATCCTTGTGTATAGGAATACTAAAAAAAGCATTCTTCAGATCTACAACACTAAAGTAAGTAGCTGAAGCCGGGTTCATAGTTAATATCATCATCACATCAGGCACAATTGGAAATTGTGTAGCAACGATCTTATTGATGGCACGTAAATCAATTATGAAACGAAATGGAATTGCATTATCGCCTTTTTTGTACACAGGCAAAATCAGACTATTGCACAAACTACCTGCAATTTCCTCAATCACCCCTCGATTCACAAAATCGGAGACGATGCATTTCAAAGCTTGCTCACTCTCGACTGAAATCTTATATTGTGGAATACGTGGCAGCTTTACTCCATGTTTCAATACTATTTTAACAGGCTTGATCTGCAAAACACTGACATCATTGTCGTCAGTTGCCCATAAACACTCTGGTACATCACTGAATTCTGGCGGCAAAGGTCTGGTCAAGAATTGGGAGACAGAAAGTTGCTGAGGTGAAATCGTCAAACGCTCTCCGTCAGAAGAACAATGAATTACCGCATTTAATTCCTTCAACAGATTCAGCCCCAGCAAATTCTCTCCACAATTCGAAGTCAAAAGGAATGGACAGTGGTCCGTAAAGGGACCCAGAAATAGGTACCGGTGAAAAAACCGGACAGTCAACTAGTGTGCCAGAAAACCCTACAGAAACATTGGTTTGCCCTGACAGTGGAATGTTTGGAACCCGGGAATGGTCAATGGAACACTTCTGTGCCCCTGTATCTATCAAGAATAGATGTTTCCTATTACCCACTATCATTTCAACGTAGGGGCCTTTCTGATTAACGGGAATAGGCGCCGGTTCCAAACCCTGCTTCGGGCAATCCTAACGAAGCAACATATTTTTAAAAGGAAGTTCTTCAGAGAGGTAAGCAGCAGATGGATGATCGAATATGTTTCTAGTATCCACACTCGGAGCCTGACTGTCCTGCGAAAAAGGTTGCTGTGGATCCTGTGAAAACTGACCTCTACCAAGGCCCCCTACACACAGGCGACCTCTGGATCGTCTACCCATATTTCCAAATGTATTATTTTACCTCTGTCGAAGGACCGGGCATTGTGCACGCCAATGACCCTCTTGCCTACAATTGGCACACGGATTAATGTTTACTGGACCCAAGGTCTCATTTCCTTGTGGAACATACTGACCTCTAATTTGTGAACTACCCCCTCTAAGGCCTCTAACAATTTGCTGTAATAATACTTTTGTCTTCAACTCACCTTTTCTCTTTTCGACTCTTTCCTTTTCATTATTGACACAATTCTCATAGTACTGAGCCATGTGCAGTACTTCTGATTGAGACTTCACTTGCCAAGCGCTCTCAGAAGACATAATTTGTGACTGGATGTCAGGCAACAATCCACGCACAAATTTGTCAACGAATAATCTTTTCCCAGACTCTGTGCCTAAGTCTTGTCCACTGAAATCCAAGAATGCCTGTTCGAACCGATTAAAGAACTCGGTAGCACCGTCCGACTTCCCTTGGACACAGGCCGCAAGCTTGTCCCAAATAATTCTCTTCTCGGGAATTATGGTTTTCAATTTCGCAATGATTCTGTCAGGTAAAGTTAGTATCACCTGAGGCGGTCTCTCGCCAGCTGGCCTTTCTCCATCGAGTCTAATTATGTTAGCCCATGTATCTCCTAACCCTGCTACATCATCTATAGTCCTAACCTGTTTCCACAAATCTACGAGCAGGAGCATAGGAAATAACAGTTCAATATCACTTAAGGTGAATACTGAGGATTGTAAAACAGACTCTGTTTCTTTACAGAATCCTGTTGGATTTTTCCTAATGTTGGGAATAGATTGTTTTATGGTGTTCACTTCCTGTCTTGAGAACGGGACGTGAACGAACTGCGACACATAATATGCAGGAATATTCACAGCGCTGCACCCGTTGCAACATTAGCCGCAATCTCAACCTTTGGGACAAATGTCGGAGGAACCTCTCTCATAGGCAACTGAGAAGTAGGCAACTCTGAACGCTTACTAAGCAACAGAGCCAAATCGAGCGCAAAAGCAGCCGAAGAAGTGTCAAGTGAAAAAGCTCTCTTATAAATACTCAATAACTCTTTGGGACAACAAATCTTTCTTTTTACGCACTCATCCTGTAGGTACTCTACCATTACCTGTATCACTTTCCTCTGCATTTCTGGCGTATACTGACTATAAGTGTCATATACTTCAACTGGAGTTCTCGACGTATCTGCGATCCATCTAATCGCGTCTTTCGTACAAATTCGTGTTTCCTCAGATATCGATCGACGACAAGGAAGGAACCGCTTCTGTACATACATACTATCCTCATCGTCATCCTCATTCTGTAACCTTTCCAACTCCCTTCTATACTCAAATACCCTCTCAATATGCTCTTGTACTTTCTCCACAGTGTCTCTAGAAAGTGCTAAAGTGTTCAGATCCCCCAACCCTTGTGGGAGATCCGAATTATTTAATCTGTCCCACATTACTGAATCTTTAATCCCTCAACAAAAACTTTTTTCTCTTGAAAATTGTCGATATTAGAAAGTGTGGCAAAAACATTAGCTGGATCATCCGTCTCTATACAATGCTTAGCCCACGCAATCAAGTCACGTTTCTTCTCTGGAGGTACAGTCTTGCGCGTAACAACCCTAGATCCCGCTCCCTAATCTACCACAAGCGGTGCAGGACCACTTGGAAGAGGGAGAGCAGGCAAGTTCAACAGAGGTACTATTACTGGTGTAATGGGAAGAGGTAGAGGAGCAGGTGGAGGAACAGCAACAAAAGGAGGAACAACGACTGGAGGAAGAGGAATGGTAGGACGAGCAGGAACAGCAGGCGGAGTAGAAATAACAGCAGGAAGAGGCAAAGCAGCAGGAAGAGGAACATACGGAGGTGGCGCAGTGGCACCAGGCCTTTGTTCGTTTAACAATTTATCAATAAATTCATCAGAAACATGAAAGTCTTTAGAAAGATAGATTTTCTGAATACCAAGTGAGAAAGCCCTATCCCTATTCCTCGCCGACTCAGACTGTTTATCCTGGTCATATAAGAACGCTTTTTCGGCGTTCGTCTTATGAGGGCGCGCATGTTTTTCCCTACTCTTAAGCTGCAGCAAAGCTTCTTTTTTCCAATTCTGTAAGACATCGAATGCTGCAGGTCTAGCCTTTTTCTTTAATAAAATTGACTCTAAATACTCAATACGAGGGATTTCAAAACTACCATTGATTGTCCACTGAAGTTCAGTATCATGTCTAGTTTGTCTGTGCCAAATATCATTAAACACTATACTGCCATGCTTACAGTACATAGTACAAGCCGGCGACCCCTCCTGTGGTGCCGGATGGCTAAATTCCAAAGATTGTCTATCGCTGCGGAATAACGCCCTGAAGCAGGTAGACAATTTCCCAGGCATATCAGAATACTGGTGTTACCTGGTCAATAATTGTATTTGCAGATACAATGCGCCAAAACAAATTATCAGGATACTTAAGAATCGGGTCATGACTCACCTGATCAATCCTAAGGAGGTCCGATTGGATTACAAAGTTCTTTTCTAACGAATTTTACCTCGTGTTTGGTGATTTCGGCAAATCTGCCCACCTCGATAAGTGGACCCCCGTCAAGATGCCGACTCGAACCGCAAGCTCATCGTCCAGGGATCGGGCCGTGCAGCGCTGCTGAGGTGTCGCGCCTCTTTCAGAAAGGGGCCCCTTTTTGTTACACCGTCCGATCCCGGTCCGATAGCTTGCGTCAACCTTCAACGAGCTGGCATCAATCTTGAGGGTCCCTATTCGGGTGCCATCTGTGAAAACAAAAAGAACATATCGAGGCTGAGTACCCCAAAAGGAAATACACCAAACGCGGGTTGCAAAGAAAGATGCAAAGATCTTTATTCTATACTGAACAGTTTCAAAGGACAAAGCAACAGATAGCTATCGGTCCTTAGTACAAAACAGCAAACTCCAGCTCGGTTCGGTGTGCTCAGTGAGTGGGACTGTACATTAGAATAGTCGCACCTTTTATTTAGTCCAAAACATGATGTTCAACCCACCTACAAGTTAATAAAAGTTAATACATCACGGATCTAGGGTTAATGCCGAGTTCATACATCTGTACATTTAGGGTTTAACATTAATACATTCACTAACAAGTCACAATGGCAACAGTATGTCTTCGGATTTCTCGTAGAGCCTTCTCAAACCTCTTTATACAATGCAGTCAAACAAGTGTTCACATTTCAGTATTTGAATACATTGTTTTTAACATATGCTCGCGGATTAGCTTAGTTGGCGCAGGTAATCCTCTACACACAGGTCAACGAAGGACAAGGTCTCAGTTCATGACCCTAACATGTGGCCTGCAGGCAAGTTACATATTAGTTTGTACTCAGAGGTCAAGACGGCCATGTTACATTCGGCATGACACTGTATATCTTAGAACACAGGGTGACTTTAGAGGGAGAATCTAAAATGGCGGCTTACTCTGATCTGAGGTCAAGACCTTGTAACACGGATTTCTTCGTAAGCGGCTTGGTGTAGGCCAATATACATATATTCATACAGTATAGGAGGACCGATATGATTTCCCGTTCGACACCAGTAAAAATGCAGCGGCCCTGCTGAGAAATACGGGCGTGTTTGGCAGCTCCTGCCTAGCATTCTAAGTACAGCAGTAGAGTATAGCAGCCCGCCTGAGGAGTCAGCCTACCGTATCAGCCCTGATGAGATGTGTGGGTGCGGTCCCAGTAAAAGCATTGCCCCCCGCTGATACCTGCCCGTACTCCTCCAGTTAAGGCATAGCAGCCTCACCTGCCCACCTGGCTACTGCCCCAGGAAAAGTTTAGGAGCTGTAGTGACTTGTTCTGATAATATTCTCGATACAACGTTGGCAGCTTAGCAGAAAAAGACTGCACTTTCTCTCTATACCTATAACACTGGTTAATATCTCTCGGCCGAGAAATGCTGGGGGCTTCCCTCCCCCTTGGCATCAATGGGGAGTACTGCTGTTCAGACTCGATGCCCATTCGAATCTTGCCCTCGCTGATGTGACTCCCAGGTCGTGCCAGTATCCGCTCCACGTGCACACCTACAATGTCACACACCCAACCCAACCCATCTTGACACTCAACACAGGAACGCGTTTCATTGGGCAGCCACGCCAGGCGTGTGGACCCTGCCAAAGCTTGCTCCGTAAGGTTAAGCTGAAGTCCCCCTGACAGCCTCTCTCAGCAGCCCCCCACCCCTGATGACATATCCAGCCCTGCCGTCACTGTCACTAGAGACAGTCCTGCTGCCGCCGAGTGCAGGGCGACCTGACCCCCCTGTCACTCAGCGCCGCTCCTGGAGCGCCAACTGCAAACGCCCCTCCCAGGCCCCTGTGGGGCGACAGGGTGGGCATCGCCGGGCTCTACCTCAGCCAGGGCAGGGAGGGAAGAAAGGCGCTGGCGATTGAAAGAGAGGTGTCGAAAATGTAAAGAACGGTGCACCAACAGTTCACATTGCGTTTATTGACTTAACACAAGCATTTGACAAGATAAACCGTCAAAAGATGTGGGCGAAACTAACAAAGTGGAATTGTCCGGAAAAGATCTTAGGCCCGGTGATTGCTTTACATACGGACACCAGACTTAGAGTACGCCTAAATCAGCAAGGGATGTTTTTCAAATTTGACCCCATTTCTGAGGCAGATATGCTTGAGCTGCTGATTAATATGAATCCTACTACTTGTGCAGAAAACATCCTACCTCCTAGTATCATCCTCCAACACAAAGACATTTTTGCCCCGGTCCTTCGGAGAATAGTAAATGCATCTTTCCAAGAGGGCACAGTTCCTAGAGATCTGAAGAAAGTCACTATCACACCGCTTGTAAAGAAAGCTGGCTTGGATCCCAAGGACCCAGCTAACCTTCGTCCGATAACTAACTCGAACTTCATACTTAAACTCCTAGACAAGGTCGCAACACAGCAACTCCAACATTTTGTAGAAATCCAGGAAGTTCTGCACCAGCAACAGTCAGGCTTCAGGGCGTCTCACAGTACTGAGACAGCCATGCTGGACCTGCAGAATCGGATGCTGAGTTTGCTCGATAAGAACAAGTTAGGGTTGTTAATGCTCCTTGATCTAAGTGCCGCTTTCGATCTAGTGGACCATCATCTACTCATCAAGGCACTTAGAGAAAACGTGGGGTGCTCTGAAGGAGCCCTGGACTGGCTTTTGTCATTTCTATCTAACCGCCAAGCCAGAGTCCACTGGGGTAACAGTTTTTCTGATCCCTGTGACATCCTTTTGGAGTTCCCCAAGGTGCTAGTTTATCTCCCATGCTATTTAATATATATATGCTCACTTTGTGTAGCTTATTGGTGGAAGCAGGTGTGTCGTTCACGAATTACGCGGACGATACCCAACTCATATTGGAACTGGGGGGCAGACACCACGCTATGGACAGTGAACTGATCGCCAGGATCTACATGACAATAGACGACTGGATGCAGGCAAACTGGATGTGCCTGAATGACTCAAAAACCGAATTGATGATGTTCGGTTCCAGCCGCCAGCTGGCAAATTTGGGGCCTGAGTACAATTCTTTTCTAATCAAAAATGCCACCATTCTGGTGGCTCCTACAGTGAAAACACTGGGTATGATGGTCAACTCTGCGGTCGACTCCCATGCCCAGACCAGCTACCTGCAAAGAACACAGCGTATTACCTGAGATTAATGAAAGCTATCAAGCCGTTCCTTAATGAAGGTAATATGGCCACGATAGCGAGAGCCATTATTCTATCACGGCTTGATTATGGTAACGCTCTGTTGTTGGGGGCCTCTTCTAAGGACTTATCTAGCTGCCAAGTGATCCAGAATAATGCGGTCAGGCTTGTCAAGAACTTAAAGAAGAAAGATCACACCACAGCAGATAGACTATCATTGCACTGGCTCAGGGTAGAAGAGCGTATCAAGTTCAAGGCCCTCTGCTTGGTGCACAAGTGCTTCTACGGCTCTGCGCCGGTATATTTGAAAAAGAGCCTAGTGCCCTACATACCGAGGAGAAGTCTACGCTCGGAGGGAAAATGTCTGCTGTCAGTCCCTAACTTCAAGCTGAAATCTGGCTTGGGCAGATCATTCTTGGTGATGGCCCCCAAATTATGGAACAGCCTGCCCGAAGTGCTGAGGTCAGAGGTAAACCACCTTACCTTCAGGAAGCACCTGAAGACATACCTCTTCAGATGAAGAGCCTGGGGAAAGCAATGTTTCGGGGTACTTAATAGGCCGCAGTGTTTGTTAATTTATGTCTGTCTTGTTGTTGCTGTATTGTAAGTGCAAGCGCCCTGATGCCCACGGGCTACCGGCGCTATATAAAATAAATACAATACAATGTTATCAGAACAATTTCCATCAGAGCGTGGCGTAAAACAGGGCTGTCCGCTCGCCCCGGCTCTATTTATCGCCTATATAGGAGACTTTCAGCATACACGATCAGAGCTTTCCCGCCCAAAGTGGGTAACACAGCAATATCCAGACTGTTATATGCTGACGATCTGATCCTTATGGATCAAACCCAAATTGGTCTCCAACGCCAGCTTACGAACTTGGCCAATTATATCAGTGAAAACGACTTGGAGATAAACATTCATAAGTCAAAAATATTGACGATGGGGAAAAGCCGTCAAGCAACCACAGCTCAAGGCCATTGGTATTTGAACAACACAAAAGTCGAAACCGTGTCTACTATAAAATATTTGGGAATTATGATAGAGTCAAAAAGGTCAGAAAATGCGACCCACTCAGCACTATGGTTAAAGATCAAAAGCCTGACAACCCAAATGAAATTAGTAGATCGAAAATATGGTAAATTTTCACTTCTCCCAGCGATCCAATTCTACAAACAAAAGGTAGTGCCATCAATAATCTACAGAATGGACGCTGCGTTGAACATCGACCATACCATATGGATGAAGCTGGAAGGCTACTTGTGGAAAGCGGTGCTTGGTCTGCCGAAATCTTCTTCAATTGCAGCGGTTAGACGCGAATTAAGGTTACTGTCATTGCAAGCATCAGTTGATCAAAGTCGGATGCGACTTTATCGGAAAATTATTCTTCCAGATACCCTCCCATTTTGCAAACTGGTACAGATCGAGCTCAGCCAAGGACGTTGTAGAGCACTAAACCATTGGTCTCAAAAACTTACAAAAATACTAGTAGATCTGGCTTGCTCAGTAGAAGATCTTATTGAGAACCCAAACAGAATCAAGGAAAAAATAGCACAAGCAGATTGGATCAAAACTGGAGAATTAACAACAGAAAACAAACTCCTGGCTCAT
Organism: Ambystoma mexicanum; assembly: GCF_040938575.1. Lineage (NCBI taxonomy): Eukaryota > Metazoa > Chordata > Amphibia > Caudata > Ambystomatidae > Ambystoma > Ambystoma mexicanum. The sequence continues at coordinate 1,531,422,833 of NC_090922.1, forward strand.
TTACCAGCTACAACAAATAAACTTAATCAACCAATGAGCTACTGCATAAAATTTCCCAACAAAAAAATGCAGAAAACCTTCATGAAAATAAGATTCAACCAACTACCAACGCAAGAAATTATGGCAATTCGTACGAAAACTAAAGTAAAAACCTGTAGATTCTGTTCAAACCCAGAAACAGTGGAAACTCTAAGACATTTACTCATGACCTGCCCCAGAACCGCGTTTCTGCGGGAAGCCTACTTGCTCCCTTTGTTCTACGACGTATCACTACGAGAGGAAAACACATGGTGGTGCCGTCTGTTTGCAGGAGACAGAACAAGGTGGTCGATAGCGACTGTAAAGATTTTAGAAGCGGCTCTGACTTTAAACCAGAATCTACAATCCATTCAAGCGTGACTCAATGAACATCGTTCTCTGATCCTTTGTTTTTGGTCAAGTGTTAGTTTTCTGGTTATTTACGCTTCTTTTTCTTTTTATCTTTTTTCAAAATTGCTGATTCTTTTCTACTTATATCTAATGTGTTTTTCTTACTGTTTATTAACGTCTTGTAAAAATCAAATGTTTTTGATTATACACAAGTAAATTAAAAAAAAAAAAAGAGAGGTGTCGTCTGTACTTGTCAGGGCAGTTTCTAGTCCATTTGGTGCCCAAGACGAAGCACTAAATTGCGCCCCCCCGCTGCGTTCAGCATGTGCGCCACTCCCAAACTATACCCTGCTATTAAGTAACTCCTACCCAACGTCAATAAATCACTGTTATACACATGAAACCAGTTTTATGACATTGTGATTCAAGAACTTTTTTATTAAAATAGCTTTTTATTTTTCTAACAATTAGTGTCTATTTTAATTTCTTGTATTGTGACTTATAGAAGCACCTCATTGGCTTTTTGGATCCTTGGCTTCTCTGGTCCATCGTCCAACTGGTCCTTGATTCGCCGCTCTCCTCTGGTCCTTGGCTCCCGTGCATACCTGCCAGACATTTCCTGTTAAATGCTAGGACTGGTATTTGTGTTCTTCCAATTATAAGTATGGACCTAGAAGGACCTCCAAGCAAAGTGAAAATTCAGGACTGGCTCATGCCGTCACGCATGGCATGGGCCCCCCACTTGGCAGCAAGGCCCCTATGAGTTGCTCTGCTTTTCTGTCACCCTTCTGGTCCTTGACTCCCTTGTGAGTCACTCTTTTCTGTTCAGTCGCCCTTCTGGTCTTGGGGAACCTGGTTGATCGCTCTCCTCTGGTCCTTGGTTCATATAGCCCATCACCCCTCTGGTCATTGGTTCTATCACGAGTTGCTCTTCTGGCCCATGACTCCTCTGGTCCTTGGTTCATATGGGCCATCACCCCTCTGGTCATCATCTCCCTCATGAGTTGCTCCTCTAGTTAATCACTCCTCACATTTTGATGTAATCATAAAATACCTGGGTGGTTACTGAGGATAGTTTTTGGTAAAATAAGGGAAGAATAGTGTGTTTACAAAGCATCCACTTGTACTCCCCCAAGTGAGCAAGCCAAGTACCAGGTGCTATGGCAGTACTGGCGAAAGGACTCAGTCGTCTGGTTCATGCTAGAGTTGTCCTGTCAATGTACTGAGCAAGAAGGAAACTCTTGCAGCTCTCTTTATTCAAGCCTTAACATCAAACTTTGCAGTCGTAGTGCATGCCAGTGTTTTTTCAGAGCAGTCTTCTGAGAGTTAATGACTTAATTTGAGCTGGAAGTAGTATAAATGTGTTAACCAGGTCTGCTTTCATCCAATTGATGTATAAGCACTGTGAGTGTCCATCAGTGAAGTCCTGTTAAAAACATTGGCAAAGCTAACAGTTTTTGGCTTGTGTACACGTTTTAGGCATTGGGTGTTCAACCTTTCTTTGCACACTTTACTAGGGGACTATCAATTGGGCCGGCTGCTTGTAGCACAAAGTGAACTTCAATTCAGGTGCAGCCTGATGCTATGCCTGGGGGCACCATCAGTCATCCTAGGCCGCTCATTGGCTTTCAACACTGTTGACTATGGGGCATTAATAAAGGTTCTATTCGTGAACATGGAAAACTAGGGGCTACTTTTTAAAATGGGTTTCATCTCCCTAAAATGGATTCTCAATTCGCGCAGATGCATCCTCTCAAGCTGGGACCGCATTACCTCCACGTCCACTCTTCCTCGTCCCAGTACTTACTTCATGAGGCCCCTGCCTCCGACACAGGACCTTCTTCTATTTCTTTAAATTCCTATAACTCCTCCCCCACATCCACGTCACTCAGCTTAATTTTTCCTGCCTCCGGCAGGTTGGACTTTTTCTTCCCGGTGCGGGGCACTGGGGAGCACCGTTTGCTGGCCCCCTGGGGGGGCTGTGTGGCGGGGCCCTCGGCTCCCTCAGGTGCGGCGCTGCTCCTGGGCCACCTGCGGGGCTTGGGGACACAATTGAGCAGGATTGCTCGCTCGGTTCTTTGCTGGGCTCCGGACCGCAGCGTGAGCATTGTGTCCCGGGTCCTGCATGGCCCGGGGAAGGTAAGGAGAAGGGAGGACTGGGCTTGATGTTTTTCCCCCTCTCCTCCTGTTTTGGCCATCTTGATTCGACAGGCCTTTTCTTAGTGCTCTGTGTACATATCTTTATTGGAAATGATGGCAAGCACTTGGCAGTATGGGCTAGCCTTCCCTTTTGTTGTGTGGCCTCTCTGCTTCTTGTCGTGGGGTGACAGTGGCAGAGAGTCTTTGAAAGTGCGGGGGCTCTCTTCTGTCGCAGGCATGTCACATACCACCCGCTCCTCAGACACACACAGACCAGGATGCACCGGATGTTAGCTGCATTCTCTGGTGAAAGGTAAGGAGAGGGGAGGACTGTGCTTGATATTTTTCCCCTCTCCTGCTGGTATGGCCGTCTTGACTCCTTCAACATGCTGTTTCCTCGTGCTTTGTGTACACATCTTTATTGGAAATGATGGCGAGCACTTGGCAGTATGGCCTAGCCTTCCCTTTTTGTTGTGAGGCCTCTCTGCTTCTTGTCGTGGGGTGACAGTGGCAGAGAGTCTTTGAAAGTGCGGGGGCTCTGTTCTGTCGCAGCCATGTCACATACCACCCGCTCCTCAGACACACACAGCACAGGATGCACCGGATGTTAGCTGCATTCTCTGGGGGAAGGTAAGGAGAGGGGAGGACTGTGCTTGATATTTTTCCCCTCTCCTGCTGGTATGGCCGTCTTGACTCCTTCAACATGCTGTTTCCTCATGCTTTGTGTACACATCTTTGTTGGAAATGATGGCGAGCACTTGGCAGTATGGGCTGAGTCTTCCCTTTTGTTGTGAGGCCTCTCTGCTTCTTGTCGTGGGGTGACTGTGGCAGAGAGTATTTGAAAGTGCGGGGGCTCTGTTCTGTCGCAGGCATGTCACATACCACCCGCCTCTCAGACACACACAGCCCAGGATGCACCGGATGTTAGCTGCATTCTCTGGTGAAAGGTAAGGAGAGGGGAGGACTGTGCTTGATATTTTCCCCTCTCCTGCTGGTATGGCCATCTTGACTCCTTCAGCATGCCGTTTCATCGTGCTCTGTGTACACATCTTTATTGGAAATAATGGCAAGCACTTGGCAGTATGGCCTAGCCTTCCCTTTTTGTTGTGAGGCCTCTCTGCTTCTTGTCGTGGGGTGACAGTGGCAGAGAGTCTTTGAAAGTGTGGGGGCTCTGTTCTGTCACAGGCATGTCACATACCACCCGCTCCTCAGACACACGCAGCCCAGGATGCACTGGATGTTGGCTGCATTCTTTGCGTGCAGCCTGTGAAAACGGCACAGATTGGAACAGGTCTGCAAGTGGCTGGAAGGATTCCGGCCTATCATAGTCTACACTTCGGGTTCGAGTCTCTGCGGTGCTGACTCGGCCCTTCATTCTTCCTAGACCAACGCATTGACACGATTTAGAGCTTGGGGCTCCCAGCTACTGGATACAGGGCTCAAGCCACCTCTCAGTCATGTGGCGAGTTAGTGGTGTGTTTGGGTCTGGGCTAGCTATGGACGCAGACTCCTTGTCCTGTCCTCTTCCTCTGAACTGCACGAGGGAAGGTCAAAGGAGATGATTTTCTTTTCCCTTGTCCGGCATGGAATTATAGAAAATGCATCATGGAAGTAATGGCCATTCAGAGGGTTCCCAGTGTCTCTTCTTTTAGGGCCTTGGTCCTCCGGTGCCGACGTGTTGCTTTCACGCCTTCTCTCAGACTTGTGGGAAGTGATATGGCACATGGTGGCACATGTTTGTGCTTAGAGGGGTTCTCAGAGCCCCTGGTGTCGGTGGAGGGGGATGTCACTTCAGTGGGTTTTTCCAGTGTAGGAATACCCCAGGTGGGGGGTTGCCTTTCATGTCTGCTATCCGGGATGGATTGCTTTGCCCCGCTTTGTGACAGTACTCTGCCCTTTTGACGCCAGCCTGGTGGCTCTTCTGTCGGCTGGGGAGGGCATGGTCTGCTGGACTTCTGGGCTTTCCTGTATCTTCCTTTTGATAAGTGGGATCTTTTTGTGGGCTGACAAGCATGCTGTTATATTGTGGCGCAGGCATGCTTCAACGTCCTGTGATTTTCCTCTGGTGCAAGTGCAGTAACTGGCGGTTTTCCCTGGCTCCTCGTCTCTATCTTCTCTGAGGTGTATGGGACCGGTGGGGTTTCGCTTCCTGGGTAATGGGCCCCTTCCGGAGGGGGGTATCAGTTGCAATTCCTGTCTCTTCCTGTCCAGGTTTGCATGGTTAGGGCTTTGGTACCCAGTTCACGGTCCAAGTAGTTGGCCATGGGATCAGTTCTCTCCGAACAATAGTTGTGGGTTACCGTCTTGCCCATTCCTCTCCCTGTTCAGGGTCAAGTTTTCTACTTGCGGGTGTTCCTGGTCCCTATGCCTTCTAGGATGTGTCAACTGCTTATGGGTCCTAAGACCCTGCACTGCTTGTCCGGACGTCTGGGGAGAGTGTACTCTGGATGTTGTGCAGGGGGGGCGCTTGCTGGCTGGTTTGGGCTGGGTTCTCAGAAGGCAGTGTGTCTTGGCTCGCCTATTGCTGAAGTTACGGGGCACGTGGCGTCTTGCGTGTTTTCCGGTTCCTTTAGCCCGTCTTCGGTTACGTCCCCTGGTGTCTTATAATCTCTTCCACTGGCTTCCGACGTCTCGGCTTTCGTAGTTGTGTTTTCAGTGCCCCCAGCGCTGCGAGTCTCTCTGCTGTGGTGGCTGGGGGTTTCAGGTCTACATGCTGAGGTGTGCATGGTCCATCCTCCTGTGGCCTCTCTTACTACCAACGCCAGCAGAAAGGGTCTACATTGGGGGCCCTCTCAGCTCAAGGGTTGTGAGAGCTGGGGAGAGCCGGCGATCATCCAATTGGCAAGAGTTGTGCCATTGTCCAAGCTCTGGTGTACTACAAGGAGTTGCTGGACGGTCGGCAGGTTTGATCCGATCGGACAATACGACTGCCTTGGCATATGTCAACTGCTAAAGGGGTTCCGGCCGCTCCTTGAATGCTCTGGCAGCGCTGATAGGCACCTGGGAGGAATCTCATCTGGTGTCTCTGGTGGCCTCACGTATCAGAAGGGTGGACAATGTTCAAGCGGATCTTCTCAGACGCCGGTTTTCACTCCTCGGCGGAACTGGTCCTGTTGGCCCAGGTCTTTGCGGTGACCTGTGTCACATTAGGGTCCCCGGTTCTAGACCTGTTTGCATCCCCGGCCTCAGCAGAAGTTCCCCTCTTCTGCTCTCGGTTTCAGGCCGGGGGGATTGGGGGATGGACGCCCTCTCTGTACAGTGGCCTTGGGGTTTTCCTTTATGCCTTTCCGCCTGTTCCCCTTCTGCCCCGGGTGGTTTGGCGCATCAGAGTGTCCAGGGTGACTGTGTTGTTGTTAGCTCAGTTCTGGTCCCGCCGGAGTCGGCTCCCCTCTCTGTTGGAGCTTCGGTCCTAGGAACCGTGGCTGGTTCCGAGGTGGCCGTGTCCCCTTCAAGGGGATTTGCGGTTGGAATTCCACTGGATGCAGTGGGCAGTGTGGCTATTGCTCGGTCTAGGTTGATATCTCAGGGGTTCTCAGATCCTGTAGTTGAGTCCATAATGGATGCTCTTAGACCCTCCACTCTGAAGGTGTTCGACAGGCATTGGGGCCATTTCCGAGACGGGTATGGGCAGTCTGGGATCCCTCCCCTGCGTTCTGGCCTCTGCTATCCTACGATTCCTCCAGAAGGGCTTTTGACAGGGGCCTGGCAGTTTTTTTTCCCCGGCTTCACTCTCAGTGGGCCTACATGTAATTGATTTTGGGGGACTCTGATGGTCACTTGGATGGGGAGGTGTTGGTGGGGAAGTTGCTCCAGGCTTTTTCTTCTTCCCGTCCTTGTGCTGATAAAGGGCTTCCCCCTTGGGATCTCCCTCTTGTATTACGGTTCCTTCAAGGGCCTCCTTTTGAGCCCTTTTCCGAGATTGATATCAAACATCTTATACTGAAATCTGCTTTTCTTATTGCCCTCGCTTCTGCCCGTAGGCTTGGGGAGATTGGGGCTCTCTTATGTCACCCTCCTTTCCTGAGGGTGTTACCAGACTCGGTGCTGCTGAGGTGTGGTCCGAAGTTCCTCCCTTAAGTTGTATCTCTGTTTTTCACACCTCTCAGGATCTGGTTCTCCCTGACTTCTTTCATGATCCGAGAATGCATGAGGAGGTGGCTTGGCTTAACATTTCGATCAGGGGCGGTCCGCCAGGGGTTTGGCGGCTTCCTGGGCCGATGTAAGGAGGGTTTTCTCTGCAAGAGATTTGTATGGCTGCCGCCTTGGCTGGTCTAGGGATTTTCATCAACCGCTATGAGTTGAGTTTCTCCCACTCGGGGGGTTGGTTCCTTCGTGGTTGGAGTTTTATCTGTCGGGATATGAATTAAGAGTTATTGTGGGTGTGTTTGCTGCACTGTCTTTAGCTCTGTGTCTCATTGGGACCTTTTCCCCGTTGCTGCTTTGGTATACCTCATGAAGTAAGTACTGGGACGAGGAAGACTGGACGTGGAGGTAATGCTCTGATTACTTACCATTAATCTTCATTACTCCTAGTCCTACCCTTCCTCGTCACAGTACTGACGACCCTCCTCACCCTCCCTGCGGGGAAGGTCCCATGCTCTGGCTTGGTAATATGAAACTGAATGACGTGGATGTGGGGGAGGAGTTATAGGAATTTAAAGAAATAGAAGAAGGTTCTGTGTCAGAAGCAGGGGCCTCATGAAGTAAGTACTGTGACGAGGAAGAGTAGGACTAGGAGTAATGAAGATTACCTGTAAGTAATCAGAGCATTACTGTGGAGTAGATCATGGTGTGTCTCAGGGGTCAATAACACCCATGCTATTCAACATGCATATTTTAACCAAAATCATTGAAAAGCTGAATTTTAGTGGATAAATTCATCTTTACTTGTTGAAAATGTAACTGTTTTTTTTCTTTGCCTTGCTCACGTAGGTAATCCGCATTTATTTTTATTTTTTCCGTTCACTTTTAGATTCTGCATGAAACGTATGCCCCCTTGTCTTAGGGAACAAAATATAAGCCACTGGGAAGTTAACTCCTAACATGATTGAAAAAGGAGTTAACTTCCCCGTGGCTTATTGTTTACTCACTTCACCCGCTGTGGCGCTGAGTCTGATAGTGGCCCCTGCTGCTAATGAAATTTAGCAGCAGGGGTCCTGGCGCCGCAACGGGGATTGAATGGAAGAAGGCTGACGGGCCGGGGATGTCAATTGGGGGTCGTTTGTGCGCTAGCTAGGGTGGCCAACTCTTTGATATTCTTTCGCGGGACACTTGCCCACAAGGCGGTGATGACGTCACAACGTCATTCACCTTTGACCCGCCCCTTTTTAAATGTACATTTTTTTAATGGCTCTTAACACCTGGCTTAATTGCAATGCAAATGGTTTGCAAATGGTGGTCACGTTTTTTAACTGAAAACATGACCATCAAGACCCCAGGAACAAAGCATTAGCATTTGACTTAAGGCAGGTGTCCGAGCGTTACAGCTCGACCTGTAGGCTCAAAAGGAGCCCGGGCTGCAGAGCCGCCAGAGCCGCCAGAGAAAGAAAGCAGCAGCGGCAGCGCCGTGCTGTGTAGATGGCCACTTCAGTTTGCAGAGTGGCTGTGCTGGAGGCAGGTTGTCCCGACGATAGTCGGGACAACCTGCGTCCCGCACAGCAACTCTGCAAACTGCGGGACAGAGTCACTAATTGTGGGAAAATCCTGCGAATTCCAGGCCAGTTGGCCACCCTACGAGTAGCTGATGTGAGCACATCACAGGCAGCGCCATCACCAGCTGCCTCTACTCCAGTAATCGCGCACAGCCCAGGGCAATGGAGCTCGCCCCATGGCGAATTCGCCCACAGGACAAATCGAGCTCTCACCAGTGGGGTCTATTGCGCCCAGGCCCGTTTCTTGGCCCGGGCGAGGCGGGCAGCTGCCCAGGGCGCAATTGCCCCGGGGGCACAATTGCCCCGGTCCCTGCCCTTGGCTGGAGGGGTTCACATGTCTGGGCTTGTGGCGGCAATTGCCGAGGGCAGAGAGTTCGGCAGCGCCGTAGCTGGCGCTGCCTCTTCTGACTGTAATGTCACGTAGTACATGTGTACTACGCGACATTACGGAAGTCAGAGCAGGCTCCCAGCCCACGCCATCCCTGACTTTCGGGCCACTTCGGGTGGGGGTGTGCTGGGGGCATAAAAAGGCACCTTTCCTGATGCATAGCTCTCAACCATTTGTGTCGCAAAGGCGGGTGAAAACACCCGATTTTATTATTGGCGGGTGAGAGGTCCATTGAAATGAATGGGCGTGCAGGAGGCTTGGCGGGTGAGTCAGCTGTTCACAAGGCGGGTGACACCCGCCGAAAGCGTGTGAGTTGAGAGCTATGCCTGATGGCTGCCCACCTTTGCTGCTGGCTGTATCCTGTGCTCGAGACGGCAGAAACATTTCTTTGCAGCTCTGGCTTGTTTGTGTGCACGGTGCACCGCTTCATCAAAAAGAAGGTAGGTGCCATGCTTATTTTATTATGCTTTGTTCTTCTAAGTCCTTGACCCCTTCGTTTGTGTTTTCCCTGTCGGAGCCGTACTATGCATGATTGCTCTCGTGTGCGTGTACTGAGTGTGTGTTTGTGTCAGCGTGAAAGTATGAGAGTGTGTGTTTTCACTGGTCCCCTTTTCCCACTATGTGCCCCCACTGTGTCCCCGTGTCCCAATGTGTGCCCCCACTGTGTCCCAATGTGTGCCCCCACTGTGTCCCAATGTGTGCCCCCCCTGGTCCTCTGCCTCAATGGTCCCCTTTTCACACTGTGTGCCCCCACTGGTCCCTGTGTCCCAATGTGTGCCCCCACGGGTCCCCATGCCCCAATGTGTGCCCCCACTGGTCCCCATGTCCAACTGTGTCGCAATGTGTGCCCCCACTGGTCCCCGTGTCACAATGTGCACCCCCACTGGCCCCTGTGTCCCAATGTGTGCCCCCACTGTGTCCCAATGTGTGCCCCCACTGGTCCTCTGCCTCACTGGTCCCCTTTTCACACTGTGTGCCCCCACTGGTCCCTGTGTCCCAATGTGTGCCCCCACTGGTCCCCATGCCCCAATGTGTGCCCCCACTGGTCCCCGTGTCCCACTGTGTCACAATGTGTGCACCCACTGGTCCCCGTGTCCCACTGTGTCCCAATGTGTGCCCCCACTGGTCCCCATGTCCCAATGTGTGCCCCCACTGGTCTCCGTGTCTCACTGTGTCCCAATGTGTGTCCCCACTGGTCCCCGTGTCGCAATGTGTGCCCCCACTGGACTCTGTGTCCCAATGTGTGCCCCCACTGGTCCCCATTTCCCAATGAGTGCCCCCACTGGTCCCCATGTCCCAATGTGTGCCCCCACTGGTCCCCTGCCCCCACTGGTCCCCATGTCCCAATGTGTGCCCCCACTGGTCCTCTGCCCCCACTGGTCCCTGTGTCCCACTGTGTCCCAATGTGTGCCCCCACTGGTCCCCATGTCCCAATGTGTGCCCCCACTGGTCCCCGTGTCCCACTGTGTCCCAATGTGTGTCCCCACTGGTCCCCGTGTCGCAATGTGTGCCCCCACTGGTCCCCGTGTCCCACTGTGTCCCAATGTGTGTCCCCACTGGTCCCCGTGTCGCAATGTGTGCCCCCACTGGACCCTGTGTCCCAATGTGTGCCCCCACTGGTCCCCATGTCCCGATGAGTGCCCCCAATGGTCCCCGTGTCCCAATGTGTGCCCCCACTGGTCCCCTGCCCCCACTGGTCCCCGTGTCCCACTGTGTCCCAATGTGTGCCCCCACTGGTCCCCATGTCGCAATGTGTGCCCCCACTGGACCCTGTGTCCCAATGTGTGCCCCCACTGGTCCCCATGTCCCAATGAGTGCCCCCACTGGTCCCCGTGTCCCAATGAGTGCCCCCACTGGTCCCCGTGTCCCAATGTGTGCCCCCACTGGTCCCCTGCCCCCAATGGTCCCCGTGTCCCACTGTGTCCCAATGTGTGCCCCCACTGGTCCCCATGTCCCAATGTGTGCCCCCACTGGTCCCCGTGCCCCACTGTGTCCCAATGTGTGTCACCATTGGTCCCCGTGTCGCAATGTGTGCCCCCACTGGAACCTGTGGCCCAATGTGTGCCCCCACTGGTCCCCATGTCCCAATGAGTGCCCTCACTGGTCCCCGTGTCCCAATGTGTGCTCCCACTGGTCCCCTGCCCCCACTGGTCCCCGTGTCCCACTGTTGTGAACCTTGGTCTTACAAATCTTCTCAGAGGATAGAACATGGTAGGCATATCCAACTGTCCTATTGTAGAGGTTAGTTCTACAAAGTTATTGAATCATGATGTAATAAAACCAATTTCATTTGTTTAGCAGTGTTATATTGAGTTTGGGAGTGGCGCACGGTGGGAGTGGCGCGCAGTGGGAGTGGCGCGCGGTAGGAGTGGGGCGCGGGGGGGGGCGCATTCCTAGTGTTTCGCCCTGGGCACCAAATGGGCTAGAAACTGCCCTGATTGCACCCCGGGCGATTGCGCCCCGGGCAAGCGCCCGCCTCGCCCGGGCCAAGAAACGGGCCTGCTTGTGTTTTCCTCACCTGCCCTGACCTGTGGCATATGCAGGAAGCTTTGGCAAAGGCAATAGTTATGGGGTTTGTATTGTGAAAGTCATCTCTGTGTCCCCGGGTACTGGCAGCATGTGGCTAATGGCGCACAGGGCACCGCGGGCCTGGGCGTCCGGTGCCTGTCTGCTGACACACTTATGATGCTACGTTTCTATAGAGCGCTTCAGGCCGTGTTTCGAGCGTTTCTAAGAGCTGTGCCGACCTCAGAAGGGTGGAGGCCTTCCAAAGGTGCAGATGGGAAGTGCAGGCTTGGCCCATGCCACAGGCGGGCCATAACCCGGGAACTACCCACAGTTATGCCCATCCCATGCCCAGGTAATGATATTCCAAGTATGTCCATCATGGGCCACGTGGTTCAGTGAAAGGACCAGGTACTCTCAGTACAGGGCCCTTACACCTGCCATATGCCCAGGAGCACACATTATATGCAGGTAGACCTCGGAAAGGGCCAGGTACTCACAGTACAGGGCCCTTACACCTGCCATATGCCCAGGAGCATACATTATATGCAGGTAGACCTCTGAAAGGGCCAGGTACTCTCAGTATAGGGCCTTTGCTCCTGCCATCTGTCCAGGAGGACACATCATATGCAGGTAGACCTCTGAAAGGGCCGAACCCATGGCCTAACCCTGTACGAGTCCTGCCTGGTGACTGCCAGTCTCCTCTGCCCAATTCATTCCAATGTGAACTTTGCTCGGGTGAGCCTGAAGCATTCTCGGGGTGGGGGGTTAGGAGGGTGGGTATTTGGGGTCTCAGCCCAGATCTGGATGTTGGGGGGCTGCTACAGGGGTCACCTGTTGCCGGCGAGCATGGTTGGAGTGAGGGTCAATGAGGGTTAGGTAGAATTCCCTTTTTGTGTGGACTTGAGAGAGTTCAGGGTAGAGAGGTGGAGTTGCAGGTTCTCTTGTGAGTGGGTACACCTCCATTTGCACAGCAGTCGACGCATGTGTGTGCAGAGAGCGCGTGTGAACGGGGTGACCCAAGGCTGGGGATGCTTTGACTTGAGGTAAAAGTATGCAGTGGAAATTGAGAGGAGAATGAGTTATATAGCAAGGATTGGAAGCTGGAGAAGGCAGTGTTGGCGGAAGAGGCATCAGGTATCGAGGAGAGGAGGGAGAATTGTAGGTTCGAGAGAGAGGGGGAATGGCAGAAGGTTTATATTTCCTTTTAGTAAACAGTGAGGTAAGTGGTATGGAAAAGTCAGAGGGCAGACAGGAGATAGTGGTGGAAACAATGGAGTGATCAGATATGGATGGTGTGAGAGCAGTATAAGTGGCCGAGAGAGGTGGAGACGAATAAGTGATCCAAAGAGGAACACCCTGTGCTAGTAGGTAGATTATAGATAGAGTGCAGAATGTGGTCACTAAGAAAAGACTGAAGTTCAGATTTCTGAGAAACAGTTAGGGTGGGAAGGTAAAAGTCACCTAAGAGAATGAGGTCATGTTTAGTGGAAAGAGAATCACAGAGATGCCCAAGCTCATTAAAGAATGGTTTGTGGGACCAGGGGGCGATAAATGGAGATGATGTGAACCGAGTGAGGCAGAGCAATGGCCGAGATGGCGAATTCAAAAGAGATTGGAGAGGACTTCAAATTGGAGATTTGTGAGGCATTCAGGTGGGAAGAGAGTAGCTGTCTGAGACCTCCACCTCTGCCAGTCAGACGGGGAGAGTGAATGAGGGACCATTTGGAGTCATGTAGGGTTGCCAGAGAGGCAGGGTCAGGTGTAGAAATCCAGGTTCAGTGATAGCAAGGAGGACTAGGGGAGGTGAGCTGGGGTGAAAGTAGTCAGTGATAAAGGATGTTTACTTGCATACAGACTGAGCATTCCAGAGTGCTATGTTTTGTTGATGGGGTGAGGAAGAGTAGAGAGGTTGAGTCTCAGAGGAGGAGAGGCAAGGTGTAGAGCTCTTAGGGGAGGTATGGTTAGCTCGTCGGCTTTGTATGTGGGAAGGAGGTGGAAGAGAGATGGGGCAGAGGGAGTTTCAAGTTGTGAGTTTTATAATAGGGTTCCGAATGGAGGGCTTTGCAACGGTGATTGGAGAAGCTTAGAGAGAGGTGAGTAGGAGCAGCAGGAGGAACAGGAGTGAATGCACTATAGGTGAGTAGCACAGTGTGGAGGGACAGTATAGTACTTAAGAAGCTCGGGTACTCACAGGTGCAGATGTGTGGAAATAGTTGTGTTAGTGGAGTGTTGTAGTTTGATGTGACTGTTGTTTGTGTGCTATATGCAAGTCATTTTTGTGACAACCTGTGTCAAACAGGGGCTAACAGGGAACACAGAATGAAATAGAGAAGGATTTGGTAGCAACTGTTAGCTCTGTATTCCCTTTGCTCTGGACGCCCAAAGGATAGTGTTTATATACCCAAAGTAACCCGGAAGTAACTTTCTTACATTACATACTGAATCATGCCCTTTTCATTATACATGCATCTACCATCATGCCCAGGCTGTCTGTTCATTTTGATGTTTTTTCTTATTGTCGGTAGAATCTAAAGTTATATGGAAGCAATGGAGAAATGGAGAAAACCTTCTCCCAAACCCGCGGGATTACACATTCTAATCGCCCGGATGCTAACTTATATATTCCACCAAATTCTTGCCTGGGGTATCCAACAATTTCACCTCAGGCAACCCTATGAAAGCCCCTTCTGAAATAAATCCCAACTAATTGCAAGGACCACTCAGCATCTTGCAGTTGGTAGTGGGGTGAGGTGGCACAGTGCAACACTGCATTCAGCCCCCAGTCTATCTGAGAGTAGAAGTGGCAGGACCAGCTCTGAACTATTCCTAACGCCTGTGAGAGAGAAACTAGTTAGGAACTACCAGGTCCCAAAGAAACAGGGTATTTGAGACTGCATCTCCCAAGAAGCATCCAGTTTAGAAATCCAAAATCTGGAGCAGATTCGGGAATGTATTTCAGGGATTGAGAAAAGTATGCTACGGGGAAACACTAGTGCATTCAGAGAAACCTCTAGTCAACAGATTGTATCAGGGGTCCTCTGTCAAAAGTAATCCGAGGGAAAACATAATTTAAAAAGGAGTGTACACCATGCAAGAAGTAACACACATGTTTTGGACTCAAACAGCTGGGCCACATAGTTCAGACAGCCCTGTGGAGCTGAACGGAATGATATGAGCTCTCGACGCCACCCACTGCGGACATACTTTTTATATACAAAGTGCAAATTTAACATACAACATTTTTGTTACATTTTCAGGGCAGGTCACAGTAGCCGATTGTTGGAAATAAGTCACACCTCTATAGTGTTCTTTACCTTAGATGACACTTATTGGATAAAAGATTTCTTGAGAACAAGATAACATCAACACCCCTCGTGACGTCAGAACCTTTCCCACACCACCCCACAATTACGTCCCTGTGCTGGTCAGTCAACACACACTTAATTGTCATTGGTTGGCACTGCCAATATCCAAATGGTAACCTGCTGCTTACCGATTGGACATGGCATCTTCAGATAGCATGAGATGAGACCTTCTCACCGAGTGTGGCCTGTGATGCTCCCCCCCCCCCGCAGACATCAGCGAGGCCAGTTTACAATGTTGCACCCTAGGAACACCAAAACCATCTGCCACCGATTGGTTCACTGTCACCCGCCCAAAACCCCTTTCCCATTGCTCTAGCCCCCAGCTCCCTTCTAAACACTTACCCAACACCGTGAATATATTTGAGTTAACTGTGTTTGATTCCTTTATCCCTGACAATTCTCCACAGACACCGAGGTACCTAGTTCTGTGGCCTTCAGGGGAGACCCTCATAGGACTGATCTGACCCCCACAACAAGACGATGATCCTCGAGGGAAAAAATACTACCTATCTCAACTCCTCCTCTGCGCAGAAATAATTGTGAAGAGGAACGATTACACACTCCCTTGCAGCTTTGAAGAGAGAAATATTTCGTTTCCACTCATCAAAGGAAGACCGATTTTTCACAGGTGGGAACTTTCAAGATGTTTTCCTGTCCCTTGGAATGACCTCTCAACACCAGAAACCCACAAAACGAAATCCTGGGCAGGGGCGGCCAGATCCAATACCAGCTCCTGCCTGGGAAATGCTCAAAGAAATCCAAAATGGAGGCAAGCCTTTAAAAGGCTTCCCTTCCCTGGTTTGGAATAGGAAACTCATTAACCAATCAATTCAAAGGATTTCCTGAGCCAATGAGAGGGTGGCAAGGGTTTTAAAACAAAGGGTGAGATCTACGGTATTATATCTGAGCTGAGAGCTGAAGAAAGGAGTTTGTTGAGTTTGATAGAGAGCACCATAGAAGGGGAGCTCCTTCACCCCAGAGGAGGGGTGGACTGCAGTGAGGGGGAGGAGCGCCCCCTGAGCCCCAGAAGAGCAGTGGACTACAGTGAGGAGGAGAAGAGCTCCTTGAACCATAGAAAAGGGGTAAGCTCTGGTCAAGGGGAGAAGATCATCTTGGACCACGGAAGAGGGGTGCGCGTCAGTGAGGGGACGGGGGAAAAACCCTTGAACCCCTAAAGAGGAGAGTTTTGCTGTGAAGAAAAGTTGAAGCCCTTGGGCCCCAGAAGAAGAGTGTGATCCAGTGAGGGCATGGAGAGCCGCTCGAGACTAGAAGACAGACACCCCTGACCCTCCAAAGAGAAGGGGGTGAGCAGTATTGAGATAGAAAGAGAGAGAGAGGGAGAGAAAGAGAGAGAGAGGCAGAGAGAGAGAGAGAGAGAGAGAGAGAGAGATCTTCATAAGAGAGGACGTGTAACAGAAAAGATACCCTTCAGCCCCAGAGGAGGGGTGTGCTCCAGTGAGGGGGTGGAGAGCCCCTCGAGACTAGAGGATAGACACCCCTGACCCTCCAAAGGGAAGGGGGGTGAGCAGTATTGAGAGAGAGAGAGAGAGAGAGGAGTTTGATCTTCATAAGAGAGGAAGTGTAACAGAAGAGATACCCTTCAGCCCCAGAGAAGGGGTTTGCTCCAGTGAGGAGGAGGAGAGCCCCATAAACTCAGAAAAGGGGTGCGCTGTAGTGTGAGATAGAAAGAGAGAGTGACTTTGAGCCTCTGGAAGGAGACAGGCCCTTGGCTCAGGAACAGAGAGGAGATTCCCAATAAGGGGAGGTCTTCTGGACACGTGGCAAAGGTAGGAAACTCTAAAATCCTGAGAGAGGTGGAGAGGACTTGTGGTCCCGGAAAGAAAGTATAGAAGTGAGCTGCAGTACAGTAAGCAGGAGACCTTCCTAGCTGGAGCTCTCTGTTCACCTTTCTTTTTGTCATCTTTCATATCTGAACCTGCTTTCAAGGGTACATTTCGCAATAACTTTATTGTTACCGCCATTTCCATGCAATAGTCTTCTTTTTTTTTGCTTAATAAAACCCTTTGGGGGTTGTTACAGTTTTGATGGTAGCCGGCTGGTAAATCCGGCGGGATGCCACCAATACGGAATTAGCATTCCAGCCGACTGAAATCTCAGATTTTCCGGGATATTACAGGTGGGAGGAAAGTCGGTAATTCATAATTCCATAGAGTGCCCTAGCGCTCCATGGAAGGAATAACCGGCATTACCGCACTGGCATTACCAGTGGCAGTCATTCCGCATTATTTTACTATTGGGAGCATGATTTACCTCCGGCTCTTGGCTGAAGGTAAATAAGGTAACCCCCATCGGCAAATCGATAGTTTGGTGGGGCGGTAAAAGTGGCAGTAACGGATTTACCAGCATTTATATTGGCAATTTTACCACTCCGCCAAACCTGTAATGATCAACGTGTGTTCTCTCAGCCTTGCGCCTCTTGCAATAATTTGGAAGTGAGGTGAGTTGGATTAAAATGAGATGACTGCCATGAGTTGGGAGTGAGGAGAGCTTGAGTGCGGAGAAGCCTTCTGGCAACACAGGGTCAAGTGGTCGGAAACAAAGAACTAGGGATGAGGATTCGTAAGCACTCTAGCACACCCTATTTCATCAAGGCTGCAGCGAAGACTGAAGCCTGAGGATTCAGAAGCACTCAAGCACACACTAGGTGATCAAGGCTGCAGCGAATACCGAGGCAGAGGAACAAGAAGCACTGAAGCACACTCTAGGTCATCACGGCTGCAGCGAAGACTGAAGGCTGAGGACCATGAAGCACTCAAGCACACACTAGGTCATCAAGGCTGCAGCGAAGACCGAAGTCTGAGGATTCAGAAGCCCTCAAGCACACTCTAGGTCATCAAGGCTGCAGCGAAGACCGAAGGCTGAGGATCATGAAGCACTCAAGCACACACTAGGTCATCAAGGCTGCAGCGAAGACCGAAGGCTGAGGATTCATACCCACTCTAGCACACACTAGGTCATCAAGGCTGCCGCGAAGACCGAAGTCTGAGGATTCAGAAGCCCTCAAGCACACTCTAGGTCATCAAGGCTGCAGCGAAGACCGAAGGCTGAGGATCATGAAACACTCAAGCACACTCTAGGTCATCAAGGCTGCAGCGAAGACCGAAGGCTGAGGATCATGAAACACTCAAGCACACTCTAGGTCATCAAGGCTGCAGCAAAGACCGAAGGCTGAGGATTCAGAAGCCCTCTAGCACACTCTAGGTCATCAAGGCAGCAGCAAAGAAAGAAGGCTGAGGATTCAGAAGTGCTCAAGCACACTCTAGGTCATCAGGACTGCAGTGAAGACAGAAGGCTGAGGATCATGAAACACTCAAGCACACTCTAGGTCATCAAGGCTGCAGCAAAGAAAGAAGGCTGAGGATTCAGAAGTGCTCAAGCACACTCTAGGTCATCAAGACTGCAGTGAAGACCGAAGGCTGAGGATTCAGAAGTGCTCAAGCACACTCTAGGTCATCAAGGCAGCAGCGAAGATAGGAAGGCTGAGGATTATGAGCCACTATAGCATTCTGGGTCCTCTAGGCTATAGTTACAACCCATGACTGAGGATTATGCTGCACACAGGCACACTCGAGGTCATCAAGGATGAAGTGAAGACTGATGGCTGAGGATTGTGAGGCACTCAGGCACACATTAGTTCATCAAGTCTACAGTAAAGACTAGGACTGTGCGGCACTCATGCACACGCTTGTTCATCAATGCTGCAGTGAAGACTAGGACTGTGAGGGACTCAAGCATATTCTAGGTCATGAAGGCTGCAGTGAAGACTAGGATTGTGAGGGACTCAAGCCCACGCTAGGTAATGAAGGCTGCAGTGAAGACTAGGATTGTGAGGGACTCAAGCACACACTAGGTCATGAAGGCTGCAGTGAAGACTGATGCCTGAGGATTATGTGACACTCAAGCTCACACTAGGTCATCAAGGCTGCAGTGAAGACTAGGATTGTGAGGCACTCAAGCACACGCTAGATCATGGAGGCTGCAGTGAAAACTGTTGCCTGAGGATTATGTGGCACTCAAGCTCACGCTAGGTGATGAAGGCTGCAGTGAAGACCAGGGTTGTGAGGGACTCAAGCACACGCTAGGTCATTAAGGCTGTAGTGAGGACTAGGATTGTGAGGGACTCAAGCCAATGCTAGGTCATGAAGGCTGCAGTGAGGACTAGGATTGTGAGGGACTCAAGCCCACACTAGGTCATGGAGGCTGCAGTGAAGACTAGGATTGTGAGGGACTCAAGCCCACGCTAGGTCTGCAGTGAAGACTGATGCCTGAGGATTACGAGGCCCTCCAGTGTGAGCCCTTGAGTGTACAACAAGGCACCTAGACTGATGTAGGGATGAAGGCCTATAAAAAACTCAAGCACTCAGTGGATAACTAGAGTTAATGTGAAGATCCAGCATGCAGCACTTCAATCCACATGGAGATGAACTGGGCCAAACTGGAGATGCTCACCTGATCAATACATCTCATGAGCCCCCCTACTCCCTGGCTTCCTTCGATGTACCTTAACTGCTGATGCAGGCGTCAGGACTCACAGGGCAGGCTGCAGATCCCTTGCCCCAAATGCTAAGTCAGGACTTGAAAGAAAGCCTGCAGAACCCTTGCTCCAAATGCTAAGTCAGGACTTGCAGGAAAGCCTCCTGATCCTTTGCTCTGAATGCTAAGTCAGGACTTGCAGGAAAGTGTCCAGATCCTTTGCTCTGAATGCTAAGTCAGGACGCGCAGGAAATCCGGCAGATCCCTTGCTCCAAAAGCTAAGTCACTACTTGCAGGAAAGTCTGCAGATCCTTTGCTGCAAATGCTAAATCAGGACTTTTAGGAAAGCCTGCAGATCCCTTGCTCCAAAAGCTAAGTCACTACTTGCAGGAAAGTCTGCAGATCCTTTGCTGCAAATGCTAAATCGGGACTTTTAGGAAAGCCTGCAGATCCCTTGCTCCAAAAGCTAAGTCACTACTTGCAGGAAAGTCTGCAGATCCTTTGCTGCAAATGCTAAATCGGGACTTTTAGGAAAGCCTGCAGATCCCTTGCTCCAAAAGCTAAGTCACGACTTGCAGGAAAGGCTGCAGATCCTTTTCTCCAAATGCTAAGTCAGGACTTGCAGGAAAGCCTGCAGATCCCTTGCTCCAAAAGCTAAGTCACTACTTGCAGGAAAGTCTGCAGATCCTTTGCTGCAAATGCTAAATCAGGACTTGCAGGAAAGCCTGCAGATCCTTTGCTCCAAAAGCTAAGTCACTACTTGCAGGAAAGCCTGCAGATCCTTTGCTCCAAATGCTAAGTTGGGGCGTGCAGGAAAGCTTGCAGGTCCATTGTGTTCAAGAGGAGAGGAATTCACTGATGGGCCCATAGGTCAGCGCTCACCCTCTAGAACTTGCAAGACAAGATAGCTGCACCATGTGAGGGACGGGGGTGCAGGATTCACTTACTCCAACACGACTCAATAATGAGGACTCAGTAGTTTGGCAAAGGGAAGTCTTTTTAATGACAAGTACATCAAACAGGGAAACAAATGGGAATCAGCATCGTTGCAAGCCCCTGTCTCGCTCCAACTTCCTCGAACTTCAGTTGAACAGCAATTCTTATAGGCAATATTCGTCATCATTGACGTCTAATTCTACAAAACTCGTCATGCAATATAATTGGTTAGGATAGGTAAAACTTAAGTATAGGTGCTATATCTGTATATGATAATGGATCATGCGGATTGGATAACTCTTATCTGGTGGGTGCCTACACCCCTCCCTCTACATCACACGTGATAGACGTCACTGCAAGTACAACGTCTCATTGGTTCTACGATATATAGGACCCCAGATAACTTGGTCCATTCCGATTGGGCAGGTTACACCCCTAGACATAAATTTCCACTTTTAATTAGCAGCATGCAGAATAGACACCTGGGTGCCTGGTGTCCCAAGTTTCACCCTGCCTCACTTCCATCAATCAGTTTTTAGGGCGATGTGTCAATTAGTTGGCTAAGGATGGCCTCGAAACTGTAGTCTCTTATCGGGAAACGTTATGGGATCCTCGGGTCCTGGATGACATCAGGCGATGGTACTTCTTCGCAAGAAAATCCCAAAGGGGAAAAAAGGAGTTCACATGGAAGAGTACTATATTAATTTGAGTACTCAATTGTGGAGACTAGAGGCGAAAAAGAGAAGGAAGCCCAGTCATACATATTCACGTTTTCATTTTTAATTTATTACCATTATAAAATAGCATAATATGCAAACATCACGACAAAAAATAAAATAGATGAATTAATTTGTAGTATAAAGTACTTATCAAATCTAATGCTTTACACCATTCAATCGCAATTTGATTGCCACAGTTCATAACCTCGTATTACTCAAGGTAAAATACCACTGTCTCATTTTTAAATTTCATTCAAATAGTGGAAATGCTGTGGAAAAAGCGAATACTTAACAGTTGGATAAAGTGCTGAATGTAACCAAGTGCTAAGTACCAAATTGTTAATAAGGAATAAAGTACTGAATGCAAAAAAGTGCAAGGTGCCGAATGCAAAAAAGTGCTGGGTGCCTACTGTGCATACATGATCTTCAAATATCATAACAGTTTTGGCGAAATCAACCTATCTGGCTCAATAAAACGAGCCAGTAGTCGCCTTCTTCAGGGCGCACTGAATATTGCAAATGTGAACCTGGAACATACTAATGCTTGAATTTTTGTCTATCATTCAGTAGTTCTCACAGGTAAAACTTTGTACAATTCATGAGGGCTTGATTGTAGATCTGGAAGTCTGTTTAGAGACGTTAACCCTTAAAAAACACATAAAACAAACAAAATAGAAAAAACATAGAAACTTTATGTTAAAATACAGAATATAATAAATGAGCCTCCTAATATTCGATGCCTCTAGCCATACAAATGAAACCTGGGGATATATATATATATTCACCTAAGTTGGTCCAAAAGTGGTGCCGAAAAATTTGTTAGTTTCGATCCGCCACTCAAACAGGACTGATGATGCAAGTAAATTTACATCTAAAAAGACAAAAATAAGAAGCTAAAAGAGATGTCACAAGATTATCTCAAACTTCAATTGCTAAAACACAGTGTCCCCCATCTCCACAGGGAGCAGATCAGTATGTTGTCCCCTCTGTTACCAACCTTAAAATGTTGAATATTTCCAACACTGATCATAACCGCAATGGACTCAATTATGGATACGGATAAAGAATAATCAAAATCCATGAATCTTGGACGATGTGGGGTCCAGTCGGAAGAAGCCAACAACTACAGGGCCATAGATCCCTAAGTGAAAGATATAGAACAAGTTTGCATTTTAATATTTGCAAATCATTGAGTGCAGCGAATACAAAAGCATTTTAAGATGGAAAACAAGCTGCATCAAAATTAGATAGATTCAGACAGACAGGTGGCCTCCGGGCCTTTAAAAAAACTAAAATAAGTGGAATTGGTACTTCTTCGCGCCTGGCTGGTCACGTGTTAGTTCACCGTGAATCTGCTTCAGTTTCCAGCTTTTAGTGCATTTAATTCTGTTTCAGCCTCACCACCTGCATGGGCCCCCCTTATCTTGACCTTCATGAGGTAGGCTGGTATGCTCTGAAGTTTGAGTCTTGTTAGCTGACGCTCTCCTCCCTTTCTCTGGTTGACCTCGATGTCCTAGGCCTGAGCCGCTCTTTGTTGAGTTTCGATTCCGCTCCTTCTCTTGCCTCTGGCTGGGTTACGAAACTTGGCCTGTCAGGCCTCTGGCAGCCTGGGTACATTTCTGCTTTTACAAAATGGAGTCGTACTTGTATAAAGTGCCTTATTGAGGTAGATATATATAGTTGGCGCTTGCCGCTCTAATTTTCTACTAAGGATTGCTAGCAGTATCGTTTCTTTTGCTTCTTCCGTTCCAAGCCTATTTACACACGTTTAACAGGTCGGTTGCTTCCATCTTGTCTCGTAGGAACGTTTCTCACGTTTTAACATCGTCTCTTCTTTGTGTCCATTACATTTATTTTCATAGTTACTCGCAGTGGCATGCTATCTTTGATAGCTGCTTTTGTTCATTCAAGAGTCTGTTCAGGTCCTTGAGTCATTTCCACTGGCCTTCCATTAGGGCTCTTTGGGTCTCTTCATGGACCGTCTGTAGGTACTCTTCGTTTCGTATCAGCGGCTGGTATGGTTGTACGATAGGGTACCGTGCTGCCCAGGGTTGTCTGGTTATGGGCGCTTCAACAGGTATGGATCTTCTGATGTATACTGGGCAGAGTCCCAGTGCAGCTCTTTGTTGGTTCATTTGCTCCTCATACATCACATACCTTGGCGAGTACGCTCCTGGTACCTCGAAATGAGGGGATGTGGTGCAGGCCATGTCTGGGACCTCCTCTACACTACCCCCTCTGGTCGGTTCATCGACCACTTCTGCAACCTCTTTTGCATTTATTTCTTTTGATTCTTCGGTGTCATGTTCAGCGTCTTCAGGGTTTGTACATGATGGTGTGAATGTGTGAGCCTTTGGAGTCCATATTTTTATCACACCTTTCAAATTCCCTGCTGTTTTCACATGTTCGTCTTTGTTCCATGTCATTAGCTGGCATTGTCGATTTGGGCTGCAGTATATCCATTTTCCTTCATATCTTCTTCGTTTCTTAGGATATGTGAACTTTGTTCCTTCTGGCGCAAATGTGTTGGCCCTCACAAAGTCTCTTATTTCTTCATCAGTCAGGTCTCTAGGCTTCCACCCAGGCTCGACATCAACCAGTTTTCTCATCCCTATGGCTTTCTCCGCAGTTTTCTGGCACTGTGTAATGATTATCTTGATAACACAGAATCCTAGCAATACCATTGCTAGTAGAGCTCCCAGAAACTTGAATATATCTGCCATCCATTGTGGGACCCACGAGAATAGGTCTCCAAACCAGCTGTCATCGTCCACTTCATCACTTTCATCGATCATCTGCTTTTTCAGGTTTGTCAATATACTTATGGCCTCTGTTAGTGTTCCGTTTTCTTCATCGTGTGATGGTACAAATGTGCAACATGATTCTCCAATTTTTGCACAAACACCTCCATCCATTGCTGTGATCATGTCGAGCACATATCTGTTTTGGAGGGTCATCAGTCTGATTGCTCTCAGCTCTTCTTTGATCGCGTTGAATCCTTTTATAGTGGTATTGATGGTCTGCAATAACTACCATCTGGTTATCTGCAACCATTTAGCATTCACTCCAACTTGGATGTGGGGCAGGAGTAGTGTTGTGAATACTGTTGAGGTGTTTGTATGGGATTGCATGGAATGCCTCTTCTGATTTGGGAGAAAAGTAATTTTCCCTCTTCATCCTGGATTCCAGTTCCACAGATCTCCTTCTTCTTAGATGAGCATCTGCTTTCTGGAAACTGTCCAAATTCAGGTCATTCTTAGGGATCTCTAGCGCGGGAACATGGATGTTTACTAGTGTGCATATGCCTCCCCAGTTTTTCGGCAGCCTTATGTATGCCTTGGATCCACACGCCCAGTAATTGTCCATAATAACTGTGGTTCCTTGTGTCATTCCTTGAGCTTCAAAGATTCGTCCGCAGTTTTGATTCTCTCCCATCTTCCTTGTGCCATTGTTTCTGAAGCATAGTTTTGGGCTCTCCAGTGGCACTATCTGTAGGGGTCCCCCTCTATCTTCGACCCATGTTAGTAACTTTACTAGCTTTGGCCATAGGGGTTTGCACAGTTTTTGAGAGTTTTCTATTGCTTCTTTGCAGGCTCCAAGGACCATCCAAGCTCGGCAGATCACTACTTCTTCTTCCCATCCATTTGGAGAAACCACTGTTCCCCAGATCTCTGTTCTTCCAGATTTGTGCCTCTTCTGCAGTTTTTCCTTGAACGTTCAGTCTCGGGTTTGTCACCCATCGTGTTTCTGATCCTTTGACGTCAGAGTTCTCGTATCGGATCACGTGATTCCTGGTGTGCACCCTGTTTCTTGTTTTAATGTCCTGGACGTAGCCATCTTCGTCTGGCTAGTCCTTTTCGGTGGCCCATATCAGTGAAGCATCTCTTCCCATAAATTGTCCTCTGGTGTTGCACCTTGCTACGTGTGACATACAGTGTGCTATGGGGACATCAATTTCTACAGCCATGAATATTTTGGATTTGCCCATGCTGTACGGCAGGAGAGCACAGCCAAAGCATTCTCCTTCTGACTGTCTTCGTCCTACTTCCTTCATGTGCTGGTACCATATGTTGTTTCCGAGATGGGCTGTGCTGTCCAGGTAATCATTGAGTTCATTGTCATCTTTGTACGGGCTTCTCTTGATTCTCAGTGTCCATTTGTAGTTAGCTATAACCACATCTCTAAATGCGTCTATATGTCTCTTTCTTGTTGACGGAATCTCGGGCATGTTTCATTACCTGTATCGCTGGGGTAGGAGAAGGTTTTTCGTTTCCTTTCCTTTCCTTTTGTAATGTTTCATCGAGGTTCTCCGGCCATCATTGGCTCACCAGCTCCCCAACGTGTGGCTGTGTCGTAAATCTCGTGCTTGCTAGCAGTGTTCGAGCTGGCGTGCTCGTTATTACAGTCTCTGTAGTTCTATTTTTCAGCTCCTCGTGCAGTTTCTTTGTTCTGACTATGAATGGGAACAAATAATCTATCAGAGCTTGTGTTTTCTCTGTGAGTTCCTTTGTGGCTACTTCTGTTCTTTTGAGGGATTTTGCCATGCCCTCTCTCTTGGGTTTCTCACTTGACTTCTCTTGGTTACTTCCACTATTTTCTGGAACCGATTGCTCGGCAGGCTGTCTCCCCTTCTCTGCAGCCTTCGTTGGAGGCCCTGTAGCCATTGACACATGCCCTTGACTGTGTGCATCCTGTGTATGGGTGCGTGCAGTGGTCAGTGACGTGTTTTCATTCATTCCGTGCAGACCCTGTCTCCAGCTTTTCTCATCATTCGTTACCTCAAGTGTGTCTGAATCACTGCTAATTATATTTAATTTTAGTTTGTTAACTTTACCATCAGGTTTTCTTGGGACTGGGATGACTATATAGGGTCTGGGTGCTTTCGTAGGCCCCCGACGTTCATTATCTGGTGGGAGCACTGAGATTGGGACACTTCGTGCTCGAATAAAGAAAGTAGTTCTGATAGTAAACGATAGAAAGACAATGATAATTACTGCGCATATACACATAATAGATTTATCGGACATCTGGCAGTATTTCTTTCCAGGGAAGCGGGGGCGCCCCTGTGCTGGTGGTAAAACCAGGTTACTGTTCTGTGCCCCCATTTCAAACAAGTCCATAGTCAGTTATTTTTTCTCTTCTTGCACTGATCTTGTAGCTCAAGAGTTCATTACTACTAAAGTGACAAGTGCTTTTTCATGTGTCCCCCCTCTTTCAGGTGCTGTCGGTAATCTCTGGGTATGCAGTACAGTTCCTGTGCCAGACTATGGAAAAAGGGTTAGGCTAGCAACTTTGATATATCACTTTCATAGTACATATTTACAGTAGGTAACAACCCAGTGCATTCCTCGACTTTGCCTTGGTCCCAAGGACATGCTGGAACCTGTTCAATGCAAAGGAATGAAAAGATGGAACTGCTTAAAATCACACAAAAATAAAATGTTGTAAAAATAAAAATAAAAATAAAAGTGAACATAAAAAATAAAAATACAAAAATACGGAAAAATAGAGGAAAAAGTAAAAAGAAAAATAGGATGGTGTAGTTCTTGTCTCTGCTCTCCTCGATCTGTACTGTGGCGGAAAATTGAAGAACTGTGTCTCTGTCCTCGGTTTGTCCCACAGCGAAAGTCTTACTGGAATCTCCTAAGGTACTCTCGCTCGAAGTTGGATAGCTCCACCTGGAGCATTATGCCGTGTCGAAGTGTGCCCATGTGTGGGGGTTTGGCCGGAACTCTAAGGAAGGGGATGACGTCAACATCTGCAGGCCTCCCCACCATTTCTGGATAGTCTGTGACTAGTCTAAGCAGGACGTTGTGTGCCAGCCGGGTGTCCTCGTTAGATAGGGACATTTGTCCTGGTCATTAGCTTTTCTTTTGATTAGCACAGTCTTTATACTTTCCTGCTGCGTGGATTGCGACCACGTAATTTAGCTTGATCCACAATTGGTTCAGGTATTCATTGTTTCTTGGATCTCTGATGAATGTTAGGGTATCCGTGGTTCTCCCTACGAGTCCTGGGCGTTCCTCTATGATGCGAAAGAAAAGTGTGTATGTCAGCTCATCAATGATCACTTGTGGTGGAAGCATCTGTGTCCTTATCACCGTACTTGGGCAGTACAATGAAGGCTTCCGCGATGACAGTCAGTAGTTGCCAGATTATTTTCTTGTTGGCTGGATCTTGAACAAAGTCTGTGATACTGGTAACTCTCCCTACAAGCGATGGATATGTCTCTAGCACTAACTGAAAACAGGACAGCACATCTCTTGTAATATTCCTGTTGGGGGATGTCATACATTCTGCAAAACAAAGTCTGGGTGTTGGTTGATTCAGTTGACTGTGTGATGTTCTTAACATTTGCTCTTAGTTCATCAAAGTCTTGTTTACTAATAATGCTTCAGGATACCGTGTTACACTCTCAGAGAATATTTTGTTCACAGTCTATCAGAGTCTTGATTCTTTGTACTACTTGGGCATGCCATGCTTTCAAAAGTTTGTTTTATCAATATTGTTGTGGCTTTGGATGTGCAATTATCTTCTTCACCCTGCAATTGGAATGCACAGAGTGTTCGTTATGTCCTTATGCCCCTTTGCTTGGAGAAACTGTCCAGTTTTATGCCACAACTTGCATCCAGGTTCTTTGTCTTGATTTTCCTGCTCATGTGTCCTTCTTCCTCGTCATAGCTCTCGTCTGCACGTGCTAAGGTTCTTCCCCATTGTCTGTGGTTTCTTCAGAGTTGGACGCAGCAGGAGGGCTCTCCCCTATATACGGTTTAATGTCATTTATGAAGATCCATGCCCTTCTGCCTCACTGCCCACACTAGAAATCTGGCAGCACAGGTTGCATCTGGGTGTGTACAGGGACCTGCTTCTATCCATCTAGAGAATGAACACACCACCACAATTAAATACCTGTACCCGTTGCACACTTGAATCATGTTGACGTAGTCAATATGCAAGTGCTGGAATGGTCCATTTGTCGGGGGATAACTCCTCTCACTACTTTTAATGTGTGCCCAGACGTGAACTGTTGGCAGATAATGCAGTTCACCATGAAAAATGCAACATGCTCTGCTAAATTTGGTGTGAACCAGTCTTCTGCGAGCGTTGCAGCAAGATTTTCTTTTGTCATATGTATAGGGTAGTGTAACTGCTCCTATGCTCCCTTCAGTAGGGTGACAGGCATTACCGGTTTACCAGTGCTGTCCTGCCTCCACAAACTGACAGAGGGGTTTAAGGAACACCCTCAACGCTTCCAAAAATTCTTCTCCTCCTGTGGCGCCTCCCCCTGGAGCTCCATTAGCTGAGTATGCCCCATTTCACTATAGTCCTCTGTTGTGACTCGTACTACCATCATACGCTCATGGGTACGTGCCACTTCCACGTCCATGATTGTTTCATTTTTGGATGCCATACGTTTTGCTTCCTTGTCCGCTTCATAATTTCCGCGTGACACGAAGTCTGTCCCCTTGGTGTGGGTGGCACATTTCACAACCGCTATGCCCACTGGGAGCTGTAGTGCTTTTATCAACCTGTCCAATAAGGCTGCGTGTTGCACTGGCGTGCCGTCCGCTCGGAGGTAGCCCCTCCTTTTCCAGCGCGCTATACCTGCATGTACTGTGGACGTCACATAGGCGGAGTCACTGTACACAGTTACTTCCTGGTCTGCGTGATTCCCAATGGCGAGTATCACCGCCAATAGTTCTGCAGCTTGAGCTGAATAGTGAGATGGTATTTGCGCACTGACAAGTACCTGAACCTCCCCATTCTCCAGGTGTTTCACTACGGCCACACCTGTATATCTTTGTCTATCTTCTTGATTGATTCTCGAAGAACCGTCAATGAACACGATTTCAACACTTGCCAGGGCATTTTCCCTTACACTGGGGATTTCATCATAGAATTCCTCATAATTTGCACAGTCGTGTACGGGTTCTCCCTCTGTGACTGGCTCAGCTATGAATGTAGCTGGATTCACAATTTTACATCAAACTATTTTGATAGATGGGTTGGAGATAATCACCTCATAGGCAGATGCTCTCTGTGATGTCAGCGTGCCCTTTGACTTCTCTAGTATGGCGAATAATGAGTGCTCGACGTACAATGTCATGGAGCACCCCATCACAACAGATGACGCCTTTTCAATGGCGAACGCGGCAGTGGTTAGATTTTGTTCGAATGGGAAGTGGCCCTTCATGACTGGGTCCAGACTCCCGCTGTAATGTGATAGGGGCTTGTACCCCAGCGAGGTTCGCTGCGCGAGCTCTGCCGTCATGAAATTACCATCAGAGTGTGAGAACAGGTAGAATTCCTCTGCATAATTAGGAATTCTGAGAACTGGGGCCTTACAAATTGCCCCCTTAAGTTCTGCAAACCCCTTCTCCATTGCATCTGTCCATTCAATTTCTCCTTTTGTTGCCTGGGCTTTCTTCAAAGCCTGAAGCAGGGGCATGGTATAAGAGTTGTAGTCGAAAACCCATGCTCTGACATAATTGCACAGGCCTTAGAAGCTTTGCATTTGTTTTATTGTGAGTGGTTTAGCCGTGTTCATGATAGCTTCAGCCGTTACTTTCTTCCCTTCGTGTGAGATTAGCTGGCCCATGTACAGCACCTCCCGCTGACAGTATTGTAACTTTTCCTTATCAACTTTGTATCCTTTCTCAGCCTGGATTGTCAGTAGCTGGACAGAGTCGGGCCTGCATCGTTCCTCAGTGATGCTGCAGATCAGAATGTCATCCACATACTGAAAAACAACACTGTCTACTGCAATATTGTTTAGGTCCATCTGCAGGACTCTGTTGAAAATGGATGGAGACTCACAGTACCCCTGTAGCAACCTTGTGCTTTTCAGGCACATTTGTCTGAAAGTAAATGACGTCAGATTTTGAGAATCATGGTGCAACGGGATTGAAAAAAACACATTTTTCAGGTCAATCACCGTGAAATATTTTGCCTCATTTGGTATGTTGCACAAAATTGTGGATGGATTAAGGACTTGAGGGAATTCGGCTTCATCTATATTGTTTAATGCTTGTTTGTTTGTTTGTTTGTTTATTTTATTTGTATGGCGCTCCAGACCCGTAGGTAGATGGGCGCTTAAGGAAGCGGTTACAGCATTGAGATATACATTACATAGTACAACAATTACATAAATGACATGGTACAACGATTTACATATAGAAGAGGCATGGTTGCGGCCTTGGTGAGTTGAAGATCTTAGAAGGTGAGGTGAATCGTAAATCTTGGATTAAACACCAAGACCCTCCCTTTGATTTCTTGACAGGGCAAATCTCTGTGTTGCAAGGTGATTCTGACGTCACTAGAATGCCCTGCTCCATCATGGCGGAAATTGTCTTTGCGATTCCTTCTTCTGCCTCTCTGGACATATTATATTGTCGTGCTCTTGGTAAAATTGCTCCTGGTTTCAGTTTAATTTTCACTTCACCTGCCCCCTTCAGAAGGCCTACGTCATAGGGCCCTGTAGTCCATACCGCGACAGGTACTTGGGTCGTGTCGTCATCAAAGTATTCTGGCCGTATCAGCACCAACATCATTCTCTGTGGCACCTCCCGTTTGATCATTTTGACCCAAAATGTGAGACTTACTTCCACCCTCGTCTCTTCCAGGTCAGGGTGTTCTTCGAACAGATCGTCATCGGTGAAGTCAGTCACTCGATACCCTTATTCAATGGCGATAATAGCACACCATTGCCTGCCTTCATCATCATATCCTTCGAGCAATACCACTTTCCCTCGCACTGCGGCAGATTGTATCATTAAGGGAAATACTTGTCCCTCCTCTTCGTGCATAGGTATTCTGGGTCTGAATAAAAAGGTGTCCTCATAGTTCTATCTGCGAGGCCTGGCAATCCCGCCATGTGCACCCGCACCCCATATACGAAGACTTCTGGCTCTAATGGTATAGCTCTCATGGCTATAAGTCCGGAGTATGCTCTGATCATTTCGCACACGTTCGAATAATGCATTCTTGGAGTGGAGCACACTATATTGTTCTCAGTAAACGAGATTGTCATATTCAACGTAGTCATTAAGTCCCGACCCAGGATGTTTACTGGGGTCTGATGTGAGTATAATAAGGGTACATTCATTTCGCACTCTCCCACAGAGACTGGGAATGTGTCTGTAAAGGGAACTCTACTGTGAGCTCCCGTGAATCTCTGAGTATCTATGGACTCGCCGGACAAGGAAAACTTGCCTTCTCGTATGCACCAGAGTGTCGCACCCATGTCAAATAAGAAGACATTTTCTTTATCCCCTATGACGACATTCACCCTAGGTTCCCTATTAGGGTCTGGTGTCACTGATAGGATAGAACACATCAGAGACACCACCCTGAGCTGTCCTATTTCATATATAAGTTCTGCCCACTGTATACTTGTTGATTTCCCACAGCCCCAGGGTTGACTCGCCCTCCGGAGTTAGTGCCTTGTGACATTTGCGGTGGTGCCTGCTGGGATTGTTCCTGTGGTACGTCCTCCATGTGCGGGGGTTGAACCACTTGCTGTGCACCTTGCTGCAGGCCTGGCGCCTGCTGCTGCACTGTGTGATTTTGTGCAGTGCCCTGCTGCGGGACGGCTGGCTGATTCACCATGCCTGCCCCCATCCCTTGGCTATTTTGCCACATGCCTTGGCTTCTGCACAAGCGCGCCACATGTCCTGTCATTCCACACAGCCAACACACTGATGGTGGTCGGGCCATCTGTCCACCTGGCATAGCTGGACCGCCCATCTGCATGTTCTGAAAGCCATTTTGATTATTCTGAAAGCCTCCCTGGTTACCTCGAAACCCACCCTGATTACTCTGCCATCCTCTTCCTCCAAAACCCCTTCCCCTCGG
The DNA here is from genome assembly GCF_040938575.1 of Ambystoma mexicanum. NCBI lineage: Eukaryota > Metazoa > Chordata > Amphibia > Caudata > Ambystomatidae > Ambystoma > Ambystoma mexicanum. The sequence continues at coordinate 1,531,454,256 of NC_090922.1, forward strand.
ATAAAATCCTGCATTACCCTGATTGTTCTGCGATGGGTTAGTTGCTTGCTGTGCACTTGGTTCAGCTGGGCTTGTCAGCATGGCTCCCTCGAGAGCATACTTCGAGAGTTTCTTTTGCACCAGCTTTGCCTCCTCACCCTTACGAGTTGCCTCCTTTTTCTGATTCTTTTCTTGCAGCAATCTACAGTAATGTGCAATTGTCAACTGTATTTCGGCCCATGGTTTTACTTCTACTCCTACCAATTTTTTTAGCTGCGTCTGCACCGGTTCAGGCAACCCCTGGCATAATATGTGGTAGAATACACGGATAGATTTCATCCAAGACTCATGCGTTTCGAGCACCCACGCGTCTTGAAAATTCTGGATATAGATCAACGGATCCTCTGACTCTTTCATTTTCCGAGTCATTATAGCCCCATATCAGAAGTGTCTGGATATAGCGTTTGCAGCGCTTTCCACAGTGCTGCCCTACAGTTAGTAAATGGTGCTCCATCACGGGAGGTGTTAGTTAGGGTTACCCTAGGATAGCCTGCCCGTTTCCATACATCATCTGCTCTTTCACCAAGTATGACAAATAGGAGGCCCTTAATGTACCCTATAGCTAAGGTGACACCCCCCATCATTTTCTCTAACTCATGTATCCACTTTCCGCTCCCGATGTCAGCATTGGAAGCTTATTTTTAAGGTTCTCTCGGCCCATGTGTGGCCATGGAATATATTGTGGTCTTGCTCCCCCCTTTTCTAGCAATGGGAATTGGAATGCGCAGTCTTCCTTTTCCTTCCCCATAGCTCCTCTGTCTACCGCTGGGGTGGCATTCCTGCCTTGCCGTCTTCCTGGCAATGCCCTTAATCTGTCTGCATAGCTAGGTGCTGACACCCCCCTCTGACTGTGGGGTGTTCCTTCATGTCGGCCGGACTGCGCTGCAGACTTTGGTGTCCTACTTGTGGACTCGCTAGCATCTGACCATCGAACCCCTCGGTCCCCTGGGAGCTGTTTTTTGTACCGTCTCCCTTCCTCGAGTGGCACATCCTCTGTTTCCCCACCAGAGTCAGATTCTGAATACTCCCAGTTTACACAACTCCTTGCATCTTCTTCGTTCTGCCCAATCTCCAGCCTGTCTAGGGACAATCCCCTGCTCCCACTACTTCGGGTGACATCCTCAGTGTCATATAGCTGAGTGCTCTCTAAGTGCTCATCTTCCCTTCCCCCATCGGATATCTGCTCTATCGCCATCTCATTTTATATTTTATCAATCTTTTCCCTGATGCTTCTGGTGTCGAAGTCATCTTCAATATTTGTCCCACTTATACCTTGCACTGAGTCATGTGCAGGATATAATTCTTCAATGTCTTCCCATAGGTTATTTAACTTCCCGCTCCAGACATTCAAGATCCCGTGCCCTCTGTCTGCGCTTACCTTCCATTTCCTTGTTTACTTCCTTGCGCTTCCTCTCTTCTTCTCTAGCCTTATCTACTCCCACATTCTTTCGTTTCTACGTTCCTTTGCCCTTCTAATTTCCTCCTCTTCTCATCTCTTCGCTCTCTTCTCACGTACCCTTTGCTCTTCTTCCATCCTTTGCTTAGTCTGTCTGTACCGGTCGTAGGCTACCTCTTGTCTGTGATCGAGCTGTTTCTCTTGCTCTTTTCGATATAGTTGTTCTCGCCTTAGCCTATCTTTCTTGTCCTTTCATCCCTTACTTCCATCTCTTTCTCTCTCTCTCTTTCTCTCTCTCTCTCTCTCTCTCTCTCTCTTTGCGTCTCATCAGACCTCTCCCTTGGCCTCAAATCATCACTTCCTTTTCCATCCATCTTCAGTAATATCTGACCTCCCATCCATTTGCCTTTCGTGAATGCTATCTCATCAACTCTACCTTCATTTCCCTTACATTTATTTCCCTCTTTCTCCTTATCTGGAGGTGCACAACTCTGTGCCCAATCTTTTCCTTCATCTTTGCATCTCTCTTTGTCCCTTGAGACCGCGGAGGCGATATTGTTTTCCTGTTCCTTTCCCTTAATATCGTCACTACTGTACGTAGGTGACTCATATGCAGGGTTGCTATACCCCGTGGCTGCCTTAAGTTCTCTTAGTGGGTAAAGCCCCTCTGTTTTACTCCCTTCAATGACTGGCTCAGGCGGGGCTGGTGGCGCGGTAGGCGTCTCACCCCCCTCCGTACATACATTTAGTATCCAGTCTGTGGGTGGTTCTTCCACCTTCGTTTCTTCAAACATCTTCCAGAATTCTAGAACAGCAAGACGTTTCTCTAGCTTCTTGCCTGTATATGTGGCATGCAGGAAAGTCATGATATGCTGTAAGACAGCTTTAGAGAGTGACCCGTTCTGGGGCCAAGGCATAAACATCTTATTGGCGGTACCCTTAACCCACTCTGTGCTATACTCCTTGAGCTTTGGTGCATACTTAGGTAGTTGCTTGCACAGATGCGCAAGTGGGGTGACCGCCTCCATTTTTGATTCCGCTACCAACAATATTTATACAGTTTGTTATCCTTCTACTAGTATGAGCGAGCACCAGATACGCGAGCTCCAATCCAATCTTTTCCCGCCAAAATGTTACTATCAATTAACTCAAAACCATCAATTCATTGGCGATTCCCTCTGTTACAGAATCGCGTAAAACGAAATTTCATTTCACACAATCAATAATACAATTATTTTACATTCGACGTACAACAAAACACATGTGACAGACACTTGACAGACTAGACAGACACCAGCTGGTCATACATATACCTGCCTTCTAATTAATACCCTGTCGTGGAGTTTAAACAAACTCCTTTGATGCGTCTTTAAACGTCACCGTAGTCTATTTGTCCCTTATTATATGGGCTATGAGTTCACTTTTTTTCTGACCGCTGTATTAAAGCACAGGAATAAGGCGAATCCTTACGTTACTCTACTGGGGATCTTCTGGGAGGGGGAGGGGAGGGGGCAGGAGGAGGACCCGAGAACCTTCTATTAGCTTCACTTTGGCCCTCAAGGCCCTACCTCACCAGGCTTGTGCCTGCTATAGACCACCAGGCCTGCCATTCAGGCAGATACTCTACTGGGGGTCCTCTGGGAGGGGGAGGAGGACCTGAGAACCTTCTATTAGCTTCACTTTGGCCCTCAAGGCCCTACCTCACCAGGCCTGTGCCTGCTATAGACCACCAGGCCTGCCATTCAGGTAGATACTCTACTGGGGGTCCTCTGGGAAGGGGAGGGGAGGGGGCAGGAGGAGGACCCGAGAACATTCTATTAGCTTCACTTTGGCCCTCAAGGCCCTACCTCACCAGGCCTGTGCCTGCTATAGACCAGCAAGCCTGCCATTCAGGCAGATACTCTACTGGGGGTCCTCTGGGAGGGGGAGGGGATCTGTTATCTTTATTCATCACTTCTTATGTGTGAGGAGAGTCTTGCAGCCGGCCACAGAATCCTCCCGCGTGACTACGCTCGCCCCAATATCCCACTCCCCATTACCACCTGCTCCACCTCCATATGCCCGCAGGGGTGGAGGGTGAGGCGGTGAGGAATAGCTGCCCTGAAGTGCAGTGCCAGCTCCCGCCTCTACCCTGCGGCACACACTGCCCGTGCCACTGCAGGGCACGGGAGCCCAGCCTGGACGGCACGCAGACCTTGCGCCACCATTGGCAGGGACGTGACCCAACGTAGTGCTGAAGTACCTCGTGCCAGTCAGACCTGGCACGAGCTGCACAAACACATGAGCGTGCAGAAAGCCAAGGCCTCCGCTGCTGCAGAGCTGGTGGGCAGCCAGGGGGTGCGGGGGGCAAAGTGTGCGCTGAGAGGACAGGAATAGACACGGATGGGTGATGTGAGGCCATGAGTGGGAGAGAGGGACGCCTCAACGGCACAAGGCCGTTAAGGTGTATGGCACTGCTCCGAGTCTACCCCCCATGGCACTGATAACCGTGCCGAGTTCACTGACACGGTGGATCAAAGACAGAGGCACAGAACTGCAGCGAAGCTCTGGTAGTGACCCTCTGCCGCCACTTCCACAGGAGAACTCTAGTAGTGACCCTCTGCCGCCACTTCCACAGGAGAGCTCTAGTGGTGACCCTCTGCCTCCACTGCAGCACTGCAGTGGAGCTCTGATAGTGACGCTCTGCCTCCACTTCCACAGGAGAGCTCTAGTAGTGACTCTCTGCCTCCACTGCAGCACTGCAGTGGAGCTCTGATAGTGACTCTCTGCCTCGACTTCCACAGGAGAGCTCTGGTGGTGACGCTCTGCCTCCACTGCAGCACTGCAGTGGAGCTCTGATAGTGACTCTCTGCCTCCACTTCCACAGGAGAACTCTAGTAGTGACGCTCTGCCTCGACTTCCACAGGAGAGCTCTGGTAGTGACCCTCTGCCTCCACTTCCACAGGAGAACTCTAGTAGTGACTCTCTGCCTCGACTTCCACAGGAGAGCTCTGGTGGTGACCCTCTGCCGCCACTTCCACAGGAGAGCTCTGGTGGTGACCCTCTGCCTCTACTTCCACAGGAGAGCTCTGGTGGTGACCCTTTGCCTCCACTTCCCCAGGAGAACTCTGGTAGTGACCCTCTACCTCAACTTCCACAGGAGAGCTCTGGTGGTGATCCTCTGCCGCCACTTCCACAGGAGAACTCTGGTGGTGACCCTCTGCCTCTACTTCCACAGGAGAGCTCTGGTGGTGACCCTCTACCTCCACTTCCACAGGAGAACTCTAGTAGTGACCCTCTACCTCCACTTCCACAGGAGAGCTCTGGTAGTGACCCTCTACCTCCACTTCCTCAGGAGACCTTTAGTAGTGACCCTCTACCTCCACTTCCACAGGAGAACTCTAGTAGTGACCCTCTACCTCCACTTCCACAGGAGAACTCTAGTAGTGACCCTCTACCTCCACTTCCACAGGAGAACTCTAGTAGTGACCCTCTACCTCCACTTCCACAGGAGAGCTCTGGTAGTGACCCTCTGACTCCACTTCTTCAGGAGAGCTCTGGTGGTGACCCTCTGCCTCCACATCTTCAGGAGAGCTCTGGTGGTGACCCTCTGCCTCCACTTCTTCAGGAGAGCTCCGGTGGTGACCCTCTGCCTCCACTTCTCCAGGAGAGCTCTGGTGGTGACCTTCTGCCTCCACTTCCACAGGAGAGGTCTAGTAGTGACTCTCTGCCTCCATTTCCACAGGTGAGCTCTGGTGGTGACGCTCTGCCTTCACTTCCACAGGAGAGCTCTAGTAGTGACCCTCTACCTCCACTTCCACAGGAGAACTCTAGTAGTGACTCTCTGCCTCCACTTCCATAGGAGAACTCTGGTAGTGACTCTCTGCCTCCACTTCCACAGGAGAACTCTAGTAGTGACTCTCTGCCTCCACTTCCACAGGCGAGCTCTGGTGGTGACGTTCTGCCTCCACTTCCACAGGAGAACTCTAGAAGTGGCTCTCTACCTCCACTTCCACAGGCGTGCTCTGGTGGTGACGCTCTGCCTCCACTTCCACAGGAGAACTCTAGTAGTGACTCTCTGCCTCCACTTCCACAGGAGAACTCTACTAGTGACTCTCTGCCTCCACTTCCACAGCAGAACTCTAGTAGTGACTCTGTCTCCACTTCCACAGGAGAACTCTAGTAGTGACTCTCTGCCTCCACTTCCACAGGAGAACTCTAGTAGTGACTCTCTGCCTCCAGCCTCCACTTCCACAGGCGAGCTCTGGTGGTGACGCTCTGCCTCCACTTCCACAGGAGAACTCTAGTAGTGACTCTCTGCCGCCATTTCCACAGGAGAACTCTAGTAGTGACTCTCTGCCTCCACTTCCACAGGCGAGTTCTGGTAGTGACGCTATGCCTCCACTTGCACAGAAGAACCCTAGTAGTGACTCTCTGCCTCCACTTCCACAGGAGAACTCTAGTAGTGACTCTCTGCCTACACTTCCACAGGAGAACTCTAGTAGTGACGCTCTGCCTCCACTTCCACAGGAGAACTCTAGTAGTGACGTTCTGCCTCCACTGCTGCACTACAGTGGAGCTCTGATAGTGACTCTCTGCCTCCACTTCCACGGGAGAACTCTAGTAGTGACTCTCTGCCTCCACCTCCACAGGAGAACTCTAATAGTGACTCTCTGCCGCCACTGCTGCACTGCAGTGGAGCTCTGATAGTGACTCTCTGCCTCCACTTCCACGGGAGAACTCTAGTAGTGATGCTTTGCCGCCACTGCTGCACTGCAGAGGAGCTCTGATAGTGACTCTCTGCCTCCACTTCCACAGGAGAACTCTAGTAGTGACTCTCTGCCTCCAGCCTCCACTTCCACAGGCGAGCTCTGGTGGTGACGCTCTGCCTCCACTTCCACAGGAGAACTCTAGTAGTGACTCTCTGCCTCCATTTCCACAGGAGAACTCTAGTAGTGACTCTCTGCCTCCACTTCCACAGGCGAGTTCTGGTAGTGACGCTATGCCTCCACTTGCACAGGAGAACTCTAGTAGTGACTCTCTGCCTCCACTTCCACAGGAGAACTCTAGTAGTGACTCTCTGCCTCCACTTCCACAGGAGAACTCTAGTAGTGACGCGCTGCCTCCACTTCCACAGGAGAACTCTAATAGTGACTCTCTGCCTCCACTGCTGCACTGCAGTGGAGCTCTGATAGTGACTCTCTGCCTCCACTTCCACGGGAGAACTCTAGTAGTGATGCTTTGCCGCCACTGCTGCACTGCAGAGGAGCTCTGATAGTGACTCTCTGCCTCCACTCCACAGGAGAACTCTAGTAGTGACTCTCTGCCTCCACTGCTGCACTGCAGTGGAGCTCTGACAGTGACTCTCTGCCTCCACTTCCACAGGAGAACTCTAGTAGTGACTCTCTGCCTCCACGTCCACAGGCGAGCTCTGGTGGTGACGCTCTGCCTCCACTTCCGCAGGAGAACTCTAGTAGTAACGCTCTGCCTCCACTGCTGCACTGCAGTGGAGCTCTGATAGTGACTCTCTGCCTCCACTTCCACAGGAGAGCTCTAACAGTGACTCTCTGCCTCCACTTCCACAGGCGAGCTCTGGTGGTGACGCTCTGCCTCCACTTCCACAGGAGAACTCTAGTAGTGACTCTCTGCCTCCACTGCTGCACTGCAGTGGAGCTCTGATAGTGACTCTCTGCCTCCACTTCCACAGACGAGCTCTGGTGGTGACGCTCTGCCTCCACTTCCACAGGAGAACTCTAGTAGTGACTCTCTGCCTCCACTGCTGCATGGCAGTGGAGCTCTGATAGTGACTCTCTGCCTCCACTTCCACAGGAGAACTCTGGTGGTGACGCTCTGCCTCCACTTCCACGGGAGAACTCTACTAGTGACTCTCTGCCTCCACTGCTGCACTGCAGTGGAGCTCTGATAGTGACTCTCTGCCTCCACTTCCACAGGAGAACTCTAGTAGTGACTCTCTGCCGCCACTTCCACAGGAGAGCTCTGGTGGTGACGCTCTGCCTCCACTTCCACAGGAGAACTCTAGTAGTGACTCTCTGCCTCCACTGCTGCACTGCAGTGGAGCTCTGATAGTGACTCTCTGCCTCCACTTCCACAGGCGAGCTCTGGTGGTGACGCTCTGCCTCCACTTCCACAGGAGAACTCTAGTAGTGACTCTCTGCCTCTACTGCTGCACTGCAGTGGAGCTCTGATAGTGACTCTCTGCCTCCACTTCCACAGGAGAACTCTGGTGGTGACGCTCTGCCTCCACTTCCACGGGAGAACTCTACTAGTGACTCTCTGCCTCCACTGCTGCACTGCAGTGGAGCTCTGATAGTGACTCTCTGCCTCCACTTCCACAGGAGAACTCTAGTAGTGACTCTCTGCCTCCACTTCCACAGGCGAGCTCTGGTGGTGACACTCTGCCTCCACTTCCACAGGAGAACTCTAGTAGTGACTCTCTGCCTCCACTGCTGCACTGCAGTGGAGCTCTGATAGTGACTCTCTGCCTCCACTTCCACAGGAGAGCTCTGGTGGTGACGCTCTGCCTCCACTTCCACAGGAGAACTCTAGTAGTGACTCTCTGCCTCCACTGCTGCACTGCAGTGGAGCTCTGATAGTGACTCTCTGCCTCCACTTCCACAGGAGAACTCTAGTAGTGACTCTCTACCTCCACTTCCACAGGCGAGCTCTGGTGGTGACGCTCTGCCTCCACTTCCACAGGAGAACTCTAGTAGTGACTCTCTGCCTCCACTGCTGCACTGCAGTGGAGCTCTGATAGTGACTCTCTGACTCCACTTCCACAGGAGAGCTCTGGTGGTGACGCTCTGCCTCCACTTCCACAGGAGAGCTCTGGTGGTTACTCTCTGCCTCCACTTCCACAGGCGAGCTCTGGTGGTGACGCTCTCCCTCCACTTCCACAGGAGAGCTATGGTGTTGACGCTTTGCCTCCACTTCCACAGGAGAGCTCTAGTAGTGACTCTCTGCCTCCACTGCTGCACTGCAGTGGAGCTCTGATAGTGAATCTATGCCTCCACTTCCACAGGAGAACTCTGGTGGTGACGCTCTGCCTCCACTTCCACAGGAGAGCTCTTGTGGTTACTCTCTGCCTCCACTTCCACAGGCGAGCTCTGGTGGTGACGCTCTGCCTCCACTTCCACAGGAAACTCTAGTAGTGACTCTCTGCCTCCACTTCCACAGGAGAACTCTAGTAGTGACTCTCTGCCTCCACTGCTGCACTGCAGCGGAGCTCTGATAGTGACTCTCTGCCTCCACTTCCACAGGAGAGCTCTGGTGGTGACGCTCTGCCTTCACTTCCACAGGAGAGCTCTGGTGGTTACTATCTGCCTCCACTTCCACAGGAGAGCTCTGGTGGTTACTCTCTGCCTCCACTTCCACAGGAGAACACTAGTAGTGACTCTCTGCCTCCACTGCTGCACTGCAGTGGAGCTTTGATAGTGACTCTCTGCCTCCACTTCCACAGGAGAGCTCTGGTGGTGACGCTCTGCCTCCACTGCTGCACTGCAGTGGAGCTCTGATAGTTACTCTCTGTCTCCACTTCCATAGGAGAGCTCTAGTATTGACTTTCTGCCTCCACATCCACATGAGAGCTCTGGTGGTGACGCTCTGCCTCCACTACTGCACTGCAGTGGAGCTCTGATTGTGACTCTCTGTCTCCACTTCCACAGGAGAGCTCTAGTAGTGACTTTCTGCCTCCACTTCCACATGAGAGCTCTAGTAGTGACTCTCTGCCTCCACTGCTGCACTGCAGTGGAGCTCTGATAGTGAATCTCTGCCTCCACTTCCACAGGAGAACTCTGGTGGTGACGCTCTGCCTCCACTTCCACAGGAGAGCTCTGGTGGTTACTCTCTGCCTCCACTTCCACAGGCGAGCTCTGGTGGTGACGCTCTGCCTCCACTTCCACAGGAGAACTCTAGTAGTGACTCTCTGCCTACACTTCCACAGGAGAACTCTAGTAGTGACGCTCTGCCTCCACTTCCACAGGAGAACTCTAATAGTGACTCTCTGCCTCGCTGCTGCACTGCAGTGGAGCTCTGATAGTGACTCTCTGCCTCCACTTCCACAGGAGAACTCTAGTAGTGACGTTCTGCCTCCACTGCTGCACTGCAGTGGAGCTCTGATAGTGACTCTCTGCCTCCACTTCCACGGGAGAATTCTAGTAGTGACTCTCTGCCTCCACTTCCACAGGAGAACTCTAGTAGTGACTCTCTGCCTCCAGCCTCCACTTCCACAGGCGAGCTCTGGTGGTGACGCTCTGCCTCCACTTCCACAGGAGAGCTCTAGTAGTGACTCTCTGCCTCCATTTCCACAGGAGAACTCTAGTAGTGACTCTCTGCCTCCACTTCCACAGGCGAGTTCTGGTAGTGACGCTATGCCTCCACTTGCACAGGAGAACTCTAGTAGTGACTCTCTGCCTCCACTTCCACAGGAGAACTCTAGTAGTGACTCTCTGGCTCCACTTCCACAGGAGAACTCTAGTAGTGACGCTCTGCCTCCACTTCCACAGGAGAACTCTAATAGTGACTCTCTGCCTCCACTGCTGCACTGCAGTGGAGCTCTGATAGTGACTCTCTGCCTCCACTTCCACGGGAGAACTCTAGTAGTGATGCTTTGCCGCCACTGCTGCACTGCAGAGGAGCTCTGATAGTGACTCTCTGCCTCCACTCCACAGGAGAACTCTAGTAGTGACTCTCTGCCTCCACTGCTGCACTGCAGTGGAGCTCTGATAGTGACTCTCTGCCTCCACTTCCACAGGAGAACTCTAGTAGTGACTCTCTGCCTCCACTTCCACAGGCGAGCTCTGGTGGTGACGCTCTGCCTCCACTTCCGCAGGAGAACTCTAGTAGTGACTCTCTGCCTCCACTGCTGCACTGCAGTGGAGCTCTGATAGTGACTCTCTGCCTCCACTTCCACGGGAGAACTCTAGTAGTAACGCTCTGCCTCCACTGCTGCACTGCAGTGGAGCTCTGATAGTGACTCTCTGCCTCCACTTCCACAGGAGAGCTCTAACAGTGACTCTCTGCATCCACTTCCACAGGCGAGCTCTGGTGGTGACGCTCTGCCTCCACTTCCACAGGAGAACTCTAGTAGTGACTCTCTGCCTCCACTGCTGCACTGCAGTGGAGCTCTGATAGTGACTCTCTGCCTCCACTTCCACAGGCGAGCTCTGGTGGTGACGCTCTGCCTCCACTTCCACAGGAGAACTCTAGTAGTGACTCTCTGCCTCCACTGCTGCACTACAGTGGAGCTCTGATAGTGACTCTCTGCCTCCACTTCCACAGGAGAACTCTGGTGGTGACGCTCTGCCTCCACTTCCACAGGAGAACTCTACTAGTGACTCTCTGCCTCCACTTCCACAGGAGAGCTCTAGTAGTGACTCTCTGCCTCCACTTCCACAGGAGAGCTCTAGTAGTGACTCTCTGCCTCCACTTCCACAGGCGAGCTCTGGTAGTGACGCTCTGCCTCCACTTCCACAGGAGAACTCTAGAAGTGACTCTCTGCCTCCACTGCTGCACTGCAGTGGAGCTCTGATAGTGACTCTCTGCCTCCACTTCCACAGGAGAACTCTAGTAGTGACTCTCTGCCTCCACTTCCACAGGCGAGCTCTGGTGGTGACACTCTGCCTCCACTTCCACAGGAGAACTCTAGTAGTGACTCTCTGCCTCCACTGCTGCACTGCAGTGGAGCTCTGATAGTGACTCTCTGCCTCCACTTCCACAGGAGAGCTCTGGTGGTGACGCTCTGCCTCCACTTCCACAGGAGAACTCTAGTAGTGACTCTCTGCCTCCACTGCTGCACTGCAGGGGAGCTCTGATAGTGACTCTCTGCCTCCACTTCCACAGGAGAACTCTAGTAGTGACTCTCTGCCTCCACTTCCACAGGCGAGCTATGGTGGTGACGCTCTGCCTCCACTTCCACAGGAGAACTCTAGTAGTGACTCTCTGCCTCCACTGCTGCACTGCAGTGGAGCTCTGATAGTGACTCTCTGCCTCCACTTCCACAGGAGAGCTCTGGTGGTGACGCTCTGCCTCCACTTCCACAGGAGAGCTCTGGTGGTTACTCTCTGCCTCCACTTCCACAGGAGAACTCTAGTAGTGACTCTCTGCCTCCACTTCCACAGGAGAACTCTAGTAGTGACGCTCTGCCTCCACTTCCACGGGAGAACTCTAATAGTGACTCTCTGCCTCCACTGCTGCACTGCAGTGGAGCTCTGATAGTGACTCTCTGCCTCCACTTCCACGGGAGAACTCTAGTAGTGATGCTTTGCCGCCACTGCTGCACTGCAGAGGAGCTCTGATAGTGACTCTCTGCCTCCACTCCACAGGAGAACTCTAGTAGTGACTCTCTGCCTCCACTGCTGCACTGCAGTGGAGCTCTGATAGTGACTCTCTGCCTCCACTTCCACAGGAGAACTCTAGTAGTGACTCTCTGCCTCCACTGCTGCACTGCAGTGGAGCTCTGATAGTGACTCTCTGCCTCCACTTCCACGGGAGAACTCTAGTAGTAACGCTCTGCCTCCACTGCTGCACTGCAGTGGAGCTCTGATAGTGACTCTCTGCCTCCACTTCCACAGGAGAGCTCTAACAGTGACTCTCTGCCTCCACTTCCACAGGCGAGCTCTGGTGGTGACGCTCTGCCTCCACTTCCACAGGAGAACTCTAGTAGTGACTCTCTGCCTCCACTGCTGCACTGCAGTGGAGCTCTGATAGTGACTCTCTGCCTCCACTTCCACAGGCGAGCTCTGGTGGTGACGCTCTGCCTCCACTTCCACAGGAGAACTCTAGTAGTGACTCTCTGCCTCCACTGCTGCACTCCAGTGGAGCTCTGATAGTGACTCTCTGCCTCCACTTCCACAGGAGAACTCTGGTGGTGACGCTCTGCCTCCTCTTCCACAGGAGAACTCTACTAGTGACTCTCTGCCTCCACTTCCACAGGAGAGCTCTAGTAGTGACTCTCTGCCTCCACTTCCACAGGAGAGCTCTAGTAGTGACTCTCTGCCTCCACTTCCACAGGCGAGCTCTGGTGGTGACGCTCTGCCTCCACTTCCACAGGAGAACTCTAGAAGTGACTCTCTGCCTCCACTGCTGCACTGCAGTGGAGCTCTGATAGTGACTCTCTGCCTCCACTTCCACAGGAGAACTCTAGTAGTGACTCTCTGCCTCCACTTCCACAGGCGAGCTCTGGTGGTGACACTCTGCCTCCACTTCCACAGGAGAACTCTAGTAGTGACTCTCTGCCTCCACTGCTGCACTGCAGTGGAGCTCTGATAGTGACTCTCTGCCTCCACTTCCACAGGAGAGCTCTGGTGGTGACGCTCTGCCTCCACTTCCACAGGAGAACTCTAGTAGTGACTCTCTGCCTCCACTGCTGCACTGCAGTGGAGCTCTGATAGTGACTCTCTGCCTCCACTTCCACAGGAGAACTCTAGTAGTGACTCTCTGCCTCCACTTCCACAGGCGAGCTCTGGTGGTGACGCTCTGCCTCCACTTCCACAGGAGAACTCTAGTAGTGACTCTCTGCCTCCACTGCTGCAATGCAGTGGAGCTCTGATAGTGACTCTCTGCCTCCACTTCCACAGGAGAGCTCTGGTGGTGACGCTCTGCCTCCACTTCCACAGGAGATCTCTGGTGGTTACTCTCTGCCTCCACTTCCACAGGCGAGCTCTGGTGGTGACGCTCTCCCTCCACTTCCACAGGAGAGCTATGGTGTTGACGCTCTGCCTCCACTTCCACAGGAGAGCTCTAGTAGTGACTCTCTGCCTCCACTGCTGCACTGCAGTGGAGCTCTGATAGTGAATCTCTGCCTCCACTTCCACAGGAGAACTCTGGTGGTGACGCTCTGCCTCCACTTCCACAGGAGAGCTCTGGTGGTTACTCTCTGCCTCCACTTCCACAGGCGAGCTCTGGTGGTGACGCTCTGCCTCCACTTCCACAGGAAACTCTAGTAGTGAATCTCTGCCTCCACTGCTGCACTGCAGTGGAGCTCTGATAGTGACTCTCTGCCTCCACTTCCACAGGAGAACTCTAGTAGTGACTCTCTGCCTCCACTGCTGCACTGCAGTGGAGCTCTGATAGTGACTCTCTGCCTCCACTTCCACAGGAGAGCTCTGGTGGTGACGCTCTGCCTCCACTTCCACAGGAGAGCTCTGGTGGTTACTATCTGCCTCCACTTCCACAGGAGAGCTCTGGTGGTTACTCTCTGCCTCCACTTCCACAGGAGAACACTAGTAGTGACTCTCTGCCTCCACTGCTGCACTGCAGTGGAGCTTTGATAGTGACTCTCTGTCTCCACTTCCACAGGAGAGCTCTAGTAGTGACTTTCTGCCTCCACTTCCACGTGAGAGCTCTGGTGGTGTATCTCTGCCTCCATTGCTGTGCTGCATTTAAGTTCTGGTAGTCACCCTCTAGAGCTGCAGTGAAGCCCTGGCACATGTGATCGGCCTCTAGTGCTGCACTGAAGCCCTGGCACATGTGATCTGCCTCTAGTGCTGCACTGAAGCCCTGGCACATGTGATCTGCTTCTAGTGCTGCACTGAAGCCCCGACACATGTGATCTGCTTCTAGAGCTGCAGTGAAGCCCTGGCACATGTGATATGTCTCTAGTGCTGCAGTGAAGCCCTGACACATGTGATCTGCCTCTAGTGCTGCAGTGAAGCCCCGGCACATGTGATATGCCTCTAGTGCTGCAGTGAAGCCCCGACACATGTGATCTGCCTCTAGTGCTGTAGTGAAGCCCTGGCACATGTGATCTGCCTCTAGTGTTGCAGTGAGGCCCTGGCACCTGTGATCTGCTTCTAGTGCTGCAGTGAAGCCCTGGCACCTGTAATCTGCCTCTAGTGCTGCAGCGAGGCCCTGGCACATGTGATCTGCGTCTAGTGCTGCAGCGAGGCACTGGCACATGTGTTCTGCCTCTAGTGCTGCACTGAAGCCCTGGCACATGTGATCTGCCTCTAGTGTCTCTAGTGCTGCACTGAATCCCTGGCACATGTGATCTGCCTCTAGTGCTGCACTGAAGCCCTGGCACATGTAATCTGCCTCTAGTGCTGCACTGAAGCCCTGGCACATGCGATCTGCTTCTAGTGCTGCAGTGAAGCCCTGGCACATGTGATCTGCCTCTAGTGCTACACTGAAGCCCTGGTACATGTGATCTGCCTCTAGTGCTGCACTGAAGCCCTGGCACATGTGATCTGCCTCTAGTGCTGCAGTGAAGCCTGGCACATGTGATCTGCCTCTAGTGCTGCAGTGAAGCCCTGGCACATGTGATCTGCTTCTAGTGCTGCACTGAAACCCTGGCACATGTGATCTGCCTCTAGTGCTGCACTGAAGCCCTGGAGCATGTGATCGGCTTCTGGTGCTGCACCTAGGCCCTGGCACATGTGATCTGCCTCTAGTGCTGCATTGAAGCCCTGGTACATGTGATCTGCCTCTAGTGCTGCAGCGAGGCCCTGGCACATGTGATCTGCCTCTAGTGCTGCAGCGAGGCCCTGGCACATATGATCTGCTTCTAGTTCTGCAGTGAAGCCCTGGCACATGTGATCTGCCTCTAGTGCTGCAGTGAGTCCCTGGCACATGTGATCTGCCATGTGATCTGCCTCAAGTGCTGCAGTGAGGCCCTGGCACATGTGATCTGCCTCTACTGCTGCAGTGAAGCCCTGGCACATGTGATCTTCCTCTAGTGCTGCAGTGAGGCCCTGGCACATGTGATCTGCCTCTAGTGCCGCAGTGAAGCCCTGGCACCGGTGATCTGCCTCTAGTGCTGCGGCGAGGCCCTGGCACATGTGATCTGCCTCTAGTGCCGCAGTGAAGCCCTGGCACATGTGATCTGCCTCTAGTGCTGCAGCGAGGCCCTGGCACATGTGATCTGCCTCTAGTGCTCCAGTGAAGCCCTGGCACATGTGATCTGCCTCTAGTGCTGCAGCGAAGCCATGGCACATGTGATCTGCCTCTAGTGCTGCAGTGAGGCCCTGGCACATATGATCTCTTCTAATGCTGCAGCGAGGCCCTGGCACATATGATCTGCTTCTAGTGCTGCAGTGAGGCCCTGGCACATGTGATCTGCTTCTAGTGCTGCAGTGAGGCCCTGGCACATATGATCTCTTCTAGTGCTGCAGTGAGGCCCTGGCACATATGATCTGCTTCTAGTGCTGCAGTGAAGCTTAAGCCTTGGCAGTACCTCACTGTATCTAGAGCTGCAGGGAAGCACAGAAAGACATTAACTGCCTCAAGTTTATAAATTGTGCTTCATGGCAGTTCTCTCCCGTTTCTAAGCGCTGTAATAATAGCTGGTATCATTACCCATTTGAAAGGTTCTCCATTTATTGACTTCAGAAAAGATGAAGGGCAGAGTGGGGCAGGACAAGATTCCGTGAGGTGCAGGCAGGTCTACGTGTGGCAGAGGCGAGCACTTAGAGGCCAAGCTAGCCCCCTGCACACCAGGTGGACCGCGGCGCCTGTTGTCTCTGATGCGGCACCAGTGAGTATGCTGGTAGCTGCTGTCTCTGTACACTCACTTTCTGATTACTTTCTGTGCCTCACTCTGATTACTTTCTGTGCCCCACTCTCTGATTACTTTCTGTGCCTCACTCTGATTACTTTCTGTGCCTCACTCTCTGATTACGTTCTGTGCCCCACTCTCTGATTACTTTCTGTGCCTCACTCTGATTACTTTCTGTGCCTCACTCTCTGATTACGTTCTGTGCCCCACTCTCTGATTACGTTCTGTGCCCCACTCTCTGATTACGTTCTGTGCCCCACTCTCTGATTACTTTCTGTGCCTCACTCTGATTACTTTCTGTGCCCCACTCTCTGATTACTTTCTGTGCCTCACTCTGATTACTTTCTGTGCCCCACTCTCTGATTACTTTCTATGCCTCACTCTCTGATTACTTTCTGTGCCTCACACTCTGATTACTTTATGTGCCTCATTCTCCGATTACTTTCTGTGCCTGTCTCTCTAATTACTTTCAGTGCCTCACTCTGATTGTTTTCTGTGCCTCACTCTCTGATTATGTCCTGTGCCTCACTCTCTGATTACTTTCTGTGCCTCACTCTCTGATTACTTTCTGTGCCTCACTCTCTGATTACTTTCAGTGCCCCACTCTCTGATTACTTTCTGTGCCTCACTCTCTGATTACTTTCAGTGCCCCACTCTCTGATTACTTTCTGTGCCCCACTCTCTGATTACTTTCTGTGCCTCACTCTCTGATTACTTTCAGTGCCCCACTCTCTGATTACTTTCAGTGCCCCACTCTCTGATTACTTTCTGTGCCTCACTCTCTGATTACTTTCAGTGCCCCACTCTCTGATTACTTTCTGTGCCCCACTCTCTGATTACTTTCTGTGCCTCACTCTCTGATTACTTTCAGTGCCCCACTCTCTGATTACTTTCTGTGCCTCACTCTCTGATTACTTTCAGTGCCCCACTATCTGATTACTTTCTGTGCCCCACTCTCTGATTACTTTCTGTGCCTCACTCTCTGATTACTTTCTGTGCCCCACTCTCTGATTACTTTCTGTGCCTCACTCTCTGATTACTTTCAGTGCCCCACTCTCTAATTACTTTTAGTGCCTCACTCTCTAATTGCTTTCAGTGCCTCTCTCTCTCTGATTACGTTCTGTGCCTCACTCTCTGGTTACTTTCAGTGCCTCACTCTCTGATTACTTTCTGTGCCCCACTCTCTGATTACTTTCTGTGCCTCACTCTCTGATTACTTTCTGTGCCCCACTCTCTGATTACTTTCTGTGCCTCACTCTCTGATTACTTTCAGTGCCCCACTCTCTGATTACTTTCTGTGCCTCACTCTCTGATTACTTTCTGTGCCCCACTCTCTGATTACTTTCTGTGCCTCACTCTCTGGTTACTTTCAGTGCCTCACTCTCTGATTACTTTCTGTGCCCCACTCTCTGATTACTTTCTGTGCCTCTCTCTCTGATTACGTTCTGTGCCTCACTCTCTGGTTACGTTCAGTGCCTCACTCTCTGATTACTTTCTGTGCCTCACTCTCTGGTTACTTTCAGTGCCTCACTCTCTAATTGCTTTCAGTGCCTCTGTCTCTGATTACTTTTAGTGCCTCACTCTCTGGTTACGTTCAGTGCCTCACTCTCTGATTGCTTTCAGTGCCTCACTCTCTGGTTACGTTCAGTGCCTCACTCTCTGATTACTTTCTGTGCCTCACTCTCTGATTACTTTCAGTGCCCCACTCTCTAATTACTTTTAGTGCCTCACTCTCTAATTGCTTTCAGTGCCTCTCTCTCTGATTACGTTCTGCGCCTCACTCTCTGGTTACGTTCAGTGCCTCACTCTCTGATTACGTTCTGTGCCTCACTCTCTGATTACTTTTAGTGCCTCACTCTCTAATTGCTTTCAGTGCCTCTCTCTCTGATTACTTTTAGTGCCTCACTCTCTGATTGCTTTCAGTGCCTCACTCTCTGGTTACGTTCAGTGCCTCACTCTCTGATTACTTTCTGTGCCTCACTCTCTGATTACTTTCAGTGCCCCACTCTCTAATTACTTTTAGTGCCTCACTCTCTAATTGCTTTCAGTGCCTCTCTCTCTGATTACGTTCTGTGCCTCACTCTCTGGTTACGTTCAGTGCCTCACTCTCTGATTACTTTCTGTGCCTCACTCTCTGATTTCTTTCAGTGCCCCACTCTGATTACGTTATGTGCCTCACTCTCTGATTACTTTCTGTGCCTCACTCTCTGATTACTTTCAGTGCTCCACTCTGATTACGTTATGTGCCTCACTCTCTGATTACTTTTAGTGCCTCACTCTCTAATTGCTTTCAGTGCCTCTCTCTCTGATTACGTTCTGTGCCTCACTCTCTGGTTACGTTCAGTGCCTCACTCTCTGATTACTTTCTGTGCCTCACTCTCTGATTACTTTCTGTGCCTCACTCTGATTACGTTGTGTGCCTCACTCTCTGATTACTTTCTGTGCCTCACTCTGATTACGTTCTGTGCCTCACTCTCTGGTTACGTTCAGTGCCTCACTCTCTGATTACTTTCTGTGCCTCACTCTCTGATTACTTTTAGTGCCTCACTCTCTGATTACGCTCTGTGCCTCACTTTCTGATTACTTTTAGTGCCTCGCTCTCTAATTGCTTTCAGTGCCTCCCTCTCTGATTACGTTCTGTGCCTCACTCTCTGGTTACGTTCAGTGCCTCACTCTCTGGTTACGTTCAGTGCCTCACTCTCTGATTACTTTCTGTGCCTCACTCTGATTACGTTGTGTGCCTCACTCTCTGATTACTTTCAGTGCCCCACTCTGATTACGTTGTGTGCCTCACTCTCTGATTACTTTCTGTGCCTCACTCTCTGATTACTTTCAGTGCCCCACTCTGATTACGTTGTGTGCCTCACTCTCTGATTACTTTTAGTGCCTCACTCTCTAATTGCTTTCAGTGCCTCACTCTCTGGTTACGCTCTGTGCCTCACTCCCTGATTACGCTCTGTGCCTCACTCTCTGATTACTTTCAGTGCCTCCCTCTCTGATTACGTTCTGTGCCTCACTTTCTGATTACTTTTAGTGCCTCACTCTCTAATTGCTTTCAGTGCCTCTCTCTCTGATTACGTTCAGTGCCTCCCTCTCTGATTACGCTCTGGGCCTCACTCCCTGATTACGCTCTGTGCCTCACTCTCTGATTGTTTTCAGTGCCTCACTCTCTGATTGTTTTCTGTGCCTCATTCTCTGATTGCGTTATGTGCCCACTCTCTGATTACTTTCTGTGCCTCACTCTCTAATTGCTTTCAGTGCCTCACTCCCTGATTACGCTCTGTGCCTCACTCCCTGATTACTCTCTGTGCCTCACTCCCTGATTACTCTTTGTGCCTCTGCGGCTGCACTCAAGCATGACCAGGGTGCATCTAGACCCCCAGGCTTAGTATAGCAGCACGTGGAGCCCTCTGCCCCTTTTGGCCCATGAGCTGGAGTGCCAGTCCTGCGCATGAATGCCTGGCGAGCTGGGCAGCCGGCGGGCGCCTGCACGTGGCGCACACAGGGCTTTATTTATAGGAGTGAGTGAGGCGGGACCTCGTGGCATATCTCGCAATAGAACCTCACGAGGTTATATCCCTGCCTGTGACTCAGCCAGGGTTCCCCTCTAACCAGGGACTGCGCGCGCCCCCGCAGACTGCACAGCGTGACCGTGCCCCGCACAGGGCCAACACTCTCCCAAAGTAACCGTGCATGCCCATCAGTGTCGCCACACAGCCGATTCCCAGTGCCTTGGGTCCAAGTGCTGCCCCTCTCCCTCCTTCCTTACACTGGGCACCCTCCCCCTCACACACTGGCTCATTTCCCCTTCCTGGCTAGGCCTCATTGAGGCAGGAAGGGTCAAGGCGTGCGCATTCAGAGGGCACGGGCAGCGCCAGCGCAGCTGCCACACCCTGACCTCACCACACATGCCTGCCTCCGAGCGACTGCCTTGACACCTGTTGTGGACCCCCCTCGCTCCAGGGTCGCGCTGGGCCACACACTTGTCTCCTGCACCAATGAAAAAGTGCCTCACAGTTGCTAATGGCTACTCATTCCTTTTGTGACGCTGTTTGCAGAGTAACCAAGGGAGATATTTTTGACAGTGGGATGCAAATTGTGCATTTTAAAGAATAGTTATTCAGCGGCACTGGTCAAAACTACTGGCCGCAGAGTGAATTAACTCATCAACTGGTCCAAATTGGCAAAACAATGGGACCACTGTGACCCAAAAAACGGTCCCATAACAACATGTTTTCGGTTCGGCCCTGGGCCTATTGCCCTATAGGTCAGTCCCATCCTGCCCCTCTCTCTCTCTCCCTCCCTCCCTCTCTCCCTTTTCCTGATTAGGGCTGATTGTGGCAGGAAGGGGTTAACGCATGGGCATTCGGGGGGCACATGCAGTGCCCGCGCAGCGCCACGCCCTGACCCCCACCACGTATGCCTGCTAGGACTGATCGGTGTAGACAGGATTTTCTTTTCTTTTTTCCGTAAGATGCAGCTCGTTTACCCCATAACTACACAGAGAATAAAATTCATTTGATGCACAAAAAACATTTCAACTGTACCCCCTACATCCCAACAGGCGCGGCTGTAAATGGATTGGGGGCCCATTTCAAAATGATGGTGGGAGCCCTACATTTTTAGATTGTAAAACAGTTTAGGGCAGGGGTGCACAACTGATTTTGACAGAGGGCCGAAAGTACCTTACATGAGGGCTATAGTGGGCCGAAAAGTAAAAGTGGGCGGGGCGGTAGGCGGGACATGTCAGGAGGCTTTTTCAACCCCCAATTTGTATTAAACACATGGAAAAAGATATGTTTTTGAGGGGTACCGATTTTTATTGCATTTCAAACTTACATTTTGTACTACACATTTTCCATTGCTATCATTTATTTCGATTTAGTTATTGTATATCGTCTGTTTAATTAAATTATATATATTTTATTGACCCTTAATTGGACATTCCGTTATTTTGGACTGCTATAGTTTGCTGTTTGGGTTACCCAAGAGGAGTATGGCCTTCGTTGAGTCACGTTTCCTCAAAAAAGCAAAGGATGTACATCTCCTAACTGTGCCTGTTTTAGCTTTATTATTGAGTTCACTCTTGGAGTGCAACACTATGCCCCATGGCTCCAATCCCCAACCAAACACTATGCCCCATGGTCCCCTCACCCCCAACCAAACACTATGCCCCATGGCTCCCATCCCCAACCAAACACTATGCCCCATGGTCCCCTCACCCCCAACCAAACACTATGCCCCATGGCTCCCATCCCCAACCAAACACTATGCCCCATGGCCCCTTCAACCCCAACCAAACACTATGCCCCATGGCCCCTTCACCCCCAACCAAACACTATGCACCATGGGCCCCTCACCCTCAACCAAACACTATGCCCCATGGCTCCCACCCCAACCAAACACTATGCCCCATGGCCCCCACCCCCAACCAAACACTATGCCCCCTGTCCCTCACCCCCAAGCAAACACTATGCCCCCTGTCCCTCACCCCCAACCAAACACTATGCCCCATGGCCCCCTCACCCCCAACCAAACACTATGCCCCATGGCCCCCTCACCCCCAACCAAACACTATGCCCATGGCCCCCTAACCCCCAACCAAACACTATGCCCCCTGTCCCTCACCGCCAACCAAACACTATGCCCCATGGCCCCCTCACCCCCAACCAAACACTATTCCCCATGGCTCCCACCTCCAACCAAACACTATGCCCCCTGTCCCTCACCCCCCAAGCAAACACTATGCCCCCTGCCTCTCACCGCCAACCAAACACTATGCCCCATGGCCCCCTCACCCCCAACCAAACACTATGCCCCATGGCCCCCACCCAAACACTATGCCCCCTGTCCCTCACCGCCAACCAAACACTATGCCCCATGGCTCCCAACCCCAAACAAACACTATGCCCCATGGCCCCCTCACCCCCAACCAAACACTATGCCCCATGGCCCCCACCCCCAACCAAACACTATGCCCCCTGTCCCTCACCCCCCAAGCAAACACTATGCCCCCTGTCCCTCACTCCCCAAGCAAATACTATGCCCCCTGTCCCTCACCCCCAACCAAACACTATGCCCCATGGCCCCCTCACCCCCAACCAAACACTATGCCCCCTGTCCCTCACCGCCAACCAAACACTATGCCCCATGGCCCCCTCACCCCCAACCAAACACTATGGCCCATGGCCCCCTCACCCCCCTAACCCCCAACCAAACACTATGCCCCATGGCCCCCTCACCCCCAACCAAACACTATGCCCCAAACACACTCAAGCATGCACCCATACAGACCTGAACCCCCCAGCCCCCAAATCAACACACACACAAACATGCACCCATACAGAACCGAACCCCCCCACCCCCCAAATCAACACACACACACAAACATGCACCCATACAGACCCAAACCCCCCACCCCCAACTCAGCACACACACAAACATGCACCCATACAGTCCCGAACCCCCACCCCCCAACTCAGCACACACACAAACATGCACCCATACAGACCCGAATCCCCCACCCCCCCAACTCCAAACCCCCACCCCCAACTCAGCACACACACACTCAAGCATGCACCCATACAGACCCGAATCCCCCACCCCCCCCCAACTCAGCACACACACACAAACATGCACCCATACAGACCCGAACCCCCACCCCCCAACTCAGCACACAAAAAACATTCAAATCAAAACATTCATACACATCCGACACCCCCCCACCCCCGCATCTCAACATACACACAAAATACATTCAAATACAAACATTCATACACATCCAACACCCCCCCCACCCCCGCATCTCAACATACACACAAAATACATTCAAACACAAACATTCATACACATCCAACACCCCCCCCATCCCCGCATCTCAACATACACACAAAATACATTCAAATACAAACATTCATACACATCCAACACCCCCCCCACCCCCGCATCTCAACATACACACAAAATACATTCAAACACAAACATTCATACACATCCAACACCCCCCCCACCCCCGCATCTCAACATACACACAAAATACATTCAAACACAAACATTCATACACATCCAACACCCCCCCCACCCCCGCATCTCAACATATACACAAAATACATTCAAACACAAACATTCATACACATCCAACACACCCCCCCACCCCCGCATCTCAACATACACACAAAATACATTCAAACACAAACATTCATACACATCCAACACAACCCCCCACCCCCGCATCTCAACATACACACCCCACCCCCGCATCTCAACATACACACAAAATACATTCAAATACAAACATTCATACACATCCGACACCCCCCCACCCCCGCATCTCAACATACACACAAAATACATTCAAACACAAACATTCATACACATCCGACACCCCCCCCACCCCCGCATCTCAACATACACACAAAATACATTCAAACACAAACATTCATACACATCCAACACAACCCCCCACCCCCGCATCTCAACATACACACAAAATACATTCAAATACAAACATTCATACACATCCAACACCCCCCCACCCCCGCATCTCAACATACACTCAAATACATTCAAACACAAACATTCATACACATCCGACACACCCCCCCACCCCCGCATCTCAACATACACTCAAATACATTCAAATACAAACATTCATACACATCCAACACAACCCCCCACCCCCGCATCTCAACATACACACAAAATACATTCAAATACAAACATTCATACACATCCAACACCCACCCCCGCATCTCAACATACACACAAAATACATTCAAACACAAACATTCATACACATCCAACACCCCCCCCACCCCCGCATCTCAACATACACACAAAATACATTCAAACACAAACATTCATACACATCCAACACCCCCCCCACCCCCGCATCTCAACATACACACAAAATACATTCAAACACAAACATTCATACACATCCAACACAACCCCCCACCCCCGCATCTCAACATACACACAAAATACATTCAAACACAAACATTCATACACATCCGACACCCCCCCCACCCCCGCATCTCAACATACACTCAAATACATTCAAACACAAACATTCATACACACAAACATAAAGCAAAACAAACCCGACATACAAACACAAACAGAGCACTTACCGGAGACGTGCTGGAAGGCAGGCAGGTAAGCTGGAATGCTGGAATCGCACTACGGCTGGCGTGGTCCAAGGCTGAAATGCCTTCCGGCATCAAGCCTTATGGGCCACGCCAGCCGTAATGCTGGCCCTCCATTGGTGCAGCACACACGCATTACATGGCTCGTAGGAGCGACGTGATGCGTGTGTGTGCTGAGCCAATGAGGGCCAGTGTTTTCACCGGCCCGGAAGACAACAAAGACTTTCCTAATGGAGGGCGGCCGCGGGCCGCCCTCCATTAGGAAAGTCTTTGTGCCTCGCGGGCCGGTCAAAAGGGCATGGCGGGCCGCAACTGGCCCGCGGGCCGTATGTTGTGCACCCATGGTCTAGGGCACGTGCGGGGTGCATACCTTATAATGGAGTCAGCCGCCAGAGACGGGCAGCCATCAGGGAGCTGAAACACTAAATGGCCACTGAAAATCTATACATCCTTCATTGTCAGCATGGAGCGGACGTAGAGGAACCAGAGTCAAAAGTCCTCGAGGTGATAACACTTCTGTATACCAGGAAAGGCTGCAGCAAACGTAGCTTGTAAGGCGATCATGGCAGAGCGCACACTTAAAGCCCCAAACTCAAATCTGGAAAGGAATATATTGCCATGCCATTCAACTGCTGACTGGCAACATGGGGGCAGTTGCTGGAGAGCCCCCTGAGGGCCAAGGCACCTTTCAACTGAAAAACATGAGCCCCTGGTGCCATCCCTTCCTCTGAAAAACAAGAGAGGGTCTGTCTCTGGAAGGGCCCTTTGTGGACAGAAGCTTCTGCCCTTCTACTCTCCCGGGTCCTCATGCACAAAATGTGTGTCTTCTTGTTCAATGTAAACTTTGTATGACCCTCGCCCCGACAACTAAACCCATTAATGGAATCAGGGGTGTATCCAGCATTGGCAGGGGAGGACTGGCATCTTTTGGCCTTAGGGGCATTACAATTTTCGGGTCTAAGCCCACAATGCAGCAAATGTCCAGAAAAACTAAACTGAATACCACCCTCTCACTACCTACACATGTTCAAGTATGTATAGTAGACATTGTTGACATTACTTTCCTTTTATGCAACATAGCTAGCAGTTATGTTTGTAGTTTCTTAGTGACCCAAGCCCCAGGCTACCTCCACAACTTATCACACATTGTAAAATGATTTCACCAGGATAATGAAAATTGTGTGAAATGGGAAAGCTGTGTTAATTTGAATAGTTGTTGGAATTTTTCAGTAAGTCAACAACACGTACAACCATCGAGGATGTTCATGAAAGAAGTTTGGTGGCGTTTTGCGGTCGACTCACGCCCATCCATCCCCCTCCAGTATCAATGGCAGTTCGCAACTGTGACGGTACGCTCCCGAGGGGGCTGGTGCATGGGACGCTCAAGTTGCCCAACATCATGTACACCTCAAAGGCATCTTCCGCAATGTGACCATTGTCCAGATGGCCTCACCAGACCCGGTGTCTCTATACTCCCCTTTGAAGACGCCATCTCTGCAATCAACATAAGCCTGTATACCTTGTACATTGCTCCGGGTCATGTGAGCTTGCCTCACGCCCATCCATCTGCCTCCAGTATCAATGGCAGTTTGCAGCGATCACTGTGTGCTCCCGAGGGGGCTGGGTGCATGGGACGCTCAAGTTGCCCAACATCATGTACACCTCAAAGGCATC
This sequence comes from Ambystoma mexicanum, assembly GCF_040938575.1. Classification (NCBI taxonomy): domain Eukaryota; kingdom Metazoa; phylum Chordata; class Amphibia; order Caudata; family Ambystomatidae; genus Ambystoma; species Ambystoma mexicanum. The sequence continues at coordinate 1,531,480,000 of NC_090922.1, forward strand.
TTCCGCAATGTGACCATTGTCCAGATGGCCTCACCAGACCCGGTGTCTCTATACTCCCCTTTGAAGACGCCATCTCTGCAATCAACATATGCCTGTATACCTTGTACATTGCTCCGGGTCATGTGAGCTTGCCTCACGCCCATCCATCCGCCTCCAGTATTAATGGCAGTTTGCAGCGATCACCGTGCGCTCCCGAGGGGGCTGGGTGCATGGGTATGAGTATGTGAAACATTGGCATCGAAGCTTGGTGGGTGACAACGAACACGTCACACATACACACCCACACCCACTTTTCTAAGCCTTTATAAACATCTTGGTAGTTCACTAGGGAACATCCGCAACCCACAAGGTATATCACCATCGATCTACTTGTTACCAGGCTTGCTCAGTCGGATCATCTTTGCGTCCATGTAAGGGTTGGCCAACTATTTCTTTCTGTAGTTTCATCGACTGCTGCTCGGAAAGTTTGTATTGTTTTATATATGATCATTGCTTTGCTCACCGGGATACTACGAATTGTAATCATTATTTATATTTCTTTAACAGATCTTATGGACATTTCAAGAATGCCTTCATGTATCATTTTTGGTTGCCCTACTATGAGCGATGTCAAAACTCCTGGCACAGTCCTGCATGTATTCCCAAAGGATTCAGACCTAATAAGAAGATGGCTTTCAAATTGCGTATTTCCATTGTCTGAGATTGAAAGCTAAGCCAAGGATGTCTTGGAAGACGTGAGGGGCAATCGATTCTGCGTCGGTAGCATGCACCTCTCAGACGATATGTACGAAGCATCCCACTACACTAAAAAGTGTCACCCCAGACGCCTTCACAAATTACTTCCAAATGCAGGTCAAATACTATTCAGCACACGCTAGCTCTGGTGAGCAGTGGACGAAGAATTTGTTAAGTATGTTGATATATAAAAAGAGTGCTCTCTATACATATGTCTTATAAATGATCTCGCAATCTCACGAATTTGTGTGAGGTAAAGGTAACATGATGACGTTTTTTTACTTTTTGGGGAATATTTACATTGATGTTCTATTACACAAGTTGTGCTCGTCACTCAAAGCACTGTACTATTAAAAATGTTCACTTTAAACTACTTTGCCTATCCCCACTTTCTCTTATTTATTTGTATTTGTGTGTTAGCATGTCTTTCTTTACGTAGAGCTCACTAATGGAAGTACAGACCTTCACCAATGAGGAAACCACAGACACGTCGATTATCCCAAAGCCACATGCACGTAGTAATGTTATTGAGCACTGGATGTGGTCACATTTATAATACTAATGTACCTTATTAATCTGACTCTTTTCTGACTATATAGATAATATAAAGGAGCATGATTCATCAAAAATCACTATTCAGAAGTCAAAAACAACATCACTCACTTATCAAGTAATTATTTTATACAAATCATTTATATGCGACTGAACAATACATGCATGTTGCCTACTTCGAATTGAAACAGAATCAAGATTATTATGCATAATATTAGTTATTGACAGAATGTGGTGTGTAGGAGTGTCTCTCCATATGGACCATCATCTACATCAAATGTTTTCTTTTTAATTTTGCTTTTACATCCTTATATCACACAACTACGTTGTTATAGGGGGATGCTGGAACTTCAACGACAATCCCTTCCTCATTTGAAACCGGTCAGGAGTATGAGATGTGTGTAGTTAGAATTTGCGTTACATTGATAGATGTGAATCTACTTTATTTGGTTTGATATTAGCATAAGTGTTTTATTTTTCAAAAAAATTTTCAATACTGTTAAAGTGCAAAAAATGCAATCAACAACATTGTATATATCGCCTATAGACATACAACATTGAACGTACAACCTCCCCAAAAACATCATGTAAAACTGAAATGCATGTAACCTTTCACTGGCCCTCACTCATTACGACCCTGGCGGAAAGTGACTGACCTGACCGCCATAGCGTAAATAGCGTTTCCGCCATTGCACGACGTAGCAAAGTGCGGCTAATTCCGACCCATCGTGCACGAGCACTACGCCATGGCGGAAGTGCAAAGTCCGCGATGGCGGAAATGTCCCCAAAACGCCCCTCACCGCCGTCGTACGGCGCCCTAGGTGCAATTCCGCCACCCATCTGAGCGGTCACCGTAATGAGCGGCAATCGGAAAGTACGGTGACCGTAAATATACGGAAACGGAAGTTAAAAAATGGTCCCGGAACGGGAAACAGCACGGCGTACACCTATAAAATCTGAATTCCCACACAACCATAAAAAATACTACCCTGAGACACATCCCAACCCGTCATCCACCCCAGTGAAAGCAATAAAAATGGGAAAAGTAGCGAAAAAAGCGTGCGACCGCAAGCGGCAGGTCCACTTCTCCCGTGAGGAACTCACCGTGCTCACAGAGACCCTCCAGGAGAATGCTGGCGTCGTCTTCTCGACGCAAATGACCAGGACGGCACTTGCGAACAAGAAGGCCATATGGGCCCTGGTGGCACAGCTGGTAAGTGCGGTGGGGACCGCACCCCGCAACCCACAGCAATGCAGAAAGCGATGGGACGACCTGCGGATACGCGTACGGAGCATACTATCCGCCAACCATAACATTGCCACAGCTACCGGGGGAGGATCGGAATCACCCATCAAGTTGACCCCCTGGGAAGAAATCTGTGCCTCCACCATTGGAATGGAGAGTATAGAGGGAGTCGGAGGGATGGAGAAAGGAGTGCAGACATCCGAAGAATCAGGTAGGTGGGCCAAATAAAACAATGCTAAATCCACAATGTCCAATCATGTGAAGTACCATGTGTTCACATAGTGCAACAGTAACACATGTCCAGGAGAACGTCCACATACATTGGCCTGATAGCGCACTTTAAAACTCACATTAAATACATAAATAATTAAAAATCCTAAAAACACCCTCTACACGTGCAGCAGGCACACCCTAACTGCAGGCTGCAAAACAACTGCATCCTCAATCCACACAAAAATGAAACCACCTCCAAGCCCCCGACCCAAATCACCCTCAGGTACCACCCCAATGCATGTGATACATTGCCATTCCAATTTCCACAGACCCATTAATAACGCTCGCCCTCCTTTACTCCACCACAGGGTCCGATTCAAACGACGAGCTCCAGGACACCCCTACCAGCACACCTGCAAAGAGGGCCAAGACCAACGGCCAAAGACCCTCCACCTCAGCTGCACGCATCAAGACACGGCAGCAGCACAAATCAAGTGGCAGCACACAGGAGGGAACTTCAACAGGCACCCCAGCAGCCAGCATGCCCACAACAGCACCACCACAGGTCCCCCCAATGGATGCCACAGAAGTCACTGCTTCTGGTGGCAGCAGCACCATAGGTGACACTGCATTAATGGCAGCATGCTCCGACACAGAAAACGGGGATGTCGAAGTAAGATCCATCCATGACCTGTCTCAATCCCCCTGTTTGTTCCATCCCGTACACCATGAGGATACCACGCAGGGGCACCCACAAGACGACGACTGGCCATCCCCCACAAGCCCTGTGGCAAGGCAACATGAGGTGTCCAGCCCCTCTGTGACACCACCGCAAATGGCCATGGCACAGCAGAGGCAACAGTCCCTCGACCAGGTGATCGTGCAACAGCAGCAACTGGCCACGCTCCTCAAGGACCATGCTGATGAATGTGGGGGTACTAAGGCAGCCATAGAAACAGCAACTGAGACACTTAGGGCAGAAATGGAGAGAAGTACAGAGACACTAAGGGCACAAATGGAGAGAAGCACCGAGAGCCTGAGGGGGGAACTGCATGCGACGTCCAAAGACGTATGTGCTGAACTTGCCGCTGTGCGCCGTGTGCTCACTGAGCTCTCACAAACCCTTAGGGACATGCATGGACGTGAGCAGGCAGAGACATCATCCGTTGCAAGTTCCGTCCAGGGCAGCCCCCAACGTAGATCTGGGAGGAACCTGCGCTCCACAGGCAGGGGTGCCCCTGATACCCGGAGAGGGGGCTTGCAATAGCGTCTGCCCACTGACAATGAGCATCTTCGGACACTGGTGTTCGGGGGGAGGTAGGAGGGTGGAGGGGGTGTGTTGGGCTCACTTGGGTGGCGGGTCGATGGGGTGTGTAACATAATTTCACATATGCTATAAACATTTCACAATCATCCAATGAGATGTGTGGACATTGAGTTTTGTGTACGAGGCCTTTATAGGCGTACGGTCCATATTGTGCATGTTCCAGACACACACAGTGCCACAAGTCCCGTGTCCATGTAACAGCCACCAGGCGTGAGTGCTAGAAGCATGCATCTATGATATTCTGACGAATCTCACGGCCCTCCTGTGCCTCGCGGACTCCTTGAGGTGCTGCCACATCCCCACCCTCATCATGACCATCTTCAGGTGCTTGCAGTTCTGCGTCAGGGGGCATGGGCACATTTCTACGTACGCACATGTTGTGTAGCATGACACATGCCATGACCATCTTTGCAACCTTCTCATGGCGGTACAGGAGTGCCCCGCCAGACCTGCTGAGGCAGCGGAAACGAGTCTTCAGTAGGCCGAATGCCTGTTCTATGACTACACGGGTACGTGAGTGGGCATGGTTGTAGTCCTCCTCAGGCTGGTTCTGTGGGTTCCGGAGTGGTGTAAGGAGCCATCTCTTCAGTGGATACCCGGCATCACCTGTATGTGGACAATAAAGGATGTTTGTGGAATGACATTGCTACGTACGCCCCCCCCCCCTCCTGCCAGGTCATTGCCGCATCACATACCCCACATTATCATGCATGAAATGAGACTCACCGAGTAGCCAGGATCTGTTCCCTGCGTGTCGCTCCATGTAGCGTGGCATTCTAGAGTTCCTCAAGACCATAGAATCATGGGTTGATCCAGGAAAGCGTGCACAACAATGTGTAATGATCCTGTTGGAGTCACACACCATTTGTACATTAAGAGAATGAAATTGTTTTCGGTTGCGGTACTGAGCCTCCATGGCATGTGGGATGACCAATTCAACATGGGTGCAGTCGATGGCACCAATGCAACCCGGTATGCCACCAAGTGCATGGAATCCCACTTTTGTGTTCGTAATTTCCTGCTCCGAGCGTGGTAGAGAGATGTAGTCGTCTGCGTGCTTCAGGAGGGCATCGAGCACTTGCAATAGTGTCCGTGAGAACAGTGGCTGAGAAATGCCATGCAACTGTCCGACTGTGTGCTGGTAGGTGCCTGTGGCCAGGAAGTGGAGTACAGACACCACCTTCAGTAGGGGTGGGATGGCGGTTGGGCTATCTATCATGCTGACAAGGTCAGCCTGTGTCATGTCCACAATGGCGGTTATGGTGTCCCGGTCCAAACGGTAGAGGGTGTGGATCTGCTCATCAGTGAGGTTGAAACGATGTGCTCGGAGGCGTGGGATTGCGGGCTGCCTGCGTGGTGGTAGTGGCTGTGCTGGCGGGCCTTGCTGGCCCTGCCTTGCCCTCCTCCTCCTCCTGCGTCTCCTCTGTGCGGGCGGTTGTTGTAGTAGTTGGTGTTCGTCTTCTACTTGGAGTTGGAGTACTTGCAGTGCTATCAGGTCCCCCAGGGCCAACATCGCTAGTCCGGCCGGTAGCATTTTGGAGTGGGTGTGGTTGTGTGAGGGGGTTGGGTGTGCAATTTATGTGTTTTCAAGCTGTATTGCCTCCACCTGTGGTGATTCATTCCACCTGTGCAAGCTGCAATCCCCTTTGGGCGAGCACGTCCCGCACGCAACGCTGCAATTCGACGCATGGCATCTTGCTATTACAATCATGTATTTGATCCCGATGCCAGTGAAATATTGGTTCATATGTTCATTCTGCTATGGTCCCATTGTTTCCCATACTACCTTTGCAGTCGCAAACAAACTTGTGAAGGCTCAGTGGAATGTAGTACTCGATTAACGGTGGACCCTCATGCAGCACTGTACCGCGGTTCACCGACGGGCGGGGCGTCCCATTTGTGAGTGAAGCCACTTTGCATTTTCACACATTGCCGCACTACATGGATGGATTTGTTATTTCAAGCGGTCACAGATGCCTTTTCGACGTGATGTTGCAAATGAGGAATTCGAAGGACGGCGCTTTCGGTCTTCAGCTAGCGGCGAGGGGACGCCCACAGGTCTGACTGCAAATATAACGTTCTATTGTTTAATGTCCTTGGGACAGGGGCCATGGCGATAATGGAATAATTGATATGAATAGTATGGGATGCGCAATAGCGTGGTGGACGATAAGTCAGGACGTTCCCAAATACATGTTACTTCACAACACTGGAATTACGCACAGACTCAATGGAAATTTCACATGTTATGTGAGTACATAATCAGGCGTTTTCATACCGGGATGAGGGAATGATGTATGGATGCATGGACAGATGATTTGATGGAGAGTTTGCCATGTACAGGGCTTTTTGGAATCTATCCACCTCCCCTGCGCTATGTGATGCAGAGCTGCCATAGTGGGACCATCTTCTATCTGGCCTTGTTGAACCCTCCCTGTCTCGACGCGCCTTCAAACACTTGTGTCTATGCACGTTACTAATCCCATCGAATGGATTCTGTTTTGACAGACGCATGCACACAAACACTCGTTTGTAATAGTGTTTTCACCTCGATTTTTATAGTTATGATTCGCAAGTGATTTTTGGGTGGGAATAATCCTTTGGAGTGGGCTAGCATGCATATGGCTGTAGATTTAGTGTGATCATTGAAGTGAGTAATACAAATCAAGTTCTGATGGCCATACTATTCTTTTTCATTTCATTTGGGTGACAGGTATCTCCTCCCCTTTTGCCGCTGCCATCTGTATGCCACTCCTGCAGATGGCTTTTACTCCCGACACCTGCTGCTTCGAGTTAATCAGTGGAGCACCATTACGATCTTATGGGACGATCGCCAATGGGCCACATGCCCTTACGCAGTACTAGTGGCTAGGAGCAACATTTCGACCTTTCAGCTGGACTAGTGCCTACCTAATGGGACGGCCCTGCGGTTCTAGGCGCTTCCATGTTGCCTTTTTGAACGTGAATGTAGCCCCTGTGTACCATGAAGGAACAGGGCGTCACACAAGAAGAAGCTGGTCATTTATTGCGGATGCAGCCCACAATGATGAAATATATTTTGGGGTTCATGACCTAATGGCTGTATGGGCTTGGTGATTTTGTGGTGCATTAAATTTCTATTCTGATATTAACCGTGTAGCGTTATTCTTTGCAAGTAATGTAGCATATTCCTATTTGTGGAGCGATGTATTGTGAGTAGATCTGCATTGGGTTCCGGCTTCTAAGTATAGTTGCGTGGTACTGTACTGGCCGCGTTTGCCTACGAAGCCCAGTGTGGTCAGGGATAGGGGCTACCATTATGACTGTTTTGATGATGTCATGCTCAGGGGCGGGGGATTAGCTTTTGTGTAACAGATGCCGGTCAGCCAGGTGGATTGGTGGAATGATGTGATTATCAGTATATGGCTGGTCACAGGTGCCTGTGTTTGCGTGCGTTTCTTGGAGGGAGACTGAGGTCATGTCCATTGGAATAGCTTATGTATTCGTGCCATCTGTGCCCTGCAGCTCCCATTGGCCCCTCTTCAGATGTGCCTGGCTGCTCAGTCACTCTGCCAACTTGTGTGGTACATGCTTATGCTGCTGGTTGGTTTGTTTACTGGCAGGAGTACAGGGCTGGTGCAGTCTGACTCAGGATACTGCTTTGAATGTTGCCTTACACTGGTGTCAGTCGATGGGGGGGGCCTGTTTTTGTTTGTCTCATTTTTCTGCTCATGTTGCTGTACTTGAACCTTCACATGCCTGTGCTGCATCAGTGCGGCAATGGTGCCATGGCAAATATGGATGGCCACTCACAAGGCACTTGGAGCCCCTAGATTCATTTGTTCGTTGGCATGCATGGGTGACTTGTACATTTGACTGGTTGCATTGTGTGACTTCATTGCACCTACGAGGAGTTGTGCAATGTGGCCAGGGAGTGGTGTACAGGCACTCAGTAGGGCCGTTTACGGGTTATTCGCGATGCCGTACTTCTCACCATGGCGGAATGGTACTTTCCGCCATGCTTGATGGCGTTAGGTACATGTCCGCTAGGGTCAGAATTCGCGTACCATTGCGCCATGGTGGTAATTACGGTTTGGCATGGCACGCGTGCGCGTACTTGGTGCAGTTAGCGTTGGCGTTCACTACGGTGTCGCTAATGGCATCGTACTTTACGGTGACGGGTCATAATCGCACCGAGCGCTATTCGATGGCGGTATTCCATTTCCGCCATCGTTTTTCAATTTCCGCCAGGGTCGTAATGAGGGCCACTGTATGAAAGTTTTCTGTTTTTGATAATCACATGTAAATTCCTACCCAAAGCATCATACATTAAAATGAACCCATTACAGAGCGAACTAATTTGGGAGGCAACATTTTAATCAGTATGCTTTGCAGGATGATATCACATCAATTCCATGTGACATCATGGAAGGTGATCAGGTGAAATGTAAAATATATATGTTGAAAATGTCACACGTTCCAAGGTTCTGACGTGATCTTGCTAAGAATTTTCAAATTGTTTTACGACTAACCTTATAATTTCAGGTCGACAATTATTTATAACAACTTTGTCGAGAAGTATTTTGTGAGATTGAAGATTGTACAATTAAATGTGCTTGACAATTAGCTTTTTTAAATTAATGTTTTGTCCAAGGAATGTACCAATGAAGCGGTCGAAATGGAGGCAACACATAGAACAGAGGTATACATAGCATAATCTGATATATCATTTATCATCGCATTTGATTGGCATTGTCATTTTTAATATGTTCCAATGTTTTACATACGTAAAGTAGGTTCTATTTGTAGATATGTGCATATATTGCTTTGAGTGGAAAATACATTTGCTGGCTATATACATTGTAAACAAATTATTTTTTCAGCTTGGTCTTGTGGTCGCCATATCATAGTCCACTGTTTCAAAGAAAATAAAGAAAACAAGGGTAGAGAACGAACCAGTTTGTTTAGGAGACGTTTTTAAGTGGATATTTTGCTTGTATTACATTTTTTAGCTTTCTATTCGTATCTTCTGTATGTGTGCTATAAATTGAGCATGTTTTTATTCCAATCTTTCAGAGGCCTAGCAGGAAGAGGTGCATAAAGACTCAGACAGCAACAGAAACTAATGATGTCACTTGTCAAAAGGATGTCACCATGGTGCAACTACTTTTTGAGGCACACCATGGTCCAGTCAAGGTTCAGAGTCGTGAAGCATATGTCCAGTGGCTGGAATATGAATGTAATGTCACCAGCGAGCCATCGAAAGTAAACATGGATTATTGCTACATTGCAAAATGTCACCTAGATGAAACTGAAGACACAAAAGATAAATCGGAAATATTTTCAGACCTGATGACGCAATCTACACCCTCTAAAAATATCCACTGAGGAAGCATTCAATTATCTATGCTTCTCCAATTCATGCGTACATATCACAGACCGAAATAACTGAATCATCTTTGCAATTTATTGACGAATCTGCTCATGATGTCGACTTCAGTATTCCTACTTTGGAGGAGTTGTCCCCACCATCGAATCGCAAACCAAATGTGGACATGAACGTTTCACTAAGGAGCAGGTGCCTAAGAAGAAGTGCTTGGTGTCAGGTTACCTTCCTCATGCAGCACTGGGGAAAATAGTGTACGACAAAATGCTTTCAAGAGACCTGAAGGGACTCACCGAATTCTGCCAATCTGGAGATTTTGAGATTTGGAGGTGTATCATAATATGTGCCTAAAGTACAGGCCAAAAAGGTTGCATTTCGGCATAGACGATATGGAGGCCAGAACAAGACTGGCTGTACTTATGCACAATGAGATTGATGGGAGGGAAAACGCAACAACTACAAGAACATTTGGGGTGCTTCGTTAATACATGGTGTTTACAAAACAAAGAAAACAGTGGGTGGCCAAGCCAATATTACAGGAAATGGGTTTTGAATTTGTGAAAGATCTGATAGAGAATGTGCTGGCCATGCAAACACATTGGAATTGATCCAGGTTGTGTTTCCAAGAACCAGGCTATGCCACAGAACATTGCAAAAGAGGCTTGTCCTCCAAAACGTGAACTTGTTGAGAGGTTGACTTCTAGATTTAAATGAGTTGTATCTGTCTTCACACATTTTCACAAACAAGTCTCAATATTTTACCCAATGTTTCTACACTAGAAGCGGAAGAGGCAGAGAGTCAGGAGGAGAGAGGAGCAGATGACAGGCCAGGTAGAGAGTCAGGAGGAGAGAGGAGCAGATGACAGGCCAGGTAGAGAGTCAGGAGGAGAGAGGAGCAGATGACAGGCCAGGTAGAGAGTCAGGAGGAGAGAGGAGCAGATGACAGGCCAGGTAGAGAGTCAGGAGGAGAGAGGAGCAGATGACGGTATTGAAGGAAGTCGTCCTGGTAATTCCCTAGAAGTGGAAGAGGCAGAGAGTCAGGAGGAGAGAGGAGCAGATGACGGTATTGAAGGAAGTCATCCTGGTAAATCTCTAGAAGTGGAAGAGGCAGAGAGTCAGGAGCAGAGAGGAGCAGATGACGGTATTGAAGGAAGTCGTCCTGGTAATTCCCTAGAAGTGGAAGAGGTAGAGAGTCAGGAGGAGAGAGGAGCAGATGACAGGCCAGGTAGAGAGTCAGGAGGAGAGAGGAGCAGATGACAGGCCAGGTAGAGAGTCAGGAGGAGAGATGAGCAGATGACGGTATTGAAGGAAGTCGTCCTGGTAATTCCCTAGAAGTGGAAGAGGTATAGAGTCAGGAGGAGAGATGAGCTGATGACAGTATTGAAGGAAGTCATCCTGGCAAATCCCTAGAAGTGGAAGAGGCAGAGAGTCAGGAGGAGAGATGAGCAGATGACCGTATTGAAGGAAGTCGTCCTGGTAATTCCCTAGACGTGGAAGAGGTAGAGAGTCAGGAGGAGAGATGAGCAGATGACGGTATTGAAGGAAGTCATCCTGGCAAATCCCTAGAAGTGGAAGAGGCAGAGAGTCAGGAGGCGAGAGGAGCGGATGACGGTATTGAAGGAAGTCATCCTGGAAAATCCCTAGAAGTGGAAGAGGTAGAGAGTCAGGAGGAGAGATGAGTGGATGACGGTATTGATGGAAGTCATCCTGGCAAATCCCTAGAAGTGGAAGAGGCAGAGAGTCAGGAGGAGAGAGGAGCAGATGACGGTATTGAAGGAAGTCATCCTGGTAATTCCCTAGAAGTGGAAGAGGTAGAGAGTCAGGAGGAGAGATGAGCGGATGACGGTATTGATGGAAGTCATCCTGGCAAATCCCTAGAAGTGGAAGAGGCAGAGAGTCAGGAGGAGAGAGGAGCAGATGACGGTATTGAAGGAAGTCATCCTGGAAAATCTCTAGAAGTGGAAGAGGCAGAGAGTCAGGAGGCGAGAGGAGCAGATGACGGTATTGAAGGAAGTCATCCTGGAAAATCCCTAGAAGTGGAAGAGGTAGAGAGTCAGGAGGAGAGATGAGCGGATGACGGTATTGATGGAAGTCATCCTGGCAAATCCCTAGAAGTGGAAGAGGCAGAGAGTCAGGAGGAGAGAGGAGCAGATGACGGTATTGAAGGAAGTCATCCTGGTAATTCCCTAGACGTGGAAGAGGCAGAGAGTCAGGAGGAGAGATGAGCGGATGACAGGCCAGGTAGAGAGTCAGGAGGAGAGAGGAGCAGATGACAGGCCAGGTAGAGAGTCAGGAGGAGAGATGAGCAGATGACGGTATTGAAGGAAGTCATCCTGGTAAATCTCTAGAAGTGGAAGAGGCAGAGAGTCAGGAGGAGAGAGGAGCAGATGACGGTATTGAAGGAAGTCGTCCTGGTAATTCCCTAGAAGTGGAAGAGGTAGAGAGTCAGGAGGAGAGAGGAGCAGATGACAGGCCAGGTAGAGAGTCAGGAGGAGAGAGGAGCAGATGACAGGCCAGGTAGAGAGTCAGGAGGAGAGATGAGCAGATGACGGTATTGAAGGAAGTCGTCCTGGTAATTCCCTAGAAGTGGAAGAGGTAGAGAGTCAGGAGGAGAGAGGAGCAGATGACGATATTGAAAGAGGTCATCCTGGTAAATCCCTAGAAGTGGAAGAGGTATAGAGTCAGGAGGAGAGATGAGCTGATGACAGTATTGAAGGAAGTCATCCTGGCAAATCCCTAGAAGTGGAAGAGGCAGAGAGTCAGGAGGCGAGAGGAGCAGATGACGGTATTGAAGGAAGTCATCCTGGAAAATCCCTAGAAGTGGAAGAGGTAGAGAGTCAGGAGGAGAGATGAGCGGATGACGGTATTGATGGAAGTCATCCTGGCAAATCCCTAGAAGTGGAAGAGGCAGAGAGTCAGGAGGAGAGAGGAGCAGATGACGGTATTGAAGGAAGTCATCCTGGTAATTCCCTAGAAGTAGAAGAGGTAGAGAGTCAGGAGGAGAGATGAGCGGATGACGGTATTGATGGAAGTCATCCTGGCAAATCCCTAGAAGTGGAAGAGGCAGAGAGTCAGGAGGAGAGATGAGCAGATGACGGTATTGAAGGAAGTCATCCTGGAAAATCTCTAGAAGTGGAAGAGGCAGAGAGTCAGGAGGCGAGAGGAGCAGATGACGGTATTGAAGGAAGTCATCCTGGAAAATCCCTAGAAGTGGAAGAGGTAGAGAGTCAGGAGGAGAGATGAGCGGATGACGGTATTGATGGAAGTCATCCTGGCAAATCCCTAGAAGTGGAAGAGGCAGAGAGTCAGGAGGAGAGAGGAGCAGATGACGGTATTGAAGGAAATCATCCTGGTAATTCCCTAGACGTGGAAGAGGCAGAGAGTTAGGAGGAGAGATGAGCAGATGACGGTATTGAAGGAAGTCATCCTGGTAAATCTCTAGAAGTGGAAGAGGCAGAGAGTCAGGAGGAGAGATGAGCAGATGACGCTATTGATGGAAGTCATCCTGGCAAATCCCTAGAAGCGGAAGAGGCAGAGAGTCAGGAGGAGAGATGAGCAGATGACGGTATTGAAGGAAGTCATCCTGGCAAATCCCTAGAAGCGGAAGAGGCAGAGAGTCAGGAGGAGAGATGAGCAGATGACGGTATTGAAAGAGGTCATCCTGGTAAATCTCTAGAAGCGGAAGAGGTAGAGAGTCAGGAGGAGAGATGAGCTGATGACAGTATTGAAGGAAGTCATCCTGGAAAATCCCTAGAAGCGGAAGAGGTAGAGAGTCAGGAGGAGAGATGAGCGGATGACGGTATTGATGGAAGTCATCCTGGCAAATCCCTAGAAGTGGAAGAGGCAGAGAGTCAGGAGGAGAGAGGAGCAGATGACGGTATTGAAGGAAGTCATCCTGGTAATTCCCTAGACGTGGAAGAGGCAGAGAGTCAGGAGGAGAGATGAGCAGATGACGGTATTGAAGGAAGTCATCCTGGTAAATCCCTAGACGTGGAAGAGGCAGAGAGTCAGGAGGAGAGATGAGCAGATGACGGTATTGAAGGAAGTCATCCTGGTAAATCTCTAGAAGTGGAAGAGGCAGAGAGTCAGGAGGAGAGATGAGCAGATGACGCTATTGATGGAAGTCATCCTGGCAAATCCCTAGAAGCGGAAGAGGCAGAGAGTCAGGAGGAGAGATGAGCAGATGACGGTATTGAAGGAAGTCATCCTGGCAAATCCCTAGAAGCGGAAGAGGCAGAGAGTCAGGAGGAGAGATGAGCAGATGACGGTATTGAAAGAGGTCATCCTGGTAAATCTCTAGAAGCGGAAGAGGTAGAGAGTCAGGAGGAGAGATGAGCTGATGACGGTATTGAAGGAAGTCATCCTGGAAAATCCCTAGAAGCGGAAGAGGTAGAGAGTCAGGAGGAGAGATGAGCTGATGACGGTATTGAAGGAAGTCATCCTGGAAAATCCCTAGAAGTGGAAGAGGTAGAGAGTCAGGAGGAGAGATGATCTGATGACGGTATTGAAGGAAGTCATCCTGGTAAATCTCTAGAAGTGGAAGAGGTAGAGAGTCAGGAGGAGAGAGGAGCAGATGACGATATTGAAAGAGGTCATCCTGGTAAATCCCTAGAAGTGGAAGAGGTATAGAGTCAGGAGGAGAGATGAGCTGATGACAGTATTGAAGGAAGTCATCCTGGCAAATCCCTAGAAGTGGAAGAGGTAGAGAGTCAGGAGGAGAGAGGAGCAGATGACGGTATTGAAGGAAGTCATCCTGGAAAATCTCTAGAAGTGGAAGAGGCAGAGAGTCAGGAGGCGAGAGGAGCAGATGACGGTATTGAAGGAAGTCATCCTGGAAAATCCCTAGAAGTGGAAGAGGTAGAGAGTCAGGAGGAGAGATGAGCGGATGACGGTATTGATGGAAGTCATCCTGGCAAATCCCTAGAAGTGGAAGAGGCAGAGAGTCAGGAGGAGAGAGGAGCAGATGACGGTATTGAAGGAAGTCATCCTGGTAATTCCCTAGACGTGGAAGAGGCAGAGAGTCAGGAGGAGAGATGAGCAGATGACGGTATTGAAGGAAGTCATCCTGGTAAATCTCTAGAAGTGGAAGAGGTAGAGAGTCAGGAGGAGAGATGAGCAGATGACGCTATTGATGGAAGTCATCCTGGCAAATCCCTAGAATCCGAAGAGGCAGAGAATCAGGAGGAGAGATGAGCAGATGACGGTATTGAAGGAAGTCATCCTGGCAAATCCCTAGAAACGGAAGAGGCAGAGAGTCAGGAGGAGAGATGAGCAGATGACGGTATTGAAAGAGGTCATCCTGGTAAATCTCTAGAAGCGGAAGAGGTAGAGAGTCAGGAGGAGAGATGAGCTGATGACAGTATTGAAGGAAGTCATCCTGGAAAATCCCTAGAAGTGGAAGAGGTAGAGAGTCAGGAGGAGAGAGGAGCAGATGACGATATTGAAGGATGTCGTCCTGGCAAATCCCTAGAAGTGGAAGAGGTAGAGAGTCAGGAGGAGAGAGGAGCAGATGACGATATTGAAGGAAGTCGTCCTGGTAATTCCCTAGACGTGGAAGAGGTAGAGAGTCAGGAGGCGAGATGAGCAGATGACGGTATTGAAGGAAGTCATCCTGGTAAATCCCTAGAAGTGGAAGAGGCAGAGAGTCAGGAGGAGAGATGAGCAGATGACGGTATTGAAGGAAGTCGTCCTGGTAAATCCCTAGAAGTGGAAGAGGTAGAGAGTCAGGAGGAGAGAGGAGCAGATGACGATATTGAAGAAAGTCGTCCTGGTAATTCCCTAGACGTGGAAGA
Source organism: Ambystoma mexicanum (assembly GCF_040938575.1). Lineage (NCBI taxonomy): Eukaryota > Metazoa > Chordata > Amphibia > Caudata > Ambystomatidae > Ambystoma > Ambystoma mexicanum. Next base: position 1,531,495,230 of record NC_090922.1, read on the forward strand.
GGTAGAGAGTCAGGAGGCGAGATGAGCAGATGACGGTATTGAAGGAAGTCATCCTGGTAAATCTCTAGAAGTGGAAGAGGCAGAGAGTCAGGAGGAGAGATGAGCAGATGACGGTATTGAAGGAAGTCGTCCTGGTAAATCTCTAGAAGTGGAAGAGGTAGAGAGTCAGGAGGAGAGAGGAGCAGATGACGATATTGAAGGATGTCGTCCTGGCAAATCCCTAGAAGTGGAAGAGGTAGAGAGTCAGGAGGAGAGAGGAGCAGATGACGATATTGAAGGAAGTCGTCCTGGTAATTCCCTAGACGTGGAAGAGGTAGAGAGTCAGGAGGCGAGATGAGCAGATGACGGTATTGAAGGAAGTCATCCTGGTAAATCTCTAGAAGTGGAAGAGGCAGAGAGTCAGGAGGAGAGATGAGCAGATGACGGTATTGAAGGAAGTCATCCTGGCAAATCCCTAGAAGCGGAAGAGGCAGAGAGTCAGGAGGAGAGATGAGCAGATGACGGTATTGAAGGAAGTCATCCTGGTAAATCCCTAGAAGCGGAAGAGGCAGAGAGTCAGGAGGAGAGATGAGCAGATGACGGTATTGAAGGAAGTCATCCTGGTAAATCCCTAGAAGCGGAAGAGGCAGAGAGTCAGGAGGAGAAATGAGCAGATGACGGTATTGAAGGAAGTCGTCCTGGTAAATCTCTAGAAGTGGAAGAGGTAGAGAGTCAGGAGGAGAGAGGAGCAGATGACGGTATTGAAGGAAGTCGTCCTGGTAATTCCCTAGACGTGGAAGAGGTAGAGAGTCAGGAGGCGAGATGAGCAGATGACGGTATTGAAGGAAGTCATCCTGGTAAATCTCTAGAAGTGGAAGAGGTAGAGAGTCAGGAGGAGAGAGGAGCAGATGACGATATTGAAGGATGTCGTCCTGGCAAATCCCTAGAAGTGGAAGAGGTAGAGAGTCAGGAGGAGAGAGGAGCAGATGACGATATTGAAGGAAGTCGTCCTGGTAATTCCCTAGACGTGGAAGAGGTAGAGAGTCAGGAGGCGAGATGAGCAGATGACGGTATTGAAGGAAGTCATCCTGGTAAATCTCTAGAAGTGGAAGAGGCAGAGAGTCAGGAGGAGAGATGAGCAGATGACGGTATTGAAGGAAGTCATCCTGGCAAATCCCTAGAAGCGGAAGAGGCAGAGAGTCAGGAGGAGAGATGAGCAGATGACGGTATTGAAGGAAGTCATCCTGGTAAATCCCTAGAAGCGGAAGAGGCAGAGAGTCAGGAGGAGAGATGAGCAGATGACGGTATTGAAGGAAGTCATCCTGGTAAATCTCTAGAAGCGGAAGAGGCAGAGAGTCAGGAGGAGAGATGAGCAGATGACGGTATTGAAGGAAGTCATCCTGGTAAATCCCTAGAAGCGGAAGAGGCAGAGAGTCAGGAGGAGAGATGAGCAGATGACGGTATTGAAGGAAGTCATCCTGGTAAATCTTTAGAAGTGGAAGAGGCAGAGAGTCAGGAGGAGAGAGGAGCAGATGACGATTTTGAAGGATGTCGTCCTGGCAAATCCCTAGAAGTGGAAGAGGTAGAGAGTCAGGAGGAGAGAGGAGCAGATGACGATATTGAAGGAAGTCGTCCTGGTAATTCCCTAGACGTGGAAGAGGTAGAGAGTCAGGAGGCGAGATGAGCAGATGACGGTATTGAAGGAAGTCATCCTGGCAAATCTCTAGAAGTGGAAGAGGCAGAGAGTCAGGAGGAGAGATGAGCAGATGACGGTATTGAAGGAAGTCATCCTGGCAAATCCCTAGAAGCGGAAGAGGCAGAGAGTCAGGAGGAGAGATGAGCAGATGACGGTATTGAAGGAAGTCGTCCTGGTAAATCCCTAGAAGCGGAAGAGGCAGAGAGTCAGGAGGAGAGAGGAGCAGATGACGATATTGAAGGAAGTCGTCCTGGTAATTCCCTAGACGTGGAAGAGGTAGAGAGTCAGGAGGCGAGATGAGCAGATGACGGTATTGAAGGAAGTCATCCTGGTAAATCTCTAGAAGTGGAAGAGGCAGAGAGTCAGGAGGAGAGATGAGCAGATGAAGGTATTGAAGGAAGTCATCCTGGCAAATCCCTAGAAGTGGAAGAGGCAGAGAGTTAGGAGGAGAGATGAGCAGATGACGGTATTGAAGGAAGTCATCCTGGCAAATCCCTAGAAGCGGAAGAGGCAGAGAGTCAGGAGGAGAGATGAGCAGATGACGGTATTGAAGGAAGTCATCCTGGTAAATCTCTAGAAGTGGAAGAGGTAGAGAGTCAGGAGGAGAGATGAGCAGATGACGGTATTGAAGGAAGTCATCCTGGCAAATCCCTAGAAGTGGAAGAGGTAGAGAGTCAGGAGGAGAGATGAGCAGATGACGGTATTGAAAGAGGTCATCCTGGTAAATCTCTAGAAGTGGAAGAGGCAGAGAGTCAGGAGGAGAGATGAGCAGATGACGGTATTGAAGGAAGTCATCCTGGAAAATCCCTAGAAGTGGAAGAGGTAGAGAGTCAGGAGGAGAGATGAGCGGATGACGGTATTGAAGGAAGTCATCCTGGTAAATCTCTAGAAGAGGAAGAGGCAGAGAGTCAAGAGGAGAGATGAGCAGATGACGCTATTGATGGAAGTCATCCTGGCAAATCCCTAGAAGTGGAAGAGGCAGAGAGTCAGGAGGAGAGATGAGCAGATGACGGTATTGAAGGAAGTCGTCCTGGTAATTCCCTAGACGTGGAAGAGGTAGAGAGTCAGGAGGAGAGATGAGCAGATGACGGTATTGAAGGAGGTCGTCCTGATAAATCCCTAGAAGTGGAAGATGTAGAGAGTCAGGAGAAGAGATGAGCAGATGGAAGTATTGAAAGAGGTCGTCCTGGCAAATCCCTAGAAGTGGAAGAGGTAGAGAGTCAGGAGGAGAGATGAGCAGATAATGGTATTGAACGAGGTCATCCTGGTAAATCCCTAGAAGTGGAAGAGGTAGAGAGTCAGGAGATGAGATGAGCAGATGACGTTATTGAAGGAGGTCATCCTGGGAAATCCCTAGAAGTGGAAGAGTTAGAGAGTCAGGAGGAGAGTTGAGCAGATGGTGGTATTGAAGGAGTGTTATCCGAATAGCGATTAGCTCAGTTAGAGATATTAAGAATAACGCAGTAACCTGTAAATCCAGCTGTAACCGGGAAGGGCAAAGTTACTGACCACTGCAAAGGCTTCCCTATAAGCCCAATCACTCCCTACCCGGATTGAACAACCAGGAGAAGAGAGGACTGCGCCCCCATGGAAACTCTCTATGGAAAAAAGCCCTGCGCTACACTGAAGACACTGGTTCTGGGCTGGATTCAAAGTCCTGGAATCTTGCAGGAACTGTTATGCTGAAGTACGAGTTCGGTCGGGAAGAGTTCTGTAAAATGAGAAAGGGCTGATGAGAGAGGTGAAGGTCGGAAGAGGAGAGTCCCACAGAAACCCTGCGCCTACCTATATCTGCCTCGGATGTTCTAATGCAGACAAATTATGCTCCGTGTATCTAGGAACTCGGAAGTCTGAACGGATGGAAGGAACACTCCTGGAAGGTACGGAAGAGGAGGATGGTTAGTAGAATAGTAGCAAGTAGCAGAATGGCGGGTCTAGGAAGAGAGAAGAGGAAATGACCGGAAAGTAAGTACCATAGAACGAAAGCAACAGTACTAGATTCGGACAGAGGTCCGGAGATACGCTGCAGGGGGTCTCGGCGGGTGGAGTCAAAGAATCCCTGAAATCTGGAAGATTCAATGCTAAAGCAAACAAGAGTAAAAAGGGATAGCAATCGAACACAAGTCAGAGAGTAAAGATCCCTAGGAGGCGATCACTTACGAAGCGTGAGGGCTAAGGGAGTAGCGACGCGTGGAGGCAAAGCAATCGGTTCCTTATATCCGGTCAAATGACCCGCTGGCAGCGTCTGAGAAGTATGTGAAGCAACTATGACGGCACTTGAAGAATAGCAAGAAAGATACGCCACCATGCTGGAGGGATTCACAAATGCGGAACGGCACGTCCTGCCGCGATGCCACAAAGACCAACGTTTATGGCAGGATGTAACAGTATGCCCCCCCCCAAAGGCTTTCCGGGATGCAGCCGGAAGAACTTGCGAACCAAATGAGGGGCCTGAACCCCTGAAGCCGGTTCCCAGGACCTGTCAGATGGAGAAAACCCCTTCCAATCGATCAGGAACTGAAAACACACCCTGTGGTAACGGGAATCACAAATAGCAGCCACTTCGAATTCAGGTCCCGTAGCAGTAGACACCGGGGTAGGACGAGAAACAGGGGAGCGTAGAAAGCGATCAGGCACTCCCATCTTAATCTTGGAGAGGTGAAACACAGGATGCATCCGAGACCAAGAAGGAGGCAGTGAGAGTCTGATTGCTGCAGTGCCCACCAGGGACAACACCCTGAAGGGACCAAACAACCGGGGAGACAACTTAGAAGGAACCAAATGGCGAGGAAGACATCGAGAAGATGGCCATACACTGTCGCCAATCTACACCTTTGGAGCTGGCCTTCGATGGTGATCCGCAATCTCCATGGCCCGATCCTGAGCCGAGCGAAGAGCCCTTTGAGCTACTAGATGATCCTGTTGAATGTCTGCAACAAGCCGGTCCACTCCGGGACAACGGGAAGGAGAGGGTGAAATGGTCGGAACGTATGCTGGATGGTAACCATAAGTGCAATAGAAAGGGCTGGTCTTCAACGCCGAATGCTTGGCGTTATTATAGGCGAATTCCGCCAATGGTAAGAGATCAACCCAGTCGTCTTGGGCAGCCGATACGAAACAACGTAAATAGCATTCCAGTGTTTGATTCAAGCGTTCTGTTTGCCCGTTAGTCTGTGGGTGATACCCTGAGCTCAGTGCCCTTCTGATTCCCAAAAAGGAGCACAACTTCTGCCAAAAAAGGGAGATGTACTGGGGTCCCCTGTCCGACACGATTGTCTCTGGTACCCCATGACGTGAGAAGATATCAGAAATGAAGACTCTGGCCATCTGGTCTGCATTAGGAAGTTTAGACAAAGGGGTGACGTGAGCCATCTTTGTTAAATAGTCTATCGTAACCATTATCACAGTGTGATGAGAGGATTGGGGGAGATCCACTATGAAATCTGTAGAGATTCTCTGCCAGGGTCTTTCGGGGATAGGCATTCGGGTAAGTAATCCCAACGGAGGCTGTCTAGGTGATTTAGACTGCAGACAGGTAACACACGCAGAGACATAGTCATGCACATCGGAGAGAAGATCAGGCCACCAGAAATGATGTTGGATGAAGTCTAACGTGGACTGATATCCACGATGACCAGCTGCTTTAGAATCATGGCACATATATAGTACCTCCTTCCGAAGGGTGGTGGAAGGTACTAGTACTTGCTCCTTATGAAAGAAAATTCCATTGCTCCTCGTTAACTGGTATCTCCGTTCGAGATCTTCACAGGACCGAAGATGTAGAATCGTGTCCTGCTAAACGGTCTGGAGAAAATCAGTTAGTACTGATATGAACCGAGCCCTGGGAAACAGACTCTCCGGGCTAAACCTAGCCGTATGAAGGTCCTTCCGAGATAGAGCATCTGCTCTAAGATTTTGCCTTCCCGGTAAGAAGGTGAATATAATACGATAGGGGAGAAAAAAGTGTGCCCAACGTGCTTGACGACTATTAGTAGTTTGGGCCTGTTGAAGCACTTTCAGGTTTTGATGATCAGTACGGACTTCCACAGGGAATGGAGACCCCAATAACAGATGTTTCCACTCCTCAAATGATCTCTTGATGGCCAGTAGTTCCTTTTCCAGTACCGAGTAGTTGACTTCCGAGGGATTAAAGGTCTTGGATAAATAAGCAACTGGTAACTCCACACCTTGGCTTGACTTCTGCAGGAGGACTGCTCCTAAAGCATAGTGAGATGTGTCAGTCTCTAGAATAAACTGCTTGGACTGGTCAGGGGTAGACAAAATTGGGGCAGAGGAAAACAATCTTTTCAGTTTATCAAAGGCCTCTTCCGTCCTTGAATCCCAAGAAAAAGGTACATCTTTTTTCAACAATCTTGTGATGGGAAGAATGATGTCGGAAAAACATGGGATGAATTTTTACGATAAAAATTTGCAAAGCCCAAAAGCCGTTGTATCTCTTTAATGTTTGATGGAGATGGCCATTCCAATACGACCAATACCTTTCTTGGGTCCATCGACACCCCCTGAGCCGATAGCACGAACCCCAGATAATTGACCTGAGTCTTGTGGAATTTGCATTTCTTCGTCTTGGAACACAAATGATTAGCTTCAAGTCGGTGTAGGACTACCTTCACATGCCGGATGTGATCCGTTTCATTCGCTGAGAAGACCAATATGTCGTCCAAATATACAATCACATAGTGCAATAAGATGTCCGCAAACAAATGGTCGATGAATCTTTGAAATAATACTGGGGCATTTGAGAGGCCAAAGGGCATTACCTGATACTCGTAATGTCCAAAGGGTGTTTGGAAGGCTGTCTTCCATTCGTCTCCGGGAGCGATACGGATGAGATGATAAGCCCCTCGGAGATCCAATTTTGTATAAATGGAAGCCCCTTGCACTGCTTTGAGAATGTCTGGAATTAGGGGCATCGGATATTTGTCTGGTACTGTGATCTTGTTGAGGCCCCTATAGTCGATACAAGGTCGGAGCTCCTCAGTGTCTTTCTTTGGAATAAAGAATAGAGATGCCCCGGCAGAGGAGGTGGATTCAGTAATTAGGCCATTTTGCAAGTTGGTATGAAGGTACTCCTTGAGAGCCTCTTTCTCTCGCTGGGATAAAACATACATTCTTCCAAATGGAACTGGCAGATCGGGAATCAACTCTATATGACAGTCATCTCTCCGATGCGGAGGTAAGGTAGGAAATTGTGGTGTGGAAAATACGATAGTTATTTCTGGTAGCATACAGGGACGTTTCCTAACTGGGAAATCGTTGTGATTGGAGTGTGACTGGGCTCTTGTGGAGAGATATGAAGTCCCACAGATTCATGGGAGAGACAGTGAGTCACACAGTATTCCGACCCCAGAAATAGGGTACCAGCAGTTTATAAACGGATTGTGTAACCGTAACCAGGGCAAGTCTAGTATGATGGGAAAATGTGCTGCCTTGATCAAATCAAAGGTAAGGGTTTCCTTATGAGAAGCTATTAAACATGTTAAGGGTTTAGAGGGTATGGGTTGGCTCTAGAATCGGAACCTGCCGGTGCTGAGCGCCACTTCTATTTGGGTTGGAAGACTGTTCTGGTGTCGCAAGATGACAGGAGTGGGTTGGGGTTTAGCCTGGACCCCAATTTGGTGCGTAGGAGAAGTGGGTTTGCTCCTGGTTATCTTGCTTCAAATTTCGGGATAAATAATCCTTCTAACACGGTAGTTAGTGCGATACAGGTTCGCTTTTATTAATGGTATTTGGAGTGGTTCTTCTCAATACAATGGTGAGTGTCTAGAACACTGTTCTGGCATTTGTGCGCTAGCTCGGTCCGCCGACATGTGTTTCGACTTAAGGGTTTAGTTTGCTCCTGAATAGGGCCAGAGCTTAAAGGGTTCCCATCCACCCCTTGAATGGGCGTAATGCAAGTCTTAGCCATCCGGGCAATTCCTTTGCTTTCTGCCCATTTATCGTCAATGAAATTTCCTGCGGCTCCACAATCCACTAAAGCCGGAACCCTCTGAATTACTTGGTCTTGGAACATCAGAGTCAGTGACACCACCACCATGGTAAGATCCTGTGATTGGGACGCGTGTGATACGTCTATCTGGGTCGAGGAACCTCTTTCATTTTTCCCAGCCGTGGTTCCTCCTACGACTGGGATTTGGAGTTTCCCAAGGCTTGTGTTCCTGTTCTGCGGGGCGGTACAGTCGGACAATCTCGTAACACATGGGTGGAGGAAAAGTGTTTTACGTCGTTCCTTTTCATTTAAAGATAGTGGACCTGAGGCTGTCCCAATCTGCATAGGTTCTTCTGTCTGTGGAGTCTTGCTAGGTGTTTGGTAGTGCTCGGATCGCGGACGAAACCCCTTTCCTTTCTTTCTTTCAGCTAATCTCTCTTGGAGACGATAGTCCATCTGCATGGTGATGGTAATCATGTCAGCTAAGTTGGCTGGACGGGGACCTCTGGACACTTCATCCTTTAGCTCTTCAGTGAGTCCTCTTCGGAATAACGTAAGAAGAGTGTCGTCCGTCCAATTAGTTTCAGAGGATAACTGTTTAAACAAGGTAATGTAAGCCAGGAGATCCTCTTTCCCTTGCATAAGATCGAGGAGTTTCTCCTGGGAGGCCACTGATATCTCTTGTCTGTTAAAAATGGATTTAAGGCTGTTAGTAAAGACTGGATACGAATCCAGGATCGCATTTCCCGAGGTAACTAATGGGGTTGCCCATGCTAATGCAGAGCCGGAAAGGTGGGAAATCAAAAAACCCACTTTGTCTTTATCAGTAGGGAAATATCTTGGTTTGAATGTAAACTGTAAACTGTACTGTGCAACTATCCAAAAACTCTTTTAATTTATGAGGGTTTCCATCAAATTTGCCCGAAGGCAGAGAGGACGGAGCGTTCTCAGGGGCTACTCGAGCTATTTGTTGACGGAGCTGCGCATTATCCTGCTTGACATTTTGCAGTTCCATAGACATGGACTGCATGGCAGCCATGAGTTGTTGCATTTGCTGGTCCATGGTTACTTGCCAGATGTACCGAAAAGAAATTTCTTTGGGCGCCGCTATCTGTTATCCGAATAGCGATTAGCTCAGTTAGAGATATAAAGAATAACGCACTAACCTGTACATCCAGCTGTAACCGGGAAAAGCAAAGGTACTGACGACTGCGAAGGCTTCCCTATTAGCCCAATCACTCCCTACCCGGATTGAACAACCAGGAGAAGAGAGGACTGCGCCCCCACGGAAACCCTCTATGGGAAAAAAAAACCTGTGCGGCATTGAAGACACTGGTTCTGGGCTGGATTCAAAGTCCTGGAATCTTGCGGGAACTGTGATGCTGAAGTGCGAGTTCGGTCGGGAAGAGTTCTGTAAAATGAGAAAGGGCTGATGAGAGAGGTGAAGGTCGGAAGAGGAGAGTCCCACAGAAACCCTGCGCCTACCTATATCTGCCTCGGATGTTCTAATGCAGACAAATTATGCTCCGTGTATCAAGGAACTCGGAAGGCTGAAAGGATGGAAGGAACACTCCTGAAAGGTACGGAAGAGGAGGATGGTTAGTAGAATAGTAGCAAGAAGCAGAATGGCGGGTCTAGGAAGAGAGAAGAGGAAATGACCGGAAAGTAAGTACCATAGAATGAAAGCAACAGTATTAGATTCGGACGGAGGTCCGGAGATACGCTGCAGGGGGTCTCGGCGGGTGGAGTCAAAGAATCCCTGAAATCTGAAAGATTCAATGCTAAAGCAAACAAGAGGGAAAAGGGTTAGCAATCGAACACAAGTCAGAGAGTAAAGATCTCTAGGAGGCGATCACTTACGAAGCGTCTGGGCTAAGGGAGTAGCAACGCGCGGAGGCAAAGCAATCGGTTCCTTATATCCGGTCACATGACCCGCTGGCAGTGTCTGAGAAGTACGTGAAACAACTATGCCGGCACTTGAAGAATAGCAAGAAAGATACGCCACCATGCTGGGGGGATTCACAAATGCGAAACGGCACGTCCTGCCGCGATGCCACAAGGACCAACGTTTATAGCAGGATGTAACAAGGAGGTAATCCTGGTAAATCCCTAGAAGTGGAAGAGGTATAGAGTCAGGAGGAGAGATGAGCTGATGACAGTATTGAAGGAAGTCATCCTGGCAAATCCCTAGAAATGGAAGAGGTAGAGCGTCAGCAGGAGAGATGAGCCGATGACAGTATTGAAGGAGATCATCCTGGCAAATCCCTAGAAGTGGAAGTGGTAGAGAGTCAGGAGGAGAGATGAGAAGATGACAGTATTGAAGGCAACCAGAGACCCAGGAGGATGAGGCTACAGGACAGGCGGACGGCATGAGCCGTTGTGTGGGAGTTAGAGTATCTGTGAGGCATGCTGGATGCACAATCTAGTCACGTTGGTGCCATTACATCCATGCATTTCCAGGTAGAAAAGGATTGGGTCCACACCGCACATGCCTGCGTTTTAAATAAGGGAGAAAGGCGATTGGTGAGCTTCTATATAGTCCGGGCTGTGTTATATATATCAAAATCGAACTGTGATATGGGGAATAATGGAGTGATATTATGGACTATTAGGAGGGCACCTGCCAGATCATGGAGAGGGGGGCTATGGAGGGATATAGGCAGGGGATATAGGTTAGAGAACCTCTAAAGAGCTGAAGACGCTCCTCTTTACGGAATGGCTCCTCCTTACAGGGTCCACATACCCTGCTCTCCACCACCGAGGTCCACACACCCTGCTCTCTACCACCGAGGTCCACACACCCTGCTCTCCACCACCGAGGTCCACACACCGTGCTCTCCACCACCGAGGTCCACACACCCGGCTCTCCACCACCGAGGTCCACACACCCTGCTCTCCACCACCGAGGTCCACACACCGTGCTCTCCACCACCGAGGTCCACACACCCAGCTCTCCACTACCGAGGTCCACACACCCGGCTCTCCACCACCGAGGTCCACACACCCTGCTCTCCACCACCGAGGTCCATACACCCGGCTCTCCACCACCGAGGTTCACACACCCGGCTCTCCACCACCGAGGACCACACACCCGGCTCTCCACCACCGATATCCACACACCCTGCTCTCCACCACTGAGGTCCACACACCAAGCTCTCCACCACCGAGGTCCACACACCCTGCTCTCCACCACTGAGGCCCACACACCCAGCTCCCCACCACCGAGGTCCACACACCATGCTCTCCACCACTGAGGTCCACTCACCCTGCTCTCCACCACTGAAGCTCCACACACCCAGCTCTCCACCACCGAGGTCCACACACCCGGCTCTCCACCACCGAGGTCCACACACCCTGCTCTCCACCACCGAGGTCCCCACACCCGGCTCTCCACCACCGAGGTTCACACACCCGGCTCTCCACCACCGAGGACCACACACCCGACTCTCCACCACCGAGATCCACACACCCTGCTCTCCACCACCGAGGTCCACACACCAAGCTCTCCACCACTGAGGTCCACACACCCTGCTCTCCACCACTGAGGCCCACACACCCAGCTCTCCACCACTGAGGTCCCCACCCCGGCTCTCCACCACCGAAGTCCACACACCCGGCTCTCCACCACCGAGGTCCACCCACCCTGCTCTGCACCACCGTGGTCCACACACCCAGCTCTCCCCACACGGGTCCACACACTCAGCTCTCCACCACCGAGGTCCACACACCCTGCTCTCCACCACCGAGGTCCACACCCTGCTCTCCACCACTGAGGTCCACACGCCCTGCTCTCCCCCACCGAGGTCCACACACCCGGCTGTCCACCACCGAGGTACACACACCTGGCTCTCCACCACCGAGGTCCACACACCTTGCTCTCCACCACCGACGTCCACACACCCTGCTCTCCACCACCGAGGTCCACACACCCTGCTCTCCACCACCGAGGTCCACACACCCAGCTCTCCCCACAGAGGTCCACACACCCAGCTCTCCCCACAGAGGTCCACACACCCTGCTCTCCACCACCGAGGTCCACACACCCTGCTCTCCACCACTGAGGTCCACACACCCTGCTCTCCCCCACCGAGTTCCACACACCCTGCTCTCCACCACCGAGGTCCACACACCGTGCTCTCCACCACCGAGGTCCACACACCCAGCTCTCCACTACCGAGGTCCACACACCCGGCTCTCCACCACCGAGGTCCACACACCCTGCTCTCCACCACTGAGGTCCATACACCCGGCTCTCCACCACCGAGGTTCACACACCCGGCTCTCCCACACCGAGGACCACACACCCGGCTCTCCACCACCGATATCCACACACCCTGCTCTCCACCACTGAGGTCCACACACCAAGCTCTCCACCACCGAGGTCCACACACCCTGCTCTCCACCACTGAGGCCCACACACCCAGCTCTCCACCACCGAGGTCCACACACCATGCTCTCCACCACTGAGGTCCACTCACCCTGCTCTCCACCACTGAAGGTCCACACACCCAGCTCTCCACCACCGAGGTCCACACACCCGGCTCTCCACCACCGAGGTCCACACACCCTGCTCTCCACCACCGAGGTCCACACACCCGGCTCTCCACCACCGAGGTTCACACACCCGGCTCTCCACCACCGAGGACCACACACCCGGCTCTCCACCACCGAGATCCACACACCCAGCTCTCCCCACACGGGTCCACACACTCGGCTCTCCACCACCGAGGTCCACACACCCTGCTCTCCACCACCGAGGTCCACACCCTGCTCTCCACCACTGAGGTCCACACACCCTGCTCTCCCCCACCGAGGTCCACACACCCGGCTGTCCACCACCGAGGTACACACACCTGGCTCTCCACCACCGAGGTCCACACACCTTGCTCTCTACCACCGACGTCCACACACCCTGCTCTCCACCACCGAGGTCCACACACCCAGCTCTCCCCACAGAGGTCCACACACCCAGCTCTCCCCACAGAGGTCCACACACCCTGCTCTCCACCACCGAGGTCCACACACCCTGCTCTCCACCACTGAGGTCCACACACCCTGCTCTCCCCCACCGAGTTCCACACACCCTGCTCTCCACCACCGAGGTCCACACACCGTGCTCTCCACCACTGAGGTTCACACACCCGGCTCTCCACCACCGAGGACCACACACCCGGCTCTCCACCACCGAGATCCACACACCCTGCTCTCCACCACCGAGGTCCACACACCATGCTCTCCAGCACCGAGGTCCACACACCCTGCTCTCCACCACTGAGGCCCACACACCCAGCTCTCCACCACCGAGTTCCACACACCATGCTCTCCACCACTGAGGTCAACACACCCTGCTCTCCACCACTGAAGGTCCACACACCCAGCTCTCCAACACCGAGGTCCCCACACCCGGCTCTCCACTACCGAAGTCCACACACCCGGCTCTCCACCACCGAGGTCCACACACCCTGCTCTCCGCCACCGTGGTCCACACATCCAGCTCTCCCCACACGGGTCCACACACTCGGCTCTCCAACCCCGAGTTCCACACACCCTGCTCTCTACCACCGAGGTCCACACACCCTGCTCTCCACCACTGAGGTCCACACACCCTGCTCTCCCCCACCGAGGTCCACACACCCGGCTGTCCACCACCGAGGTACACACTCCCGGCTCTCCATCACCGAGGTCCAAACACCTTGCTCTCCACCACTGACGTCCACACACCCTGCTCTCCACCACCGAGGTCCATACACCCAGCTCTCCCCACAGAGGTCCACACACTCGGCTCTCTTCCACCGAGGTCCACACACACTGCTCTCCACCACCGAGGTCCACACACCCTGCTCTCCACCACTGAGGTCCACACACCTTGCTCTCCCCCACCGAGGTCCACACACCATGCTCTCCACCTCCGAGGTCCACACACCCAGCTCTCCACCACTGAGGTCCACACACCCAGCTCTCCACCTCCGAGGTCCAAACACCCAGCTCTCCACCACCGAGGTCCACACACCCAGCTCTCCACCACCGAGGTCCACACACACAGCTCTCCACCTCCGAGGTGCACACACCAAGCTCTCCTCCACCGAGGTCCATACACCCTGCTCTCCACCACCGAGGTCCACACACCATGCTCTCCACCACCGAGGTCCACACACCCAGCTCTCCACCACCGAGGTCCACACACCCTGCTCTCCACCACCGAGGTCCACACACCCAGCTCTCCACCTCCGAGGTGCACACACCCAGCTCTCCCCACCGAGGTCCACACACTCGGCTCTCCACCACCAAGGTCAACACACCCTGCTCTCCACCACCAAGGTCCACACACCCTGCTCTCCCCCACCGAGGTCCACACACCCAGCTCTCCACCACCGAGGTCCACACACCTTGCTCTCCACCATCGAGGTCCACACACCCTGCTCTCCACCACCGAGATCCACACACCCTGCTCTCCACCTCCGAAGTCCACACACCCAGCTCTCCACCAGCGAGGTCCACACACCATGCTCTCCACCTCCGAGGTCCACACACCCAGATCTCCACCACCGAGGTCCACAAACCCAGCTCTCCACCTCTGAGGTCCACACACCCAGCTCTCAACCACCGAGGTCCACACACCCAGCTATCCACCACCGAGGTCCACACATCCTGCTCTCCACCACCGAGGTCCACACACCCTGCTCTCCCCCACCGAGGAGCACACACCCTGCTCTCCCCCACTGAGGTGCACACACCCTGCTCTCCACCACCGAGGTCCATACACCCAGCTCTCCACCTCCGAGGTGCACACACCCAGCTCTCCCCACCCAGGTCCAAACACTCGGCTCTCCACCACCAAGGTCAACACACCCTCCTCTCCACCACCGAGGTCCACACACCCTGCTCTCCCCCACCGAGGTCCACACACCCTGCTCTCCACCACTGGGGTAACACACCCGGCTCTCCCCACTGAGGTCCACACACCCAGCTCTCCACCACCGAGGTCCACACACCTTGCTCTCCACCACCGAGGTCCACACACGCTGCTCTCCACCACCAAAGTCCACACACCCAGCTCTCCAGCACCGAGGTCCACACACCATGCTCTCCACCTCCGAGGTCCACACACCCAGATCCCCACCACCAAGGTCCACACACCCGGCTCTCCACCACCGAGGTCCACACATCCGGGTCTCAACCACCGAGGTCCACACACCCTGCTCTCCAATACCGAGGTCCACACACCCGGCTCTCCACCTCTGAGGTGCACACACCATGCTCTCCACCACCGAGGTCCACACACCCAGCTCTCCACCACCGAGGTCCACACACCCAGCTCTCCACCACCGAGGTCCACACACCCAGCTCTCCACCTCCGACGTTCACATACCCAGCTCTCCACCACCGAGGTCCACACACGCTGCTCTCCACCAACGAGGTCCACACACCCAGCTCTCCACCTCCGAGGTGCACACACCCAGCTCTCCCCACCGAGGTCCACACACCCTGCTCTCCACCACTGAGGTGCACACACCCTGCTCTCCCCCACCGAGGTCCACACATCATGCACTCCACCTCCGAGGTCCACACACCCAGCTCTCCACCACCGAGGTCCACACACCCAGCTCTCCACCTCCGAGGTCCACACATCCTGCTCTCCACCACCGAGGTCCACACACCCAGCTCTCCACCTCCAAAGTCCACACACCCAGCTCTCCACCACCGAGGTCCACACATCCAGCTCTCCACCACCGAGGTCCACACACCCAGCTCTCCACCTCCAAAGTCCACACACCCAGCTCTCCACCACCGAGGTCCACCCATCCAGCTCTCCACCACCGAGGTCCACACACACAGCTCTCCACCTCCGAGGTGCACACACCCAGCTCTCCACCACCGAGGTCCATACACCCTGCTCTCCGCCACCGAGGTCCACACACCCAGCTCTCCACCACCGAGGTCCACACACCCTGCTCTCCACCACCGAGGTCCACACACCCAGCTCTCCACCTCCGAGGTGCACACACCCAGCTCTCCACCACCGAGGTCCACACACCCAGCTCTCCACCTCCGAGGAGCACACACCCTGCTCTCCCCCACCGAGGAGCACACACCCAGCTTGCCCTCCCTACGTGAGATTCGGTGATCTCTTCCCCACCACCGCTCGCCCCTGTTAGGTCCCCGCTCCTTTTTGTCTCTGCTTCCCTCGCCGTGTTCTAGGTCAGCACTCGATAAATACCCTCCTAGCAGTAATGATAATTGCATGCGGACCCCTTCCTGCGAGGTCCAGGGAATCCCCTCGGTCGGCCTCAGTCTCTAGTTAGGAAGAACACTGGAGTCCAGGGGTGGTAGAGTGGTCACTTTATAACAGGCTGGGAGGCTCCCAATGGCTAGGGGAAGGTTGAATAGATGACGGGGGAAGAGAAGAGGCAGGGGTGGGGGCAGCAGTGGGGCAGTTCATTAATGGTCTGGGGTGTGAAGGGGTCTGCAGGCGCAAGAAGGTTTGGCAGTGCTGGGGGTCTTTGCACAGTCAGCGCAGAGCTGGTACCCGACTGGCTGCTTCTAGGCGCTGCTTCCTTCTTTTCACACAGGTGTGCTATGGTGGGCGCGCATCTGCGCTGGGCATGAATATAGTCTGACCCCTACACGGGGGAATGTGGGGAAAGTGGCATGGGTGCACACAGACGAAGGCCAGAACCTCTGGGGCACCCCATTCCCCGCTCCTAATAATACACATGTTTGGGGAACTCTGGGTGGTTCTTCACAGAGTGACAGTAAATGCAGGCCGAATGAAGTCCTAAAAAGATTCCTGGACAAGGTTTTAAGATCTACCTTCCTGCGATCTCGCCTAAACCTACTTCCGACCAACGAAGTAAGGGCCATCAGAGGACAATCACAAGCAAATCTCTGTCGCCTATGCAAAACGGAACATGAACCTGAAACAATAAAGCACCTCCTGTTACATTGTCCCAAAACGATAAAATGGAGAAGAGCGTACCTGAGACCGTTGATCGATCCCAATTCCCTGTAGGAAGAAGAAGTTTGGTGGAATTGATTGATGTGCGGATCTAGGACAACTTGGGCATTAGCAACTGCCAAAATATTAAGGAATGCCCTAGAGGCTTGGGCTTGCTCCTTCAAATCTGATGGGTACCCAGGCAACGACCATTCAAAGGTCTAACTGAATTGGAAACCTGAATCCAAAACTCAGAATGCAAGATGGAAAACTTCAATCTTAAAGCTGCTTCAGGCTTGGAAAAAGAAGAAAGGAAACACTGACACAATTGCTCTTCGTCTTTGCAAAATCATTGAATTGATAGAAGCAAATAATAAAAATAAAAAAAATGCAACCTAAATGAGGGGAGTCGTTAGGTCGGCCCTGTTTTGGGGCGCCACTAAGGCGTGGGGTCCCATGAGAGTGCCAGTCACGTGGGTCTCTTTGGAGATGCTCTCTTCCGTGATTGGGTGAGTTATTCAACGTGACTCTTTAGTGAAGTCTTTTGCATTTTTAATGAACTTTGGTAAAGGTCAGCAGGCAGTAATGCATGTTTACGTCACGTCAAATGTATCTAATGTACTCATATGTAATAGTTTGTGTAAAAGTTTAAATAAAACACGTATCAAAAAATAAATGCAACAATGGCTGGGTGAGGGTGCCACTCGGGGTGTGTCAGCATTATACTGGGAGGCACCCTGGGACGGGTCCATTGGGGAGGCACGTTGTGGAGAAGTAGAATGGAGTCGTGCTGTGGCGTGTGTGCCATGCCTGGCGGCTGCCTCTGACGATGCGTGTGAGTGTGTGGCGGATGCCCTTTCCCCGCGGGACCTTTGGCACCAGACCCCCCTGTGTTACTACACTGTGTACCCAGACTTTCCTGGCTCCTGCTCCAGACAGCAAACACATCTCCTGCCAAGCGAGCAGAGTGGTCCGCATTTCATCACCTGGGCCTCACTCACAACCACAGACTCCCGTCCCCCACAAGTGGACTCTGCTGGTGTCGCCGGCCGAAGGTCGGCACCTGCACTCTCCCACGAGTTGCGTAACACTGGCGCTGGCAGGGCTGTTTCGTGTGGGCCCGGGGATTCTGCTTTTAATGCGAACACGTGACAAGCATTGTTCGTTGTGTTCAAGTTGACACCTTTTAATTAAAACATGTTCACATAAGCAAAAGGCACAACACGTCCATATAAAAACTGCATGGGTGTCTTCTCAGAGTTTGTGTATTTAGTTCCAGGGAACACCTGCTAAATACGTTTTGTGTTTTTTCTGCACTCCGGGGGTAGGGGTGGGGGGTGGAGGGGTGCGCGCGCGTGTGTGTGTGTGTGCGTGCGTGCGTGCGTGTGTGTGTGCGTGCGTGCGTGCGTGCGTGCGTATGTAAAATTCAGTAGGTGCCCACCCACCAATATTGCACAGATGCATTTGATATGGATGGCTCATGATGCATTTACCCACACATGCCAGGGCAAACACAATGTTCATGCTGGCTGTGCCCAAACATGTCCAGACTGGCTGCTCCAATATATGCCAGTATTCCCATGTGAGAATATAGGCCAATAACTTCGGGTAAACATGCCATCCCCATACTCATACTGGCTGCACCAATTGTCCAAGCTTAAGAACTCTCCTCATCTTGGCTTTTCCCACAATATTAGCAGAAATGCCAATGTAGGCCAGCATCGCCATGTAAGAACAGGCATCATGTTGGTTGGGCCTATAATGCCAATAAAATACTATGCGACTAGGAAAACATGTCTATAAGGGCTGCTCCAAATGACTCATCATTTTTGTGTGGCCATGATGACCGTAAAAATGTTATGCCACTTTAAGTTGACGTGTAGATGCTAGCTGGCTGCACCATTAAAGTTGCACCCCATCCCCTCAAGTCACTTTTATTTGATTGATGTATTTAATTGCTTAGAGCGTAGACCTAGCTTGAGAGCAGCGGAGCGCAGCGCAGTGTGGAGAGCCGGTATTTGGGCAGGCATCTTTGAACAGTAGAGCAGTACTCTGAGTTGAGGTCTGTGCGCTGGTATGTGTGTCCATTAGAATTACTCCTTGGTGAGGTCACGTGTTGTTGGAACAATTCAACAATGAAAGGCTTGCTCAATACCCTGGCCCTCATGCACATACATTTGGATACGCAAGCTGCACACTGCTCTCCCGTTCACTCACACATCCACCCATACACTACAACGTACACACTGCACTCTCATTGACATGTGCACGTACACAGCTTATACAGGTATGTCACATAACCCGTTACATGCACACATAGCCTACGCGCAAACAAAAAGACAAAGCAAGGATATTTGTGTCATTTCCTGCACTAGGCCTGGACTCCAGCTCGAGACAACCAACGCACACTGCATCTGATGAACCTCCAGCACCCATGCACCATGCAGACAGGAGTCGGGAAGCAGGGGGAGGGGTGTCATCAACCCCCACTCCTCTGCTAGTTCCTGTCATGCTTAGAGGTGGAGATGGAGCACCGCCATCTCGCAGCCCATCGAAAGCCACCATAATGCGCGAGAGGCATAGGAGCGCCCCCTGCACACAATTCAATTTGCAGGAACCTAGTCTGCTCGGCCAATGGTCCAAGCAAGGTAGGCAAAGCAGCCGTGCATGGCCCATTGAGCATGCATGGCCGAGGGAAACCCGCAGTCCCACACACTGACATCGCCAGCCCAGGAACACGTCCCACACACTGACATCGCCAGCCCAGGAACACGTCAAACACTGACATCGCCAGCCCAGGAACACGTCCCACACACTGACATCGCCAGCCCAGGAACACGTCCCACACACTGACATCGCCAGCCCAGGAACACACCAGCCTAGGAACACGTCCCACACACTGGCATCGCCAGCCCAGGAACACGTCCCACACACTGACACCGCCAGCCCAGGAACACGTCCCACACACGGACACCGCCAGCCCAGGAACACGTCCCACACACTGACACCGCCAGCCCAGGAACACGTCAAACACTGACATCGCCAGCCCAGGAACACACCAGCCCAGGAACACGTGCAACACACTGACACCGCCAGCCCAGGAACACGTCCCACACACTGACATCGCCAGCCCAGGAACACACCAGCCTAGGAACACGTCCCACACACTGGCATCGCCAGCCCAGGAACACGTCCCACACACTGACACCGCCAGCCCAGGAACACGTCCCACACACGGACACCGCCAGCCCAGGAACACGTCCCACACACTGACATCGCCAGCCCAGGAACACGTCAAACACTGACATCGCCAGCCCAGGAACACACCAGCCCAGGAACACGTGCAACACACTGACACCGCCAGCCCAGGAACACGTCCCACACACTGACATCGCCAGCCCAGGAACACGTCCCACACACTGACATCGCCAGCACAGGAACACGTCCCACACACTGACATCGCCAGCCCAGGAACACACCAGCCCAGGAACACGTCCCACACACTGGCATCGCCAGCCCAGGAACACGTCCCACACACTGACACCGCCAGCCCAGGAACACGTCCCACACACTGACACCGCCAGCCCAGGAACACGTCCCACACACTGACATCGCCAGCCCAGGAACACGTCAAACACTGACATCGCCAGCCCAGGAACACACCAGCCCAGGAACACGTGCCACACACTGACACCGCCAGCCCAGGAACACGTCCCACACACTGACACCGCCAGCCCAGGAAAACGTCCCACACACTGACACCGCCAGCCCAGGAACACGTGCCACACACTGACATCGCCAGCCCAGGAACACGTCCCACACACTGACATCGCCAGCCCAGGAACACGTCCCACACACTGACACCGCCAGCCCAGGAACACGTCCCACACACTGACATCGCCAGCCCAGGAACACACCAGCCCAGGAACACGTGCCACACATTGACATTGCCAGCCCAGGAACACGTCCCACACACTGACACCGCCAGCCCAGGAACACGTCCCACACACTGACATCGCCAGCCCAGGAACACGTCCCACACACTGACACCGCCAGCCCAGGAACACGTCCCACACACTGACATCGCCAGCCCAGGAACACGTCCCACACACTGACATCGCCAGCCCAGGAACACGTCCCACACACTGACACCGCCAGCCCAGGAACACGTGGCACACACTGACACCGTCAGCCCAGGAACACGTCAAACACTGACATCGCCAGCCCAGGAACACGTCCCACACACTGACACCGCCAGCCTAGGAACACGTCCCACACACTGGCATCGCCAGCCCAGGAACACGTCGCACACACTGACACCGCCAGCCCAGGAACACGTCCCACATACTGACACCGCCAGCCCAGGAACACGTCAAACACACTGACATCGCCAGCCCAGGAACACGTCAAACACACTGACACCGTCAGCCCAGGAACACGTCCCACACACTGACATCGCCAGCCCAGGAACACGTCCCACACACTGGCATCGCCAGCCCAGGAACACGTCCCACACACTGGCATCGCCAGCCCAGGAACACGTCCCACACACTGACGCCGCCAGCCCAGGAACACGTCAAACACTGACACCGCCAGCCCAGGAACACACCAGCCCAGGAACACGTCCCACACACTGACATCGCCAGCCCAGGAACACGTCAAACACTGACATTGCCAGCCCAGGAACACACCAGCCCAGGAACACGTCCCACACACTAGCATCGCCAGCCCAGGAACACGTCCCACACACTGACACCGCCAGCCCAGGAACACGTCCCACACACTGGCATCGCCAGCCCAGGAACACGTCCCACACACTGACACCGCCAGCCCAGGAACACGTCAAACACTGACACCGCCAGCCCAGGAACACACCAGCCGAGGAACACGTCCCACACACTGACATCGCCAGCCCAGGAACACGTCAAACACTGACATCGCCAGCCCAGGAACACGTCCCACACACTGACACCGCCAGCCCAGGAACACGTCCCACACACTGACACCGCCAGCCCAGGAACACGTCCCACACACTGGCATCGCCAGCCCAAGAACACTTCCCACACACTGGCATCGCCAGCCCAGGAACACGTCGCACACACTGACATCGCTAGCCCAGGAACACGTCCCACACACTGGCATCGCCAGCCCAGGAACACGTCCCACACACTGACACCGCCAGCCCAGGAACACGTCCCATACACTGGCATCTCCAGCCCAGGAACACGTCCCACACACTGACACCGCCAGCCCAGGAACACGTCCCACACACTGACTTCGCCAGCCCAGGAACACGTCAAACACTGACATCGCCAGCCCAGGAACACACCCCAGGAACACGTCCCACACACTGATATCGCCAGCCCAGGAACACGTCAAACACTGACATCGCCAGTCCAGGAACAGGTCCCACACACTGACATCGCCAGCCCATGAACACGTCAAACACTGACATCGCCAGCCCAGGAACACACCAGCCCAGGAACACGTCCCACACACTGGCATCGCCAGCCCAGGAACACGTCCCACACACTGACACCGCCAGCCCAGGAACACGTCCCACACACTGGCATCGCCAGCCCAGGAACACGTCCCACACACTGACACCGCCAGCCCAGGAACACGTCCCACACACTGACACCGCCAGCCCAGGAACACGTCCCACACACTGACACCGCCAGCCCTGGAACACGTCCCACACACTGACATCGCCAGCCCAGGAACACGTCAAACACTGACATCGCCAGCCCAGGAACACACCAGCCCAGGAACACGTCCCACACACTGACATCGCCAGCCCAGGAACACGTCAAACACTGACATCGCCAGCCCAGGAACAGGTCCCACACACTGACATCGCCAGCCCATGAACACGTCAAACACTGACATCGCCATCCCAGGAACACACCAGCCCAGGAACACGTCCCACACACTGGTATCGCCAGCCCAGGAACACGTCCCACACACTGACACCGCCAGCCCAGGAACACGTCCCACGCACTGACACCGCCAGCCCAGGAACACGTCCCACACACTGGCATCGCCAGCCCAGGAACACGTCCCACACACACGCATCGCCAGCCCAGGAACACGTCCCACACACTGACACCGCCAGCCCAGGAACACGTCCCACACACTGACACCGCCAGCCCAGGAACACGTCCCACACACTGACATCGCCAGCCCAGGAACACGTCCCACACACTGACATCGCCAGCCCAGGAACACGTCAAACACTGACATCGCCAGCCCAGGAACACACCAGCCCAGGAACACGTCCCACACACTGACATCGCCAGCCCAGGAACACGTCAAACACTGACATCGACAGCCCTGGAACACACCAGCCCAGGAACACGTCCCACACACTGGCATCGCCAGCCCAGGAACACGTCCCACACACTGACACCGCCAGCCCAGGAACACGTCCCACACACTGACACCGCCAGCCCAGGAACACGTCCCACACACTGACATCGCCAGCCCAGGAACACGTCAAACACTGACATCGCCAGCCCAAGAACACACCAGCCCAGGAACACGTGCCACACACTGACATTGCCAGCCCAGGGACACGTCCCACACACTGACATCGCCAGCCCAGGATCACACCAGCCCAGGAACACGTCCCACACACTGACATCGCCAGCCCAGGAACACGTCCCACATACTGACACCGCCAGCCCAGGAACACGTCCCACACACTGACATCGCCAGCCCAGGAACACGTCCCACACACTGGCATCGCCAGCTCAGGAACACGTCCCACACACTGACACCGCCAGCCCAGGAACACGTCCCACACACTGACACCGCCAGCCCAGGAACACGTGACACACACTGACACCGTCAGCCCAGGAACACGTCAAACACTGACATCGCCAGCCCAGGAACACGCCCCACACACTGACACCGCCAGCCCAGGAACACGTCCCACACACTGACACCGCCAGCCCAGGAACACGTCCCACACACTGACACCGCCAGCCCAGGAACACGTCCCACACACTGACACCGCCAGCCCAGGAACACGTGCCACACACTGACACCGCCAGCCCAGGAACACGTCCCACACACTGACACCGCCAGCCCAGGAACACGTGCCACACACTGACACCGTCAGCCCAGGAACACGTCAAACACTGACATCGCCAGCCCAGGAACACGTCCCACACACTGACACCGCCAGCCCAGGAACACGTCCCACACACTGACACCGCCAGCCCAGGAACACGTCCCACACACTGACACCGCCAGCCTAGGAACACGTCCCACACACTGACACCGCCAGCCCAGGAACACGTCCCACACACTGACACCGCCAGCCCAAGAACACGTCCCACACACTGACACCGCCAGCCCAGGAACACGTCACACACTGACACCGCCAGCCCTGGAACACGTCCCACACACTGACACCGCCAGCCCAGGAACACGTCCCACACACTGACACCGCCAGCCCAGGAACACGTCCCACACACTGACACCGCCAGCCCAGGAACACGTCCCACACACTGACACCGCCAGCCCAGGAACACGTCCCACACACTGACACCGCCAGCCCAGGAACACGTCCCACACACTGACACCGCCAGCCCAGGAACACGTCCCACACACTGACACCGCCAGCCCAAGAACACGTCCCACACACTGACACCGCCAGCCCAGGAACACGTCCCACACACTGACACCGCCAGCCCAGGAACACGTCCCACACACTGACACCGCCAGCCCAGGAACACGTCCCACACACTGACACCGCCAGCCCAGGAACACGTGCCACACACTGACACCGTCAGCCCAGGAACACGTCAAACACTGACACCGCCAGCCCAGGAACACGTCCCACACACTGACACCGCCAGCCCAGGAACACGTCCCACACACTGACACCGCCAGCCCAGGAACACGTCCCACACACTGACACCGCCAGCCCAGGAACACGTCCCACACACTGACACCGCCAGCCCAGGAACACGTCCCACACACTGACACCGCCAGCCCAAGAACACGTCCCACACACTGACACCGCCAGCCCAGGAACACGTCACACACTGACACCGCCAGCCCTGGAACACGTCCCACACACTGACACCGCCAGCCCAGGAACACGTCCCACACACTGACACCGCCAGCCCAGGAACACGTCCCACACACTGACACCGCCAGCCCAGGAACACGTCCCACACACTGACACCGCCAGCCCAGGAACACGTGCCACACACTGACACCGTCAGCCCAGGAACCCGTCAAACACTGACATCGCCAGCCCAGGAACACGTCCCACACACTGACACCGCCAGCCCAGGAACACGTCCCACACACTGACACCGCCAGCCCAAGAACACGTCCCACACACTGACACCGCCAGCCCAGGAACACGTCCCACACACTGACACCGCCAGCCCAGGAACACGTCCCACACACTGACACCGCCAGCCCAGGAACACGTCCCACACACTGACACCGCCAGCCCAGGAACACGTGCCACACACTGACACCGTCAGCCCAGGAACACGTCAAACACTGACATCGCCAGCCCAGGAACACGTCCCACACACTGACACCGCCAGCCCAGGAACACGTCCCACACACTGACACCGCCAGCCCAGGAACACGTCCCACACACTGACACCGCCAGCCCAGGAACACGTCCCACACACTGACACCGCCAGCCCAGGAACACGTCACACACTGACACCGCCAGCCCTGGAACACGTCCCACACACTGACACCGCCAGCCCAGGAACACGTCCCACACACTGACACCGCCAGCCCTGGAACACGTCCCACACACTGACACCGCCAGCCCAGGAACACGTCCCACACACTGACACCGCCAGCCCAGGAACACGTCCCACACACTGACACCGCCAGCCCAGGAACGCTTCCCACACACTGACACCGCCAGCCCAGGAACACGTCCCACACACTGACATCGGCAGCGACACCGCCAGCCCAGGAACACGTGCCACACACTGGCATCGCCAGCCCAGGAAGAGGCCCTCGGCTGCTTGCTGCAGATGAGGGCGTCTGTAGTTATTTCACTGCGCTGGTTTGCTTGACACCCCCATAACTGGATTCGGGTCGGGACCCCGTAGCCTATTTTGGACTCTAAACACCTGATACTGCCATTGCTATCATTAATGTTATTAATGGCTGTGAGTAAAAGGGTGAGAGTGAAGAGCAGAAAGAAGAGAGTAGGTAGATTGAGCAGTAGTGAGATGGTGATTAAAGTAGGAGAAAGGGGGGGGCAAGGGGTAGGGGGACTGAGAGAAGCGCTCCAAGGTCATCATAAAAGCCAGAAGGGAGGGGCCAGGAGGAAGAAATGCCACAGAGAAGGGAAGAAAGTCATGTTCAGGAGAAGAAAAGCGAGGAAGGTTGGATGGAAGTGGAGAAGTGTGGAGAGGTAGCCCAGTACCTCACCCCCACCCCCCCCCCCCGCCAGCGGTATGAGGAGTGTTTGGGAAATCAGCAGAAGAGGTACCAGAGGAGCAGGGTCCTAGCTCCAGTGTTCAGGCAGCAGGTAGGTGTCCCCTCACATGTGCCCCTGGGACGCCTCTTGCTTGGAGGTCTATGGTAGAGGACTTTGGAGCAGACTGTACCACCGACCAGGTTCCAGGCGAATCCTTCCTCTGCAGTAGTGCAAACACGAACCCATAAGGGAGGGTCTCAACAGCTTACACAGGCAAAATGCCTCAGCAGATTGGTTAAGAGTAAGCCTGTTGTCAAGGGTCAAATCCAGGCTGCTGTAGCAAGTGGCCTTTGCCTGAAGGGGGTCCTAGCAAAGAGCAGGACAGTGAGGCCTCTCCAGAGACTGGTCCTCTTCTACGGGCTACTATAACTCAGCCCTTCCCCTGCCCACCTGCACCAAAAGGACCCCAGGAATCATCGCCCCGGTGAGCCTTATCTAGTGTACTGGCAGGGAAGTCTTGGAAGTGCCAGTCCTCAGCCAGACCCCCCCCCCCCCCAGGGAGACTTCATGCGCTCTCGTGACGAATCATGTGTGCACCTGTGAGCAACACGGGCTTGGCGCTTTCTGAAAGTGAGGCCCCGTTGCAGCTGCTCCACATTCTGCTGGCACTCACTCGCTCGCATCCAACAGCAGGAACTCACTCGCGACCAGCAGCAGGCACACACTCACGACCACAAGCAGGCATACACTCGTGACCAGCAGCAGGCAGCCACAGCAGCAGGTATGTAGGGCGTATCTTATATGTGGATGTTGGGAAGGTCAAAAAAGCATCAAATTGCCGGTTCCTATAACCCAGGGCGCTCTCTGAAAGCGAGGCTGGCCGGCTGGTCCATCTGGCTAGAAACCCTATAACCCAGGGCGCTCTCTGAAAGTGAGGCTGGCCGGCTGGTCCATCTGGCTAGAAACCCTATAACCCAGGGCGCTCTCTGAAAGCGAGGCTGGCCGGCTGGTCCATCTGGCTAGAAACCCTATAACCCAGGGCGCTCTCTGAAAGCGAGGCTGGCCGGCTGGTCCATCTGGCTAGAAAACCTATAACACAGGGCGCTCTCTGAAAGCGAGGCTGGCCGGCTGGTCCATCTGGCTAGAAACCCACCACCCCCGGTTCCTATAACCCAGGGCGCTCTCTGAAAGCGAGGCTGGCCGGCTGGTCCATCTGGCTAGAAACCCACCACCCCCGGTTCCTATAACCCAGGGTGCTCTCTGAAAGCGAGGCTCGCCGGCTGGTCCATCTGGCTAGAAACCCACCACCCCCGGTTCCTATAACCCAGGGCGCTCTCTGAAAGCGAGGCTGGCCGGCTGGTCCATCTGGCTAGAAACCCTATAACCCGGGGCGCGCTCTGAAAGTGAGGCTGGCCGGCTGGTCCATCTGGCTAGAAACCCTATAACCCAGGGCGCTCTCTGAAAGTGAGGCTGGCCGGCTGGTCCATCTGGCTAGAAACCCTATAACCCAGGGCGCTCTCTGAAAGCGAGGCTGGCCGGCTGGTCCATCTGGCTAGAAACCCTATAACCCAGGGCGCTCTCTGAAAGTGAGGCTGGCCGGCTGGTCCATCTGGCTAGAAACCCTATAACCCAGGGCGCTCTCTGAAAGCGAGGCTGGCCGGCTGGTCCATCTGGCTAGAAACCCTATAACCCAGGGCGCTCTCTGAAAGTGAGGCTGGCCGGCTGGTCCATCTGGCTAGAAACCCTATAACCCAGGGCGCTCTCTGAAAGCGAGGCTGGCCGGCTGGTCCATCTGGCTAGAAACCCTATAACCCAGGGCGCTCTCTGAAAGCGAGGCTGGCCGGCTGGTCCATCTGGCTAGAAACCCTATAACCCAGGGCGCTCTCTGAAAGTGAGGCTGGCCGGCTGGTCCATCTGGCTAGAAACCCACCACCCCCGGTTCCTATAGCCAAGGGCACTCTCTGAAAGCGAGGCTGGCCGGCTGGTCCATCTGGCTAGAAACCCACCACCCCCGGTTCCTATAGCCAAGGGCGCTCTCTGAAAGCGAGGCTGGCCGGCTGGTCCATCTGGCTAGAAACCCACCACCCCCGGTTCCTAAAACCCAGGGCGCTCTCTGAAAGTGAGGCTGGCCGGCTGGTCCATCTGGCTAGAAACCCTATAACCCAGGGCGCTCTCTGAAAGCGAGGCTGGCCGGCTGGTCCATCTGGCTAGAAACCCTATAACCCAGGGCGCTCTCTGAAAGTGAGGCTGGCCGGCTGGTCCATCTGGCTAGAAACCCTATAACCCAGGGCGCTCTCTGAAAGCGAGGCTGGCCGGCTGGTCCATCTGGCTAGAAACCCTATAACCCAGGGCGCTCTCTGAAAGTGAGGCTGGCCGGCTGGTCCATCTGGCTAGAAACCCTATAACCCAGGGCGCTCTCTGAAAGCGAGGCTGGCCGGCTGGTCCATCTGGCTAGAAACCCTATAACCCAGGGCGCTCTCTGAAAGCGAGGCTGGCCGGCTGGTCCATCTGGCTAGAAACCCTATAACCCAGGGCGCTCTCTGAAAGTGAGGCTGGCCGGCTGGTCCATCTGGCTAGAAACCCACCACCCCCGGTTCCTATAGCCAAGGGCGCTCTCTGAAAGCGAGGCTGGCCGGCTGGTCCATCTGGCTAGAAACCCACCACCCCCGGTTCCTATAGCCAAGGGCGCTCTCTGAAAGCGAGGCTGGCCGGCTGGTCCATCTGGCTAGAAACCCACCACCCCCGGTTCCTAAAACCCAGGGCGCTCTCTGAAAGTGAGGCTGGCCGGCTGGTCCATCTGGCTAGAAACCCTATAACCCAGGGCGCTTTCTGAAAGCGAGGCTGGCCGGCTGGTCCATCTGGCTAGAAACCCACCACCCCCGGTTCCTATAACCCAGGGCGCTCTCTGAAAGCGAGGCTGGTCGGCTGGTCCATCTGGCTAGAAACCCACCACCCCCGGTTCCTAAAACCCAGGGCGCTCTCTGAAAGTGAGGCTGGCCGGCTGGTCCATCTGGCTAGAAACCCTATAACCCAGGGCGCTC
The DNA here is from genome assembly GCF_040938575.1 of Ambystoma mexicanum. Lineage (NCBI taxonomy): Eukaryota > Metazoa > Chordata > Amphibia > Caudata > Ambystomatidae > Ambystoma > Ambystoma mexicanum. Next base: position 1,531,524,246 of record NC_090922.1, read on the forward strand.
TCTGAAAATGAGGCTGGCCGGCTGGTCCATCTGGCTAGAAACCCACCACCTCCGGTTCCTATAACCCAGGGCGCTCTCTGAAAGTGAGGCTGGCCGGCTGGTCCATCTGGCTAGAAACCCTATAACCCAGGGCGCTCTCTGAAAGCGAGGCTGGCAGGCTGGTCCATCTGGCTAGAAACCCACCACCCCCGGTTCCTATAACCCAGGGCGCTCTCTGAAAGTGAGGCTGGCCGGCTGGTCCATCTGGCTAGAAACCCACCACCCCCGGTTCCTATAACCCAGGGCGCTCTCTGAAAGTGAGGCTGGCCGGCTGGTCCATCTGGCTAGAAACCCTATAACCCAGGGCGCTCTCTGAAAGCGAGGCTGGCCGGCTGGTCCATCTGGCTAGAAACCCACCACCCCCGGTTCCTATAACCCAGGGCGCTCTCTGAAAGCGAGGTTGGCCGGCTGGTCCATCTGGCTAGAAACCCACCACCCCCGGTTCCTATAACCCAGGGCGCTCTCTGAAAGCGAGGCTGGCCGGCTGGTCCATCTGGCTAGAAACCCACCACCCCCGGTTCCTATAACCCGGGGCGCTCTATGAAAGTGAGGCTGGCCGGCTGGTCCATCTGGCTAGAAACCCTATAACCCAGGGCGCTCTCTGAAAGTGAGGATGGCCGGCTGGTCCATCTGGCTAGAAACCCACCACCCCCGGTTCCTATAACCCAGGGCGCTCTCTGAAAGCGAGGCTGGCCGGCTGGTCCATCTGGCTAGTAACCCACCACCCCCGGTTCCTATAACCCAGGGCGATAACCCAGGGCGCTCTCTGAAAGTGAGGCTGGCCGGCTGGTCCATCTGGCTAGAAACCCTATAACCCAGGGCGCTCTCTGAAAGTGAGGCTGGCCGGCTGGTCCATCTGGCTAGAAACCCTATAACCCAGGGCGCTCTCTGAAAGTGAGGCTGGCCGGATGGTCCATCTGGCTAGAAACCCTATAACCCAGGGCGCTCTCTGAAAGCGAGGCTGGCCGGCTGGTCCACCTGGCTAGAAACCCTATAACCCACGGCGCTCTCTGAAAGCGAGGCTGGCCGGCTGGTCCATCTGGCTAGAAACCCTATAACCCAGGGCGCTCTCTGAATGCGAGGCTGGCCGGCTGGTCCATCTGGCTAGAAACCCTATAACCCAGGGCGCTCTCTGAAAGCGAGGCTGGCCGGCTGGTCCATCTGGCTAGAAACCCTATAACCCACGGCGCTCTCTGAAAGCGAGGCTGGCCGGCTTGTCCATCTGGCTAGAAACCCTATAACCCAGGGCGCTCTCTGAATGCGAGGCTGGCCGGCTGGTCCATCTGGCTAGAAACCCTATAACCCAGGGCGCTCTCTGAAAGCGAGGCTGGCCGGCTGGTCCACCTGGCTAGAAACCCTATAACCCGGGGCAATCTCTGAAAGCGAGGCTGGCCGGCTGGTCCATCTGGCTAGAAACCCTATAACCCGGGGCGCTCTCTGAAAGCGAGGCTGGCTGGCTGGTCCATCTGGCTAGAAACCCTATAACCCGGGGCGCTCTCTGAAAGCGAGGCTGGCCGGCTGGTCCATCTGGCTAGAAACCCTATAACCCAGGGCGCTCTCTGAAAGCGAGGCTGGCCGGCTGGTCCATCTGGCTAGAAACCCTATAACCCAGGGCGCTCTCTGAAAGTGAGGCTGGCCGGCTGGTCCATCTGGCTAGAAACCCTATAACCCAGGGCGCTCTCTGAAAGCGAGGCTGGCCGGCTGGTCCATCTGGCTAGAAACCCTATAACCCAGGGCGCTCTCTGAAAGCGAGGCTGGCCGGCTGGTCCATCTGGCTAGAAACCCTATAACCCAGGGCGCTCTCTAAAAGCGAGGCTGGCCGGCTGGTCCATCTGGCTAGAAACCCTATAACCCAGGGCGCTCTCTGAAAGCGAGGCTGGCCGGCTGGTCCATCTGGCTAGAAACCCTATAACCCAGGGCGCTCTCTGAAAGTGAGGCTGGCCGGCTGGTCCATCTGGCTAGAAACCCACCACCCCCGGTTCCTATAGCCAAGGGCGCTCTCTGAAAGCGAGGCTGGCCGGCTGGTCCATCTGGCTAGAAACCCACCACCCCCGGTTCCTATAGCCAAGGGCGCTCTCTGAAAGCGAGGCTGGCCGGCTGGTCCATCTGGCTAGAAACCCACCACCCCCGGTTCCTAAAACCCAGGGCGCTCTCTGAAAGTGAGGCTGGCCGGCTGGTCCATCTGGCTAGAAACCCTATAACCCAGGGCGCTCTCTGAAAGCGAGGCTGGCCGGCTGGTCCATCTGGCTAGAAACCCTATAACCCAGGGCGCTCTCTGAAAGTGAGGCTGGCCGGCTGGTCCATCTGGCTAGAAACCCTATAACCCAGGGCGCTCTCTGAAAGCGAGGCTGGCCGGCTGGTCCATCTGGCTAGAAACCCTATAACCCAGGGCGCTCTCTGAAAGTGAGGCTGGCCGGCTGGTCCATCTGGCTAGAAACCCTATAACCCAGGGCGCTCTCTGAAAGCGAGGCTGGCCGGCTGGTCCATCTGGCTAGAAACCCTATAACCCAGGGCGCTCTCTGAAAGCGAGGCTGGCCGGCTGGTCCATCTGGCTAGAAACCCTATAACCCAGGGCGCTCTCTGAAAGTGAGGCTGGCCGGCTGGTCCATCTGGCTAGAAACCCACCACCCCCGGTTCCTGTAGCCAAGGGCGCTCTCTGAAAGCGAGGCTGGCCAGCTGGTCCATCTGGCTAGAAACCCACCACCCCCGGTTCCTATAGCCAAGGGCGCTCTCTGAAAGCGAGGCTGGCCGGCTGGTCCATCTGGCTAGAAACCCACCACCCCCGGTTCCTAAAACCAAGGGCGCTCTCTGAAAGTGAGGCTGGCCGGCTGGTCCATCTGGCTAGAAACCCTATAACCCAGGGCGCTCTCTGAAAGCGAGGCTGGCCGGCTGGTCCATCTGGCTAGAAACCCACCACCCCCGGTTCCTATAACCCAGGGCGCTCTCTGAAAGCGAGGCTGGTCGGCTGGTCCATCTGGCTAGAAACCCACCACCCCCGGTTCCTAAAACCCAGGGCGCTCTCTGAAAGTGAGGCTGGCCGGCTGGTCCATCTGGCTAGAAACCCTATAACCCAGGGCGCTCTCTGAAAATGAGGCTGGCCGGCTGGTCCATCTGGCTAGAAACCCACCACCTCCGGTTCCAATAACCCAGGGCGCTCTCTGAAAGTGAGGCTGGCCGGCTGGTCCATCTGGCTAGAAACCCTATAACCCAGGGCGCTCTCTGAAAGCGAGGCTGGCAGGCTGGTCCATCTGGCTAGAAACCCACCACCCCCGGTTCCTATAACCCAGGGCGCTCTCTGAAAGTGAGGCTGGCCGGCTGGTCCATCTGGCTAGAAACCCACCACCCCCGGTTCCTATAACCCAGGGCGCTCTCTGAAAGTGAGGCTGGCCGGCTGGTCCATCTGGCTAGAAACCCTATAACCCAGGGCGCTCTCTGAAAGCGAGGCTGGCCGGCTGGTCCATCTTGCTAGAAACCCACCACCCCCGGTTCCTATAACCCAGGGCGCTCTCTGAAAGCGAGGCTGGCCGGCTGGTCCATCTGGCTAGAAACCCACCACCCCCGGTTCCTATAACCCAGGGCGCTCTCTGAAAGCGAGGCTGGCCGGCTGGTCCATCTGGCTAGAAACCCACCACCCCCGGTTCCTATAACCCGGGGCGCTCTATGAAAGTGAGGCTGGCCGGCTGGTCCATCTGGCTAGAAACCCTATAACCCAGGGCGCTCTCTGAAAGTGAGGATGGCCGGCTGGTCCATCTGGCTAGAAACCCACCACCCCCGGTTCCTATAACCCAGGGCGCTCTCTGAAAGCGAGGCTGGCCGGCTGGTCCATCTGGCTAGTAACCCATCACCCCCGGTTCCTATAACCCAGGGCGATAACCCAGGGCGCTCTCTGAAAGTGAGGCTGGCCGGCTGGTCCATCTGGCTAGAAACCCTATAACCCAGGGCGCTCTCTGAAAGTGAGGCTGGCCGGCTGGTCCATCTGGCTAGAAACCCTATAACCCAGGGCGCTCTCTGAAAGTGAGGCTGGCCGGCTGGTCCATCTGGCTAGAAACCCTATAACCCAGGGGGCTCTCTCTGAAAGTGAGGCTGGCCGGCTGGTCCATCTGGCTAGAAACCCTATAACCCAGGGCGCTCTCTGAAAGCGAGGCTGGCCGGCTGGTCCATCTGGCTAGAAACCCTATAACCCACGGCGCTCTCTGAAAGCGAGGCTGGCCGGCTGGTCCATCTGGCTAGAAACCCTATAACCCAGGGCGCTCTCTGAATGCGAGGCTGGCTGGCTGGTCCATCTGGCTAGAAACCCTATAACCCAGGGCGCTCTCTGAAAGCGAGGCTGGCCGGCTGGTCCATCTGGCTAGAAACCCTATAACCCACGGCGCTCTCTGAAAGCGAGGCTGGCCGGCTGGTCCATCTGGCTAGAAACCCTATAACCCAGGGCGCTCTCTGAATGCGAGGCTGGCCGGCTGGTCCATCTGGCTAGAAACCCTATAACCCAGGGCGCTCTCTGAAAGCGAGGCTGGCCGGCTGGTCCATCTGGCTAGAAACCCTATAACCCAGGGCGCTCTCTGAAAGCGAGGCTGGCCGGCTGGTCCATCTGGCTAGAAACCCTATAACTCAGGGCGCTCTCTGAAAGTGAGGCTGGCGGGCTGGTCCATCTGGCTAGAAACCCACCACCCCCGTTTCCTATAACCCGGGGCGCTCTCTGAAAGTGAGGCTGGCCGGCTGGTCCATCTGGCTAGAAACCCACCACCCCCGGTTCCTATAACCCAGGGCGCTCTCTGAAAGTGAGGCTGGCAGGCTGGTCCATCTGGCTAGAAACCCACCACCCCCGGTTCCTATAACCCAGGGCGCTCTCTGAAAGTGAGGCTGGCCGGCTGGTCCATCTGGCTAGAAACCCACCACCCCCGGTTCCTATAACCCAGGGCGCTCTCTGAAAGTGAGGCTGGCCGGCTGGTCCATCTGGCTAGAAACCCTATAGCCCAGGTCGCTCTCTGAAAGCGAAGCTGGCCGGCTGGTCCATCTGGCTAGAAACCCACCACCCCCGGTTCCTATAACCCAGGGCGCTCTCTGAAAGCGAGGCTGGCCGGCTGGTCCATCTGGCTAGAAACCCACCACCCCCGGTTCCTATAACCCAGGGCGCTCTCTGAAAGCGAGGCTGGCCGGCTGGTCCATCTGGCTAGAAACCCACCACCCCCGGTTCCTATAACCCGGGGCGCTCTATGAAAGTGAGGCTGGCCGGCTGGTCCATCTGGCTAGAAACCCTATAACCCAGGGCGCTCTCTGAAAGTGAGGCTGGCCGGCTGGTCCATCTGGCTAGAAACCCACCACCCCCGGTTCCTATAACGCAGGGACGCTCTCTGAAAGCGAGGCTGGCCGGCTGGTCCATCTGGCTAGAAACCCACCACCCCCGGTTCCTATAACCCAGGGCGATAACCCAGGGCGCTCTCTGAAAGTGAGGCTGGCCGGCTGGTCCATCTGGCTAGAAACCCTATAACCCAGGGCGCTCTCTGAAAGTGAGGCTGGCCGGCTGGTCCATCTGGGTAGAAACCCTATAACCCAGGGCGCTCTCTGAAAGTGAGGCTGGCCGGCTGGTCCATCTGGCTAGAAACCCTATAACCCAGGGCGCTCTCTGAAAGTGAGGCTGGCCGGCTGTTCCATCTGGCTAGAAACCCTATAACCCAGGGCGCTCTCTGAAAGCGAGGCTGGCCGGCTGGTCCATCTGGCTAGAAACCCTATAACCCACGGCGCTCTCTGAAAGCGAGGCTGGCCGGCTGGTCCATCTGGCTAGAAACCCTATAACCCAGGGCGCTCTCTGAATGCGAGGCTGGCCGGCTGGTCCATCTGGCTAGAAACCCTATAACCCAGGGCGCTCTCTGAAAGCGAGGCTGGCCGGCTGGTCCATCTGGCTAGAAACCCTATAACCCAGGGCGCTCTCTGAAAGCGAGGCTGGCCGGCTGGTCCATCTGGCTAGAAACCCTATAACCCGGGGCGCTCTCTGAAAGTGAGGCTGGCCGGCTGGTCCATCTGGCTAGAAACCCTATAACCCGGGGCGCTCTCTGAAAGTGAGGCTGGCCGGCTGGTCCATCTGGCTAGAAACCCTATAACCCAGGGCGCTCTCTGAAAGTGAGGCTGGCCAGCTATAACCCAGGGCGCTCTCTGAAAGCGAGGCTGGCCGGCTGGTCCATCTGGCTAGAAACCCACCACCCCCGGTTCCTATAACCCGGGGCGCTCTCTGAAAGTGAGGCTGGCCGGCTGGTCCATCTGTCTAGAAACCCTATAACCCGGGGCGCTCTCTGAAAGTGAGGCTGGCCGGCTGGTCCATCTGGCTAGAAACCCTATAACCCAGGGTGCTCTCTGAAAGTGAGGCTGGCCAGCTATAACCCAGGGCGCTCTCTGAAAGCGAGGCTGGCCGGCTGGTCCATCTGGCTAGAAACCCACCACCCCCGGTTCCTATAACCCGGGGCGCTCTCTGAAAGTGAGGCTGGCCGGCTGGTCCATCTGTCTAGAAACCCTATAACCCGGGGCGCTCTCTGAAGGTGAGGCTGGCCGGCTGGTCCATCTGGCTAGAAACCCTATAACCCAGGGCGCTCTCTGAAAGTGAGGCTGGCCGGCTGGTCCATCTGGCTAGAAACCCTATAACCCAGGGCGCTCTCTGAAAGTGAGGCTGGCCGGCTGGTCCATCTGGCTAGAAACCCTAAAACCCGGGGCGCTCTCTGAAAGTGAGGCTGGCCGGCTGGTCCATCTGGCTAGAAACCCTATAACCCAGGGCGCTCTCTGAAAGTGAGGCTGGCCGGCTGGTCCATCTGGCTAGAAACCCTATAACCCGAGGCGCTCTCTGAAAGTGAGGCTGGCCGGCTGGTCCATCTGGCTAGAAACCCTATAACCCAGGGCGCTCTCTGAAAGTGAGGCTGGCCGGCTGGTCCATCTGGCTAGAAACCCTATAACCCAGGGCGCTCTCTGAAAGCGAGGCTTGCCGGCTGGTCCATCTGGCTAGAAACCCACCACCCCCGATTCCTATAACCCAGGGCGCTCTCTGAAAGCGAGGCTGGCCGGCTGGTCCATCTGGCTAGAAACCCACCACCCCCGGTTCCTATAACCCAGGGCGCTCTCTGAAAGTGAGGCTGGCCGGCTGGTCCATCTGGCTAGAAACCCACCACCCCCGGTTCCTATAACCCAGGGCGCTCTCTGAAAGTGAGGCTGGCCGGCTGGTCCATCTGGCTAGAAACCCTATAACCCAGGGCGCTCTCTGAAAGCGAGGCTGGCCGGCTGGTACATTTGGCTGGAAACCCACCACCCCCGGTTCCTATAACCCAGGGCGCTCTCTGAAAGCGAGGCTGGCCGGCTGGTCCATCTGGCTAGAAACCCACCACCCCCGGTTCCTATAACCCAGGGCGCTCTCTGAAAGCGAGGCTGACCGGCTGGTCCATCTGGCTAGAAACCCACCACCCCCAGTTCCTATAACCTGGGGCGCTCTCTGAAAGTGAGGCTGGCCGGCTGGTCCATCTGGCTAGAAACCCTATAACCCAGGGCGCTCTCTGAAAGCGAGGCTGGCCGGCTGGTCCATCTGGCTAGAAACCCACCACCCCCGGTTCCTATAACCCAGGGCGCTCGCTGAAAGTGAGGCTGGCCGGCTGGTCCATCTGGCTAGAAACCCTATAACCCAGGGCGCTCTCTGAAAGTGAGGCTGGCCGGCTGGTCCATCTGGCTAGAAACCCTATAACCCAGGGCACTCTCTGAAAGCGAGGCTGGCCGGCTGGTCCATCTGGCTAGAAACCCTATAACCCAGGGCGCTCTCTGAAAGCGAGGCTGGCCGGCTGGTCCATCTGGCTAGAAACCCACCACCCCCGGTTCCTATAACCCAGGGCGCTCTCTGAAAGCGAGGCTGGCCGGCTGGTCCATCTGGCTAGAAACCCACCACCCCCGGTTCCTATAACCCAGGGCGCTCTCTGAAAGCGAGGCTGGCCACCTGGTCCATCTGGCTAGAAACCCACCACCCCCTGTTCCTATAACCTAGAGCGCTCTCTGAAAGCGAGGCTGGCCGGCTGGTCCATCTGGCTAGAAACCCACCACCCCCGGTTCCTATAACCCGGGGCGCTCTATGAAAGTGAGGCTGGCCGGCTGGTCCATCTGGCTAGAAACCCTATAACCCAGGGCGCTCTCTGAAAGTGAGGCTGGCCGGCTGGTCCATCTGGCTAGAAACCCACCACCCCCGGTTCCTATAACCCAGGGCGCTCTCTGAAAGCGAGGCTGGCCGGCTGGTCCATCTGGCTAGAAACCCACCACCCCCGGTTCCTATAACCCAGGGCACTCTCTGAAAGTGAGGCTGGCCGGCTGGTCCATCTGGCTAGAAACCCTATAACCCAGGGCGCTCTCTGAAAGTGAGGCTGGCCGGCTGGTCCATCTGGCTAGAAACCCTATAACCCAGGGCGCTCTCTGAAAGTGAGGCTGGCCGGCTGGTCCATCTGGCTAGAAACCCTATAACCCAGGGCGCTCTCTGAAAGTGAGGCTGGCCGGCTGGTCCATCTGGCTAGAAACCCTATAACCCAGGGCGCTCTCTGAAAGCGAGGCTGACCGGCTGGTCCATCTGGCTAGAAACCCTATAACCCATGGCGCTCTCTGAAAGCGAGGCTGGCCGGTTGGTCCATCTGGCTAGAAACCCTATAACCCAGGGCGCTCTCTGAATGCGAGGCTGGCCGGCTGGTCCATCTGGCTAGAAACCCTATAACCCAGGGCGCTCTCTGAAAGCGAGGCTGGCCGGCTGGTCCATCTGGCTAGAAACCCTATAACCCAGGGCGCTCTCTGAAAGCGAGGCTGGCCGGCTGGTCCATCTGGCTAGAAACCCTATAACCCAGGGCGCTCTCTGAAAGTGAGGCTGGCCGGCTGCTCCATCTGGCTAGAAACCCTATAACCCAGGGCGCTCTCTGAAAGTGAGGCTGGCCGGCTGGTCCATCTGGCTAGAAACCCTATAACCCAGGGCGCTCTCTGAAAGTGAGGCTGGCCGGCTATAACCCAGGGTGCTCTCTGAAAGCGAGGCTGGCCGGCTGTTCCATCTCGCTAGAAACCCACCACCCCCGGTTCCTATAACCCGGGGCGCTCTCTGAAAGTGAGGCTGGCCGGCTGGTCCATCTGTCTAGAAACCCTATAACCCGGGGCGCTCTCTGAAAGTGAGGCTGGCCGGCTGGTCCATCTGGCTAGAAACCCTATAACCCAGGGCGCTCTCTGAAAGTGAGGCTGGCCGGCTGGTCCATCTGGCTAGAAACCCTATAACCAAGGGCGCTCTCTGAAAGTGAGGCTCGCCGGCTGGTCCATCTGGCTAGAAACCCTATAACCCAGGGCGCTCTCTGAAAGTGAGGCTGGCCGGCTGGTCCATCTGGCTAGAAACCCTAAAACCAGGGGCGTTCTCTGAAAGTGAGGCTGGCCGGGTGGTCCATCTGGCTAGAAACCCTATAACCCAGGGCGCTCTCTGAAAGTGAGGCTGGCCGGCTGGTCCATCTGGCTAGAAACCCTATAACCCAGGGCGCTCTCTGAAAGTGAGGCTGGCCGGCTGGTCCATCTGGCTAGAAACCCTATAACCCAGGGCGCTCTCTGAAAGTGAGGCTGGCCCATCTGGCTAGAAACCCTATAACACAGGGCGCTCTCTGAAAGCGAGGCTGGCCGGCTGGTCCATCTGGCTAGAAACCCACCACCCCCGGTTCCTATAACCCAGGGCGCTCTCTGAAAGTGAGGCTGGCCGGCTGGTCCATCTGGCTAGAAACCCTATAACCCAGGGCGCTCTCTGAAAGCGAGGCTGGCCGGCTGGTCCATCTGGCTAGAAACCCACCACCCCCGGTTCCTATAACCCAGGGCGCTCTCTGAAAGCGAGGCTGGCCGGCTGGTCCATCTGGCTAGAAACCCACCACCCCCGGTTCCTATAACCCAGGGCGCTCTCTGAAAGCGAGGCTGACTGGCTGGTCCATCTGGCTAGAAACCCACCACCCCCGGTTCCTATAACCCAGGGCGCTCTCTGAAAGTGAGGCTGGCCGGCTGGTCCATCTGGCTAGAAACCCTATAACCCAGGGCGCTCTCTGAAAGTGAGGCTGGCCGGCTGCTCCATCTGGCTAGAAACCCTATAACCCAGGGCGCTCTCTGAAAGTGAGGCTGGCCGGCTGGTCCACCTGGCTAGAAACCCTATAACCCAGGGCGCTCTCTGAAAGTGAGGCTGGCCGGCTGTAACCCAGGGCGCTCTCTGAAAGCGAGGCTGGCCGGCTGTTCCATCTGGCTATAAACCCACCACCCCCGGTTCCTATAACCTGGGGCGCTCTCTGAAAGTGAGGCTGGCCGGCTGGTCCATCTGTCTAGAAACCCTATAACCCGGGGCGCTCTCTGAAAGTGAGGCTGGCCGGCTGGTCCATCTGGCTAGAAACCCTATAACCCAGGGCGCTCTCTGAAAGTGAGGCTGGCCGGCTGGTCCATCTGGCTAGAAACCCTATAACCCAGGGCGCTCTCTGAAAGTGAGGCTGGCCGGCTGGTCCACCTGGCTAGAAACCCTATAACCCAGGGCGCTCTCTGAAAGTGAGGCTGGCCGGCTGGTCCATCTGGCTAAAAACCCTAAAACCCGGGGCGCTCTCTGAAAGTGAGGCTGGCCGGCTGGTCCATCTGGCTAGAAACCCTATAACCCAGGGCGCTCTCTGAAAGTGAGGCTGGCCGGCTGGTCCATCTGGCTAGAAACCCTATAACCCGGGGCGCTCTCTGAAAGTGAGGCTGGCCGGCTGGTCCATCTGGCTAGAAACCCTATAACCCAGGGCGCTCTCTGAAAGTGAGGCTGGCCGGCTGGTCCATCTGGCTAGAAACCCTATAACCCAGGGCGCTCTCTGAAAGCGAGGCTGGCCGGCTGGTCCATCTGGCTAGAAACCCACCACCCCCGGTTCCTATAACCCAGGGCGCTCTCTGAAAGCGAGGCTGGCCGGCTGGTCCATCTGGCTAGAAACCCACCACCCCCGGTTCCTATAACCCAGGGCGCTCTCTGAAAGCGAGGCTGGCCGGCTGGTCCATCTGGCTAGAAACCCACCACCCCCGGTTCCTATAACCCAGGGCGCTCTCTGAAAGTGAGGCTGGCCGGCTGGTCCATCTGGCTAGAAACCCTATAACCCAGGGCGCTCTCTGAAAGCGAGGCTGGCCGGCTGGTCCATCTGGCTAGAAACCCACCACCCCCGGTTCCTATAACCCAGGGCGCTCTCTGAAAGCGAGGCTGGCCGGCTGGTCCATCTGGCTAGAAACCCACCACCCCCGGTTCCTATAACCCAGGGCGCTCTCTGAAAGCGAGGCTGACCGGCTGGTCCATCTGGCTAGAAACCCACCACCCCCGGTTCCTATAACCCAGGGCGCTCTCTGAAAGTGAGGCTGGCCGGCTGGTCCATCTGGCTAGAAACCCTATAACCCAGGGCGCTCTCTGAAAGCGAAGCTGGCCGGCTGGTCCATCTGGCTAGAAACCCACCACCCCCGGTTCCTATAACCCAGGGCGCTCTCTGAAAGTGAGGCTGGCCGGCTGGTCCATCTGGCTAGAAACCCTATAACCCAGGGCGCTCTCTGAAAGTGAGGCTGGCCGGCTGGTCCATCTGGCTAGAAACCCTATAACCCAGGGCGCTCTCTGAAAGTGAGGCTGGCCGGCTGGTCCATCTGGCTAGAAACCCTATAACCCAGGGCGCTCTCTGAAAGTGAGGCTGGCTGGCTGGTCCATCTGGCTAGAAACCCTATAACCCAGGGCGCTCTCTGAAAGCGAGGCTGGCCGGCTGGTCCATCTGGCTAGAAACCCTATAACCCAGGGCGCTCTCTGAAAGCGAGGCTGGCCGGTTGGTCCATCTGGCTAGAAACCCTATATCCCAGGGCGCTCTCTGAAAGCGAGGCTGGCCGGCTGGTCCATCTGGCTAGAAACCCTATAACCCAGGGCGCTCTCTGAAAGCGAGGCTGGCCGGATGGTCCATCTGGCTAGAAACCCTATAACCCAGGGCGCTCTCTGAAAGCGAGGCTGGCCGGCTGGTCCATCTGGCTAGAAACCCTATAACCCAGGGCGCTCTCTGAAAGTGAGGCTGGCCGGCTGGTCCATCTGGCTAGAAACCCTATAACCCAGGGCGCTCTCTGAAAGTGAGGCTGGCCGGCTGGTCCATCTGGCTAGAAACCCACCACCCCCGGTTCCTATAACCCAGGGCGCTCTCTGAAAGCGAGGCTGGCCGGCTGGTCCATCTGGCTAGAAACCCACCACCCCCGGTTCCTATAACCCGGGGCGCTCTCTGAAAGTGAGGCTGGCCGGCTAGTCCATCTGTCTAGAAACCCTATAAACCGGGGCGCTCTCTGAAAGTGAGGCTGGCCGGCTGGTCCATCTGGCTAGAAACCCTATAACCCAGGGCGCTCTCTGAAAGCGAAGCTGGCCGGCTGGTCCATCTGGCTAGAAACCCACCACCCCCGGTTCCTATAACCCAGGGCGCTCTCTGAAAGTGAGGCTGGCCGGCTGGTCCATCTGGCTAGAAACCCTATAACCCAGGGCGCTCTCTGAAAGCGAGGCTGGCCGGTTGGTCCATCTGGCTAGAAACCCTATAACCCAGGGCGCTCTCTGAAAGCGAGGCTGGCCGGCTGGTCCATCTGGCTAGAAACCCTATAACCCAGGGCGCTCTCTGAAAGCGAGGCTGGCCGGATGGTCCATCTGGCTAGAAACCCTATAACCCAGGGCGCTCTCTGAAAGCGAGGCTGGCCGGCTGGTCCATCTGGCTAGAAACCCTATAACCCAGGGCGCTCTCTGAAAGTGAGGCTGGCCGGCTGGTCCATCTGGCTAGAAACCCTATAACCCAGGGCGCTCTCTGAAAGTGAGGCTGGCCGGCTGGTCCATCTGGCTAGAAACCCACCACCCCCGGTTCCTATAACCCAGGGCGCTCTCTGAAAGCGAGGTTGGCCGGCTGGTCCATCTGGCTAGAAACCCACCACCCCCGGTTCCTATAACCCGGGGCGCTCTCTGAAAGTGAGGCTGGCCGGCTAGTCCATCTGTCTAGAAACCCTATAAACCGGGGCGCTCTCTGAAAGTGAGGCTGGCCGGCTGGTCCATCTGGCTAGAAACCCTATAACCCGGGGCGCTCTCTGAAAGTGAGGCTGTCCGGCTGGTCCATCTGGCTAGAAACCCTATAACCCGGGGCGCTCTCTGAAAGTGAGGCTGGCCGGCTGGTCCATCTGGCTAGAAACCCTATAACCCGGGGCGCTCTCTGAAATTGAGGCTGGCCGGCTGGTCCATCTGGCTAGAAACCCTATAACCCGAGGCGCTCTCTGAAAGTGAGGCTGGCCGGCTGGTCCATCTGGCTAGAAACCCTATAACCCGGGGCGCTCTCTGAAAGCGAGGCTGGCCGGCTGGTCCATCTGGCTAGAAACCCTAAAACCCGGGCCGCTCTCTGAAAGCGAGGCTGGCCGGCTGGTCCATCTGGCTAGAAACCCTATAACCCAGGGCGCTCTCTGAAAGTGAGGCTGGCCGGCTGGTCCATCTGGCTAGAAACCCTATAACCCGGGGCGCTCTCTGAAAGTGAGGCTGGCCGGCTGGTCCATCTGGCTAGAAACCCTATAACCCGGGGCGCTCTCTGAAAGTGAGGCTGGCCGGCTGGTCCATCTGGCTAGAAACCCTATAACCCGGGGCGCTCTCTGAAAGTGAGGCTGGCCGGCTGGTCCATCTGGCTAGAAACCCTATAACCCGGGGCGCTCTCTGAAAGTGAGGCTGGCCGGCTGGTCCATCTGGCTAGAAACCCTATAACCCAGGGCGCTCTCTGAAAGTGAGGCTGGCCGGCTGGTCCATCTGGCTAGAAACCCTATAACCCGGGGCGCTCTCTGAAAGTGAGGCTGGCCGGCTGGTCCATCTGGCTAGAAACCCTATAACCCAGGGCGCTCTCTGAAAGTGAGGCTGGCCGGCTGGTCCATCTGGCTAGAAACCCACCACCCCCGGTTCCTAAAACCCAGGGCGCTCTCTGAAAGTGAAGATGGCCGGCTATTCCATCTGGCTAGAAACCTACCAACCCCGGTTCCTATAACCCAGGGCGCTCTCTGAAAGTGAGGCTGGCCGGCTGGTCCATCTGGCTAGAAACCCACCACCCCCGTTTCCTATAACCCAGGGCGCTCTCTGAAAGTGAGGCTGGCCGGCTGCTCCATCTGGCTAGAAACCCTATAACCCAGGGCGCTCTCTGAAAGCGAGGCTGGCCGGCTGGTCCATCTGGCTAGAAACCCACCACCCCCGGTTCCTATAACCCAGTGCGCTCTCTGAAAGTGAGGCTGGCCGGCTGGTCCATCTGGCTAGAAACCCACCACTCCCGGTTCCTAAAACCCAGGGCGCTCTCTGAAAGTGAGGCTGGCCGGCTGGTCCATCTGGGTAGAAACCCTATAACCCAGGGCGCTCTCTGAAAGCGAGGCTGGCCGGCTGGTCCATCTGGCTAGAAACCCACCACCCCCGGTTCCTATAAACCAGGGCGCTCTCTGAAAGTGAGGCTGGCCGGCTGGTCCATCTGGCTAGAAACCCACCACCCCCGGTTCCTATAACCCAGGGCGCTCTCTGAAAGTGAGGCTGGCCGGCTGGTCCATCTGGCTAGAAACCCACCACCCCCGGTTCCTAAAACCCAGGGCGCTCTCTGAAAGTGAGGATGGCCGGATATTCCATCTGGCTAGAAACCTACCAACCCCGGTTCCTATAACCCAGGGCGCTCTCTGAAAGTGAGGCTGGCCGGTTGGTCCATCTGGCTAGAAACCCACCACTCCCGGTTCCTAAAACCCAGGGCGCTCTCTGAAAGTGAAGCTGGCCGGCTGGTCCATCTGGCTAGAAACCCTATAACCCAGGGCGCTCTCTGAAAGCGAGGCTGGCCGGCTGGTCCATCTGGCTAGAAACCGACCACCCCCGGTTCCTATAACCCAGGGCGCTCTCTGAAAGCGAGGCTGACTGGCTGGTCCATCTGGCTAGAAACCCACCACCCCCGGTTCCTATAACCCAGGGCGCTCTCTGAAAGCGAGGCTGGCCAGCTGGTCCATCTGGCTAGAAACCCACCACCCCCGGTTCCTATAACCCAGGGCGCTCTCTGAAAGTGAGGATGGCCGGCTATTCCATCTGGCTAGAAACCTACCAACCCCGGTTCCTATAACCCAGGGCGCTCTCTGAAAGTGAGGCTGGCCGGTTGGTCCATCTGGCTAGAAACCCACCACCCCCGGTTCCTAAAACCCAGGGCGCTCTCTGAAAGTGAGGATGGCCGGCTGGTCCATCTGGCTAGAAACCCTATAACCCAGGGCGCTCTCTGAAAGTGAGGCTGGCCGGCTGGACCATCTGGCTAGAAACCCTATAACCCAGGGCGCTCTCTGAAAGTGAGGCTGGCCGGCTGGTCCATCTGGCTAGAAACCCTATAACCCAGGGCGCTCTCTGAAAGTGAGGATGGCCGGCTGGTCCATCTGTCTAGAAACCCTATAACCCAGGGCGCTCTCTGAAAGTGAGGATGGCCGGCTGGTCCATCTGTCTAGAAACCCTATAACCCAGGGCGCTCTCTGAAAGTGAGGCTGGACGGCTGGTCCAGCTTTCACAGCAGGATCCACCAGTAGATCCTAATATGTAAAGAAGTCTGGAAGATTAGGATGGGACTCTGCCACAGACCATCCTCTGGGAACACGTTTACCTGCTGGAAACAGGGGGGTAAACCCCTTGGAGCTCAGGGCCCAGAGCTACTCATTACCTCGCTTTAAAGACACATTCACCTGATGTAGCCGGGGAAACATCGGGAAGGGGGGAGGCCAGAGGACATGGGCAATGCAGGTGGCAGCCCTCCACACCCCTGTGTAGGCCCTCTGATACCCCTCACCCCAATCCTATTCTCCCTACGGAAAATATGGAATCTTCCTTGCTATGCCTGCTAACCTTTTACTGAAGGGCCCGCTCAGGTACTGATGAATCCCGTTTAATCAAACCTCTTCTCTGGGGTCATGATTCCACTCCGTGAAAGCGCCACGAGAGTTCTTTGGCTGCATATGTGGAGCTAAAGTAAGCACACTGTAGCCAGTTTGTCAATCAATACATGAAAAAAAAATAAGCAAAGCAAGTAGTGTTCCAGACAGCAGAGTGCCAGTCGAGAACAGTGGCTCATCAGCTGGAACGTATAGGAGTGATAGGTAGTGTACAAGACAGCAGAGTACCAGCAGAGAACAGGGACTCATCGGCTGGAAGGGATAGGAGTGATAAGTAGTGTTCAAGACAGCAGAGTGCCAGCAGAGAACATGAACTCATCGGCTGGAAGGGATAGGAGTGATAAGTAGTGTTCAAGACAGCAGAGTGCCAGCAGAGAACAGGGACTCATTACCTGGAAGGGATAGGAGTGATAAGTAGTGTTGAAGACAGCAGAGTGCCAGCAGAGAACATGAACTCATCGGCTGGAAGGGATAGGAGTGATAAGTAGTGTTCAAGACAGCATAGTACCAGCAGAGAACAGGGACTCATCAGCGGGAGGGGATAGGAGTGATAGGCCGTGTTCAAGATAGCAGAGTGCTAACAGAGAACAGGGACTCATCAGCTGGAAGGGATAGGTGTGCTAGGTAGTGTACAAGACAGCAGAGTACCAGCAGAGAACAGGGACTCATCAGCGGGAGGGGATAGGAGTGATAGGCCGTGTTCAAGATAGCAGAGTGCTAACAGAGAACAGGGACTCATCAGCTGGAAGGGATAGGCATGCTTTAGGCATGCTAGTGTTCAAGACAGCAGAGTGCCAGCAGAGAACAGGGACTCATTACCTGGAAGGGATAGGAGTGATAAGTAGTGTTCAAGACAGCAGAGTACCAGCAGAGAACAGGGACTCATCAGCGGGAGGGGATAGGAGTGATAGGCCGTGTGCAAGATAGCAGAGTGCTAACAGAGAACAGGGACTCATCAGCTGGAAGGGATAGGCGTGCTTTAGGCATGCTAGTGTTCAAGACAGCAGAGTGCCAGCAGAGAACATGAACTCATCGGCTGGAAGGGATAGGAGTGATAAGTAGTGTTGAAGACAGCAGAGTGCCAGCAGAGAACATGAACTCATCGGCTGGAAGGGATAGGAGTGATAAGTAGTGTTCAAGACAGCATAGTACCAGCAGAGAACAGGGACTCATCAGCGGGAGGGGATAGGAGTGATAGGCCGTGTTCAAGATAGCAGAGTGCTAACAGAGAACAGGGACTCATCAGCTGGAAGGGATAGGCGTGCTTTAGGCATGCTAGTGTTCAAGACAGCAGAGTGCCAGCAGAGAACAGGGACTCATTACCTGGAAGGGATTGGAGTGATAGGTAGTGTTCAAAACAGCAGAGTGCCAGCAGAGAACAAGGACTCATCAGCTGGAAGGGATAGGTGTGCTAGGTAGTGTACAAGACAGCAGAGTACCAGCAGAGAACAGGGACTCATCGGCTGGAAGGGATAGGAGTGATAAGTAGTGTTCAAGACAGCAGAGTACCAGCAGAGAACAGGGACTCATCAGCGGGAGGGGATAGGAGTGATAGGCCATGTTCAAGATAGCAGAGTGCTAACAGAGAACAGGGACTCATCAGCTGGAAGGGATAGGCATGCTTTAGGCATGCTAGTGTTCAAGACAGCAGAGTGCCAGCAGAGAACAGGGACTCATTACCTGGAAGGGATAGGAGTGATAGGTAGTGTTCAAGACAGCAGAGTGCCAGCAGAGAACAGGGACTCATCAGCGGGAAGGGATAGGAGTGATAGACCGTGTTCAAGATAGCAGAGTGCTAACAGAGAACAGGGACTCATCAGCTGGAAGGGATAGGCGTGCTTTAGGCATGCTAGTGTTCAAGACAGCAGAGTGCCAGCAGAGAACAGGGACTCATTACCTGGAAGGGATAGGAGTGATAGGTAGGGTTCAAGACAGCAGAGTGCCAGCAGAGAACATGAACTCATCGGCTGGAAGGGATAGGAGTGATAAGTAGTGTTCAAGACAGCAGAGTGCCAGCAGATAACATGAACTCATCGGCTGGAAGGGATAGGAGTGATAAGTAGTGTTCAAGACAGCAGAGTGCCAGCAGAGAACATGAACTCATCGGCTGGAAGGGATAGGAGTGATAAGTAGTGTTCAAGACAGCAGAGTACCAGCAGAGAACAGGGACTCATCAGCGGGAGGGGATAGGAGTGATAGGCCGTGTTCAAGATAGCAGAGTGCTAACAGAGAACAGGGACTCATCAGCTGGAAGGGATAGGCGTGCTTTAGGCATGCTAGTATTCAAGACAGCAGAGTGCCAGCAGAGAACAGGGACTCATTACCTGGAAGGGATTGGAGTGATAGGTAGTGTTCAAAACAGCAGAGTGCCAGCACAGAACAAGGACTCATCAGCTGGAAGGGATAGGTGTGCAAGTGTTCAAGACATCAGAGTACCAGCAGAGAACAGGGACTTATCCGCTGGAAGGAATAGGAGTGATAGGTAGTGTTCAAGACAGCAGAGTACCAGCAGAGAACAGGGACTCATCAGCTGGAAGGGATAGGAGTGATAGGTAGTGTTCAAGACAGCAGAGTGCTAGCAGAGAACAGGGACTCTTCAGCTGGAAGGGATAGGAATGATAGACTGTGTTCAAGACAGCAGAGTGCTAGCAGAGAACAGGGACTCATCAACTGGAAAGGATAGGCATGCTAGTGTTCAAGGCAGTACAGTGCCAGCAGAGAACATGGACTCATCAGCTGGAAGGGATAGAAGTGGTAGGTAGTGTTCAGGACTATGGGGTGCTAGCAGAGAATGGGGACTCATTAGCTGGAAGGGACAGGAGTGAAAGGTAGTGTTCAAAACAGCAGAGTGCCCGCAGAGAACAAGGACTCATCAGCTGGAAGGGATAGGTGTGCTAGTGTTCAAGACATCAGAGTGCCAGCAGACAACACGGATTCATCAGCTGGAAGGGATAGGATTGATAGGTAGTGTTCAAGACAGCAGAGTGCCAGCCGAGAACAGGGGCTCATCAGCTGGAAGGGATAGGTGTGCTAGTGTTCAAGACAGCAGAGTGCCAGCAGAGAACAGGGACTCATCAGCTGGAAAGGATAGGTGTGCTAGTGTTCAAGACAGCAGAGTGCCAGCAGAGAACAGGGGCTCATTAGCTGGAAGGAATAGGAGTGATAGGTAGTTTTCAAGACAGCAGAGTGCCAGCCGAGAACAGGGACTCATCAACTGGAAAGGTTAGCCATGCTAGTTTTCAAGACAGCAGAGTACCAGCAGAGAACAGGGACTCATCAGCTGGAAGGAATAGGAGTAATAGGTAGTGTTCAAGACAGCAGAGTGCCAGCCGAGAACAGGGACTCATCAACTGGAAAGGATAGGCGTGCTAGTTTTCAAGACAGCAGAGTGCCAGCCGAGAACAGGGGCTTATCAGCTGGAAGATAGAGGTGCGATAGGGAGTGTTCAAGACAGCAGAGTGCCAGCAGAGAACAGGGGCACATCAGCTGGAAGGGATAGGAGTGATAGGCTGTGTTCAAGACAGAAGAGTGCTAGCAGAGAACAGGGACTCATCAGCTGGAAGGGATAGGCGTGCTAGTGTTCAAAACAGCAGAGTGCCCGCAGAGAACAAGGACTCATCAGCTGGAAGGGATAGGTGTGCTAGTGGTCAAGACATTAGAGTACCAGCAGACAACAGGGACTCATCAGCTGGAAGGGATAGGAGTGATAGGTAGTGTTTAAGACAGCAGAGTGCCAGCCAAGGACATGTGCTCATCAGCTGGAAGGTATAGGTGCGATAGGTAGTGTTCAAGACAGCAGAGTGCTAGCAGAGAACAGGGCCTCATTAGCTGGAAGGAATAGGAGTGATAGGTAGTGTTCAAGACAGCAGCCTTTCGGCAGAATAGGGACACATTAGCTGGAAGGAATAGGAGTGATAGGTAGTGTTCAAGACAGCAGAGTTTGGGCAGAGAATAGGGCCACATTAGCTGGAAGGAATAGGATTGATAGGTAGTGTTCAAGACAGCAGAGTTTGGGCAGATAATAAGGACACATTAGCTGGAAGGAATAGGAGTGATAGGTAGTGTTCAAGACAGCAGAGTTTCGGCAGAGAATAGGGACACATTAGCTGGAAGGGATAGGTGTGCTAGTTTTCAAGACAGCAGAGCACCAGCAGAGAACAGGGACTCATCAGATGGAGGGGATAGGAGTGATAGGTAGTGTTGAAGACAGCAGAGTGCAAGCAGAGAACAGGGACTCATCAGCTGCAAGGGATAGGAGTGATCGGTAGTGTTCAAGACAGCAGATTGTCTGCAGAGAATAGGGCCCCCACAGATGACGGGGAGGCCAGGGAAAAGATTGAACACAATGAATGGGGGCTCATCATCTGATGGGACTATGAGTGTGAGGAATTGCATCCTGCTCTGCAGGAGTGCAAGGATGAGTAGAGGCTAAAACACCCACTCAGTCCTCACACGTCTACAACCCAAGAACCAACACACTCATAAAGGTAGGACAGGCAAAGGCAAGAGGTACAACTCCTTCGCCTTTGGGGGTCACATGGGTCGAAGGAAGGCTCTACTCTTAAGAGGGGTGTGAAGGTGGCCCCGTAGTGACCCAAACGACACAGTATCACAGTCCAGAATAAAGGGGGTGTCCAATGGAGGTTCTATGCAAATATATATATACCGTAAACAAACACGCCATCTGCAGGACAAGTAACTAGAGAGCACTGTACAAACGCCAACCCCTGTGAAAGAACCAGGAAGATGCAATAGACAGAAGGATGCAGCACCTCCGAGTAGGACTACAGCGCAATATTCCCTCTAAGCTGTGCGCGCGTGCGCATGTGCGCTTGCCCAGCTTCCTTCTGGGTGCCGCTCAGAAGTATTTTAGCAGCGCACACAGACAATTCCTACCTGTTCCTAAAGATTTACAAAGGCACAAGCTATAGCAGGTAACCAATATTTGCTTTCTCTGAAAATATACCTAAATTATACTAACTAGTCTTGATATTTTGGTCTAGCCTATTTATGCAAGTTTGACCTTAAAAACCTAAAAATAGAATACACCCACTAGGTTAAAAACTAATATGAAAATGTGGCTCCATGCACAGAAAATATAACTAAGATATGCCTGCTCACATTAACCATATTATCTAACCTCCCGACCCTTGACCCCTATACTGGACTCTTCCACACTTATCCCTTATGACTCGGTCTCTGCCCTAGGCCACATTCAGATATTGTCAGACAACATTGACTCGGCCTTGCTTGGCTCTACGAAAGTTTTCCAGACATGTACCTACATTCACTTATTTTATTTTTGTTTATAATATGAATGACGTTCACGCACACGGATTTCTGTTACTCATGGTGCATTAGTAAAATAGTCACCCGGACTATGTAACCCAACCGTCAGCTCAAATATTGGATACTGAGTGCATGTAAGGCAGCTTGGATGTGTAACCTCATCCCATGCTTCCTATTCTTTGTACTTATATCACACATGAACTGTGTAGCGGCATCCTTGCAAGGTAACGCATTATAAAACAGAAATATTAATTTGCCCTCTAATGCCTTTGAGGAGGCAAATGTCAGGCTCAGCGTCACCTACTTTAGCACTGCTAACATCGCCCTATAAATGGAGAGCAGCATTGCAATACCATTTACTTGACCTGCAAAGTATAATGGGTATGGGCTATGCCTGGAATTATTCGTATATAGTATTAGGGCAAAGGATATTCAGATAACCAGAATGCTTTACACACAGCCTGGAACTGTTCCAAGTTTTCAGAGATCCATGGAGCATAGACCTTAACAAATTATAGGGTAATTCTGCCATACAAAAACTGGTTGACTGAGCACTGACATAATCCTAGCCAGCAATTTGAAAGTGTGGGGTATGTTGCAAACATTCTTGTACGCACTTCATAATAATTGCGCACATGCAGATTCATGACATTTTCTTAAACTGCACACAATATGGTGAGGGTTTAAATATGTTTTGCTTGAAGAATATTGTGTGTATGTACAAATCCCAGTGAGTGTTTCGCTGCTACAGTCCCTCCGTTTTTATAGAGCCCTGTCAACTAGTTTTGGAGTGTTGGGACCAACTCCCAGGTATGCCAGAGGGCCACAAGGTGTTTGCGGAACCTCAGAAGGCCCGACACCTTCCACAGGATAGACAGAGGACTCAGTCAACGGCAAGTGCAAACTGCGATTTATTACAAACAAAACCAACAGGGATCAACACAGGAATAGGAAGAATTCATGCACAACTCAACTTCTCCTATCTCGCAGGCCAGTTTTGATGCAAAATGATGCCACTGCTCTGTCACTACTTAAGGCTCCCTCCAAAAACCTATCGACGTGTGGGATGGTCTGCCAGGAGCCAAATAACCTATATGGTCACGTATAGGTATTATTCTACTGGCTCTCACATGTCAGGTAGCGGGCCTGGTCCATCCCAGAGTCACTATCTATAACAATCTTGCAGTGTGAGGGTCTTGCCATTGGTTCTTGCCCGTTGCTACCCATCCCTAGGATACTGAGCTGTGATTGGCTAGAGCTGGCACCCCAGGCCTGGGATCTGCAAAGATTCTCAGCTCTCGGTGTACTTTTTCAAGGTAATAAGAAAGACTATGTGTCTGCATTGTAACTTGTGTGTACCACCTTAGTCTATGAGAGTGCTCTTTTGCTCGGTGTAACACTTGTCTCACATTGTAGCATCTTTGTTGCAGTCTTCTGTCTGGTAGCCTGAGATCAGATCCCTTTCCCAGTGCTGGTCACTGTCCATTGTCTGTATTGGCTGGGTCACGTGTTCGGAGACCATGATTTTGAGCTGTGCCGCTCTGAATTATGAAGAATTGTTGGTATTTACTGCAGCTGGTGCTTTTGTAGTTCAGGGAATGGAATGTCATCCATATATTGTGGCCTTGGCAGGGGGTCCTGTCTCACACAGTTTGCTCTTTGTCTGGCCTGAATTCAGCTCAGCTGGGCTCTTGCTGAAAGGCCCGTGGCATGCTGTCATTTTCCTAAACCATTATAATGTGGTTTCTACAGTGTTCGTGCTATACTACATTCTCCATAGGTTTGTCACACTTGGTTCTGTCTGGTCGCATAGGTACTCCTGCAGTTCCATAAGGTTATTTGTATGTAAGCATCTGCAAGCATTTCTCAGGATCTCTTGCTTCTTGTGGTTTCTGCATTGCTGTGTCTAGCTAATGGCAAAAATAATAATAGCAATGCAGTATGTATATGTCCCTCTAACTATAGAACTGTACGCTCATGTTCTTCATGTATTCAAGTGTGTGTTTATGTCCTGGAGTGCGGATGGCACGTGTGCTTCATGTCTAGCGCTGCTAACTCATGGTTTCTCTAACGACGTCAGCAACATGGCTTCTTGGCGCTTTATTAGAGACTGTCAATTGAGGTGTCTTTAGTTGCAGCCTGGGGCTCCTCGTTCACTCTGGGGCAAATGTGTACCGCACCTGGTCAGTAAGGCTGGCTGAGGGGGTACCTCTCGACATACTTGTCAACCATCGGACCATTGGGAATTTGTCTGAAATAGAATGGGTGTTTGCTGTGTTTCCTGGCCTTCTTCCGGGTCATGAATTCTGTGGTAGGGGGTGGTGGTGGTAGACCTCCCATCCCTCTTCAGGAGGCTAACACAGGAGTTGGGCAGGGTTACGGGAGTGAAAAGGCCCAGGAGAAGACTCCTATGGATTGAATAACAAATCAGCAACTTCCAAAAACCAAATCAATGGTTTTGGCAGTACAGTACAGTGAAGGACATGTTTTTATTTTTGCTAAAGAACAGGAAACTCTAGTAACAGTCTAGGAAACTGCACCTTCTTTCTCTTTCTATGCTCAGATGCTAAAGGCTTTTCAATATAATCATATTTTTGCATTTATCACCTATATCATCCCCATGCATATGGTTGAACTGATAACAGTGAATTTCAGAAGTGGGGTCCCTAAGTTATAGAAGACAACACTTAATCGGTTGTACCTGTGAGCATTGCTGCTATTGACTTATAATAAATATATGTGATTTTCTTCAATGGGGCTCCAGAAGAAACCTGTTCTTTCCCCAGTTCAGGCAGTAATACTATTAGAGTTCCTACCCACGCCACTGTTCTGCTGGTCACTGATGCGAAAACATAGCAGTGGATCTTTGTAGATAGAAGGAGGCGGTAGGCTCCTTATATGTTCATGGTTTCCCATTTTTGTTGGGCATATGTTCCTAGTAAACACGGATAGTGTATATGCCTCTAAACTGTAAGACTTGTTTTGAGTAACTGTTGGCACAACTCACAGAACAATGTAATGTGACTTGTAAGCAGAGGCCCAGGAATTCTCTTTATCATCATCAAATCCTGTGGTGCAATCATCGTCCTTGCACAAATTGAGAGGCATGTTCTCCTGGCCCTTGAATTACTTCATTAAAGTGGCACATGAACTCCTAGTGGCATGTTTTCTGGCATATTCCTTTAAGTGACATTATTCCATTTGGAAAACTCGTATCCTGTCTGAATTTTCTGACAGACACATCAGTGATGAGCGATGTTTTTTGTAATAAACAGGTGTTTTTTTTTCTAATGCCATTAAACACTTTCTGCATGGTCTCTGAGCAGTGAACAACAAATGAATGGACACAAATAAACCTATTGTTTTTCCTTAGCATACAAAGCTTCTTTGTGCATACCTGTTTTTTTCTCTGCTCTGGAGTACTCTGGGTAGGTATTATGGCATCTCTTAAAGTCTTGGACCAGTTGATAAGCTCAACTCAAAAACACATATAAAAAATTTGTTTTTTTGGCCTTTGTGTTTGGAAAAAGTCTTGTATGATGAACTTTTTACACTGATTTGTAATGATTTGCAGTGGTTGGGAAGGGAAAATTCAATTCCAAACTCTTCAGAGATGGTGGCTCACTAAATACATGCTTACAAAGTGGCTTACCTCGTTATTCAGTTGCGCACATGGAAAATCATGTGTGCACGAAAGCTAATCATTTCCGCATTTAGGGTAAAATAATTAGAGGTAACATTGCTACAGCGGTCATAGGCAAACTATTAACACCAAAAAGGATATGTCTTTTGGTGAAAAAAGTGCTAAAGTGACCTAACCAGTCGCGTGGGCCAATGTGAACCAAGGAGGCAGTTTTTGGTTGACTATACCTCCTTTATAGTCTTTTGCAGGTCGAAGGCATCAAACCCAGCTTGATGCAGTGATGCGAGTGGATCAAGCCCTGTTTGGTTACGGTGGTTCATGAGGGTCCACGAAGCAAGCGGCCGTCGAGCAGGTACAGATGCAGCAGCTCTGTCAGGCTCGAAAGCGGCTTTCTGTGATTCAGTTCAGGGTGCGCCTCGAGATCACATTGAGACCGGGCCAGGTAACTGCCGAGAAGGGTTGAAGCTTGAAGCCCCTATGGTTGTAGTTAGCGGGCGGAGGGCAGCAAGCAGTGAAATGGTGATCCCGTGGTTCCAACATGCGGTTCAGTGAAGCAGCAGTTTCGAGGGGCGAAACGGGTCAATTCATGGCTTAACCTCTGGTTTAAGTCTACAAGTGACTCTCCAGGATTGCGAGTCAGGTCCTGGTTTAGAGAGGTCGGTTTAACTTAGCAGGTGATTAACTCAGCAAGGGCACAATGCAGCGTTGAGCGTGTTTAATGTGCAAGCAATTGTTCGAAGGGTAGAAGGAGTGGCAGAACATAGCACCGCCTGGATCCCTCTGTGTCAACGGCATCAAGCTCAGCTTTGTGGCCGTCATTTTAGGATTCTACAGCAGTCCGATCAGTTGCGAGACAGTGGATCCGTAGTACACCTGGTCCTCCAGATGCTGTGAGATCCAATTCAGGGGCTTGAGGACAGGGTAAGTACTTTCAGGGTCTGCTTTCCCAGCCCTGGTAGATTCTGGTGCAGAATGACAGGTCCTGGTCCACATCAAGTGTCACCCCGAATGTGCCCTGGGAGTGGGTTGGGGGCAGAAGTCTCTTCTGCCTTAGAATGTTCTTTCTTCACCTCAAGGGTTGAGGGCTTTGAAAGTGAAATTGTCCCAACAGAGGTCCAATGAACCCTTCTCAGTTGTTGTTACAGGGTGATTCAAAGAAGTTTTGGAAGACCCCTTCATTTAAAGGTAAATGTCCACAGGTGATTGGCTAACGCTAGCCTTAGTGGTCCAATCCTTGTTCTTGAAAGAAGTGGGATTTGCCCTTCTGACATCACACCCAACATGCTATGCTCTAGAAGAAGTGGAAGGGACAGAAAGGAGAGAGCGAGAGAGAGAGAGACAGAGAGAGAGAGAGACAGAGAGAAACAAGATGGTGGACGTCTTCCTCCACTATACAGAGCCTTCCTGACAACCCTAGCCACGACCCCTTCCCTTCTCAGTAGCAACAAAGGCCTTTTTATGCATTGGCATGTGGTTCACATAAAACTTTAGACATAAGGCAAAGTTAAAATAATAATGATACAATGGAAAACCAAACATGTAGCCACAATGCAAAATACAAAGTTACAATTAATTTAAACATGATCTTCTCGAATATTAAAATGAATACGTATGAATAATGTATTCCTTATTGTATGATTTCAAGTAGCATTTTAAAAATAAAGTTACAAAATGTAATTAAGCTGATCGCTCTGGACATTTGTTGTCCAGAGATTAATCTGTTCCAGCAATCTCCTGTCCAAATCACCCTAGGATCTTAAACATCCCTGGACAACAGCTCATTCCTTTTTCCTGAAGAGGGGGACGATACATAATTAAGTGTATAATTGTTTCCAATACACCAACTGACCCACATATTCCGTATGGGCAAACTCGCTCTGGAGTTGGAAAAAGATTTAACCTTAGTTTTTAAAAACAGGCTCCTGTGGATTGGACAGGGAAGCTGGGTCATATACTTTGGTAAGGTTCCCAGACTTCTTTCTAAAGAGGGATATCTCTTCTGCAATGTGTACTTAATTATCTTTTGTTCATTCTTAATTGAACGTGTTTGAAATAGTTTCTTCTTGACTAGCCCCATGCTTAATCCATGTATCTTGTCGTCACCGTACATATCTTTAATGACTGCTTCACATTCAAGACCTAAGTCATTTAATTCGGGGCCTTACCTTCTCGCATAAGCCTTGACAGATCCGACAGCAGAGCCTGGAGCAGCCTGAAATATTCATATGTAAAGAGCTCGCTTGTTCCAGAAAATGAGATCCTCCCTGGAGAATATCCCCAGATTATGCCTAATGACGTGTACAGATATCAGGAGATTCTAAACCCTTGCCCACAACCTATC
Source organism: Ambystoma mexicanum (assembly GCF_040938575.1). NCBI lineage: Eukaryota > Metazoa > Chordata > Amphibia > Caudata > Ambystomatidae > Ambystoma > Ambystoma mexicanum. The sequence goes on from NC_090922.1 coordinate 1,531,551,491, forward strand.
CTTCAGTGCATTAATCCATTCACAATCACCAGTAGGGTCTATTTGCAAACGATAGAGAACACAATGTGTAACTTTAATTTTCATTAGCAATTCTGTAATCTGAGTGTTCATAGGCATTTCTTTCCTTTAAATAATGTGGCAATAAGACCCGAGGCGGTGGGCCAATACCACCCCAGGTAATGCCCAGGGCCGTAGTTATAGGCCCGAGCGTAGCGAGGGCCTTAACGAAGTCCCCGGGCATTACCTGCGGCGGTATTGGCCCGCCACCGGGGGTCTTATTGCCATTAGTACCCTGGCCCATTGGGTCGGGGTGCTAATGGAATTTTTTTCTGCTCCGAAACAGAAATAAAAACCCACAAAAAAGGCAAAAAAATGGCCGCCGCCATGGAAAGGAAAAACATACTCCGTTTTCCCTTTCCATGGCAGCCATCGGGAGCGGACACGCTGGGAACAGAAGTGTTCTCAGCGCGTTCGCTTCCAAGACCAGAAGAAAAAAGAAGGTAAGTGGGCCTGGGAGGGCGGAAGGGAGGGGAAGAGGAGGAAGAAAATAATTTTTTTTAAAACATACCGCGGTCTCCGGGAGGGGACAATGGAAGCCTCCAGCCGTGTGGAGGCTTGGAGCGGGGATGGCCCCGCTCCGAGTCTCCACACGGCTGGAGGTTTCCATCGTCCCCCGCCGGAGACCGCGGGATAGAAGGTAAGTGGGGTGGTAGGAGGGAGAAGGGAAGACAGGTTTGGGAAAAAAAAAATCTTACCTGAGTCCCCGGCGGGGGACGAAGGAAGCCTCCAGCCATGGGGAGGCTCGGAGCGGGGATTGCCCAGTTTCGAGCCTCCTCATTGGCTGAGGGGCTGCCACGCCCCTTGCTGGGAACAGAGTAGCCGGCACGCACGTCATGGACGGGAATACTGTGTGGTATGGCTCACAAATGAGCCAATCACCACACAGTATTCCTGTTCAGCCGCACGTGCCGGGTACTAATTTTAATAATGTCATTGTTTCTATTACAATTACGAATATGGAAGCCAAGGTAACGTAATTCGTTCACCAGCTCGAGCTTGATTTTGTTAAGTGTCCAGATAAAGATCCATTAATCGTTGGCTTAAAATTTATTATTTTTGATTTCGAATGTTTATCTTAAGGTTGTTTGCTCTTAGGTAGCTGTCAAATCTAGTTACAGAGCTTTGCAGGCTTATCAGAGTTTTGTTCAATAAAATGATATTGTCAGCACAGGCCGACCAGAAACTCCTCAACTTTGGAGTATACAACGCTTTAGTATAAAGATCTCCTTCGAGTCCAACTGATATACGTTAAAAAGGGTGGCTGCTAGCATGCACCCCTGCCTAAGGCATGCATCAGTGGGGATTTCATAAATATAATGTTAAAGACCCCTCTTGTCCCCCACACTGCAGTTTGCCCAAAGCCGTTGTTGGTTAACTTAATCAAAAGCCATGGATCGATCTAAACTGGCCATAAAAATATGGGATTTCGTTGAACCCGCCGTTCCTTGACATGAGGTGTATATCAATGCCTATTCAACATTTATGGATAATTTGGGCCTAAAAATAAATACCAAGAAATCCACAGTAATGGCATGCGTAGGTAGAAAACGTCCGGTGCCCATGAAACTTATGCTCTGTGCAGGGGAAATTATGCCCAGAGTTAAGGCTTTTGACTATCTTGGAATTAGTTTTTCAGAGGCCTTAAATGGCAGGGACCATGTGGCCAAACAATCTGTTAAGATGACCCAAAAGATAGGGGGAATCTTTAGATTTATGCCAAAGTGTAGGGGCCAGCCTTTGCATGTGATTCTAAAGATCTATGGCACTCAAAGTGTGGCATCCACTATGTATGGCGCAGCCATTTGGGGCTTCCAGAATGTGGCGGAAATCCAGAGTAAAGAGAGCAAATTCTTCAAAAACCTGCTAGGGCTCCCGACCAGTGTCTCTGGAATAGCCATCCACAGAGAACTGGGTATGGAGTTTTGGGAGGACCAGTGGGCGCTGGCCCCTCTTTTACTCTGGGTTCGGTTGTGGGCCAATAAGCATGCTTCTCTTTGTCATTTTATTATACGCACTGTGCTGGGTAAAGTTGGCTGGAAAAAAATCCCCTGGCTTGCTTATGTCTCTTCAACTTTGGGTGAAGTTCCGCCTGCCTCACTTATAGAGCGAGGGGGCAGTATACAAAGCAACGCTGGGAGATATTGCAGTAACAAAAAGAATCTTGTCAGAGTATGGCCACAAATCTGGCCAATTTCACACTAGCATTAGCAGGCTTACTGGAATACAACCATATCTGATATGGAGCCTGTTTAAAAAGGATAGGTGGCTGATTACGAGGGCACGGTTTGATTGCCTTCGGTTTCAAGGAAACACTTACAAGTGGAAGGGTTTTCCCGATTCAGCGGGTTTCCCGGTTTGTGGCCATTTTCGAGAGGACCTTCCTCATTTGCTGTTCTTCTGTATAGGGTATGTTGACATACGGAAAATGACCTTGATTCCTGCCCTCAAGAAGACAGCGATTCGTTCACACAGGGCTGCACTTGTGTTTCGTTTGAGTGCCGAAACAGTTTTTACAGCGTGGGCTCTTTTGAGGTTCTTGAAAAGAGCGATGTACTTCAGAAATAGTTTACTGAAACTGCAAGATGGTGAAAGCTAGTGTTATGAAGTATAATATTATCGGTAATGGGACAAATGTTTGAGTATTGCTTTCTGCCTGATCCTACTATCTAACTTTTAATGTAGCCACTGTATAGGAAATCATTTGATAGCTAATTTTACTTGTTTGTTGTCTTTTGAAATGTCCACAGATTTTTATCTTTTTATGAAATTGTAATTCGGATATGTGTATTAATGTGTATTTTTGTCGTTTAATGGATTTTTTTACACATCCGAATAAACTTGTTTGATTGATTGTATTACAAGCCATTCACTGCCATACTCAGCCCCTTTCTAACGCTGAATTGGCATTCAGAGAGGTGACGCATAGTGGAAGCCGATGCTACTAGATCAACAAGAACAAAACAAGCCAAGACTTTACTTTCCACGTCGAGCAAAGTGATGGGGCTATATCTGTTAGGATCGAGTCTATGATGGAAGTATCCCAAGATTTAGGTCTTATCTGGGTAAGAATAACCTTCTCAAAAAGAACAGTTAACATTTTAGCCCAGGTAACCGGTTCTGTCTTGGATTAAGTTACATAGCCCGTCAGGTCCTGGGTTGGTGGGTTTCCGATAAATGTCTTCCTCAAATATAATTTCCCGACTAACTTCATTTTAGTGTCAATTCCCTAGATCTCGTCTACGGTTTGAATCCTTGGTGGATTGGAATATACTTTAAAAAAACTGCTGAGAGGACTTCTCAGCAGAAATTTACTCATGCACAAGAGAGGTTTACGGAAATTCTCCTTAGTAATGATTTTCCAAAATGAGGCTGGTTTGCCACTTATGGTACTTAACGTGTTTTGGCTATCCCTGATACACTTATTTTGTTTATGCCCCTTAAGCCAATTTTTACTTTTAGTCTTAATTTTAATTCTTAAATTGTGCATCTTAGTACCCAGGGCAATTTCCTGTCTTTCAATATCTCTTACTTTCCTTCTTTCTTTTTTTTTATTCGCAATTTGATCATGAAATTTGTTTCTCTGCTCATGGTAAATTGTCAGACTTACTCTAACACCCACTTTCATAAATCCATCCGCCCATCCTGCCGCAGTTACACTGAAACTTGTTTCCCTTTGATTTCTGAGACGCTTGTCTGGTGCCGCCACACGGTGACTATTTTAGTTATCTTCTTGACATGTTTGGGGGACCAAATTATTGCTTTTCGATGGTCTTTATTCATGTATTCGTAGGAGCGTGTTGTTAATAATAAATGGCAATCTTAAGAAAAGTATTGAGTAATTGCTCTTATTGTGAATTATTTCAATCACTTCACACTTTACCAAAATCAATCCTAGATCTTTCACCGTCTCTGAGCCATATATAATATTCCCTATTATCTTGCCTCATGGAGTGGTAAGTTGTAACAAAACCTCAGGAAATCCTCCCCGATTTCTTCCCTCATGTTCTCTATCCTCAAATCTGCTTTCCTCATGGCATCCGGCTATACGCTTCCATCCAGGAGCCGTACCCTATGTAGGTTTTCGACTATTGAAATCCCCCGCTAATAGAACATTTGGTGAGTGACCTTCTATAAAACATTCCAACATTACTTCAGCAATTTCATGAATCAAATCTCTTTCACCCAAATTCAAATAATTATTATAAATGTTGATGATTAAAAGGTAATTTGGGTTATCCTCGTTCAACCATTGACAAGCAACTCCCGTCACGATTTGTATTACAGTGATCTTTATCTTTAAGGCCTTATAAATTGCACATATCAAGCCACTAGAACAAACGGCATTTAGAGTTGCAGCACCCTGATGTGAGGTTACTCCCTCGGACTGGGTGTGCTCCTTTGATGCCTTTGCCCAGGGCAGCTTCCTATTGTGCTGATGTCTCTGGCAGAGGGTGTTACCTGCCCTTAAAGAAGATCAAAGAAGAGGCCTGGCCATTCAGGTTCTTGTCCTGTCATTTGGCAGGCTCAGCCTGTCTGGCCAGATTACACATTAGTTTCCACAGTGGAGCTGGCTCGCATCAACTGACACATGTGTGATATGAAATTGAGTGTGGCTGCAATGATCATAAGTAGTGCCATGACAGAAGGTAGTGCCAGAAACACTTGTGTACATGTGCGTTATAAATGCCACGTCATATCATATCATACCATGCACTATGCCTTGACTCAGGCATGGATTTATTCTTAGAGTTTATCCTGCCACCATCATGAAGTACGTATCATCAACATAGGTTTGGTACAGAGGTGCATATCTTAATGCAGCTCCTGCGCTGCAGCGCCTTGGCTGACACAGCAGCTGTTAAATGGGCAGGCAATCTGTGACCTTTGAACCGCCTCTTTGCCACTGGTAGGGCAGGTGCTGTAAATCAGAATTCCGATGTAGCAGGGCACACACACACAGTGTGCTTTTGGCACGGAGTTTATGAAGCAGGAATCTGATCAGCATATCATCCTTTCAGAGATGGAATTACATGTATCATTTTATTAATTAATACAAATCAAAAAAGCGAGGGTTTTCACACCCTTGCCAGATGGCAATTGATGACAAAGAGAGGCAGTGTTCAGGGCATCCAGACTCATTCACTGTGGGTTACATTAGAAATGGGTAGTGTTCAAGACAACAGAGTTCTTTCAGGAATCCTTGGCTTGGATTCATCAGCTGAAGGGTCCATTAGGACAGTGTTCAGGAAAGTAGTTTTCAAGGGACGCATGGGCTCATCAGCTGTGAGACATGTGAAAACCAGCCAGTGTTTACAACAGCGGAGTGCTCGTAGGGAAAAGGTGCCATTGGCTGCAGGCTATAGATGAGTCAGGTAGTGTTGAGAACATAGGCACGTGTGACGTGAGCAAACAAGGGCATTCCTCCATGGAGGGGGTTTGGAGGGACTGATAATATTGAGTAAAGCAAACGGGGCACAGATGCAAGCAGTGCTCACAGGTACTTAGGACTCATCATTAGTTGGGGTAAGGCAAACGTGGGGATCAGACAAGCCGAGTGCACGCACTGCGGAGGGGTGGGAGATGTAGCAGAGTGTGCACAGAGGCAATCAGTGATCAAAGGTAATTAGGACTCATCAGCAGTCGGAGTAAGGCAAATATGTTGAGATCAGAGAAG